>NC_090391.1:29710756-30310756 GCF_036365525.1 Heterodontus francisci
TCCCTCTCTCCATTCCAGTGTTTGACACCCTTCGGCTCTTTCTAATACTGAATATCTGCAATTCGCCTTTAAATGTTATACACAACCCGGGTCATCCATAACAGTATAAAGCTGCCGGATATACTGAAGACTAAAATAATTGATTTCCTGCGATTCTCCATCTCTGGGTCCTTGTGATTCTCTCCATTGCTGTGGCGCCGGAATCCCCTGCGGACTTTACTGGAGAATAAAATCCGTCTGACAGTCAGAACATTGAGCAGCAAAATCAGAAAGACTGGGACAGAAGGGGTTAAAATTAGGTCAAACAATTCAAATGCCCCCCATACGGGGGAAGAAAGGAAGCTCAGTCTAGTAATACAACCCATGGGAACATTATCAATAATGTAATATTGTTGATATGTAAAGTACCAGGGGAGAGACTCTAAACAGCCCAGCACACTCACTGTTCCTACAACCACTGCCGCCCTTTTCTCACTGCAATATTTTGTTTTCAGCTTCTCACAACAAATGGCAACAAATCGATCAAAGGTGAAAGTGACTATGAGCCAGACAGAAACATCTGTGGATGCAGGAATCAGAACCTTAATGAAAGAACACACAGAAGTAATTCTCAGGAATGAATCTGGGAAATAAATTGAAACAATCCACAACAATATGGGATCAGTGATAACGACCAGGAGATCAGACACTGCCATTCCCCCCAGGTAGACGGTGATACATTTGGAGATACCGCACTTTCCTCGGGACAGGATCACAATCGCCACCAAGTTAACTGGAAGAGAGAGAGAAAAGGAAGCAGAGAAATTACTGATCAGACCTGGAGACAAAGCAGCAGTTTGACAGGATCTGGGCTGTAATTTCCAGCTTTGTTGCTGCATCGAACAGTGAAAACTGATTCATTGGCCTGGGCAGTGCTTTGCCACAGTGAAATGTTTGAAAACACAATTATTAATAATGAATTGGGAAATTGATACAGAAAGTGAATAAAGTCAGCACTGGATCGGCTGGAAATACTGAGTGAGGATGCAGTGCCAGTGGGGGAATGAGAAGGGGTTTTACAGAGATGGAATCCAAAGGGGTTAATTGGGAATGTGTCTCCAGACTGTTGTTTGGGAAGGTTTGACGTGTGTAGCCGGTTTGTAGCTCTGGGTTCAGGGAACCGACATGGAATGTTACTAAATGGGAAAAGGCTGAAGACTGCAGCGCTGAGTTTGAGAATAAGCCATGATCTGAATGGCGGAGCAGGCTTGAAGGGCTGAATGGCCTCCTCCTATTCCTATGTTCCTGTATTCCTATCAGGTTGGACGTGGTAGCTGGAGGTGGAGCCAGAGAGGGAGATTGGGAGGGAGAGAAGGAAAAGGACATCTTGGAGCACAAGGGAGACAGGACCAGATGGTTTGGGAAAGTGGATAAACTGAAGCAATGGATGAGGAGACTGAGGATTCAATACAGTGAGAGGGGAGGCTGAGATTCACAGGCAGAAACTTCAGAAGAGTGTTAGAGGAAATCTAATCCATAGATCCCAGTAATACAACTCAATTAATACATTCAAACAATAATCCCTGTGATTATTGGTGTCGGAGAATAGTTCATTGATGATACAATATAGTCAATATATTTAATTCGTACACGCAATCAAGTGTAAATTTAAATATATTCCTGATATCATCCTCGCTCTTTATTGAATTCAGCAGTCACAGGGATTTTAAAGTGCAGTATTTAAATAATGAATTACCATCAGTGAAGAACTGATTCTGTTCTGTTTATTAAGTCACTAAGTAAGGAATAGGAACTTTCTACAAAACAAAATGTGGACCTGACAGAAATCAACACAGAGGATCAAGTCCAACAGGAAAATGAACACAATCTGACAACAGACAACTTCAACTCACAATTTCTCTCACTAATTGTTCTGGACATTCCAGCACTTTATGCAAGTGAATTATTCACACTGCTGATTCTTTCTCTTTCTCTTTATTTCTGCTTATCTCTTTCCCTTGGTTTCGTTCTCCCTGCTCCTTTTATCCTTCCCTATCTCTCTGGAGTACTCACATCGTGCAAACTGTTACTTAATGCTGCTTTTCACATATGATTTATTCCTAACAATCTGCGCCTGTGTTCTGTTAACCTGCCCCAGGTTCAATGATTCTATTCTCAGAGTCAGTGTGCTCAATGGTGAAACCTCTGTGAATAATTTAATATATCTACAGAACACCCAAGTCTCCACATGTTCACCTGCACTCTTCACTCCATCTACAATACATGGAATAAACAGGATCGAAAGCTACTTCCAGACAAACCTCACAATCATTGAAATTCCTTCTCCTGGAATTATAAAGTAATCCATTAGAATGTGGGATTGTTTAATTAATAAAACACCAACATCAGCGCTGCAGCTGATAATCTACAGATAAATGGAAAGACTCTTGATTCCAACTGATCGCGTGTAAACCAATAAAACATCACAGCAATAGTTTCCATTTTACAATGTAGTGCAGTGGCACTGAAGGGTCCACAGTGAAGCAGAGAAGGAGATGTAAAACTGTCAGCAGCAAACTCAGTTCAGTAGCCAGACCTCTGAAGCAGCGTCACACACACAAATGAAATAATATTTAATAACAGTGATAACCAATAAATGCATTGAAATCCGAGTTAAACTGAGCCATGTTATTGTAACACTGAGACAGTGAGATGTCTCATTAATCACTGAAAAACAATTCTAAAAATATTCCAGGACTTGATAGATCCACATCATGAAACTGTTAACAGCTTCTGATTTTCTGATTTTTGATGCCAAACAAGACATCTCTTTCAAATAAAGAGAACAAAAAGAACAAAGAAAATTACAGCACAGGAACAGGCCCTTCGGCTCTCCAAGCCTACGCCGATCCAGATCCTCTATCTAAACCTGTCGCCTATTTTCGAAGGGTCTGTATCTCTTTACTTCCTGTCCATTCTTGTATCTGCCAAGATACATCTTAAAAGACGCTATCGTGCCCGCGTCCACCAGCTTCCCTGGCAATGCGTTCCAGGCACCCACCACCCTCTGCATAAAGAACTTTCCACGCATATCACCCCTAAACTTTTCCCCTTTCACTTTGAACTCGTGTCCCCTAGTAATTGAATCCCCCTCTCTGGGAAAAAGCTTCTTGCTATCCAACCTGTCTATACCTCTCATGATTTTGTGCACTTCAATCAGGTCACCCCTCAACCTCGGCCTTTCTAATGAAAATAATCCTAATCTACTCAACCTCTCTTCATTGCTAGCACCCACAATACCAGGCAACATCCTGGTGAACATCCTCTGCACCTTCTCCAAAGCATTCACATCCTTTTGGTAATGTGGCGACCAGAACTGCATGCAGTATTCCAAATGTGGCCGAAACAAAGTCCTATAGAACTGAAACATGACCTGCCAAATCTTGTACTCAATACCCCGTCCGATGAAGGAAAGCATGCCGTATGCCTTCTTGACCACTCTATTGACCTGCGTTGCCACCTTCAGGGAACAATGGACCTGAACAAGCAAATCTCTCTGGACATCAATTTCCCTCAGGACTTATCCATTTACTGTATAGTTCACTCTTGAATTGGATCTTCCAAAATGCATCACCTCGCATTTGCCCTGATTGAACTCCATCTGCCATTTCACTGCCCAACTCTCCAATCTATCTATACTCTGCTGTATTCTCTGACAGTCTCCTTCACTATCTGCTACTCCACCAATCTTAGTGTCGTCTGCAAATTTGCTAATCAGACAACCTACACTTTCCTCCAAATCATTTATGTAAATCACAAACAACAGTGGTCCCAGTACGGATCCCTGTGGAACACCACTGGTTACACGTCTCCATTTTGAGAAACTCCCTTCCACTGCTACGCTCTGTCTCCTGTTGCCCAGCCAGTTCTTTATCCATCTAGCTAGTACACCTTGGACCCCATGCGCCTTCAGTTTTTCCATCAGCCTACCATGGAGAACCTTATCAAACGCCTTACTGAAGTCCATGTATATGACATCTGCAGCCCTTCCCTCATCAATCAACTTTGTCACTTCCTCAACGAATTCTATTAAGTTGGTAAGACATGACCATCCCCGCACAAAACCATGTTGCCTATCAGTGATAAGCCCATTTTCTTCCAAATGGGACTGGATCCTATCCCTCAGTATCTTCTACAGCAGCTTCCCTACCACTGACGTCAGGCTCACCGTTCTATAATTACTTGGATTATCCCTGCTACCCTTCTTAAACAAGGGGACAACATTAGCAATGCTCTAGTCCTCCGGGACCTCACCCGTGTTTAAGCATGTTGCAAAGATATCTGTTAAGGCCCCAGCTATTTCCTCTCTCGCTTCCCACAGAAACCTGGGATAAATCTCATCCGGACCTGGGGACTTGTCCACCTTAATGCCTTTTAGAATACCCAACACTTCCTCTTTCCTTATGCCGACTTGACCTAGAGTAATCAAACATCTTTCCCTAACCTAAACATCCTTCATGTCCCTCTCCTCGGTGAATACCGATGCAAAGTACTTGTTTCGAATCTCACCCATTTTCTCTGACTCCATGCATAACTTTCCTCCTTTGTCCTTGAGTGGGCCAATCCTTTCGCTAGTTACCCTCTTGCTCCTTATATATGAATAAAAGGCTTTGGGCTTTTCCTTAACCCTGTTTGCTAAAGTTATTTCATGACCCCTTTTAGCGCTCTTAATTCCTCGTTTCAGATTGCGCCGACAATCCCGATATTCTTTCAAAGCTTCGTCTTTCTTCAGCCGCCGAGACCTTATGTATGCTTCCTTTTTCCTCTAAGCGAGTCTCACAATTTCACCTGTCATCCATGGTTCCATAATCTTGCCATTTCTATCCCTCATTTTCACAGGAACATGTCTCTCCTGCACGCTAATCAACCTCTCTTTAAAAGCCTCCCACATATCTCATGTGGATTTACCTTCAAACAGCTGCTCCCAATCTACATTCCCCAGCTCCTGCCGAATTTTGGCATAGTTGGCCTTCCCCCAATTTAGCACTCTCCCTTTAGGACCACTCTCGTCTTTGTCCATGAGTATTCTAAAACTTACGGAATTGTGATCACTATTCCCAAAGTAGTGCCCGACTGAAAGTTCAAACACCTGGCCGGGCTCTTTCCCCAACACCAGGTCCAGTATGGCCCCTTCCCGAGTTGGACTATTTACATACTGCTCTAGAAAACCCTCCTGGATGCTCCTTACAAATTCTGCTCCATCTAGACCTCAAACAATAATTGAATCCCAGTCAAGGTTGGGAAAATTAAAATCTCCTATTGCGACCACCCTGTTGCTCCTTCGTCTTTCCATAATCTGTTTACATATTTGTACCTCTATCTGGCGCTCGCTGTTGGGAGGCCTGTAGTACAGCCCCAACATTGTTACCGCACCCTTCCTATTTCTGAGTTCTGCCCAAATTGCCCCACAGCTCGAGTCCTCCATAGTGCCTTCCTTCAGCACAGCTGTGATATCCTCTTTGACCAGTAATGCAACTCCACCCCTTTTACCTCCCTCTCTATCCCGCCTGAAGCATCGGTATCCTGGGATATTTAGTTGCAAATCATGCCCTTCCCTCAACCAAGTCTCAGTAATAGCAATAACATCATATTCCCAGGTACTAATCCAAGCCCTAAGTTCATCTGCCTTACCTACTACACATCTTGCATTAAAACAAATGCACCTCAGACCACCAGTCCCTTTGCTTTCATCATCTGCTCCCTGCCTACTCTTTCCCTTAGTCACGCTGACTTCATTATCTAGTTCCTTACAGGCTTTAGTTACTACCTCCTTGCTGTCCACTGACCTCATATAGTTCCCATCCCCCTGCCACATTAGTTTAAACCCTCCCCAACAGCGTTAGCAAAAGCACCCCCAAGGACATTGGTTCCAGTCCGGCCCAGGTGTAGACCATCCAATTTGTAATAGTCCCACCTCCCCCAGCACCGGTCCCAATGTCCCAAAAATCTGAACCCCTCCCTCCTGCACCATCTCTCAAGCCACGCATTGATCCTGACTATTGTTTCATTTCTACTCTGACTATCACGTGGCACTGGTAGCAATCTTGAGATTACTACCTCTGAGGTCCTACTTTTTAACTTGGCTCCTAACTCCCTAAATTCTGCTTGTAGGACCTCATCCCGTTTTTTACCTATATCATTGGTGCCTATGTGCACAACGACAACTGGCTGTTCACCCTCCCCCTTCAGAATGTTCTGCAGCTGATCTGAGACATCCCTGACCCGTTCACCTGGGAGGCAACATACCATTCGGGAGTCTCGTTTTCGACGACAGAACCGCCTATCTACTCCCCTTACAATCGAATCCCCTATGACTATAGCCCTTCCACTCTTTTTCCCGCCTTTCCGAAAAGCAGAGTCGGCCCCGGTGCCATGAACCTGGCTACTGCTGCCTTCCCCTGGTGAGCCATCTCCCTCAACAGTATCCAAAACGGTATCCCTGTTGTGGAGGGAGATGACCGCAGGGGACACCTGCACTGCCTTCCTGCTCTTTCTCTGCCTTTTGGTCACCCATTCCCTTTCTCCCTCAGCAATATTAATCTGCGGTGTGACCAATTCGCTAAACGTGCTATCCTCTACCTCCTCAGCATCGCGGATGCTCCAAAGTGAGTCCATCCGCAGCTCCAGAGCCGTCATGCAGTCTAACAAGAGCTGCAGCTGGACACATTTCCCGCACGTGAAGGAGTCAGGGACAAGTCAGAAACTGCCCAAATATATAGGGTTTTCCTTAACCAGCAGCCCCTTGATCCGCCGAAAACAAAAGGAAATTAAGTTGAAGCTGAAACTGACCTTCCCAGCTGCTCACTCGCTCGCACTCTCTGCTCCCGAATAAGCTGCTAAATGTAAGGCAAGTTATTTTAAAGGGCCCACATAATTAGGGTTTTACTTACCCAGCAGCCCCTTGGTCCGCCGAAAACAAAAGGAAATTAATTTTAAGCTGAAACTGACCTTCCCAGCTGCTCACTCGCTCGCACTCTCTGCTCCCGAATAAGCTGCTACATTCAATACACAGAATAATGCAGTAACAATGCCACGGCAACTTAAAAGTATACCATTCAAGACATAATGCTCCTCCTGCAATAATGAAAGTGGAGACAATGAGGAGATTCCATCACTAAATTGCTGGAAAAGGACAGGCGGCTGTTTAATACACACACAGCACAGTTAACATCGATTTACACCATTAATAGCTGAGATACAGCTTACCAGCAACTCTAATTGCTGCAAGTACAGGATAGTAAATGTCTTCTATTTGATACATTACTGGATATCCCATTTCTATGAGAAGCAGAGACTTCAGTTAGCCTGTAATCCAGAGCTGCACCAGGCACTCTGAGCTGATCCATTCCAATGGGCCCTGATTTATACAGAAGATAAGTCTCCACTGACACAGTTGTACCCTGATCATTGCTGTTAGTTACCCTCACCTGAACAAACACATTTCATCAGCAACTTTGACTCTGATGTAAATACTGTTGTGAATAAAACACAATCAATTCAATGCTAATGATGTTTTCTTCGCAAGACCTCTTTCTGGATAAAACTTAAATCTGTACTCATACTGGACGGTTGCTACAATTATGAGAAGCATTATTTACATTTTCCATATTATCGGATTGACCTTGTTCACTCCTGGCATTTCTATTGTAAATGTAACTGATCTGTCTGCTGTGGACACTGAATCCAGGTACAAAAGCAATCCTGTTTCACTCTGTTCCTGTCTTTTTCCAGTTAAAATGAGAACGTTGACGATCTGATTCGAGATCATTTCCAGGGCTGCAGCCTAAAAGCTGCTGTGTGTGATATGAGGAAACAAAAACTGGAGAAAAACATGAAGGGGGCAGCCGCAAAGCGATAATACCACTGCTTAACTAAAACAGAGGCCAAACCTTATGGCCTGAGGACAGGGGTTCTAATCCCACCATGGCAGCTGCATAAAATAGAGGGAGCTCCCTCTCTACTTATAAAGTGGAGGGAACACCCTCTCTACATATAAAGTGGAGGGAGCACCCTCTCAATGTACAAAGTGGAGGGAGCTCCTTCTCTATGTTTCAAGTGGAGGGAGCTCCCTCTCTATGTTTCAAGTGGAGGGAGCTCCTTTTGTACGTATAAAGTGGAGGGAGCACCCTCTCTATGTATAAAGTGAAGAGAGCTCTCCCTCTACGTATAAAGTGGAGGGAGCTCCCTCTCTATGTATAAATTAGTGGGAGCTCCCTCTCTACGTATAAAGTGGAGGGAGCTCCCGTTATACGTATAATCTGGAAGGAGCACCCTCTCTATGTATAAAGTGGAGGGCGCTCCCTCTCTGCATATAAACTGGAAGGAGCACCCTCTCTTTGTATAAAGTGGAGGGAGCTCACTCTCTATGTTTAAAGTGGAGGGCGATTAAAGGCAAAGGAGAGAGGGAAATGTAAAAAAGTGGAGAAATGGAGAGAAGGAAGAAATGAAAGACAGTGAGAGACAGGAAAGATACTTAAATGAGAGCTTAACAGAACACCAGTAACCATCCCTTTGTCTGACCAGTGCGGTATTGGGGATTTAGTTCGAGTATTTTAGGGCTGCGTGTTGGCTCAGTGTTTGATATTTTCAAACTGCAGTGACATTCCCAAAATGAAAAAGAGTTACAGATTCAAAATTAACCCGGGAATGGCTCGAAGATTTGCTGTCCAGGGAGAGAGGGAGGGGGAGATGGAGGGAGACAGATACAGACAGAGTGGGCCAGAGGCAGAGAGAGAGAGAGAAAGTTAGAGGGAGAGAGACAAAGAGAGTGACAGATACAGAGGGAGAGAGACAGAGAGGAGCGAGAAAGGCAGAGGGTGAAGCAGAGACTGAGGGAGAGGCAGACAGAGAGAGTGTGACAGGGCGAGATTATCGGAGAAACTTTAGATACAATAGTGTTTGAAAAAAGATAATATTCAAAAACTAAAACTGGCTGTATGCAATAACTAAATTTGAAAGGAAACATTGGGGGTTTATTGTGAGTGTTTTGGAGGCAACTGTTGGATCAGTGCTTCACATTTTCAAACTGTTGGGACATTTAATGTTGTTGAAAAAATATTATCAAAAATTGACAAACATTAGAAGCAGGGGAAATGGGAGGCAGACCGTGAGGGGACCTTGACAGAACCTCAAAACAATCCCCATTACCTGCCCAGTCCTGCATTGGGGGTTTAGTGTGAGAGTATAGTGGGCGGGTATTGATCAGTGTTTGATATTTTCAAAATGCAGTGACATTTCCAGCAAGGGCAAGAATTGCAGGTTCAAAATTAACTATGTGAGTGAGTGAGGTGCAGGCATCGTCTGTTTCGAGATACAGCACTGAAACAGGCCCTTCGGTTGACCGAGTCTGTGCCGACAATCAACCACCCATTTATACTAATCCAACACTAATTCCATATTCCTCCCACATCCCCACCTGTCCCTATATTGCCCTACCACTTACCTATACTAGGGGCAATTTATAATGGCCAATTAACCTATCACCCTGCAAGTCTTTTGGCATGTGGGAGGAAACCGCAGCACCCGTAGGAAACCCACGCAGACACAGGGAGAACTTGCAAACTCCACACAGGCAGTACCCAGAATCGAACCCGGGTCGCTGGAGCTGTGAGGCTGCGAGTCATAGACTGATGAGGAGAAAGATGGAGAAGGAGATAGAGGGAGAAAGAGAGAGAGAGATGGAGAGAGACAGACATGAGAGGGAGAGACAGATAGAGGATGAGACAAGATGTAACAATAAGTAACAATCCTCATTATCTGCCCAGCCCTGTATTGGGAGTTAAGTGTGAATGTTTTACGGGTGACTGTTGGATCAGTGTTTGATATTTTCAAACTGCAGTGCCCTTCCCAACAAGGCAGGTATAGAATGTAAGAGCATGGAATGTATACTGGAACTGTATAATTCATTGGTTAGACCACAACTTGAGTATTGTTTGCAGTTCTGGTCACCTCATTACAGAAAGGATGCAATTGCACTAGAGAGGGTACAGAGGAGATTTACGAGGATGTTGCCAGGACTGAAAAAATGAGGTATGAGGAAAGATTGGATAGGCTGGGATTGTTCTCCTGGGAAGAGAGAAGGCTGAGGGGAGATCTGACTGAAATGTGAGGGACCTGGATAGAGTGGATGTGAAGAGTCTATTCACCTCAGCAGAGAGCTTACTGACGAGGGGGCATAGACTTACAGTGATTGGTAGAAAGATTAGAGTTGAGATGAGGAAGTGCCCACCTGGGCCCCAACTTCATCTACATTTTTCCCTCTCCTGATGTTTTTTTTCTCTCCATACCTATCTCTTATATGTTTGTGTACACAGCAGCGAAGGATTACATCAAATTAATATATGTTACATTATCCTTTTCATCCACCTCAACAATCTCTCTCTCTCTCCAACGTTGTCCCTCTCTACAGCTCTCTCTCTGCCTTCATATCAAACCCTCTCCCTCTGTCTCTCTCCTAGTGTCAGTGATAGCAAGACGGAGAGACTGAGAGAGAATGTTAAAGGAACTGGACACTGTTCCTAAGCTGTGCAGAACCTGCACTCGGATTGTTTGATGGGCTACATTAATCGGCCGTGTACAGTCCTGTATCAGGCTGTGAAGTAGCCGAGCATGTTCAGTACACAACGGGTCAAAGGGAACGATTCACTCCTCTCTGCTACTGGGAAGAGAGACTGACCTTAATATCAAGGCAACATTTGACTGAGTGTGGCATCGAGAAGCCCGAGTCAAGTTGAAGTCGGTGGGAATCAGGGGGGAAGTTCCCCACTGGTTGGAATCATACCGAGCTCCAAGGAAGATGGTTGTGGTTGTTGGGAGTCAATCATCTCAGTCCCAGGCCTTCACTGCAGTAGTTTATCAGGGTCGTGTCCTCAGCCCAACCATCTTCAGCTGAGATCCCAGCAGAAAATGCTGGATAAACTGAGCAGGGCAAGCAGCTTATACGCATTGGATTTTAGAAGAATGAGAGGTGAGTTTATTGAAACATACAAGATTCTAAGGGGACTTTACAGTGCGGATGCTGGGAGAATGTTCCCCTTGTCTAGAACTAGGGGGCAGGAACAGTGTGGGGTTAGATACAAAGTAAATCAACCTCTATGTATGCCTCTCTTTCTCCTCCTCCATCCAGATGGAGAGAGGAACAGTGCGAAAGACAAGGATAGAAATGGAAAATAGCAGGGAGAGGGAAGGATAGCAATGGGGAGAGAGTACCAGAGAGAAAGAGGAAGAGATTGAGATGGAGAGTGTTGGTCAATGTTTCTGCAAATCTGCGTGCTGCAGCCTCAAAGGTCCCACGCAGATCCTGGTCAACAATAAAGAGCACATGTCTTCAAAGATTCTTCAAAAAGTTCAAGGGTCAGCTCACGTAAAAAAAGACTGGACACGCAACATCTAAATTTTCACGGCAACATTGGAGCCAACTGCGGAATACAGGGTTCTTACCAGCCTGCAGAAGGAAGGGCAACCTCTGCAGATGCGGTGAAACCAAAAGCAGCTGACTTAAAATGGAAAACTGATATATGTGGAGTTTTAAAAAGGGGCTGAGACGGGAGAAAAACAAGCATAGACACACACACACACACACACACATACACACACACAGAAACACACACAAACAGAGAAACCGAGTAACTCAGGGACAGAGAGTGAAAGAAGAATATTTCAATTTTCAAAAGGCATTTGATGAGATCAATCTTCGCTTTAAAACAATTGATTTTGCATCAATGTGCGTGTGCAGAGGACACGTTCCAAACTACTACCACCTTTTTCCTGGAGTGTCGGATTAACCCGGGTCACTCACTGTGCCCGGCTCAGCCTCAAGACTCACCTGCCCCAGTCACTGAGACACTGCTTTATCACTTGCCTTAATGTAGCGGATGCAGGGTTTGGGAGCAGGAGAGGCACACGGGATTAGGACGACTGCTCATGTGGAGGATAAGAATCAGTAATCCCTCAGAGAATCAGAACAGATCAGGGAGAATCAAAAAAAAGTAAGCTTGTGTTGAATTTGAAAGTCTTGCATTGTGGAATGCTTCAGTGTTTAGTGAGAATGTTGCCCCACAATAGCAACAGAGACACGGAGGAACAGATTGGGAGGCAGATTTTGGAAAGGTGCAGAAGTAACAGGGTTGTTGTCATGGGTGACTTCAACTTCTCTAATATTGATTGGAAACTCCTTAGCGCAAATAGTTTGGATGGAGCAGTTTTTGTCAGGTGTGTCCAGGAAGGTTTCCTGACTCAATATGTAGATAGGCCGACTAGAGGGGAGGCTATATTGGATTTGGTGCTTGGCAACAAACCAGGCCAGGTGGCAGATGTCTCGGTGGGAGAGCATTTCGGTGATAGCGATCACAACTCCCTGACCTTTACTATAGTCATGGAGAGGGACAGGAGCAGACAGGATGGGAAAATATTTAATTGAGGGAGGGGAAATTACAATGCCATTTGGCAGGATCTGGGAAGCATAAATTGGAGCAGATGTTCTCAGGGAAATGCACGACAGAAATGTGGAGGTTGTTTCGGGAGCACTTGCTGCAACTGCTGGATAGGTTTGTCCCGATGAGGCAAGGAAGGGATGGTAGGGTGAAGGAACCTTGGATGACAAGAGATATGGAACAGCTAGTCAAGAGGAAGAAAATACCGAAGTGTGGGATTGAAGGTGAATTAGTGCTTTGGATCAGAAATTGGCTAGCTGAAAGAAGACAGAGGGTGGTGGTTGATGGTAAATGTTCATCCTGGAGTATAGTTTCTAGTGGTGTACCGCAAGGATCTGTTTTGGGGCCACTGCTGTTTGTCATTTTTATAAATGACCTGGATGAGGGTGTAGAGGGGTGGGTTAGTAAATTTGCGGATGACACGAAGGTCGGTGGAGTTGTGGATAGTGCCGAAGGATGTTGTAGGTTACAGAGGGACATAGATAGGCTGCAGAGCTGGGCTGAGAGATGGCAAATGGAGTTTAATGCGGAAAAGTGTGAGGTGATTCACTTCGGAAGGAGTAACAGGATTGCAGAATACTGGGCTAATGGGAAGATTCTTGGTAGTGTAGATGAGCAGAGAGATCTTGGTGTCCAGGTACATAAATCCCTGAAAGTTGCCACCCAGGTTAATAGAGCTGTTAAGAAGGCATATGGTGTGTTAGCTTTTATTAGCAGGGGGATCGAGTTTAGGAGCCACGAGGTCATGCTGCAGCTGTGCAGAACTCTGGTGCGGCCGCACCTGGAGTATTGCGTGCAGTTCTCGTCACCGCATGATAGGAAGGATGTGGAAGCTTTGGAAAAGGTGCAGAGGAGATTTACTAGGATGTTGCCTGGTATGGAGGGAAGGTCTTACGAGGAAAGGCTGAGGGACTTGAGGTTGTTTTCGTTAGAGAGAAGGAGGAGGAGAGGTGACTTAATAGAGACATATAAGATAATCAGAGCGTTGGACAGGGTGGATAGTGAGAGACTTTTTCCTCGGATGGTGATGGCAAACACGAGGGGACATAGCTTTAAGTTGAGGGGTGATAGATATAGCACAGATGTCAGAGGTAGTTTCTTTACACAGAGAGTAGTAGGGGCGTGGAACGCCCTGCCTGCAACAGTAGTAGACTCGCCAACTTTAAGGGCATTTAAGTGGTCATTGGATAGACATATGGATGAAAATGGAATAGTGTAGGTCAGATGGTTTCACAGATCGGCGCAACATCGAGGGCTGAAGAGCCTGTACTGCGCTGTAATGTTCTATGTTCTATGTTCTAAGGAAGCTTACTTAAGGTTGAGGAAGCAAGGATCAGACAGGGCTCTAGAGGGTTACAAGGTAGCCAGGAAGGAACTGAAGAATGGACTTCGGAGGGCTAGAAGAGGACATGAAAAGGTCTTGACGGGTAGGATTAAGGAAAATTTCAAGACGTTCTACACTTATGTGAGGAACAAGAGGATGGTCAGAGTGAGGGTAGGGCCGATCAGGGATAGTGGAGGGAACTTGTGCCTGGAGTCGGAGGAGGTAGGGGAGGTCCTAAATGAATACTTTGCATCAGTATTCACTAGTGAGAGGGACCTGGTCGTTTGTGAGGACAGCGTGAAACAGGCTGAAATGCTCGAACAGGTTGAGGTTACGAGGGAGGATGTGCTGGAAATTTTGAATGATATGAGGACAGATAAGTTCCCGGGGCCAGACGGGATATAGCCAAGGATATTACGGGAAGCGAGGGAAGAGATTGACGCCCGTTTGGCGATGACCTTTGCATCCTCACTGTGCACTGGAGTAGTACCAGATGATTGAAGGGTGGCAAATGTTATTCCCTTTTTCAAGAAAGGGAATAGGGATAACCCTGGGAATTATAGACCAGTCAGTCTTACGTCGGTAGTAGGCAAAATATTGGAGAGGATTCTGAGAGACAGGATTTATGATTATTTGGAAAAGCATGGTTTGATTAGAGAGAGTCAGCATGGCTTTGTGAGGGGCAGGTCATGCCTCACCATCCTTACTGAATTCTTTGAAGATGTGATAAAACACATCGATGAAGGAAGAGCAGTGGATGTGGTGTATATGGATTTTAGCAAGATGTTTGATAAGGTTCCCCATGGTAGTGCTGTTCCGCAGAGAGCTGTTCTGGGACCTCTGCTCTTTGTGATTTTTATAAATGTCTTGGATGAGGAAGTGGAAGGATGGTTAGTAAGTTTGCCGATGACACGAAGATTGCTGGAGTTGTGGACAGAGTGGAAGGTTGTTGTAGGTTGCAACGGGACATTGACAGGATGCAGAGCTGGGCTGAGAAGTGGCAGATGGAGTTCAACCTGGAAAAGTGTGAAGTGATTCATTCTGGAAGGTCGAATTTGAATGCAGAATACAGGCTTAAAGACAGGATTCTTGGTAGTGTGGAGGAATAGAGGGATCTTGGGGTCCACGTCCATAGATCGCTCAAAGTTGCTACCCAAGTTGTTCGGGTTATAAAGAAGGTGCATGGTGTGTTTGCCTTCATTAACAGGGGGGTTGGGTTTAAGAGCCACGAGGTTATGCTGCAGCTCTATAAAGCCCTGGTTCGACCACACTTGGAATATTGTGTTCAGTTCTGGTCGCCTCATTATCGGAAGGATGTGGAAGCTTTAGAGAGGGTGCAGAGGATATTTACCAGGATGCTGCCTGGACTGGAGGGCATATCTTATGAAGAAAAATTGTGGGAGCTAGGGCTTTTCTCATTGGAGCGAAGAAGGATGAGAGGTGACTTGATATCGGGGTAAAAGTTGATGAGAGACATAGATAGAGTGGATAGCTAGTGGCTTTTTTCCAGGGCGGAAAGGGCTATCACCAGGGGGCATAATTTTAAGTTAATTGGAGGAAGGTTTCGGGGAGATGTCAGAGGTAGGTTCTTTGCACAGAGAATGGTGGGTGCGTGGAATGCGCTGCCAACGGTGGTAGTAGAAGCAGATATATTAGGGACATTTAAGCGACTCTTGGATAGGTGCATGGATGATAGTAGAATTAAGCTCGGTAGGTAGTTTGATCTTAGAGTAGGTTGAAGGTTCGGCACAACATCGTGGGCCAAAGGGCCTGCACTGTGCTGTACTGTTCTATGTTCTATGTTCTATGAGACACGATGGGATGAAGTCAAAGTGGCCACTGTTGAATTTGCGAGCTTCACCTTTGTGGGAACACAAGGGTTAAGGAACTTAAAAATATTAAATTGTCAATTCTGTTGTACAAAGAAACACTTAACAGACATCGCTATGGAATGTGCTGTCAGCTGCATTCCCAAGAGAAGATATGGTAAGTCAATGACAGAAAAAAATTAGGTGATTGGGGAAGAGTGGGATAGTGCGATTAACTGGACTGCTCTTCAAAAGAGATAGCACAGATTCAATGAGACACAGAGAGAGAGAGAGAGAGAGACACCGTTAGGGAGAGGGTGAGGAAGAAAATGTCTCAAAGAGGTAGGACATGCTCGAGGGGCCAAACAGCCTCCTCCTGACTTCCTAAGGGATTTATTAATATTGCATCCTGAAATAAACAAGTTCGTGATGGTAATTTTTAGCAAATCAAATGGAATTAATTAACACCAGGTTCGCCTTTTAAATTATTAATCCGAATTCACAATATTACTCGTGTGAATTTGGGCTTGACAGATAGAAAAAAGAAAAAAGAACAGTGCAGCACAGGAAAAGTCCATTCGGCCCTCCAAGCCTGCGTCGATCTTGATGCTAAACTGAAACCTTCTGCACTTCCGGGGTCCGTATCCCTCTATTCACATCCTATTCATGTATTTGTCAAGATACCACTTAAACGTCGCTTTCATACCTGCTTCCACCACCTCCTCTGGCAGCAAGTACCAGGCACTCACGACCCTCTGTATAAAGACCTTGCCTCGCACATCTGCTCTAAACTTTCTCCCTCTCACATTAAACCTATGTCCCCCAGTAACTAACTCTTCCACTCTGGGAAAAAGCTTATTTCTATCCACTCTGTCCATGCCACTCATTACTTTGCAAACCTCTATCATGTCGCCCTTCCACCTCCGTCTTTGCAGTGAAAACAGTTCGAGTTTATCCAACCTCTCCTCATAGCTAATGCCCTCCAGATCAGGCAACATCCTGGTAAACCTCCTCTGTGCCCTTTCCAAAGCCTCCACGTCCTTCTAGTAGTGTGGCGACCAGAATTGCACACAATATTCTAAGTGTGGCCTAACTACAGTTCTGTACAGCTGCAGCATGTCTTGCCAATTTTCATACGCTGTGCCCCGACCGATGAAGGCAAGCGTGCCGTATGCCTTCTTGACTACCTAATCCACCTGCTTTGCCACTTTTAGTGACCTGTGGACCTGTACGCACAGATCTATCTGCCTGTCAATACTCCTAAGGATTCTGCCAATAACATCACTGAACAAATAAATATTGGAAGATTCAATGTGACTTTGTTCCCATCCTCGTCCAAACACCTACTGACTTACTCGAAGGTTTATATTTAAGGAGCAGTTCTGACAGTGCGGGGTCCCTTTTAGAGGTTGGTACTGACCCTCCCCCTGCTTCCACCCCCCCACCCCCACCTCACCTCGGGTTCACTGTGCTGGGTCAGGGGTCACAGACTACACGGACACAAGGGTTGACCCAAGACCCACTAACCCCAAAGAAAGGAAAAGAAAAGCAAAAATTCTCCTGGTCCCTGTGAAATCAGATGGACAATAAATTTAAACCCCGAGAGTGAAATATAAAAGGAGAACATGGAGATTTTGATGTTTATAAAAACATGATTTGCACAGAGGAAAGTGTTTGTGTTTATCTGCCTAAGTTGGTCAATGGGAATATATGAGTCTCTGTGTGGGTTTCTCTCTCTCTCTCTCGATCAGTTGTAATGGATGTGCCTGGGTGTGGATTTCTATGTGTTTGTGTGTGTGTGTGTGTGTGTGTGTGTGTGTGTGTGTGTGTGTGTGTGTGTGTGTGTGTGTGTGTGTGTTTATCTGCACATGTTAGTCTGTCTGTGTTTATGTGCCTGTCTTTGTGTCTGTGTGTGGGTTTGTGTCTCTGTGTTTGTGTATCCAAAGCTGGATGTGAGGGTGGGTGAAGACACAGAAGGAAACTCTCTGATCTCTTATTAAAGATCTTTCATATTAACAACTCCGATGAATAGAGAGAAATATCCTCCACAACATATGAAGCAGTTGTATCTTAATACTTGTCAGGACAGAAGTTTTTGCATATTGTTCCCTTCTCCTCTTCTTCCATGTGTCTGAATTCTTTGAAGTTTGTCAGACATTGGTAAACTACGTCATGTGGTGTTCTGCAAATACCTTCAATTCTGTGTGTCTGCAAGGGACACAATTCAAATTCTCACCTTATTGCATCAACCAACACCTGCAGGTCCATTCAAACACCCCTATTTCCTGTCTCTGCAAAGATAGCTCACATTTCTACAATGCAGGAATGTCTGAATGGCAACAGCTTTTGACACATTTCCCAACACGTTTGCTAACACTTTTCAGGATGAAGCTCAATTCAGCTCTCAGATTGCAGGACGCAAATTGAGCTTTTCGGTAGAACAGGGAACATTGATGAAATCACAGATCTCTCTGTCCTGTCACCCATTCTAACATTGCACATTTAGATTTTATCACTCAGTCTTCCTTCCAAAATGCATGACTTCACATTTCTCAGCATTGAAGTTAACCTTCCCTGTGTCTGTCCAATAATAGGTTGGATAGTAAGCTGTCAAGAGGACATAAAGAGTCTACATGGCATTTCGATAGGTTAAGTGAGTGAGCAAAAAATTGGCAGATGGAGTACAATGTGGGAAAATGTGAACTTGTCCACTTTAGCAGGAAGAATAAAAATCAGTATATTATTGAAATTGAGAGACACAGCAGAACTGTACGGTACAGAGGGATCTGGGTGTCCTGGTACATGAATCACAAAATGTTATCATGCAGCTACAGCGAGTGATTAGGAAGGCAAATGGAATGTTTTTGTTTATTGCAAGGTGAATAGAATATAAAAGTAGGGAAGTGTTGCTACAGCTGTACAGGGCCTTAGTTAGATGACGTCTGCAGGATTGTGGGCACTTTTGGTCTCCTTACTGAAGAAATTATATAATTGCATTCGAAGTAGTTCAGAGAAGGTTCACTGGGCTGATTCCTGGGATGAAGGGGTTATCTTATGAGGAAAGGTTGAACAGATTGGGTCTATAGCCACTGGGGTTTAGAAGAATGAGAGGTGATCTGAGTGAAACATCTCAGGTCCTGAAGCGTCTGGACAGGGTGAATGCTGAGAGGATGTTTCCACTTGTTGGGGAGATTAGAACTAGGGGACACAGTTTAAAAATTAGAGGCGTCCCATTTAAAACTGAGATGAGGAGAAATGTTTTTATCTCAGAAGGGGGTCAGTCTGTGGAATTCTCTTCCCCAGAGAGCAGTGGAGGCTGGATCATTGAATATATTCAAGGCTGAGTTCGATAGATTTTTGACCAATAAGCGAGTCAAGGGTTATGGGACGCAGACAGGAAAGTGGAGTTGAGTTCACAATCAGATCAGCCATTGAATGGCAGAGCAGGCTCGAGGGGTCGAATGTCTACTTCTGCTCCTAATTCATTTGTTCTTGTGTGTTCCATTTCACCAGACTGCAACTATCCTCCTGAAGTCTGCTACTGGTCCCTTCCCTGTTTATTACATTGCAGATGTCACAAACATTGGCAAACATTGAATTTGTTCCCTGTAAACACAAGTCCAAGTCATTTGTATATATCATAAAGATCAGTGGTCCTAATATAAATCTCCACTGTATCCCTTCCTCCAGTCTGAAACAACCATTGTCCACTCTCTCAGCCAATATCGTATCCACTCAGCCACAGCCCCTTTCATCCATGGACCACCAATATTGCTAACTGGTCAATTAGAAGGCACCATTAAGCCCTCCCCACGAAGACACTGTTCCCAAACCTCTCTGTTTCCACTCTCCAATGAACATTCCCCAGACAGGTACAGCATGGATTAGATACAAAGTAATGGTCCTTCCAGACTGTCCCATCCAACAGTCCCAGGGCAGGAAAATCATGGGCTGGATACAGAGTGAACCTCGCTCCACACTGTCCGAAACAGACACAGTGAGAGACAGAAAGAGAG
The DNA here is from genome assembly GCF_036365525.1 of Heterodontus francisci. NCBI lineage: Eukaryota > Metazoa > Chordata > Chondrichthyes > Heterodontiformes > Heterodontidae > Heterodontus > Heterodontus francisci. Next base: position 29,730,375 of record NC_090391.1, read on the forward strand.
AAACAGAGAGAAACAGACTGACAGGGTGACTGAGAGTGAAAGAAGAATATTTAACATCAGACATAGGAAGAGGAGGATGCAATTTAACCCCTCGACCCTGTTCCAGCATTCAGGGAGATCAGATCTGATCTGTGATCTAACTAACACCATGTATCCCACCTTTGCCCCTTATCTCTTAATGCCTTTGTTTAACAAAAATCAATCAATCTCAGATTTTTAAATGTACAAGTGTCTCAGCATCAATTGCTGTTTGTGGAAGAGAGTTCCAAACTGATACCACACCTGCTGTGTTGGAGTGTTTCTTCATTTCACTCCTGAAAGGTTTTGAGACTCCGTTTAGATTTTTAGACTATGCCCACAAGTTCCTGACTCCGCAGCTAGTGGGAATAGTTACTCTCTGTCTACCCAATCAGAGTCTCCTTGTCTGCACTGCCCCATCGAACAATCTCAGAGAAGGTACGGCACGGGTTAGATACAGAGTACAGTTCAGTTTAAACTGTCCCTGGAGTGTCGAATTAACCCGGGTCACTCACTGTGCCCGGCTCAGGCTCAAGACTCACTTGCCTCAGTCACTGAGACGCTCCTGCATCACTTGCCTTAATGGAAGTGGATGCAGGGTTTGGGAGCAGGACAGACACACGGGATTAGGACGACTTCCCATGTGGAGGATAAGCATCATTAATCCCTCAGAGACTCAGAACAGACCAGCCAGGCTCAGAAAAGTAAACTTGTGTTGAATTTGAGAGTCTTGCATTGTGGAATGCTTTAGTATTTGGTGAGAATGTTGAGCCAGTGACATTTTACAACAGTAGGATGTATAGATACTATATGACTTTATTAGGACTTTAAGGAATTGTGTGTCGTGTAAAATGGCTCGAAATAACAATGTAACTGATCAATTTTCAGTTGAATACTATGACTACAGTTATACCTGCAATCCTGTTATATGTGTGCTGCTATACCTGCTATATGTGAGAATGTACATACGACACGATGGGATGAAGTCAAGGTGGTCACTGTTCATATTTTTAGACGAAATTCCTGACTCCGCAGCCAGTGGGAATATTTACTCTCAGTCCACCATGTCAGTTTCCCTGATTATTATGAAAACCTTCATCAAATCACCCCATAACCTTCTAAATTCCAGGGATACACAGTAAAGCTCCAGCTACACTGTCCCATTAAACATTTCCAAGCCAAGCACAATGTTGGGTTTGACACAGAGTAAATTTCCCTCTATGCTGTCACATCACAAACTCCGAGGGCGGGAACATCATGGGGTGGATACAGAGTGAATCTCACTCTACATTGTCCAAAACAGAGAGAGAGAGAGAGACAGAAAGAGAGAAACAGAGACACAGACTGACAGGGTGACTTGCAGAGAAAGAAGGACATTTAACAGGGGATATTGGAAGAGGAGGATGTAATTTAACCCCACAACTCAGTTCTGGCATTCAATGAGATCTTGGCTGATCTGTCATCTTTCTTACACCATAGATCCTGCCTGCTCCTTATCTCTGAACACCTTTGGTTAACAAAAAGCTATCAATCACAGGTTTAAAAGTTAACCAATAAGCCAGCATGAAATTTCCACAAACGATATCATGACGGTGTGATGGCTCCCACAATGGAATAGCTTGCTGAATAGTTAAAATGGAGGCTATTCCTTCTGGATCATCAAAAGTGTCCGCCTGGGCCCAAACTTCATCTGCATTTCTCCCTCTCCCGATTTTTTTCTTCTCTCCATACCTATCTCTTATATCTTTGTGTATACAGCAGCGAGGATTACATCAAATTAATATATCTTACATTATCCTCTTCATCCACCTCAACAATCTCTCTCTCTCCAAGTCTGTCCCTCTCTACAGCCCTCTCTATGCCTTCATATCTAACCCTCCCTCCCTCTGCCTCTCTCCCAGTGCCAGTGATAGCAGAGAGAGACAGAGAGAGAATGTTGAAGGAACTGCACTCTGTTCTGAAGCTGTGCTGAACCTGCGCTCGGAGTGTTTGATGGGCTACATTAATCGGTAGTGTACAGTCCTGTATCAAGCTGTGAAGAAGCACAGCATGTTCAGTACACAATGGGTCCATGGGAATGAATCACTCCTGTCTGCTGCTGGGTAGACAGACTGACCTGAACAGCAAGGCAGCGTTTGACAAGTGTGGCATCGAGGAGCCCGAGTAAAATTGAAGTCGGTGGGAATCAAGGGGAAAGCTCCCCACTGTTGGAGAGACAGAGAGAGACACAGAGAGAGAGAGGCAGAGAGTGAAGGAGAGAGAGGGAGTGACAGGTAGTGAAGGATCGATGGTAGGACGGGGAGAAAGACAGAGATAGAAGGAGAGAGAGGGAGTTTCAGGGAGGGTAAGACAGATGGTGGAACAGAGAGAGAGACAGAGATAGAAGGAGAGAGAGGGAGAGAGAGAGGGAAAGTCAGATGGATGGACAGAGATAGATAAAGAGATAGAAGGAGAGAGAGGGAGCGCAGGGAGGGAAAGACAGATGGAGGGACAGAGTGAGCGACAGAGAGAGAAGGAGAGAGATGGAGTGACAGGGAGAGAAGGACAGATGGAGGGATGGAGAGAGAGAGACAGAGATACAAGGAGAGAGATGGAGCGACAGAGAGGGAAAGACAAGTGGAGGGAAAGAGAGAGAGACAGAGGGAGAGGCAGAGACAGAGGTAGAAGGAGAGAGAGGGAGAGAGAGAGAGGGAAAGACAGATGGAGGGACAGAGATAGATAAAGAGATAGAAGGAGAGAGAGGGAGCGCAGGGAGGGAAAGATAGATGGAGGGACAGAGTGAGAGACAGAGAGAGAAGGAGAGAGATGGAGCGACAGAGAGGGAAAGACAGGTGGAGGGAAAGAGAGAGAGACAGAGGGAGAGGCAGAGACAGAGGTAGAAGGAGAGAGAGGGAGTCACGGCAAGGGTGGGGGGGGGAAGACAGATGGAGAGACAGAGAGAGATGGAGAGACAGGGAGAGACAGAGGTGGAAAGACAGACGGAGAGACAGAGAGAGACAGAGAGAGAAGGAGAGTGAGGGAGAGACGGAGAGGGAAAAACCGATGGAGGGACAGTGTGAGAGACAGAGTGAGAAGGTGAGAGATGTAGTGACAGGTAGGGAAGGATAGATGGAGGGATGGAGGGAGAGAGGCAGAGATAGGAGAGAGAGGGAGTGACAGAGAGGGAAAGACAGGTGGAGGGAAAGATAGAGAGACAGAGAGAGGCAGAGACAGATATAGAAGGAGAGAGAGAGAGTGACGGCAGTTCTGGGGAAGACAGATGGAGAGACAGAGAGAGAGAGAGAGACTGAGAGAGAAGGAGAGAGGGACAGACAGAGAGGGAAAGACAGATGGAGAGACAGAGAGAGCGACAGAGAGAGAAGGACAGAGAAGGGAGTGACAGAGAGGGAAAGACAGATGGAGGGACAGAGTGAGATACAGAGAGAGAAGAAGAGAGATGGAGTGACAATGAGGGAAGGACAGATGGAGAGACAGAGAAAGAGAGGCAGAGATGGAAGGAGAGAGATGGAGTGACAGGGAGGGAAGTACAGATGGAGTGATAGAAAGAGAGAGACAGAGATAGAAGGAGAGAGAGGGATTGACAGAGAGGGGAAGACAGATGGAGGGACAGCGAGAGAGACAGAGAGGCAGAGACAGAGAGAGAAGGAGAGATTGGGAGAGACAGAGAGGGAATGGCAGTTGGAGGGACAGAGAGAGAGAGAGGCAGAGATGGAAGGAGAGAGAGAGAGTGACAGAGAGGGAAATACAGATGGAAAGACAGAGAGAGAGACAGAGAGAGAAGGCGAGAGAGGGAGTGTCAGGGAGGGAAAGACAAATGGAGGGACAGAGAGAGAGCTACAGGGAGAGAGATGGAGTGACAGGCAGGGAAGGACAGATGGAGGGATAGAGAGAGAGAGACAGAGATAGAAGGAGAGAGGTGGAGTGATGGGGGAATGGGAAGACAGATGGAGAGATAGAGAGAGAGACAGAAATAGAAGGAGAGAGAGGGAGTGACTGGGAGGGAAAGACAGATGGAGAGATAGAGATAGAGAGACAGAGATAGAAGGCGAGAGAGGGAGAGACAGAGAGGGAAAGACAGATGGACGAACAGAGATAGAGACAGAGGTAGAAGGACAGAGAGGAAGTGACTGACAGGGAAAGACAGATGGAGAGACAGAGAGAGAGGCAGAGACAGAAAGAGAAGGAGAGAGAGGGAGAGACAGAGAGGGAAAGACAGATGGAGAGACAGAGATAGAGACAGAGAGAGAGACAGAGATCTCTCCCGATGTTTCTGTCTCCATACCTATCTCTTAAATGTTTGTGCACACAGCAGTGAAGGATTACATCAAATTAATTTCTCTTACATTCTCCCTTTCAATCGACCCCGCAATCTCTCTCTCTCCAACCTTGTCCCTCTCCACAGCACTCCCTCTTTCTGCATGTCTAACCGTCTCTCCCTCTGTCTCTCTCCTCGTATCAGAGATAGCAGGAGGGAGAGACAGAGAGAGGAAGACAGAGAAAGAATGTTGAAGGAACTATACTCTATTCCTAAGCTGTGCTGAACCTGCTCTGGGAGTGTTTGATGGGCTGTATTAATCAGCCGTGTACAGTCCGGTATCATGCTGTGAAGAAACACAGGTTGTTCTGTGTACAACGGGTCAAAGGGAATGATTCACTCCTGTCTGCTACTAGGAAGAGAGACGGACCTTAACATCAAGGCAGCGTTTGACCGAGTGTGACATCGAGGAGCCCGAGTAAAACTGAAGTCAGTGGGAATCCGCTGGTTGGACTCATACCAATCACAAAGGAAGATGGTTGTGGTCTGGCAGCATCTGTGGAAAGAGAAGCAGAGTTAACGTTTCTGGTCTTCGGAAGAAGGGTCACTGACCCGAAACGTTAACTCTGCTTCTCTTTCCACAGATGCTGCCAGACCTGCTGAGTGATTCCAGCATTTCTTGTTTTTGTTTCAGATTTCCAGCATCCGCAGTATTTTGCTTTTATTAAGATGGTTGTGGTTGTTGGAGGTCAATCATCTCAGTCCCAGGACATCACTGCAGGAGTTCCTCAGGGTAATGTCCGAGGCTCAACCATCTTCAGCTGAGATCACAGGAGAGAATGCTGGAAATACTGAGCAGGTCAAGCAGCATCTGTGGAGAGCGAAACAGAGGTAGTGATTCAGCTCGATGCTTTCCAGATTTCCAGCATCCACAGTAATTTGCCTCAGATAATGAAGCAATCCATAGCCACCTGCAACAAGACCCAGACAACATTCAGGTTTGGCCGGCCAGTGGGAAGTAACATTCATGTCACACAAGTGCCAGGCAATGATCATCTGCAACAAGAGAGAATCCAACCACCTCCCCTTGGCATTCAAAGCATTATCCCATCGCTGAATCACCCAGTGTCAACATCCTGGGGAAACATTGACATCAAACTTAACAGAACGAAACACATCAATAGTTTCTTCACCCAGTGGCTGGTGGGTGTTTGGAACTCACTGCCTGAAAGGATTAGTATAAAATGGGTAGTTGATGTCTGGCACAGACAGGGCGGGCCGAAGGGTCTGTATAAGTGCTGTATCTCTCTACGACTCTAAACGATGGTAGAGGCAGAAACCCTCATCACACTTAAAACAATCTCTTGGATATTCACTTCTCTATATTTAAAATGGGTAAGGAATAACTCTCCTCGTCTGCACTGCCCATTCAAAAAATCTCAGAGAACGTACAGCACAGGTTAGATACAGAGTACAGTTCAGTTTAAACTGTCCCTCGAGTCTCGGATTAATGCGGGTTACTCACTGTGCCCGGCTCAGCCTCAAGACTCACCTGCCTCAGTCACTGAGACGCTCCTGCATCACTTGCCTTAATGTAAGTGGATGCTGGGTTCGGGAGCAGGACAGGCACACGGGATTAGGACGACTGCTCATGTGGAGGATAAGCATCAGGAATCCCTCAGAGAATCAGAACAGACCAGCGAAACTCAGAAAAGGAAACTTGTGTTGAATTTGTGAGTCTTGCATTGTGGAATGCTTTAGTATTTGGTGAGAATGTTGAGCCAGTGAAATTTTGCCCCAGTGGGATGAAGAGATACTAAATGACTTTATTACAACAGTAAGGTACCGTGTGTACTGTAAATATGGAATGAAATGACTGAAATAACAATGTAACTGATCAATTTTCAGCTGAATTCTATGACGACAGTTAGAGTCATAGAGTTAAACAGCACAGAAACATGCCGTTCGGCCCATCGTGTCTGTGTCCACCATCAAGCACCTACCTATTCTAGTCCCATTTTCCAGCACTTGGCCCGTAGCCTTGTATGCTACGGCATTTCAAGTGCTCATCTAAATACTTCTTAAATGTTGTGAGGGTCCCTGCCTCTACCACCCCTTCAGGCAGAGCGTTCCAGATTCCAACCACCCTCGGCGTGAAAAATCTTTTCCTCAAATCCCCTCTAAACCTCCTGCCCCTTACCTTCAATCTAAGCCCCCTGGTTATTGACAGCTCCACTAAGGGAAAATGTTTCTTCCTATCTCACCTAGCAATGCCCCTCATAAATTTTTATACCTCAATCAGGTCCCCCCTCAGCCTTCTCTGCTGTAAGGAAAACAACTCCAGCCTTTTCAGTCTCTCTTCATAGCTGAAAAGCTCCAGCCCAGGCAACATCCTGGTGAATCTCCTCTGCATGCTCTCCAGTGCAATCACATCCTTCCAATAGTGTGGCGCCCAGAACTGTACACAGTACTCCAACTGTGGCCGAACCAGTGTTTTATACAGATCCATCATAGCCTCCCTGCCCTTATATGCTATGCCTCAACTAATATAGGCAAGTATCCCATATACCTTCCTAACCACCTTGTCTACCTGCGCTGCAGCCTTAAGTGATCAATGGACAAGTACACCAAGATCCCTCTGACACTCGTTGGATATTCCCGAGCCTTGTAATTCCTTCCAAAATTCTATGTAACCTAATCTATGTATAATCTTTAATCTTGCAGTGCATGTGTAATGTTTAATTTCTGAAAGGCAGACAGAGTAAAGCTTAACGTACTCCAATAAACTCAAGACTTTTGACATTTATTACCTTATCGGGTCATATCTGTCGTTAAGTTGGACTAGACTTGTGAATAATTATTTTTAAGTTGTTTTTCCGCAGTACTTATGTAAATCGATTTACAGCATCCCATCATATAGTATATTTTGCTGTCTACATCACTGTGATCATGTCTGAATACAGACATAAAATAGCCACACATTTTGCTATTTATTTCGGAGCAAACAGGTGAAGTGTTTATTTTGTCTGTGATTTAACTCGACCCCCAATGATAACCAACATGGTGGAAGAGAGTGATAGACAGAGAGAGAGGAACAGAGGTGGAGTAACAGAGAGATTGGGAGAGATAGAAATGGGGAGAGAACCGAGAGATAGTGAGGGATAGAGACAGAAGCAGAGAGATGGAAAATGCCAGGAGACACTGAGAGACTTTAGAAGCAGGGGGACGGGGAGACAGGCTGTGTGGGGACCCTGGGGGTAACGTTACAGATAGACAGCGTAGATGCAGGTAAGATGTTTCTCCTGGTTGAGGAGTCTAGAACCAGGGGACACAATTTCAAAATAAGGCGGAAGCCACTTGGGACAGAGATGAGGAGAAATTTCATGACTCAGAGGGTTGTGAATCTTATGAATTCTCTATCCCAGAGGGCTGTGGCAGCTCAGTCATTGGGTATGTTTAAAGCAGAGACTGACAGATTGCTGAATACCAATGAGATAAAGGGTATGAGGATAGTCTGGGAAAAACACATTGAAGTGGATGATCAGCCATGATCGTCTTGAATGGCAGAGCAGGCTCGATGGGCTGAATGGCCTACTCCTGTTCATATATTCCAAAGCTGCCGAAATAGTTTCTCACAAACTACCTCATCAGTCCCCCATAATATCTCAACAACTTTGATCAAACCACCTTGATCCTCCTAAATTCCAGGGAATAAATCCCCAGTTTGTGTAATATCACCTTGTAATTTAACCCTTGGAGTCCAGTTATCATTCTGTTAAATCTACACTGCACTCAAATGGACATGGACCCCTCAAGTCTCTTTGGACCTCCAGTGTTTCTATCTTTTCACCATTTATAAAGCACTCTGTTCTGGTCTTCTTTACTGACATGGAAATCTATCTACCACAGTTTTAACCATTCACTTCAGATATCTCTTTGCATTGTTCTGCATCCAGCTACATTGCTTACAATGCTGCCTATTTTTGTGTCATTGGTAAACTTGGGTATGTTGCATTCTACCACATCATCTTAAATCGTGAAGAAATACAGCAAAACTGCGACACACACAGGCTTTGCACTAGTAGACAGGAGTCAATCATTCCATCCTAGATGTTTTTTAATTCCAGATTTATGTTTATTTTTAGAAAAAACTAAATTCAAATTCACAACAGCCCAGCGTGGGATTTGAACTTCTACCTTTTCAATCATCAGCTCAGGCCTTCAAATTAAAACCCATAAAAAGAGATTAATGTTCCTACTGCTGTTGTGTGACTGACTGAGGTTTGGTATATTGTTCCTTTCTCCTCTTCTTCCATGTGTTTGAAGTCTTTGAAGTTTGTCAGACATTGGTAAACTACTTCATGTGGTGTTCTGTAAATACCTTCAATTCTGTGTATCTGGAAGGGACACAATTCAAATTCTCACATTGTTGCATCAACCAAAACCTGCAGGTCCATTCAAACAACTCTATTTCCTGTCTCTGCAAAGACAGCTCGCACTTCCACAATGCAGGAATGTCTGAATGGAAACAGCTTTTGACACATTTCCCAACACGTTTGCTAACACTTTTCAGGATGAAGCTAAATTCAACTCACAGATTCCAAGTGCCAAATTGAGCTTTTGGGTAGAACAGGGAACATTGATGAAATCCCAGATCTCTCTGTCCTGTCACCCATTTTAACATTGTACCTTTTAGTTTATATCGCTCAGTCTTCCTTCCACAATGCATCACTTCACATTTCTCAGCATTGAAGTTAACCTGCCCTGTGTCTGTCCAATGATAGGTTGGATAGTAAGCTGTCAAGAGGCCATAAAGTATCTGCAAAGAGATTTCCATAGGTTAATTGAGTGAGCAAAAAATTGGCAGATGGAGTACAATGTGGGAAAATGTGAACTTGTCCACTTTAGCAGGAAGAATAAAAATCAGTATATTATTGAAATGGAGAGAGACTGCAGAACTATACGGTACAGAGGGATCTGGGTGTCCTGGTACATGAATCACAAAGTGTTACCGTGTAGCTACAGCAAGTGATTTGGAAGGCAAATGGAATGTTGTTGTTTATTGCAAGGTGAATAGAATATAAAAGTAGGGAAGTGTTGTTACAGCTGTACAGGGCATACGTCAGACGACGTCTGCAGGATTGTGGACACTTTTGGTCTCCTTACTGAAGAAATTATATAATTGCATTCGAAGTAGTTCAGAGAAGGTTCACTGGGCTGATTCCTGGGATGAAGGGGTTATCTTATGAGGAAAGTTTGAACAGGTTTGGTCTATACCCACTGGAGTTTAGAGGAATGAGAGGTGATCTGAGTGAAACATCTCAGGTCCCGAGGGGACTGGACTGGGTGGATGCTGAGAGGATGTTTCCCCTTGTTGGGGAGACTAGAACTAGGGGACACAGTTTAAAAATTAGGGACGTTCCATTTAAAACTGAGATTAGGAGAAATGTGTTTCTCTCAGAACGGCGGGGGTGGGGGGGGGGGGGTCGGTCTGTGGAATTCTCTTCCCCAGAGAGCAGTGGAGGCTGGATCATTGAATATATTCAAGGCTGAGTTCGATAGATTTTTGATCAATTAGGGAATCAAGGGTTATGGGACACAGACAGGAAAGTGGAGTTGAGTTCACAATCAGATCAACCATTGAATGGCAGAGCAGGCTGGAGGGGCCGAATGTCCTACTCCTGCTCCTAATTCATTTGTTCTTGTGTGTTCCATTTCACCAGGCTGCCTCTATCCTCCTGAAGTCTGCTACTAGTCCCTTCCCTTTTATTACATTGCAGATGTCACAAACATTGGCAAACATTGAAGTTATGCCCTGCAAACACAAGTCCAAGTCATTAGTATATATCAAAAAGATCAGTGGTCCGAATATAAACCTCCACTGTATACCTCCCTCCAGTCTGAAACAACAATTGTCCACTCTCTCAGCCAATGTCGTATCCACTCAGCCACTGTCCCTTTCATCCCTGGAGCACCAATATTGCTAACTGGTCAATTAGGAGGCACCATTAAGTCCTCCCCATGAGGACCCTGGTCCCAGACCTCTCTGTTTCCACTCTCCCATCAACATTCCCCAGACAGGTACAGCATGGATTAGACATTGAGTAATGCTCCTTCAACACTGTCCCATCCAACAGTCCCAGGGCAGGAAAATCATGGGCTGGATACAGAGTGAATCTCACTCTACACTGTCCGAAGCAGAAACAGTGAGAGACAGAAAGAGAGAAACAGACTGACAGGGTGACTGAGAGAGAAAGAAGGATATTTAACATCAGACACAGGAAGATGAGGAGGCAATTTAACCCCTCGACCCTGTTCCAGCATTCAGTGAGATTTGGGCTGATCTGTGATCGAACTAACACCATGTATCCCACCTTTGCCCCTTATCTCTTAATATCTTTGGTTAACAAGAATCTATCAATCCCCGGTTTAAAAATTGACCAATAAGCCTGCATGCAATTTCCACAAACAATATCATGAGGGTGTGATGGTTCCCACAGTGGAATAGCAGGCTGAATATTTAAAATGGAAGCTGTTCCTTCTGGATCAACAGAAGTGTCCGCCTGGGCCCCAACTTCATCTGTATTCCTCCTTCTCCCGATGTTTTTTTTTCTCTCCATAACTATCTCAAATATGTTTGTGTACACAGCAGTGAAGGATTAAATCAAGTAAATATATCTTACATTATCCTCTTCATCCAAGTCAACAATCTCTCTCTCTCTCCAAGTTTGTCCCTTTCTACAGCCCTCTCTATGCCTTCATATCTAAACCTCCGTCCCTCTGTCTCTCTCCTCGTGTCTGTGATCGCAGAGAGAGAGACAGAGATAGAAGGAGAGAGATGAAGAGATGGGGCGGTGGGAAGACAGATGGAGAGACCAAGAGGGAGACAGAGAGAGAAGGAGAGAGATGGAGTGACAGGGAAGGAAGGACGGATGGAGAGACAGAGGGAGAGACAGAGAGAGAGGCAGAGACAGAGAGAGAAGGAGAGAGAGGGAGAAACAGGGAGGTAAAGACAGATGGAGAGACAGAGAGAGAGACAGAGAGAGACACAGAGATAGAAGGAGAGAGATGGAGTAATGGGGCGGGTGGGAAGACAGATGGAGAGACCAAAAGAGAGAGAGAGAGAGAAGGAGAGAGATGGAGTGACAGGGAAGGAAGGACGGATGGAGAGACAGAGGGAGAGACAGAGAGAGAGGCGGAGACAGAGAGAGAAGGAGAGAGAGGGAGAGACAGAGAGGGAAAGACAGATGGAGGGATAGAGGGATAGAGAGAGAGACAGAGATAGAAGGAGAGAGAGGGAGTGACAGAGAGGGAAAGACAGATGGAGGGATAGAGAGAGAGACAGAGATAGAAGGAGAGAGAGGGAGTGTCAGGGAGGGAAAGACAGATGGAGGGAAAGAGAGAGAGAGACAGGGAGAGAGATGGAGTGACATGGAGGGAAGGATCGATGGTGGGATACAGAGAGAGGAACAGAGATAGGAGAGAGATGGAACGATGGGGGTGGGGGTGGGAAGACAGATGGAGGGACAGAGAGAGAGGCAGAGATGGAAGGAGAGAGAGGGGTTGATAGGGAGGGAAAGACAGGCGGACTGACAAAGTGTGACACAGAGAGAGAAGGAGAGAGAGGGACAGACAGAGAGGGAAAGACAGATGGAGAGATAGAGACAGAGAGACAGAGAGAGAGGAAGAGACAGAGATAGAAGGAGGGAGATGGAGAGACAGGGAGGGAAGGACAGATTGAGGGATAGAGAGAGAGAGACAGAGATGGAAGGAGAGAGAGGGAATGTCAGGGAGGAAAAGACAGATGGTGCGACAAAGTGAGAGACTGAGAGAGAAGGAGAGAGATGGAGTGACAGCGAGGGAGGGACAGATGGAGGGATAGAGTGAGAGAGACAGAGATAGAAGGAGAGAGAGGGAGTGACAGAGAGGGCAGGACAGATGGAGGGACAGTGAGAGAGAGAGAGACAGAGAGAGTGGGAGAGACAGAGAGAAGGAGAGAGGGAGTGACAGAGAGGGAAGACATATGGAGGAACAGAGAGAGAGACAGAGATAGAATGAGAGAGTGGGAGCGACAGAGAGGGAAAGACAGATGGAGGGACAGAGAGAGAGACAGAGGGAGAGAGGCAGAGAGAGAGGCAGAGACAGAGAGAGAAGGTGAGAGAGACAGAGACAGGGAAGGAAAGACAGATGGAGAAACAGAGAGAGAGACAGAGATAGAAGGAGAGAGAGGGAAAGACAGATGGAGGGACGGAGAGAGATACAGAGTTATAAGGAGAGAGATTGAGTGTCAGAGAGGGAAAGACAGATAGAGGGACAGAGAGAGAGACAGAAAGAGAATAAGAGAGAGGGAGCGACAGGGAGGGAAAGACAGAAGGAGGGACAGAGTGAGTGACAGAGATCGAAGGAGAGAGATGGAGTGACGGAGGGAAGGACAGATGGAGGGATAGAGAGAGACACAGAGATGGAAGGAGAGAGAGGTAGTGACAGGGAGGGAAGGACAGATCGAGTGACTGAGAGAGAGACAGAGATAGAGAGAGGGAGAGACAGAGAAGGAAAGACAGATGGAGGGACAGAGAGAGACAGAGATAGAAGGAGAGAGAGGGGGTGACAGAGACGGAAAGACAGATGGAGGGACAGAGAGAGAGGCAGAGAGAGAGGCAGAGAGCGAAAGAAGGAGAGCGTGGGAGAGACAGAGAGAAAAAGGCAGTTGGAGAGAGAGACAGAGAGAGAGAGACAGAGACAGAGATGGAAGGAGAGGGAGGGAGTCACAGGGAGGGAAATACAGATGGAAAGATAGAGAGAGAGACAGAGATAGAAGGAGGGAGAGGGAGAGACAGAGAGGGAAAGACAGATGGAGGGACAGAGAGAGAGAGACAGGGAGAGAAATGGAGTGACAGGGAGGGAAGGACAGATGTAGCGATAGAGAGAGAGAGAGAAAGAGATAGAAGGAGTGAGATGGAGTGAAGGGGTGGGGAAAGACAGATGGAGTGACAGAGAGAGAGAGGCAGAGATGGAAGGAGAGTGAGGGAGTGATAGGGAGGGAAGGACAGATGGAGAGACAGGGAGAAAGACAGAGATAGAAGGAGAGAGAGGGAGTGACAGGGAGGGAAAGACAGATGGAGGGACAGAGAGAGAGAGACAGAGAGAGAGACAGAGAGATTAGGAGAGAGACGGAGAGACAGAGAGGGAAAGACTGATGGAGGGACAAGAGAGAGAGACAGAGAGACTGGCAGAGACAGAGATAGAAGTAGTGAGAGGGAGTGTCAGGAAGGGAAAGACAGATGGAGGGACAAAGTGAGAGACAGAGAGAGAAGGAGAGATTTAGAATTCAGAATTTAGAACATTACAGCGCAGTACAGGCCATTCGGCCCTCGATGTTGCGCCGACCATCTGACCTACACGATTCCATTTTCATCCATATGTCTATCCAATGACCACTTAAATGCCCTTAAAGTTGGCGAGTCTACTGCTGTTGCAGGCAGGGCGTTCCACGCCCCTACTACTCTCTGCGTAAAGAAACTACCTCTGACATCTGTCCTATATCTTTCACCCCTCAACTTAAAGCTATGTCCCCTCGTGTTTGCCATCATCATCCGAGGAAAAAGACTCTCACTATCCACCCTATCTAACTCTCTGATTATCTTGTATGTCTCTATTAAGTCACCTCTCCTCCTCCTTCTCTCTAACGAAAACAACCCCAAGTCCACCAGCCTTTCCTCGTAAGACCTTCCTTCCATACCAGGCAACATCCTAGTAAATCTCCTCTGCACCCTTTCCAAAGCTTCCACATCCTTCCTATAATGCGGTGACCAGAACTGCACGCAATACTCCAGGTGCGGCCTCACCAGAGTTTTGTACAGCTGCGGCACAGTGGCGCAGTGGTTAGCACCGCAGCCTCACAGCTCCAGGGGCCCGGGTTCGATTCCAGGTACTGCCTGTGTGCAAGTTCTCCCTGTGTCTGCGTGGGTTTTCTCCGGGTGCTCCGGTTTCCTCCCACAAGCCAAAAGACTTGCAGGTTGATAGGTAAATTGGCCATTATAAATTGTCACTAGTATAGGTAGGTGGTAGGGAAATATAGGGACAGGTGGGGATGTTTGGTAGGAATATGGGATTAGTGTAGGATTAGTATAAATGGGTGGTTGATGGTCGGCACAGACTCGGTGGGCCGAAGGGCCTGTTTCAGTGCTGTATCTCTAATCTAATCTAATCATGACCTCGTGGCTCCGAAACTCGATCCCCCTACTAATAAAAGCTAACACACCATATGCCTTCTTAACAGCCCTATTAACCTGGGTAGCAACTTTCAGGGATTTATGTACCTGTACACCAAGATCTCTCTGCTCATCTACACTACCAAGAATCTTCCCATTAGTCCAGTACTCTGCATTGCTGTTACTCCTTCCAAAGTGAATCACCTCACACTTCTCCGCATTAAACTCCATTTGCCATCTCTCAGCCCAGCTCTGCAGACTTTCTATGTCCCTCTGTACCCTACAACACCCTTCGACACTATCCACAACTCCACCGACCTTCGTGTCATCCGCAAATTTACTAACCCACCCTTCTACACCCTCATCCAGGTCATTTATAAAAATGACAAACAGCAGTGGCCCCAAAACAGAACCTTGCGGTACACCACTAGTAACTAAACTCCAGGATGAACATTTGCCATCAACCACCACCCTCTGTCTTCTTTCAGCTAGCCAATTTCTGATCCAAAGCTCTAAATCACCTTCAACCCCATACATCCGTATTTTCTGCAATAGCCTACCGTGGGGAACCTTATCAAACGCCTTACTGAAATCCATATACACCACATCCACGGCTTTACCCTCATCCACCTGTTTGGTCACCTTCTCGAAAAACTCAATAAGGTTTGTGAGGCACGACCTACCTTTCACAAAACCGTGCTGACTATCGCAAATGAACTTATTTTTTTTCAAGATGCTTATGAATCCTATCTCTTATAACCTTTTCCAACATTTACCCACAACCGAAGTAAGGCTCACAGGTCTATAATTACCAGGGCTGTCTCTACTCCCCTTTTTGAACAAGGGGAGAACATTTGCTATCCTCCAGTCTTCCGGCACTACTCCTGTCGACAATGACGACATAAAGATCAACAACAACGGCTCTGCAATCTCCTCCCTGGCTTCCCAGAGAATCCTAGGATAAATCCCATCTGGCCCAGGGGACTTATCTATTTTCACTCTTTCCAAAATTGCTAACACCTCCTCCTTGCGAATCTCAATCCCATCTAGCCTAGTAGGCTGTATCTCAGTAATCTCCTCGGCAACATTTTCTTTCTCTACTGTAAATACTGACGAAAAATATTCATTTAACCCTTCCCCTATCTCCTCTGATTCCGCACACAACTTCCCACTACTATCCTTGATTGGCCCTGTTCTAACTCTCATCATTCTTTTCTCCCTGAAATACATATAGAAAGCCTTAGGGTTTTCTTTGATCCTATCCGCCAATGACTTCTCGTGTCCTCTCCTTGCTCTTCTTAGCCCTCCCTTTAGATCCTTCCTGGCTAGCTTGTAACTCTCAAGCGCCCTAACTGAGCCTTCATGTCTCATCCTAACATAAGCCGCCCTCTTCCTCTTGACAAGTGCTTCAACTTCTTGAGTAAACCACGGCTCCCTCGCTCGACAACTTCCTCCCTGCCTGACAGGTACATACTTATCGAGGACACGCATTAGCTGCTCCATGAATAAGCTCCACATTTCGTTTGTGCCCATCCCCTGCAGTTTCCTTCCCCATGCTACACATCCTAAATCTTGCCTAATCGCGTCATAATTTCCTTTCCCCCAGCTATAATTCTTGCCCTGCGGTATATACCTGTCCCTGCCCATCGCTAAGGTAAACCTAACCGAATTGTGATCACTATCGCCAAAGTGCTCACCTACATCTAAATCGAACACCTGGCCGGGTTCATTACCCAGTACCAAATCCAATGTGGCATCGCCCCTGGTTGGCCTGTCCACATACTGTGTCAGAAAACCCTCCTGCACACATTGGACAAAAACAGACCCATCTAAAGTACTCGAACTATAGTATTTCCAGTCAATATTTGGAAAGTTAAAGTCCCCCATAACCACTCCTCTGTTACTCTCGCTCCTGTCGAGAATCATCTTCGCTATCCTTTCCTCTACATCTCTGGAACTATTCGCAGGTCTATAGAAGACTCTCAACAGTGTGACCTCTCCTCTCCTGTTTCTAACCTCGGCCCATACTACCTCAGTCGACGAGTCCTCAAACGTCCTTTCTGCCGCTGTAATACTTTGCTTGATTAACAATGTCACCCCCCCTCTTTTACCCTCTTCTCTGTTCTTACTGAAACATCTAAATCCCGGAACCTGCAACATCCATTCCTGCCCCTGTCTCTGAAATGGCCACAACATCAGGATCCCAGGTACCAACCCATGCTGCAAGCTCACCCACCTTATTCCGGATGCTCCAGGCATTGAAGTAGACACACTTTAAACCAAGTTCTTGCTTGCCAGTGCCCTCTTGCGTCCCTGTAACCTTATCCCCTACCTCACTACTCTCAACAGCCTGTACACTGGAACTACAATTTAGGTTCCCATTCCCCTGCTGAATTAGTTTAAACCCCCCCGAAGCACACTAGCAGATCTCCCCCCCCCCCCAGGATAGTGGTACCCCTCTGGTTCAGGTGAAGACCATCCTGTTTATAGAGGTCCCACCTACCCCAGAAAGAGCCCCAATTATCCAGGAAACCAAAACCCTCCCTCCTACACCATCCCTGCAGCCACGTGTTCAACTCCTCTCTCTCCCTATTCCTCACTTCGCTATCACGTGGCACGGGCAACAACCCAGAGATAACAACTCTGTTTGTTCTCGCTCTAAACTTCCACCCTCGCTCCCTGAATTTCTGTCTTAAATCCCCATCTCTCTTCCTACCTATGTCGTTGGTGCCTATGTGGACCACGACTTGGGGGTGCTCCCCCTCCCCTTTAAGGATCCCAAAAACACGATCAGAGACATCACGTACCCTGGCACCTGGGAGGCAACACACCAACCGTGAGTCTCTCTCGTTCCCACAGAACCTCCTATCTGTTCCCCTAACTATGGAGTCCCCAATAACTAATGCTCTGCTCCTCTTCCCCTTTCCCTTCTGAGCAACAAGGACAGACTTGGTGCCAGAGACCTGCACCCCATTGCTTACCCCTGGTAAGTCGTCCCCCCCAACAGTATCCAAAACGGTATACCCGTTGTTGAGGGAAACGGCCAAAGGGGATCCCTGCACTGCCTGCTGGTTCCCTTTCCTTCCCCTGACGGTAACCCATCTACCTACTTCTTTTACCTGAGGTGTGACTGCCTCCCTATAACTCCTGTCAATAATCCCCTCCGCCTCCCGAATGATCCGAAGTTCATCCAGCTCCAGCTCCAGTTCCCTAACGCGGTCTGCGAGGAGCTGGAGTTGGGTGCAATTCCCACAGATGCAGTCAGCAAGGACACTCTTGGCGACCCCTACCTCCCACATTCTGCAGGAGGAACATACAACTGCCTTTACCTCCATTCCCACTAATCTAGATTCCCAACAAATCTACTGAAAAGCCAAACGAAAAAAAAAAAGTCAAAACTTGTTCGCTTAGCAATCCGACGGACTGAACTTTTTAAATAAAAAGCTTACCTTATCAACACACTAGAATCCTTTTTTTTTTGTTTAGAGGAGGAGGGTGGGTGGGAGACACTACACGTGTAGTGTTTCGGGTACTGCCACTGCCCAAATAAATAGTTTTCCCTTACCCAGCAGTCCCCTGGTCCTCCGAAACAAAAGGGGATTAACTTGTAACTTACACTGAAATTGACCGCTCAGCTGTAAGTTCGCTCCGCACCTCGTTCTGTCAAAAACTGAAATTGACCGCTCAGCTGTAGGTTCGCTCCACACCTCGTTCTGTCAAAGCTGCTCCTCGCAAAAAGAAAAAGATTTTAAAACTGCCCAAATAAATAGTTTTCCCTTACCCAGCAGTCCCCTGGTCCTCCGAAACAAAAGGGATTAACTTGTAACTTACACTGAAATTGACCGCTCAGCTGTAAGTTCGCTCCGCACCTCGTTCTGTCAAAGACTGAAATTGACCGCTCAGCTGTAAGTTCGCTCCGCACCTCGTTCTGTCAAAGCTGCTCCTCGCAAAAAGAGGGATAGGGAGTGACAGGGAGGGAAGGACAGATGGAGGGGTAGAGAAAGAGAGACAGAGAGAGAAGGAGAGAGAGGGAGTGTTAGGAAGGGAAAGACAGATGGAGGGACAAAGTGAGAGACAGAGAGAGAAGGAGAGAGATGGAGTGACAGGGAGGGAAGGACAGATGGAGGGATAGAGAGAAATAGACAGAGATAGAAGGAGAGAGAGGGAGTGATAGGGAGGGTAAGGCAGATGGCGAGACACGGAGAAAGACAGAGATAGAAGGAGCGAGAGGGAGTGACAGGGAGGGAAAGACAGATGGTGGGACAGAGAGAGAGACAGAGAGAGAGACACAGAGAGAAGGAGAGAGACGGAGAGACAGAGAGGGAAAGACTGATGGAGGGACAAGAGAGAGAGAGAGACAGAGAGAGAGGCAGAGATAGAGATAGAAGGAGAGAGAGGGAGTTACAGGGGGTGGAGAAGATAGATGGAGAGACTGAGAGAGAGACAGAAAGAGAAGGAAAGAGAGTGAGAGACAGAGAGGGAACGACAGATGGAACGACAGAGAGGGAGCGACAGAGACAGAAGGAGAGAGAGTGAGAGACAGAGAGGGAAAGACAGATGAAGGGACAGAGAGAGAGACAAATATAGGAGAGAGATGGAGAGACAGAGAGGGAAAGTCAGATGGAGGGGCAGAGAGAGAGACAGAGAGAGAAGGAGAGAGTGGGAGAGACAGAGAGCGAAAGACAGATGGAGAGACAGGGAGAGAGACAGAGATCTCTCCCGATGTTTCTGTCTCCATACTTATCTCTTAAATGTTTGTGCACACAGTAGTGAAAGTTTACATCAAATTAATTTCTCTGACATTCTCCCTTTCAATCGACCCCGCAAACTCTCTCTCTCCAACCTTGTCGCTCTCCACAGCCCTCTCTCTTTCTGCATATCTAACCCTCTCTCCCTCTGTCTCTCTCCTCGTGTCAGGGATAGCAGGAGGGAGGGACAGAGAGAGGAAGACAGATGGAGAATGTTGAAGGAATTATACTCTATTCCAAAGCTGTGCTGAACCTGCTCTGGGAGTGTTTGATGGGCTATATTAATCGGCCATGTACAGTCCTGTATCAGGCTGTGAAGAAGCACAGCTTGTTCAGTGTACAATGGGTCAAAGGGAACGATTCACTCCTGTCTGCTACTGGGAAGAGAGACTGACCTGAACATCAAGGCAGCGTTTGACCGAGTGTGACATCGAGGAGCCCGAGTAAAACTGAAGTCAGTGGGGATCCGCTGGTTGGACTCATACCGAGCACAAAGGAAGATGGTTGTTGGAGGTCAATCATCTCAGTCCCAGGACATCACTGCAGGAGTTCCTCAGGGTAGTGTCCGAGGCTCAACCATCTTCAGCTGAGATCCCAGGAGAAAATACTGGAAATACTGAGCAGGTCAAGCAGCATCTGTGGAGAGAAAAACAGAGTTAGTGATTCAGCTCGATGATTTCCAGATTTCCAGCATCCACGGTATTTTGCCTCAGATAATAAAGCAATCCATAGCCACAGACCCGGACAACATTCAAGTTTGGGCCGACCAGTGGGAAGTAACATTAATGTCACACAAGTGCCAGGCAATGACCATCTGCAACAAGAGAGAATCCAACCACCTCCCCTTGGCATTCAAACCATTATCCCATCGCTGAATCACCCAGCGTCAACATCCTGGGGAAACATTGACATCAAACGTAACAGAACGAAACACATCAATAGTTTCTTCACCCAGTGGCTGGTGGGTGCCTGGAACTCACTGCCTGAAAGGATTAGTGTAAAATGGGGGTTGATGGCCGGCACAGATGGGGATGGCCGAAGGGCCTGTATAAGAGCTGTATGTCTCCATGACTCCAAAGGATGGTCGAAGCAGAAACCCTCATCACATTTAAAACAATCTCTTGGATATTCACTTCTCTATATTTAAAATGGGTAAGGAATAACTCTCCTCGTCTGCACTGCCCCATCAAACACTCTCAGAGAAGGTATAGCACGGATTAGATACAGAGTAAAGCTCCGTTTAAACTGTCCCTGGAGTGTCGGATTAACCCGGGTCACTCACTGTGCCCGGCTCAGCCTCAAGACTCACCTGCCTCAGTCACTGAGACGCTCCTGTATCACTTGCCTTAATGTAAGTCGATGCCGGGTTTGGGAGCAGGACAGGCACACGGGATTTCGACGACTGCTCATGTGGAGGATCAGCATCAGTAATCCCTCAGAGAATCAGAACAGACCAGCGAGACTCAGGAAAGGAAACTTGTGTTGAATTTGTGAGTCTTGCATTGTGGAATGCTTTAATATTTGGTGAGAATGTTGATCCAGTGACATTTTGCCCCAGTGGAATGAATAGACACTATATGACTTGATTACAACATTAAGGTACCGTGTGTACTGTAAATATGGACTGAAATAACAATGTAACTGATCAATTTCCAGCTGAATACTATGACTACAGTTATACCTGCTATCCTGTTATATATGTGCTGCTATAATGCTATGTGTGAGAATGTACATACGACACGATGGGATCAAGTCAAAGTGGCCACTGTTTATATTTTCAGACTATGCCCCAAGTTCCTGACTCCGCAGCCGAAGGGAATATTTACTCTCAGTCCACCATATCAGTTTCCCTTTTTATTTTGTAAACCTTCATCAAATCATCCAATAACCTTCTGGGTGAAAAATCTTTTCCTCAAATCCCCTCTAAACCTCCTGCCCCTTGCCTTCAATCTGTGCCCCCTGGTTATTTACCCCTCCGCGAAGGGAAAATGTTTCTTCCTATCTAACCTATCAATGCCCCTCATAATTTTGTATACCTCAATCAGGCCCCCCCCTCAGCCTTCTCTGCTGTAAGGAAAACAACTCTCGCCTTTTCAGTCTCTCTTCAGAGCTGAAATGCTCCAGCCCAGGCAACATCCTGGTCAATCTGCTCAGCATCCTCTCCAGTGCAATCACATCCTTCCTATCGTGTGGTGCCCAGAACTGTACACAGTACTCCAGCTGTGGCCTAACCAGTGTTTTATATAGCTCCATGATAACCTCCCTGTTCTTATATTCTGTGCTTCAACTAATAAAGGCAAGTATCCTATATACCTTCCTCACCACCTTGTCTACCTGCGCTGCAGCCTTCAGTGATCTATGGACAAGTACACCAAGATCCCTCTGACGCTAGGTACTTCCGATGGTCCTACCATTCATTGGATATTCCCTAGCATTGTTAGTTCTTCCAAAATTCTATGTAACCTAACCGATGTATGATCTTTAATCTTCCAGTGCATGTGTAATGTTTAATTTCTGAAAGGCAGACAGAGCAAAGCTTAACGTACTCCAGAATACTCCAGACTTTTGGCATTTATGACCTTGTCGGGTCAAATCTGTCGTCAAGTTGGACTGGACTTGAGAATAATTCATTTTAAGTTGTTTTTCCGACAGTACGAGTGTAACTCGATTTGCAGCATCCCATCATATAATATATTTTGCTGTCTACATCACTGTGATCATGTCTGAATACAGGCATAAAATAGCCACACATTTTGCTATTTATTTCGGGGCAGACAGGTGAAGTGTTTATTTTGTCTGTGATTTAACTCGACCCCCAATGATAACCAACATGGTGGAAGAGAGTGATAGAAAGAGAGAGAGGAACAGAGGCAGAGTATCAGAGAGATAGGGAGAGATAGAAATGGGGAGAGAACAGAGAGATAGTGAGGGATAGAGACAGAAGCAGAGAGATGGAAAGTGCCAGGAGACACTGAGAGACTTTAGAAGCAGGGGGACGGGGAGACAGGCTGTGTGGGGACCCTGGGGTAACGTTACAGATAGACAGCGTAGATGCAGGTAAGATGTTTCTCCTGGTTGAGGAGTCTAGAACCAGGGGACACAATTTCAAAATAAGGCAAAAAGCAACTACGGAAAGTGATGAGGAGAAATTTCAATACTCAGAGGGTTGTGAAACTTAGGAATTCTCTATCCCAGAGGGCTGTGGAAGCTCAGTCATTGAGTATTTTTAAAGCAGAGATTGACAGATTGCTGAATACCAATGACATAAAGGGTATGAGGATAGTTTGGGAAAAACACATTGAAGTGGATGATCAGCCATGATAGTATTGAATGGCGGAGCAGGCTCGATGGGCTGAATGGCCTACTCCTGTTCATATATTCCAAAGCTGCCGCAATAGTTTCTCGCAAACTACTCCATCCGGACCCCTTAATATCTCAACGACTTTGATCAAATCACCATGATCCTCCTAAATTCCAGGGAATAAATCCCCAGTTTGTGGAATATCACCTTGTAATTTAACCCTTGGAGTCCAGTTATCATTCTGTTAAATCTACACTGCACTCAAATGGACATGGACCCCTCAAGTCTATTTGGACCTCCAGTGTTTCTATCTTTTCACCATTTATAAAGTACTCTGTTCCAGTCTTTTTAACTGACATTGAAATCTATCTACCACAGTTTTGTCCATTCACCCCAGATATCTCTTTGCAATGCTATGCTTCCAGCGACACGGCTTCCAATGCAGCCTATTTTTGTGTCATTGGTAAACTTGGGTATGTTGCATTCTACCACATCATCTTAAATCGTGAAGAAGTACAGCAAAACTGAGACACACACGGGCTTTGCACTAGTCGACAGGAGTGAATCATTCCATCCTGGAAGTTTTTTAATTCCAGATTTATGTTTATTTTTCGAAAAAACAAAGTTCAAATTCACAACAGCCCAGCGTGGGATTTGAACTCCGGCTTTTTCAATCATTAGCTCAGGCCTTCAAATTAAAACCCATAAAAAGAGATTCATTTTCCTACTGCTGTTGTGTGACTGACTGAAGTTTTGTATATTGTTCCCTTCTCCTCTTCTTCCATGTGTTTGAAGTCTTTGAAGTTTGTTAGACATTGGTAAACTCCTTCATGTGGTGTTCTGTAAATACCTTCAATTCTGTGTATCTGCAAGGGACACAATTCAAATTCTCACCTTATTGCATCAACCAAAATGTGCAAGTCCATTCAAACAACTCTACTTCCTGTCTCTGCAAAGATAGCTCACACTTCCACAATGCAGGAATGTCTAAATGAACAAAGAACACAGAAAACTACAGCACAGGAACAGGCCCTTCGGCCCTCCAAGCCTACGCCGATCCAAATCCTCTGTCTAAACATGTCGCCTATTTTCTAAGGGTCTGTATCTCTTTACTTCCTGCCCATTCATGTATCTGTCTCGATACATCTTAAAAGACGCTATAGTGCCTGCGTCTACCACCTCCGCTGGTAATGTGTTCCATGCACCCACCACCCTCTGCATAAAGAACTTTCCACGCATATCCCCCCCAAACTTTTCCCCTTTCACTTTGAACTCGTGTCCCCTTGTAATTGAATCCCCCACTCTGGGAAAAAGCTTCTTGCTATCCACCCTGTCTATACCTCTCATGATTTTGCACACCTCAATCAGGTCCCCCCTCTACCTCCGTCTGTCTAATGAAAATAATCCTAATCTGCTCAACCTCTCTTCATAGCTAGCGCCCTCCATACCAGGCAACATCCTGGTGAACCTCCTCTGCACCCTCTCCAAAGCATCCACATCCTTTTGGTAATGTGGCGACCAGAACAGCACGCAGTATTCCAAATGTGGCCGAACCAAAGTCCTATACAACTGTAACATGACCTGCCAACTCTTGCACTCAATACCCCGTCTGATGAAGGAAAGCATGCCGTATGCCTTCTTTAAAACTCTATTCACCTGCGTTGCCACCTTCAGGGAACAATGGACCTGAACCTAAAATGGAAAAGCTTTTGACACATTTCCCAACACGTTTGCTAACACTTTTCAGGATGAAGCTAAATTCAACTCACAGATTCCAAGCCCCAAATTGAGCTTTTGGGTAAAACAGGTAACATTGATGAAATCCCAGATCTCTCTGTCCTGTCACCCATTCTAACATTGTACCGTTTAGTTTACATCACTCAGGCTTCCTTCCAAAATGCATCACTTCACATTTCTCAGCATTGGGTGTAACCTGCCCTGTGTCTGTCCAATGATAGGTTGGATAGTAAGCTGTCAAGAGGCCATAAAGTGTCTGCAAAGAGATTTCCATAGGTTAAGTGAGTGAGGAAAAAAATGGGAGATGGAGTACAATGTGGGAAAATGTGAGCTTGTCGACTTTAGCAGGAAGAAAGAAAATCAGTATATTATTGAAATGGAGAGAGACTGTGGAACTGTGGTACAGAGGGATCTGGGTGTCCTGGTACATGAATCACAAAATGTTACCGTGTAGCTACAGCAAGTGATTTGGAAGGCAAATGGAATGTTGTTGTTTATTGCAAGGTGAATAGAATATAAAAGTAGGAAAGTGTTGCTACAGCTGTACAGGGCATAAGTTAGACGACGTCCGCAGGACTGTGGACACTTTTGGTCTCCTTACTGAAGAAATTATATAATTGCATTCGAAGTAGTTCAGAGAAGGTTCACTGGGCTGATTCCTGGGATGAAGGGGTTATCTCATGAGGAAAGGTTGAACAGGTTGGGTCTCTACCCACTGGAGTTTAGAAGAATGAGAGGTGATCTGAGTGAAACATCTCAGGTCCCGAGGGGACTGGACAGGGTGAATGATGAGAGGATGTTTCCCCTTGTTGGGGAGGCTAGAACTAGGGGACACAGTTTAAAAATTAGGGACGTCCCATTTAAAACTGAGATGAGGAGAAATGTGTTTCTCTCAGAGGGGGGTCAGTCTCTAGAATTCTCTTTCCCATGGGGGCAGTGGAGGCTGGATCATTGAATATGTTCAAGGCTGTGTTCGATAGATTTTTGATCAATTAGGGAGTCAAGGGTTATGGGACACAGACAGGAAAGTGGAGTTGAGTTCACAATCAGATCATCTATTGAATGGCAGAGCAGGCTCGAGGGGCCGAATGGCCTACTCCTGCTCCTAATTCATTTGTTCTTGTGTGTCCCATTTCACCAGACTGCCTCTATCCTCCTGAAGTCTGCTACTCGTCCCTTCCCGGTTTATTACATTGCAGATGTCACAAACATTGGCAAACATTGAAGTTATGCGCTGTAAACACAAGTCCAAGTCATTAGTATATATCAAAAAGAGCAGTGGTCCTAATATAAACCTTCACTGTATACCTCCCTCCAGTCTGAAACAACCATTGTCCACTCTCTCAGCCAATGTCATATCCACTCAGCCACTGTCCCTTTCATCCCTGGAGCACCAATATTGCTAGCTGGTCAATTAGGAGGCACCATTAAGTCCTCCCCATGAGGACCCTGGTCCCAGACCTCTCTGTTCCCACTCTCCCAAAAACATTCCCCAGACAGGGACAGCATGGATTAGATACAGAGTAATGCTCCTTCTACATTGTCCCATCCAACAGTCCCAGGACAGGAACATCATGGGGTGGATACAGAGTGAATCTCGCTCCACACTGTCCGAAACAGACACAGTGAGAGACAGAAAGAGTGAAACAGAGAGACATAGACTGACAGGGTGACTGACAGAGAAAGAAGGATATTTAACAGGGGTTATTGGTCGAGGAGGATGCAATTTAACCCCACAACTCTGTTCCAGCATTCAATGAGATCATGGCTGATCTGTGATCAAACTTACACCATATATCCTACCTTTGCCCCTTATCTCTTAATACATTTGGTTAACAAGAATCTATCAATCACAGGTTTAAAAATTAACCAATAAGCCAGCATGAAATTTCCACAAACAATATCATGAGGGTGTGATGGCTACCACAGTGGTATAGCTTGCTGAATATTTAAAGCATACAGTATCCTGAGATTTATTTATAGGGGCATAGAGGACAAGAGCAAGGAGGTTATGTAGAATTTGTATAACACACTAGTTCATCCGCAGCACGAGTATTGCGTCCATTTCTGAGTGCCGCACTTTAGTAAAGGCGTGAGGACATTGGAGAGAGTACAGAAGAGATTCACGAGAATGGTTCCAGGGATAAGGAATTTCAGTTATGAAGATCGATTGGAGAAGTTAGAACTGTTTTCCTTGGAAAAGAGAAGGCTGAGAGGTGACTTGATAGAGGAATTCAAAATCATGAGGGATCTGGACAGAGCAGATAGGGAGAAACTGTTCCCACGTGTGAAAGGATCGAGACCGAGGTGACACAGACGGATAATATTTGGTAAGAGAAGCAAAAGTGACATGGAGAAAAACGTTTTCCTGCAGTGAGTGCTTAATGTCTGGAATGCGCTGCCTGAGAACGTGGTGGAGGCAAGTTTAATTGAAGCATTCAAAAGGGAATTAGACACTGATATGAAAAGGAAAAATGTGCAGGGTTATGAACAGAAGGCGGGGTAATGGAACTGAGAGAATTGCACTCTCGGAAAACCAGTGCAGACAAGATGGCCCGAATGGCCTCCTTAAGCACTGCAACAACTCTGAGACAGAGGCAGAGAAAGAGAGAGAGGGAGAGATAGAGAGAGAGAGAGAGCATGTGAGAGAGACAGAGACAGAGAAGGTGAAGCAGAGAGAGGGACAGGCAGCGGAAAAGTGAGAGAGGGAGAGGCAGAGAGTCAGACAGACAGACAGAGGGAGACAGAGAGACAGAGACAGAGACATGCAGAGAGAGGGAGACAGAGAGAGGGAGAGGCAGCGGCAATGTGAGAGAGGGAGAGGCAGAGAGAGAGACAGAGGGAGAGAGAGCATGTGAGAGAGACAGAGAGGGTGAGACAGAGAGAGGGAGAGGCAGCGGCAAAGTGAGAGAAGGACAAGCAGAGAGAGAGAGACAGACAGACAGACAGACAGAGGGAGACAGAGAGATAGAGACATAGAGATAAAGAGGGAGACAGAGATAGAGGAAGAGAGACAGAGAGCGAGAGAACGACAGATAGGGAGGTAGAGAAGGAAAAGGAGTGGGAGGGAGAGATGATCTGAGAGAAAAACAGAGTTAAGTATTGAGACAGAATAAGAGGGACAGAGAGAGGGAGTGACAGAGAGAGGGAGAAAGAGAGACAGAGACAGAAAGAGAGAAGGAGAGGCAGAGAAAGGGAGAGGGAGTAAGAGAGAGTGAGATGTCACACGGTGGAGATAAACTAATAAGACAACCACACAGAGACACTCCCTGCGGAGATAGTATAATAACAGACGCACTCAGAGACTCTCCCTGTGGAGATACTAGAAGAACAGACCCACTCAGTTACTCTCTCTATGGAGATGATAAAATACAAGAACCACTCAGTGACTCTCCCTGCGGAGCTACTACTATAACAGACCCGCTCATTCACTGTCCTTGTGGAGATAGTATGATAACAGACCCACTCAGTGACTCTCCCTGTGGAGATACTTTCAGAACAGAGACACTCAGTGACAATCCCTGTGGATTTACTACAACAACAGAACAACTCGGTGACTCTCCCTGTGGAGATACTATAATAACAGACCCACTCAGTGACTCTCCCTGTGGAGATACTATAACAGCAGACCAACTCAGTCACTCACCCTGTGGAGATGCTATAATAACAGACCAATCAGTGACCCGCCCAGAGGAGATAATATAATTACAGACCCATTCAGTCACTCTTCTTGTGGAAATATTATGATAACACACACAATCGGTGAATCTCGCAGTGGAGATACATTCAGAACAGACCCACTCAGTCATTCTCCCTGTGGAGATGCTATAATGACAGCCTCACTGAGTACACTCACCCCGTCGAGATACTAGAATAACAGACCCACTCAGTGACTCACCCCGTCGAGATACTATGATAACAGACAGACACAGTGATTATCCCTGTGGAGTAAACTATAATAACAGACTCACTTAGTGACTCTCCCTGTACAGATACTACAGAAACAGACTCACACAGCGACTCTCCCTGTGGAGATACTATAATATCAGACCCGCTCAGTGACTCTCCCTGTGGAGATACTATAATACCAGAGACACTCAGTGGCTCTCCCACTGGAGATACTATAATAACAGCTCCACTCAGTGACTCTCCCTGTGGAGATACTATAATTGCAGCCCCACTCACTGAATCGCCCATTGGAGATACTATAATAACAGACCCACTCAGTGACACTCGCTTTGGAGATATTCCAGCAACAGACCCATTCAGTGACTCTCCCTGTGCGGATAATACAAAATTAGACCCACTCAGTGACTCTCGCTGTGGAGATACTATAATAACAGACACACTCAGTGACTCTCCCTGTGGAGATACTAGAATAACAGAACCACTCAGTGACTCTCCCTGTGGAGATACGATAATAACAGACCCGCTCAGTGACTCGCCCTGTGGAGATACAATAATAACAGACCCACTCAGTGACTCTCCCTGTGCAGATACGACAATAACAGACACACTCAATGACTCTCCCTGTGGAGATACTATAATAACAGACCCACTCAGTGACTCTCCCTGCGGAGATACTCTCAGAACAGACCCACTCAGTGACTATCAGTGGTGAGATACGATAATAACAGACCCACTCAGTGACTATCCGTGGTGAGATACTATAATAACAGACACACTCAATGACTCTCCCTGTGGAGATACTATAATAACAGACCCACTCAGTGACTCTTCCTGTGGAGAAACTATAATAACAGACCCACTCAGTGACTCTCCCTTTGGAGATACTATAATAACAGACCCACTCAGTGACTCTCCCTTTGGAGATACTGTAATAACAGCCCCGCTCAGTTACTCTCCCTGTGGAGATACTATAATAACAGACCTACTCAGTGACTCTCCCTGTGGATATATTATAATAACAGACCCGCTCAGTTACTCTCCCTGTGGAAATACTAAAATGCAGACCCACTCAGTGACTCTTCCTGTGGAGATTCTGTAATAACAGACCCACTCAGTCACTCACCCTGTGGAAATATTGCAATAACAGACCCACTCAGTGACTCTCCCCGTCGATATACCATAATAACAGACCCACTCAGTGACTCCCCCTGTGGAGGTACTATAATAACAGACCCACTCAATGACTCTCCTTGTGGAGATACTATAATAACAGAAACACACAGCGACTCTCCCTGTGCAGTTACTATAATAACAGATTGACAAGGTGACTCTCCCTGTGGAGATACTATAATAACAGACCCACTCAGTGACTCTCACTGTGGAGATTCTGTAATAACAGCCCCACTCAGTGACTCTCCCTGTGGAGATATTATAATAATAGACCCACTCAGTGACTCTCCCTGTGGAGATACTATAACAGCAGACCCACTCAGTCACTCACCCTGCGGAGATTGTGTCATAACAGACCCACTCAGTGACTCTCCCTGTGGAGATACTATAATAACAGACCCACTCAGTGACTCGCCCTGTGGAGATACAATAATAACAGACCCACTCAGTGACTCTCCCTGTGCAGATACGACAATAACAGACACACTCAATGAGTCCCCCTGTGGATATACTATAATAACAGACCCACTCAGTGACTCTATCTGTGGAGATACTCGCATAACAGACACACTCAGTGACTATCCGTGGTGAGATACGATAATAACAGACCCACTCAGTGACTATCCTTGGTGAGATACTATAATAACAGACACACTCAATGACTCTCCCTGTGGAGATACTATAATAACAGACCCACTCAGTGACTCTCCCTGTGGATACACTATAATAACAGACCCACTCAGTGACTCTCCCTGTGGAGAAACTATAATAACAGACCCACTCAGTGACTCTCCCTTTGGAGATACTATAATAACAGACCCCCTCAGTGACTCTCCCTTTGGAGATACTATAATAACAGACCGACTCAGTGACTCTCCCTGTGGATATATTATAATAACAGACCCGCTCAGTTACTCTCCCTGTGGAAATAATAAAATGCAGACCCACTCAGTGACTCTCCCTGTGGAGATTCTGTAATAACATACCCACTCAGTCACTCTACCTGTGGAAATCCAGTAATATCAGAAACACTCAGTGACTCTCCCTGTGCAGATTCTGCAATAACAGACCCGCTCAGTCACTCACGCTGTGGAAATACTGCAATAACAGTCCCACTCAGTGACTATCCCTGAGGAGATACTATAATAACAGACCCACTCAGTGACTACCCCTGTGGAGGCACTATAACAACAGACCCACTCAGTGACCTTCCCTGTGGAGATTTTAGTATCACAGATCAACTCAGTGACTCCCCTGTGGAGATACTCGAATCACAGACCCACTCAGTGACTCTCCTTGTGGAGATACTATAATAACAGACCGACTCAGTGACTCTCCCTGTGGAGATAATATAATAACAGACCCACTCAGTGACTCACCCTTTGGAGATACAATAATCACAGCTCAGCTCAGTTACTCTCCCTGTGGAGATACAATAATGCAGACCCACTCAGTGAATCTCCCTGTGGAGATTCTGTAATAACAGACCCACTCAGTCACTCACCCTGTGGAAATATTGCAATAACAGACCCACTCAGTGACTCTCCCCGTCGAGATACTATAATAACAGACCCACTCAGTGACTCCCCCATGTGGAGCTACAATAATAACAGACCCAATCAGTGACCCTCCCTGTGGAGATACTCGAAACACAGACCCACTCAGTGACTCTCCTTGTGGAGATACTATAATAACAGAAACACACAGCGACTCTCCCTGTGCAGTTACTATAATAACAGATTGACAAGGTGACTCTCCCTGTGGAGATACTATAATAACAGACCCACTCAGTGACTCTCACTGTGGAGATTCTGTAATAACAGCCCCACTCAGTGACTCTCCCTGTGGAGATATTATAATAATAGACCCACTCAGTGACTCTCCCGGTGGAGATTGTGTCATAACAGACCCACTCAGTGACTCTCCCAGTGGAGATTCTGTAATTACAGCCCCACTCAGTCACTCACCATGTGGAGATGCTATAATAACAGACCAATCAGTGACCCGCGCAGAGGAGATAATATAATAACAGACCCATTCAGTCACTCTTCTTGTGGAAATATTATGATAACACACACAATCGGTGAATCTCGCAGTGGAGATACATTCAGAACAGACCCACTCAGTCATTCTCCCTGTGGAGATGCTATAATGACAGCCTCACTGAGTGACTCACCCCGTCGAGATACTAGAATAACAGACCCACTCAGTGACTCACCCCATC
The DNA here is from genome assembly GCF_036365525.1 of Heterodontus francisci. Lineage (NCBI taxonomy): Eukaryota > Metazoa > Chordata > Chondrichthyes > Heterodontiformes > Heterodontidae > Heterodontus > Heterodontus francisci. Next base: position 29,761,948 of record NC_090391.1, read on the forward strand.
GAGATAATATGATATCAGACAGACTCAGTGATTATCCCTGTGGAGTAAACTATAATAACAGACTCACTTAGTGACTCTCCCTGTACAGATACTACAGAAACAGACTCACACAGCGACTCTCCCTGTGGAGATACTATAATATCAGACCCACTCAGTGACACTCCTTCTGGAGATACTATAGTAACAGACCGACTCAGTGACTCTCCCTGTGGAGATATTATAATTGCAGCCCCACTCACTGAATCGCCCATTGGAGATACTATAATAACAGACCCACTCAGTGACACTCGCTTTGGAGATATTCCAGCAACAGACCCATTCAGTGACTCTCCCTGTGCGGATAATACAAAATTAGACCCACTCAGTGACTCTCGGTGTGGAGATACTATAATAATAGACCCACTCAGTGACTCTCCCTGTGGAGATACTACAATAACAGACCCACTCAGTGACAGCCCTTGTGGAGATACTATAGTAACAGACCCACTCAGTGACTCTCCCTGTGGAGAAACTATAATGCCAGAGACACTCAGTGGCTCTCCCACTGGAGATACTATAATAACAGACCCATCAGTGACTCTCCTTGTGGAGATACTGTAATAGCAGACCCACTCAGGGACTCTCCCTTTGGAGATACTATAATAAAAGACGCACTCAGTGACTCTCCCTGTGGAGATGCGATAATAACAGCCCTGCTCAGTTACTCTCCCTGTGGAGATACTATAATAACAGATCTATTCAGGGACTCTCCCTGTGGATATATTATAATAACAGACCCGCTCAGTTAATCTCCCTGTGGAGATACTAAAATGCAGACCCACTCAGTGACTCTCCCTGTGCAGATTCTGCAATAACAGACCCGCTCAGTCACTCACCCTGTGGAAATAATGCAATAACAGACCCTCTCAGTGACTATCCCTGAGGAGATACTATAATAACAGACCCACTCAGTGACTCCCCCTGTGGAGGTACTATAATAACAGACCCACTCAGTGACCCTCCCTGTGGAGATATTATTATCACAGATCAACTCAGTGACTCCGCTGTGGAGATACTCGAATCACAGACCCACTCAGTGACTCTCCTTGTGGAGATAATATAATAACAGACCCACTCAGTGACTCTCCCTTTGGAGATACTATAATAACAGCCCAGCTCAGTTACTCTCCCTGTGGAGATACAATGATGCAGACCCACTCAGTGAATCTCCCTGTGGAGATTCTGTAATAACAGACCCACTCAGTCACTCACCCTGTGGAAATATTGCAATACCAGACCCACTCAGTGACTCTCCCTGTGGAGGTACTATAATAACAGACCCAATCAGTGAGCCTCCCTGTGGAGATACTCGAATCACAGACGCACTCAGTGACTCTCCTTGTGGAGATACTATAATAACAGAAACACACAGCGACTCTCCCTGTGCAGTTACTATAATAACAGATTGACAAGGTGACTCTCCCTGTGGAGATACTATAATAACACATCCACTCAGTGACTCTCACGGTGGAGATTCTGTAATAACAGCCCCACTCAGTGACTCTCCCTGTGGAGATATTATAATAACAGACCCACTCAGTGACTCTCCCTGTGGAGATGCAATAATAACAGACCCACTCAGTGACTCTCCCTGTGGAGATTGTGTCATAACAGACCCACTCAGTGACTCTCCCTGTGGAGATACTATCATAACAGACCCACTCAGTGACACTCTTTGTGGAGATACTATAGTAACAGACTCACTCAGTGACTATCCGTGGTGAGATACTATAATAACAGACCCACTCAGTGACTCTCCCTGTGGAGATGCTATAATAACAGACCCACTCAGTGACTCTCCCTGTGGAGATACTATCATAACAGACCCACTCAGTGACTCTCCCTGTGGAGATAATATAATAACAGACCCACTCAGTGACTCTCCCTGTGGAGATACTATAATAACAGACCCACGCAGTGACTCTCCCTGTGGAGATAATATAATAACAGACCCACTCAGTGACTCTCCTTGTGGAGATACTATAATAACAGATCCAATCAGAGACTTTCCTGGTGGAGATACGATAATAACAGACCCACTCAGTGAGTCTCCCTGTGGAGATACTATAATAACAGACACACTCAGTGACTCCCCCTGTGGAGATACTATAATAACAGACCCACACAGTGACTTCCCTGTGGAGATACTATAATAACAGACCCACACAGTGACTCTCCCTGTGGAGATACTGTAATAACAGCCCCATTCAGTGACACACCCTGTGGAGAATATATACTAACAGACCCACTCAGTGACTCTCCCTATGGAGATGCTTTCTTAACAGACCCACTCAGACAATCTTCCTCTGGAGATACTACAATAACAGATCCACTCAGTGACTCTCCCTGTGGAGAGACGATAATAACTGATGCACTCAGTGACTCTCCATGTGGAGAATATATACGAGCAGACCGGCTTAGACACTATCCCTGTGGAGATACTATACTCACAGACCCACTCAGTGACTCTCCCTGTGGAGATACTATACTCCAGAGTTTCACTCTCTTTGCCTATTTCTTGTACCTCTGTGTACTCAGGTTTACATAAAACTCTGTTTATATTTGACATTTGCCCTTTCGATCTAACCTAACAACGTGACTGTCTCTAACATTCTCTCTGTGTCTGTGAACAGCGGGACCTTGGAGTGAATGTTCACTGATTCCTGAGGCTGACAGGACAGGTGGATAAGCTGGTTCGGAAGGGATATGGGAGACTTTCATTTCCCGACCAAATGAAATAATCTCTCATTGTCGACCCTATCCAGTCCCTTCAGAATATGTTTCAATGAGATCAGCTCTCATTCTTCTAAAGTCCAGAGAATACAAGTCCGATTTACTCAGCCTCTCATCATAGGACAATGGCAGAGAAGCTAAACAAATACTCTGTGTCTGTCTACATGTTCACTATCATGCTCTGTAATCTTCTTTGAATCATTGAACACTGCAGTTTCGGGATCATTTCACTGTTTGTTGTTGAGCTGTTGAATTTGTTTGATCGGCAGTGATAATATTTTTGGACCATTGTATTGAGTCCAATGGGTTGCGACCAGGATTATTGGGTGATTTCTCTCTGCAACCTTTAATCTTTAATAAAGCTTATCTGGGCATTAACCTGCAATCTATTTTTATATGTCTGACTCCACTCACTATGCGGGGGGAATAAAGTTAATTTTGTCTGGTTGTGCACCCAATTAAATGATTGTTTAACACCGCAAGACTTTCTTTACTGTGAACGTGTGCTGATCTCTCCCTGTTAGAGACACACACATACAATACACGCACACACACAAACATATAACATCTGCCTTTCTCTCTGCCCACATCTATCCTGGACTTTCCCTCTCTCTCTGATGGACACTCGATCTCTCATTTATTTTTCACACTTTCTGTACACCCTGTGTCTGCTCTTTTCCTCTAATTTCTCATTTTCCTTCCCACTCTCTCTCCATCTCTCTCTCTCTCTCTCTCTTTCACTCTGTTACTCTCTCCTCACCTTTATCTCTCCATTGATTAGTTTCCTCACTCTCAAACTCTACTTCTCCCTCACTCTCCAACTTCTTTTCTCTTTTATCGCTCTTCACATCTCTCTATCATGATCTCTCAATCTCTGTCCAACTGAGGAAATTCTCCCTCCATTTCTCACCATCTCTTGCTCTCTCACTCTCTTCCTATCACCTATTTTCTCAGTCTCTCCATCTCTCTATTATTCTTTCAATCTCATTTATCTCTCTCTCTCTTGCCCCATCACTCTCTCATTTCTATTTCCCTCTCTGGTCCTCGCTCTCCAACTCTCTTGCTCTGTCTGTCCATGTTGGATCCCTTCAAGAGTTTGGGACAGTCCTGGCGTTGCAGGGTGCCTTTAAGAGTCTGGTGCTGGCCCCACCCCCACCCCGGGGTGGTCACATGCCGCCCAAGCCGCGGCTGCGCGGAGGCTGGAGGCAGCCGTTGACACCTGTGACCTCCAAACAAGTACAGTGACGCAGCCAATCAGGGCTCAGTGAGGCGCGTGGAGGGACAGCGGCGTCATCAGCCGCCATGTATGCGCGACCTCCCGCCGGCTGTTTATTTCCGTGAGAAAGCAGCTGCAAGGAAAAGGAGAAGCGGCTTCAGTTGTCGGTACCACAAGTAGGGGCTTTTTCCAGCCTCGCGGCCTTGTGGGGGCCGCAGGACGCCATTGCCCCCTCATTAACTCAGTCAAAATCAACTCATTCCGTCTCAGCTCCCGCTCTCTCCTTTTCATATTGCAAGCTGAAATAGGCTTTGTTGGCAACAACAACACCATCCAGGGTGTGATCAGATACTCTGTCCCTTCGTAAACGATTTCCTGTCCCTCAAACAGCTTGTGCCATTGCCCTGTTTATCGGTGTTTTTCCCCCTTCTGATATTATTGAATTTGTTAGTGGCTTTGATCCTGCTGAAATGGCTGCTGAAGTTTTTGGTCTTTTTCTCCTGGCTTCGTAGCTAACCCTGTCTCTGTCTGTCTCACTCCGAGTATCAGAGATAGCAGAAGGCAGAGACTGAGAGAGGAAGACAGAGATAGGGACACAGATAACAACTCCAGCTTCTCCAATCTATCCACGTAACTAAGTCTCTCATCCCTGGAACCTTGCTCGTGAACCTTTTCTGCACCATGTCTAATGCCCTCACATCTTTCCTAAAGTGTGGTGTCCAGAATTGGACACAATACTACTTGAGGATGCAGCAGGTGTTTTATAAAGCTTCATCATAACATCTAAAATAAAATCAAAATACTGCGGATGCTGGAAATCTGAAACAAAAACAAGAAATGCTGGAATCACTCAGCAGGTCTGGCAGCATCTGTGGAAAGAGAAGCAGAGTTCACGTTTCGGGTCACTGACCTGAAACGTTAACTCTGCTTCTCTTTCCACAGATGCTGCCAGACCTGCTGAGTGATTCCAGCATTTCTTGTTTCTGTTTCATCATAACCCCCTTGCTTTTGTGCACTAAGCCTCGATTTACAAAGCCTGGGATCCCATATGCCTTTTAACCACTTTCTCAACGAGCCCTGCCACCATCAATTTGTGCACAGATGTCCCAGGTCTCTCTGTTCCTGCACCCACTTTCTTCTGTTCTTAGGTTCTCGTAACAGAGAGGGTCAGGAGGACAGGGAGGTCTAGAAAGAAGGAGGGGGAGAGAAAACAAACTCAAGGAAACACGAGTGGGAACACCACCGCCTGCAAGTGTCCCTTAAAGTCTCACACCATCCTGACTTGGAACTCTTTCGCCGTTCCTTCACTGTCACTGGGTCAAAATCCTGGAACTCCCTTCCTAACAGCACTGTGGGTGTACCTACCCCACATGGACTGCAGTGGTTCAAGAAGGTTCAAGGGCAATTCGTGATGGACAATAAATGCTGGCCTAGCCAGTAACGCACACATCTAACAAATGAATAAAAAATAATAACGAGTTGGCACCAAGTCACTTCAGGAGATATTAGACTAACAAAGAACAGTATAACGCAGGAACTGGCCAATCGGCCTTCTAAGTCTGTGCCGATCTTGATGCCTGTCTAAACTAAAATGTTCTGCACTTCTGGGGACTGTATCCATCTATTCCCATCCTATTCATGTATTTTTCAAGATGCCTCTTAAACGTCGCTATCGTACCTGCTTCCACCACCTCCCCCGGCAGCAAGTTCCAGACACTCACCACCCTCTGCGGAAAGAACTTGCCTCGCACATCCCCTCGAAACTTTGCCCCACGCACCTTAAACTGGACAGAAGAACATAAGAAGTAGGAGCAGGAGTTGGCCATTCAGCCCCTCAAGCCTGCCCTGCCATTCAATAATATCATTGCTGATCTGACTCAACTCCTCTTTCAGGCCTGTTCCGCAGAACCCTCGACACCTCGAGATTTCAAAAATTTATCTATCTCTTCCTTAAATGCAATTAGTGACCTAGCCGCCACAACTCAGAGGGACAGAATTCCAGATTTCAGCACCAAAAACTTGGTTAAAGAGCCTGGATTTTGGGAGCGTCATCAAATAGGAAAGAGCATTAGTGAGACGGAGAGGTTTAGGAAAGGAATTCCAGAGTTAGGGCCTTGGCAGCTTGAAGGCACGGCCACCAATGGTGGAACGATTCAAATTGGGGCTGCTCAAGAGGTCAGAACTAGAGGATCGCAGGTATTGGGGGATTGTGGAGCTGGAGGAGATTGCAGAGATAGGGAGCGGTTATTTGAAGAAGACAGTTCCAAAATTACATCACCCTTTGTGTGCAGACGTGTTAATAAATTTCACCCTTGAAAGGCTTTTCAACAAATGTACGATTGTTAGACAGTCCACCTCATCCGAGACACCCCCAACTAGTGAGAAGAGTTTCTCTTTATCTACCAAATCAGTTTCCACTATCATCTTGTAAACTTTGATCAAGTCAACCATTACCTTTGTTAACTCCAAGATACAGCGTAAAACTCTGTCTACACTGTCCCATCAAATGCTGCCAAGCCAAGTTATCTACAGAGCAAATCTCTGTCTTCTCTGTTCCATCAAACACTTGCAGGGCAGGTAAACTGTGTGGTTAGATACAGAGTAAAGCTACCTCTATTTATGCCTCTCTTTCTCCTCCTCTATCCACATGGGGAGAGTAACAGTGAGAAAGACAGGGATAGATATGCAGAGAGAATAACATAGAGAGGGAAGGATAGCAATGGGGAGAGATTATCGGAGAGACAGAGGAAGAGATTTCAATGGAGAATGTCATTCAGTGTTCCTGCAAATCTGTGTGCAGCAGCCTGGAAGGTACAACGCAGATCCTGTTCCGTGATAAAGAACAGGTCTTCAAAGATTCTTCAAATATTTAAAGGGACAGCGCACGAAAGAAATAACTGGCCGTGCACAACAACTAAATTTTCAGGGAACATTGGAGCCTACTGTGACTCCGTGGGTAATAATCGTGCCTCTGAGTAATATGTTTGTGCGTTTAGGACAGAACACAAAATCCACGCTGATGCCACCCAACAGAAAATCAGAACAGACCAGCGAGACTCAGAAAAGGAAACGTGTGTTAAATGTGTGAGCCTTACGTTTTGGAATGTTTTAGTGTTTGAGTAAATTTTTAATGTTTGCCGATGATACCAAACTTGGATGAGATACAAACAGTGAGGATGACACCATCGACTGCAACAGGACATTGATAGTTGAGCAGAATGGGCAGACAAGTGGCAGATGGAATTTAATACAGGGAAATGTGAGGTGATGTATTTTTGCAGAAGTGATTGGGAGAGGCAATATAGACTGAATGGCACAGTTCTGGAGAGTGTGCAGGGACAGAGGGACCTGGGGATACATGTACATACATCTTTGAAGGTGGCAGGACATATTGAGAGAGCAGTCAGCAAAGCATGTGGCATCTTGCGCTTCATAAATAGTTGTGGGTACAAATGCATGGAAGCTATGCGAAACCTTTCCAAAGCTCTGGTCAGGCCACAACTCGAATATTGCATCCAGTTCTGGTCATCATACATTAGGAAGGATGTGAGGGTCCTTCAGGGGGATCAGAGGAAATGGTAGTTCCAGGGAGGGGAGGGTTTAGCAAAGTGGATTGGAAACAGCTACCTGAAGGTAAATGAGTGTCAGAGCAGTGAGAGTTAGTGAGGGTTGAGAACAAATATTTTCCCACAAAGAAAAACAGAGTGAGACTCCCAAATCCAGAGACCCTTGGATAGCAAGGATCAAACCGGGTGGGATAAGGCAAAAAAGGGAAGCTTATGTCAGATACCGAGAGATCAATACCATAGAAAGCCGAGTGGAGTGAAGAACGTTCAGGGGTGAAATTAAAAACCAAATTAGGAAAGCAAAGAGAGGACTGTAAATGTATTACCAAGTAAAATCAAGGAAAACACGGATGTTTCATGAATACATGAAGAGCAAGAGGATAAGTAAGGATAGAGTATTAAGGACCAGAAAGGGAATGTGTGTGGAGGTGGGAGATGTGGGCATGGTTCATAATGAATGCTTTGTGTCTGTCTTTGTAAAAGAGAGGGAATAATACAGATATTGTAGTTAAAGAGGAGGAGTGTGAAATATTGGATGGGATAAACAGAGTGAGAGGGAAATATTAAGGAGTTCGGTTTCTTTGAAAGTGGAGGAATGGTCAGGCTTGGATGAATTGGAATCAGTTCAGAGAAGGTTCACTCGGCTGATTCCTGGGATGAAGGGGTTGTCTTATGAGGAATGGTTGAACAGGTTGGGCCTAAACTCATTGGAGTGTAGAAGAATGAGAGGTGATCTTATTGATTCTGAGGGGACTTTACAGGGCGGATGCTGGGAGGATGTTCCCCTTGTGGGGGTGTCTAGAACTAGGGGGCACAGTTTGAAAATTATGTGTCTCCCATTTCAGACTGAGCTAAGGAAGATTTATTTCTCCCAGCGGCTGGTTCGACTTTGGAATTCTCTTCCCCAGAGAGCAGTGGAGGTTGGGTCATTGAATATATTCAAGAATGAGTTAGATAGATTTATGATCCACAAGGGAGTCAAGGGTGATGGGGTGAGCAGGCAGGAAAGTGGAGTTAAGGCCACTATCAGATCAGCAGATCAGACATGATCGTATTGAATGGCTGAACAGGCTCGAGGGGCTGAATGGCCTACTCCTGCTCCTATTTCTTAGAATCTTGTGTATAAATTGGAGTGTTTTCTCTCCATTATTTAAGAAATTTTTATAGCAGAGACAGGGCCATGTGTAATCTCAACAGAGACGGGGTCTAGTGCAGACCTAACCAGTGCATTGATAACTGAGACGAATGTAAAAGGTATCGAGGATACAGAATTCTAAAATCGAATTCAAAGGAACTTTTTTAGTCCAGTACGTAGCAAGGTCAACAAGAGATGGGTCAGTTTTACACTTAGTTTTAGGGAATGAAGCTGGGCCGGTGGAAAGTGGAAAAAGTGGAGTGGAAAAAGCTACTTGATGGTAAATCAGTGTCAGAGCAGTGAGAGGGAATCATTTCATCCTGGAGGAATAATTATTCCAGATTTATTTTTTATTTTCAGAGAAACTGTGTGGAGTTTGCAAGTTCTCCCTGTGTCTGCGTGGGTTTCCTCCGGGTGCTCCGTTTTCCTCCCACATGCCAAAGACTTGCAGGTTGATAGGTAAATTGGCCATTATAAATTGCCCCTAGCATAGGTAGGTGGTAGGGAAATATAGGGACAGGTGGGAATGTGGTAGGAAGATGGGATTAGTGTAGGATGAGTATAAATGGGTGGTTGATGGTCGGCACAGACTCGGTGGGCCGAAGGGCCTGTTTCAGTGCTGCATCTCTAAAACTAAAAAACGAACCTCAGCTGAGAGCCGGGTTGCTGGAGCTGTGAGGCTGCGGTGCTAACCACTGCGCCACTGTGCCGCCCCTGTTGCTTGTTTGCTTGTCTTTAATACATATTCAATTTTTTCCTGTGAATCTCTGATACTTGGTGTGCAAGCCCACAATTTGGGGGGTGGGTTAGCTCTTAGACCCATGGCAAGCCCCTGATCACCGTTGGCGGGGCCCTCTACTACCTATGCAGCTGCAGCTTCTGTGGCTGCCCACGTGGCCCCTTCATCCTTTAAATTAATAACATCCAGCCATGGGGTGAAGAGCTATCCCCACCCCAACATGTCTATTGAGGCCTGCGTAAAGGCAATGGCCGAGGTTGTCGGCCCCTCGGCCATTGTTGCGGCCTCAAAGATGTATGGGAAGGCTGTGTTCTTTTTGAGGACCGAGCGGGCGGTGTCCCTGGCCCAGAGTAAGGGACACGCTGTGGGGGGGATCTTCCTGCCAGTGGACCCTCTGGGGGCCACTGCGCATCGGATAATGTTGTCCAACGTCCCACCCTTCATTCCGAGTGAGCTCCTCCTCCCCCACGTGCACCATCTGGGGGAGGTGAGGTCGGGGATCACCCCAGTCCGGCTTGGTCTTCGGGAGCACAGCCTCCAACATGTCTACTCCTTCTGCCCACAGTTATTTATGCAGCTGGCGCAGGAGGAGGACACGGAGGGCCGATTTTATGTGGAGTTACAGGGGACGGCCTACCGCGTCTTCTGGACCTCGGATGGGGCGCGGTGCCACGTCTGCAAGGGGGTGGGGCACGCTCGTAAGAACTGCCCCAAACTCCCGGCCGCCAGCCCCACCTCGGCGGCCCAGGGTGGTTCCACAGCACCTCCTCCCACTACCCCCACACATCCACCAGACACCGCTCAGTCGGTTCCGGAGGCTATGGTTTTCACATCCTCCAGCGGGGAGTGGAGTGCCCGTCCGAGTGGAAGGAAGGCGTGGAGGAAAAAGAAACATCAAGAGACGCGTCACCTGGTCACTTTGTTTCAACCCGAGCCTGAGCTCAGCCCAAAGCCCATTGCCATGGAATCCACCTGTCCCAGGGCTTAGCTCAGGCCCAGGGTGACTAAAAAGGAAAAAGAGGGTGCGGAGGCGGAGGCCTCTGATGACATGGAGGTCTCTGAGCATCCGTGCCCTAGTGGGAAAAAGAGGAGAAGGCACCCCTCCACAGAAATAACACAGGGCCTTGAGGTGCTGGGCCCATCTTTTGGGGGGCAGCTGTCTCCTGTTTCGGATCCTCAGGTTCCCCCTTCCGCCACCACCAAGGCTGCAAAGTCCGGGCAGGAGATATCCCTATTCCTCAGGATGGAGGGGAGGGGAAGGCCCCGGTATTTGAGTCCCCTCCTGAAGGAGTAAGTGGGGCCCTGAATGTGGTGGGGGAGCCTGGGGACGACGTCCATTCCGCCACTGCTACTGGGTCGGGTGCCCTGAATGAAGGGGAGGGCGACGCCCCAGAGGGTCAGCCCTCCCAGCCGGAGTCCACCACCAACCAGGAGACAGCCGACCTGGTGAAAACTGAGAATGCTGCCCCATCTGCTGGACCTGTGGGTGCTGGCAGAGCGGGAGGTGCCCTCCTCTCTCCGCCTCCGGTCTCGGCTCCGGCTGGATTTCCGGAGTCGGGATCTTATGTCTCCTCTGAATCACTCGTTGGCCTGGGGATGAAGGTGAAGGGGGTCCTGTGCTGCTGGCGCCCACAGGCTCCAGTTTTACAACAGAACCGAGAGAGGAGTCCTCCGCCATTGATCCTGGGGGTGGGATCGTGACGGAGGCGGGACCAGCTGGCGCGGCCGGGACGTCCGCCCCACAGTGTGTGGTGGATGTGTCGGCCGCTTTCTGTAACGACCCGGAGGAGGATGGGGATTCGGTGTGGGGCACGGAGGATGATCTTGATTCCATCGCCAGTGAGGTGGTGGAGTCCCTCGTGCCTCCCACCGAATCGCCTCTCATCCCCACGGCGGAACTCCGGGATTTCCTCGCGGTTTGCAGGGGCTGCCGCAATATAGTCCAGCTGGCCCTCGACCGCTGGTCGAATCTGGCGCTGATCATCCAGTCCGTCCGTGCTGCCCTGAAGATAACGGGCAAGCGCGCGGGCGTGAAATTGGTTGAGAGGCGCCGTTTTAATGTGTTCCTCAATGGGTTGCTGGGGGAGTGGAAGGCCAGATGCACTTCCACTCCCTCCTCACAGTGAGCTGTTGGTGACGGGTTTTAAGTACCTTTGACATGATGATAACCATAGCCAGCCTCAACATCAACGGCAGCAGGGGGTCTCACCGCATATTTCACAATCTCTCAATCCTCAGGGAAGGGAGATACGCGGTGAGCTTTCTGCAGGAAACCCACACCGTTCCGGGAGACAAAGCCACCTGGCTCCTGGGTGGTGTCTACATGAGTCACCTCACCCCTATTTCTAGTGGTGGCTATCTTGTTGGCCCCAACTTTTCAGCCGGACATCTTGGGGGTCAAGGAGCTAGTGCCGGGCCGCTTGCTCCACCTTGCCATTCGCCTGGATAGCGTGCCGCTCCACTTTGTGAACGTGTACACGCCCAGGCCCGGCGAGTTGCAAGCGCGCTTCTTTGAAGAAGTGTCCGCTTTCTTGAGCTCCATCGACAGCGGCGAGTGCATCATCCTCGGGGGGGATTTTAACTGCACCCTCGAGGTGGGGGATCGCTCCGGTCCCCAGCGCGGCCAAGCGTCGGTGGAGAAGTTGGGGGGACTGATCAGCTCCCTTAACTTGGTGGACGTGCGGTGGAAACTCCATTTCGAATGCAACGCCTTCACGTGGAGGTCTGGAGGAGGAGGGTCGCGAATCGACCGCCTCTGCATTTCGCAGGCATATGTCTACTGCGTCTCGGCGACCTCTTGCGGCTGGTGCCATGCTCGGCCCACCGCCTGGTGTGGGCGGAGTTCACTCCGCTGCGTACGCGGGCGGGGTCCGCGTACTGGCAGTTTAACAACCGGTTGCTGCAGGACGAGCGATTTCGGGACTCGTTCTGTCGATGCTGGGCCGACTGGAGAAGGAAGCATGGGGGCTTCCCCTCCTTGGGGCTATGGTGGGATGTGGGCAAGACTCGCATCTGCGTCTTCTGTCAGGAGTACGCGAAGGGATCGACCAAGAGGCGGGAAGCCGAGATCGGGCGCCTTGAGAGGGAGGTGCTCGAATTGGAGTTCCGCCTCGGTCATGCCGTCGTGGACCCGCCCCTGTGGCAGGCGGACAAAGACCAGAAGGGCGCGCTGAGGGAGAGACAGAGAGAGAGACAGAGAGAGGAGGGAGAGTGAGAGACAGAGCGGGAAAGACAGATGGGGAGACAGAGAGAGAGAGGCAGAGATAGAAGGCGAGAGAGGGAGTGACGGGGGTGGGGGTGGAAGACAGATGGAGAGACAGGCAGAGAGAGACAGAGATAGAAGGAGAGAGAAGTTGTGACAGAGAGGGAAAGACAGATGGAGGGACAGATAGAGACAGGGAGAGAGGCAGAGACAGAGAGAGGGGGAGATAGGGGGACAGAGAGGAAGGGATAATGAAGGAAGGAAAAATGTTTGAAACCATTGCTGTCCTGGGAACGAGGGAGGAAGGGAGAGATGAAAAGAAAGAGGGGGAAGAGAAAGGGAGAAATGGTGTCAGAGACAAAGACAGGGTTAAGGACAGAGGCACAGAGAGAAAGGGAGAGAGGGAGATAAAGAGACAGAGAGACAGAAGGAGAGAGAGGGAGTGACAGTGAGGGAAAGACAGATGGAAGGACAGAGAGAGAGAGAAGGAGAGAGAGGGAGAGGCAGAGAGAAGGACAGAGGGAGTGACTGAGAGCGAAAGACAGACAGAGGGACAGATAGAGAGACTGAGAGGAAGAGGCAGAAATAGAGAGGGAGACAGAGATATTGAGAGGAAGATACAGAGACAGTGAGTGAGAGAGAGAGAGATAGAGAGTAACAGAGAGAGAGAGAGAGAGAGACAGACAGACAGACAGAGAGCGAGAGAGATAGAGACACAGAGAAACAGAGAGAGAGGCAGCGGCAGTGAGAAAGAGAGAGAGACAGAGACAGTGATAGCGAAAGACAACGAGAGGGAGAGATGGGGGAGAGAAAGTTGTATGGGGAAGAGAGAGCGGGAGAGAGAGGGGGAGTGAGAGATAGAGGGGGAGTGAGAGATAGAGGGGGAGTGAGAGATCGACGGGGAGAGGGAAATAGAGGGGGAGAGGGAGATAGAGGGGAGAGGGAGATAGAGGGGGGAGTGAGATAGAGGGGGAGAGGGAGAGACAGAGACGGAAAAACAGATGGAGGGACAGAGAGAGAGACAGAGAGAGGAGAGAGAGGGAGTGACAGAGAAGGAAAGACAGATGGAGTGACAGAGAGAGAGACAGTGATGGAAGGAGAGAGAGGGATGGACAGTGAGGGAAAGCCAGATGGAGGGACAGAGAGAGAGACAGAGATAGAAGGAGAGAGGGAGGGAGTGAGAAAGAGGGAAAGCCAGATGGAGGGACACAGAGAGATGGAAGGAGAGAATGGGACAGATAGGGAGGGATACAGAAAGAGGAAGAGAAAGAGACAGATTGAGTGAGAGACAGAGGTAGAGAGAGCGAGAGAGGGAGACACAGAGGAACAGAGACAGGGATTGGCACAGACAGGGATTGGGAAAGAGGGTGAGACAGAGAGAGAAGGAGAGAGAGAGAGAGAGGCAAAAGTAGAGGAAGAGCCAGTGAGAGATGGAGAGACGGAGATAATGACAGAGATAGAGATAGAAGGAGAGAGAGGGAGTGACAGGGGAAGGAAGACAGATGGAGAGACAGAGAGAGAGAGAGAGAGAGAGAGAGAGAGAAGGAGAGAGAGGGAGTGACAGGGAGGGAAAGACAGATGGAAGGACAGAGAGAGAGACAGAGAGAGCGGCAGAGAGAGAGAGATAGAAGGAGAGAGAAGGAGTGACGGAGGTGAAGACAGATGGAGAGACACAGAGAGAGAGTCAGAGAGGAGAGAGAGGGAGTGACAGGGAGGGATAGAGAGAGAGACAGAGAGAGAAGGAGAGAGATCTAGTGACAGGGAGGGAAGGACAGATGGAGGGATAGAGAGAGAGAGACAGAGATAGAAGGAGAGAGAAGGAGTGACAGAGAGGGAAAGACAGATGGAGGGACAGATAGAGACAGAGAGAGAGGCAGAGACAGAGGGGGAGAGAGAGGGACAGAGAAGAAGGGATAATGAAGGAAGGAGGAAGGGAGAGATGAAAAGAGAGGTGGGGAAGGGAAAGGGAGACATGCTGTCAGAGGCACAGACAGAGTTATGGACAGAGGCAGAGAGAGAAAGGGAGAGAGGGAGATAAAGAGACAGAGAGACGTGAGAGGGAGACAGAAGGAGAGAGAGGGAGTGACAGGGAGGGAAAGACAGATGGAAGGACAGAGAGAGAGAAGGAGAGAGAGGGAGAGACAGAGAGAACGACAGAGGGAGTGACAGAGAGGGAAAGACAGATGGAGGCACAGAGAGAAGGAGAGAGGTGGAGTGACAGGGAGGGAAAGACAGATGGAAGGACAGAGAGAGAGAAGGAGAGAGAGGGAGAGACAGAGAGAACGACAGAGGGAGTGACAGAGAGGGAAAGACAGATGGAGGGACAGAGAGAAGGAGAGAGGTGGAGTGTTAGGGTGGGAAAGACAGATGGAGGGACAGATAGAGAGACAGAGAAGAAAAGGCAGAAATAGAGAGGGAGACAGAGATACAGAGAGGAAGATACAGAGACAGTGAGAGAGAGAGGGAGAGATAGAGAGTAACAGAGAGAGAGAGACAGACAGACAGACAGACAGACAGAGAGCGAGAGAGATAGAGACACAGGGAAACAGAGAGAGAGGCAGCGGCAGTGAGAAAGAGAGAGAGACAGAGCCAGTGATAGCGAAAGACAACGAGAGGGAGAGATGGGGGGAGAGAAAGTTGTATGGGGAAGAGAGAGCGGGAGAGAGAGATAGAGGGGGCTAAAGAGATATAGGGGGAGTGATAGATAGAGGGGGAGAGATAGATAGATGGGGAGTGATAGATAGAGGGGAGGAGAGGGAGATAGAGGGGGAGGAGAGGGAGATAGAGGGGGAGGAGAGGGAGATAGAGGGGAGGAGACGGAGATAGAGGGGAGAGGGAGATGAGATAGAAGGGAGATGGAGAGGGAGATAGAGGGGGAGAGGGAGATAGGGGGAGAGGGAGACAGAGGGAGGAGAGGGAGACAGAGGGGGAGAGGGAAACAGAGGGGGAGAGGGAAACAGAGGGGGAGAGAGAGAGATGAGGAAGAGGGTGGTGAACATGTGGAATTCTCTACCGCAGAAGGCAGTGGAGGCCAAGTCATTAAATATGTTGAAGGTTGCGAGAGCGATATTTCTTAATGTCAAAGGGATCAAGGGCTATGGGGAGAAAGTGGGAACAGGGTACTGAATTAGACCATCGGTCATGATCCTTATTGAATGGCAGAGCAGAGCCGAGGGGCCGAATGGCCTGCTCCTGCTCCTATTTTCGGTGTTTCTGTGAGAGAAGCGGACTGAGAGGGGGATGAGAGGTGGAGAGAGAAGGAGAAAGAGAGAGAGAAGGAGAGATAGAGATGCTGAGAGGTGACCCTGAGATTTTCTCTCTCTCACACACAAACATGCAGACACACGCAGACACACACATAAAGGGACACACAGGCAGACACACACAGACACACACACATTCACATACAGAGACACACACACACACACACAGATTTTACAATCCACACTGATGACAGTAAAAATGGCCAGCAGAACTTCAGTAACAATCCCCAATGTCTGCCCAGTCCTGTGAGAGACAGAGCGAGAGATAGGGAGTGACGGAGAGACACCTTGGAAGGAGGGGGACAAAACAGCTTGCAGGAGAAACTTTACATTTATTTGTGTTCTACAGATTTAATTACAAGTTGAAAGGGACTGGACACTGAAAAAACAGTCAGCACACAGCAACAACCCTGAGAAACTTTAGAAGTGAGGGAAGGGGAGACACTTTACAATTGACACTGATGTCAGTAAAAATCCCCAATCACAAGCTCAGTAACAATGTTTGATATTTTCAAACTGCAGGAAAGAATTAAAGGTTTGAAGTTAACTAAGAGATGGCTGAAAGAATTGCTGTGTTGGGATGAACATATCAATGGACTGGAAGAGTCAGGATGGTCCTGACCTGGAATTAACATATCAATGGACAGACCCCTTGCCCCGCCCCTGAGGCAGGAGATTGAGAGATAGCCCAACATGTCAGAGGCTCAAGGGGTGGAGTTTACAAACAGCTCACTCAGGATATAACTGGGTAGGAAGATCTCAGTTCCAATCACAAAACCCACCTTTCACTCTCTCTCTAGAGAGAGTAGACACATTCCCCAGTCTGATTCAGTGTGTGTGTTTGTGTATCTGTGTGTGTGCTCTCTCTGTCTCAATCTGGTTTGTAACTGCGAATTGATTGTATTTGAATATTGCTGATTGTCTGTGCAACTGAGAGGAAACCCTGGACTCTTGTTATACTATTTTGTTGAAATATGTCCTCGCTTTGTATTTTAATCCATTTTTTTCTCCTTCTTTCCCCTGAGGAACTTTCATTCTGAAAACTGCACCGTGAAGTTGAAAAAAGGGAAAGTTTGGGACGAGGAATGCTTGGACAGACTGAGGCCTTGTCCACACGCTGCAGCCAAAGGGCCCACATGAGTTGTGTCTGTTTATTAGCCCGAGGTTCAATTTTCTCTCTGGGGCCCGCCTCGCAAGACTCTCTTTCTCTCTCTGTCCATCTGGCTCTCTGAATTAGAGTAACAGGAGGGAGAGAGACGCAGGAGAGTGAGGGAAACATGGAGGGAATCAGAGGGGGAGAGGAGTGGTTGCTGGCTGTTATCAGAATGCTGTTTGTGGGATCTTGTTGTGCACCAATGGCCTGCAGCTTTTCCAACATTGTAACAGTGACGACCACTTTAAAAATTAACTCATTGAGGGTCAAAAGCTTGGAATTAAGACACAAATGTGATAGTTTCTAAAGGCTTGTTATAATTCTAGAGTAATCTGTGTGCTTTGGGCAATGTTCTGAATCTTTACTGTTAAATAAGATGTAAGGAGTTATTTTCTATAACAATGCCTTTTAATCAATTTTCTCTCTCTCTCTCTTGCCTTCAGGAATTTTCATTCTGAAAACTGCATCGTGAAGATGAAAAGAGGGAAGGTTTGGAAGAGGAATCCTTGGACAGGAGCTTCCTCCCGAGGGGACGGACTGAGGCCTTGTCCACAGGCTGCACCGAAAGGGCCCACGTGAGTTATGTCTGTTTATTAGCCCGAGGTTTAATTTCCTCTCTGGTGCCCTGGGTTAACTAGTTCCTGTCGGATTGGGGCCCTGGAGTTTTAAACAGGTTGAAAGCCTAGGGTTAAAGGAGCAGCCGCAGGAGGGAGTCCCATTTGCTCCATCCAGCCCTGTCTGTGAGGTTTGCTTATGTTTTGGTCAATGCTTCGTGAACTTAGTGAAATAAGATGCACGGTGCCCATTTTAATTCATTTTACTTTAGTTATGAGGTTAGCTTTCCCTCTGTCTCCACATTCTTTCCCTGTGTCTCTATCTCCCCCATGCTTTCTCTTCTCTGTCTTGGTTACACACTCTCCATCGCCACTTAAACCTTTAATAAATAAAAATAAACATACCACACACAGCAATGTAATTTGTCGTTATTTGAAATGGTGAGACGGAATCAGCAGCTTGTTGCCAGTTTAAAGAGGGAGTTTCACCCTTTCTAGGTGCTGCAATCTGGCTATTATCACATTGCTGCTTGTTGGATCTTGCTGTGCATCAAGTGGCCTGAAGCATTTCCTACATGACAACAATGAGGACACTTTAAAATTCAGCTTCCTGAGGGTCTGAGTGTGCATTTATCTGTGTTTTTACAAGAATTTTACAATAATTGCATGAGCTGAACGTGAAGCTGTATAAAGACTTGTTATAAGTTTAAAGATGGAGTTTAGCATTTTCTGAGGAATGTGATGTGATATTTGACTATCATCACATTGTGCGATCCTGCTGTGCATACATTCCCTGCATCAAATCCTACATTACAGCACTGAGGCAGAAACAGGTGGAGAGAAAAAGAGGGTAAGTGAGAAACAGCTGGTAGGGGCAGGTTAAACGGAGAGAGAGAGAGAAACATGCGGAGTATGGGTGAGGGAGGAAAGGCAGAGAAAGATGGAGAAAGAGAAAGAGAGAGAAATCCACACTCAAAAGCTTGGTACACTGAATATTGAAGTGTCACCATTGCTGGGATATTGCTGTGCACTAAACACAGATTTTCTGCATATTTGCTTCATCTGAAGGCCTGGAATTAAAGTCCTGAGCTTGAAGCCGGTATAATTCCTGAGTAATGATGCTGTTTTGGTCAGTGCCGTGAATTTGAGGGTGAAATGAAATTGTGGGATCTTGCTGTGCACAAATGGCACGCAGTGTTTCCAACATTGCAATAGTGACGAGCTCTTTAACAATCAATTCACTGAGTGTCAAATGTTCCCGATTCATTTCAGTTCATTTTACTGAAGTTCTGAGTTTCGATTTGTCTCTCTGTCTCTCTCCAGCATTCTTTCCCTCTGTCTCTCTTTTTAAACCTTTAATAGTTAAAAAGACACACAGCAGTGTGATTTGTTGTTGTTTTTAATGGTGAGACAGAAATATTTCACAGATATTTTCAGTCAACATTACATATGAGAAAGAGGGACAAAAACAGAGAAAGAGAAAGAGAGACAGGGGACGAATGAGATAGGAACAGCAAGAGGTACAGAGACAGGGGAGAGAGAGATACAGAGACAGACAGACACATACACAGACACACACACACACACACAGAGGTGGAGGTTGCTGTCACAATCCTTTTATCCTTTGTTTTATTAACTGTGATTTGTTTGTATTTGGGAGTTGCTGAGAGAGTGTCTGTGCAACGGAGGGCAATTCCTGGGCCCTTCTGTGCTAATTTGTGCAACAGTGCCTTTTAATCAATTTTCTCCCTCTCCGTTTTGCCTTTGGAATTTTCATTCTGAAAACTGCATGGTGAAGATGAAAAGAGGGAAAGTTTGGGACGAGGTGTGCTTGGACAGGAGGTGGCAGGTTAAATACACAGAGAGAGAGGGAGAGAGAGAGAGACAGGCGGAATTTGGGTGAGGGAGGGAAGGCAGAGAAAGATGGAGAAAGACAGACAGAGAGACAGAGAGAAAGGAATCCACAATAAAATCCTTGGTTAACTGCATTTTGAAGTGTCAACATTTATGGGATCTTGCTGTGCACAGCTTGCCTGCAGAATTCCCTGCAATCTAACAGTGACTACATTTTATAAGTGAATTCATTTTGTGTAAAGCTCTCCTGAAGGCCTGGAATTAAAGTCCTGATCTTGGAGCCGGTATAATTCCCGAGTGATGCTGGTGTTTAGGGCAGTGACGCGAATTTGAGGGTGAAATGAAATTGTGGGATCTTACTGTGCACAAATGGCATGCAGTGTTTCCAACATTGCAACAGTGATGAGCACTTCAACAGTTCACTGTGTGTCAAATGTTCCCGATTCAAACAATTCCGTTTACTGAAGTTCTGAGTTTCGAATTCTCTCTCTGTCTCAATCCAGATTTCTTTCCCTTTGTCTCTCTATTTAAACCTTTAATAGTTAAAAACACACACAGCTGTGTGATATGTTGTTAGTTTAAATGGTGAGACAGAAATATTTCATAGCTATTTTCAGTCAAGATTACATATGAGATAGAGGGACAAAAACAGATGTGAACGGAAAGAGAGAGACAGGAGAGAAATACACAGACAGGGAGAGAGATACAGAGACAGGGAGAGAGATACAGACAAGAGAGAGAGATACAGAGACAGACACATAGAGAGGTGGAGGTTGCTGTCTGAACCCTTTTATCCTTTGGTTTATTAACTGTAATTTGTCTGTATTTGGGTGTTGCTGAGCGAGTGTCTGTGTCACTGAGGGCAATTCCTGGGCTCTTGCTGTGCTATTTTGCTTAACAATGCCTTTTAATCAATTGTGGGATCCTGCTGTGCATCCATTCCCTGCATCAATTCCTGCATCACAACACTGAGGCAGAAACAGATGGAGAGAAAAAGAGGGAGAGTGAGAAACAGCTGGAGGTGGCAGGTTAAATGCAGAGAGAGAGAGCGACAGGTGAAGTGTGTGTGAGGGAGGGAAGGCAGAAAAAGATGGACAGAGACAGCGAGGGAGAGGGAGAGAGAAATCTACACTCAAAACCTTGGTACACTGAATACTGAAGTGTCACCATTGCTGGGATCTTGCTGAGCACTAAAAGCAGATTATCTGCATATCAGATTTCTGCCTGTGGGATGTTGCTGTGCACACACTGCCTGCAGGTTTCCTGCATTGCAACAGTGGACCACTTTCAAAATTAATTCATTGAGTGTCAACTGCTCCTGAGGGCCAATAATTACAAGAGCTGAACGTGAAACTGCATAAAGGTTGTTTTCAGTTTAAAGATGGAGTTTAGCATTTTCTGAGGACTGTGATGGGATATTTGGCTATGATCACATTGTGGGATCCTGCTGTGCATACATTCCCTGCATCAATTTCTACATTACAACGCTGAGGCAGAAACAGGTGGAGAGAAAAAGAGGGAGAGTGCGAAACAGCTGGAGGTGTCACGTTAAACAGAGAGAGAGAGGCGGAGTGTGGGTGAGGGAGGGAAGGCAGAGAAAGATGGAGAAAGACAGAGAGAGAGAGAAATCCACAATCAAACCTTGGCTGAAGTGTCACCATTGCTGGGATCTTGCTGTGCACAGCTTGCAGGCTGTTATCACACTGCTGCTTGTGGGATCTTGCTGTGTGCCAATGGCCTGCAGCAATTCCAACATTGCAACAGTGACGAGCACTTTAAAAATTAATTCATTGGGTGTCAAATACTTCTGTGAATCAGCAATGAAATGGGTGAAATGTGAAGGTTTGTAACGGCTTGTTCTCATTCCCGAATATTGCTGGTGTTTTTGGCTGTGGACTGAATTTGACAGTAAAATGAAACACCTGGTGACCATTTGAATTCAGATTTTCAGGGATGGGAATGTGGATTTCTCTCTCTATCCTTCTATGGAGAGGGGATGGGGGCCACCAGTGTTTTTGTGTTTTTACAATGAGGAAGAAACAGATGCAGAGAGACACACAGAGAAACAGAGAGAGCGAGAGAGAGAGAGAGCAAGAAATGACAGGGTAAACACATCCACACTTCCCAGTCTCTAGCTCTGTGTCGGGAATGTGTTTGTAAGATGGGGAGTCACTGAGAGATTGTTTTATGTCAGTGAGTGAGAGAAAGAGCCCTGGGCTATTGCTGTATTTTATTTCTGTTCAAAAATGCTTTGCTTTGTTTGAATCAATTTTTATTTCTCTTATTCCCAAGGAGAATCTTTTCGGAAGCTGCAGCTGTGATGATGCAGAGGGAGAATCTTTTAGCCACGTGGAATTCACAGACAAGAGCTTGAACCAGAGAGGGAAAATAATAATAAATATATATTTGTCATTGTCAAATTCATTTCTAAATACAGAAAAGAAAACTGTTTGTGTTTTCGGGGCTGATAGAAAAGCAAAGTGCTGGAAATGCTCAGTATTTCCAGCACAGTTTATATTTCAGATTTCCAGCATCCTCAGTATTTTGATTTTGTGTTTTCGGGGGTCTGTGGATTTTTTTTTACCACAAGGGAGGGGTCTGGAGGGTGCTCCGAAGGGAATAGTTTGGGAGGCGCTGCTCCAGAACAGTCAATGTAATCCCATAGATTTCTCTCTCTCCATCTCTTGCTGCTACTTGTTCCCTGCGCCTACCTCCTTGTTCCTAACTCTGTTTCTTCACATCTTTAAATCCCTATCTCTGTATCTCTCAACATCCTTTCGATCTCTGCCTCTGTCTAGAGTCTCACAGGTTTCCATTGTCACTCTCTTTCTGTGACTCTATGCATCTTTATCTGTCTCTCTCTCACTCCATTTCTTCTCTCACTCACCTCCAAATCCCTGAATCTTTCCATCTCTGCTCCTCCTTTCCTGCAAGATTATCTCTGCATTTCCCCCATCCCGCAGCATCCCTCTCTATTCTGTAAACGCATCTTACTTTGTATCTCTGCCCCTCCACATCTTTCTGTCTCTGCGTCTCTCTCTTGGTCTGGGATCTTTCTCAATATCTACATCTCTGTGTATGTCTCCATTTCTCTCTCTCTCTCTGCCCTTCTCGGTATTTCTGACCCTCTGTTCTCAGTTTCTCTCACTGGTGTCGGACTCCCTGCATCTCATTCTCCAGCTCCTTTTTCATTTATTTCTCTCTGTCTCTGTTCTGTCCTAATCCCGGATCTGTTTTATGTGTTTCTGTCCCTCTGTCTGGGGGTGGATTTGAACTCGCAGCCTTGGTGTTGTACAGGGTGATTGTGAAGTGGGATCCTGCTTTCCATCTCTGCCCAGTTGTGCTCCCATTGAGGTAAAAACAGGGTAGAGATTCTGAACGGACAGCCGATACACAACAACCCTCCTCCCCTCCACCCTGGTTTACACCAATGGCACCAAGTCCGAGACCAGCCCAGTGTTTCTTTGACTCTATGTATCTGCTCCCTGACTGTCTCTGCCTGTCTCCTTGTGACTCAATGGTGGAAGGGGAAGATGCGCCATGATCTAACGCGGTAGGAAAGGCTCAAAGGGCTGAATGGCCTCCTCCCGTCCCTGTGCCAGTGAGTGTGTGTGTGTTTGTGTGTGTCTCCCTCTGTTTGATTTCAGGAAGCCGATGGGGAGAACAGGTGAAACACCTTTCTGCAGAGAGGGATGTGTCTGGGGCTGGGATCGTCCTGTGCGTTAAAGGCTCAGAATACCAGTTAGCCTCTGGAGGTCCTTGCTCGATGTCCGGCCTGGTGTTTGGCCGTACATGAGTTAAAGGTGTCGTGGGTCTGGGAGCCAGTTGTTGGAATTCCAGTGGCTTATCCAGATCAGGAATTAAAGTGAATGAAAGATTGTCGGGAGACGGAGCCAAACCCAGGAAAGTGATGGAGGTGGGAATAACACGGGAGGGGGGAAGGGGGCTGTTCACGGGGGTGATGATACAGGGTGGGAATAAGTAGAGGGGGGTCTTTAACAGGACAGGGAGGGTATTTAGAAATCGGGAGAGTTTACAGTGGAGAGCGGGGGAAGAATTAGATTGGGTTCAGTTAATGGGGGGTTATTTAGATGGGAGTCTGTTCACAGAACGGGGGATATTTAGATGGGAGTCCGTTGCGGGCGGGTATAGAGATGGGAGTTTGTTCCCAGGGGGTATTTAGATGGGATTTTGTTCCCGGGGGTATTTAGATGGGAGTTTGTTCCTGGGGGGTTATTTAGATGGTAGTTTGTTCATGGGGGGTTATTTAGATGGATGTTTGTTTCTGGGGTTGTATTCAGATGGGCGTTTGTTCCCGGGGGGTATTTAGATGGGAGTTTGTTCCTGGGGGTGTATGTAGATGGGAGTTTGTTCCTGGGGGTGTATGTAGATAGGTGTTTGTTCTGGGGGTGTATTCAGATGGGCGTTTGTTTCCGGGGGGTATTTAGATGAGGAGTTTGTTCCTGGGGGTGTATTTAGATGGGAGTTTGTTCCCAGGGGGTATTTAGATGGGGGTCTGTTCCTGGGGGTGGTGGGGGGGGGGGTGTTATTCAGATGGGAGTCAGTTACTGGGTGGTATTTAGATGGGAGATTGTTCCCGGGGGGGGGAATTTAAATGGGTGTTTGTTCCCGGGGTCTATTTAGATGGAAGTCTGTCCTGGGCGGGTGGTATTTTGATGGGTTGTCTTGTAACAGAGGGAAGGGGATAATTAGATGGGGGTCTGTTGATAATGAGGGCATTAGATGGGGGTCATTTAACAGGGGACATCAGACAGTTGTCTGCAGGCGAGGATTATTTAGATTGGGGGTTCTGTACCAGGGGGAGATGTTTTCTGGTGGGGGGAAATTGCAGGGAAAAAGATTTGCGTGGTGGATAAAAATTGCGGGCGGTGGATCAATTGAGGGGGGTGGATAAATTGAGGGCGGTGGATAGGGACAGGAAAAGACAGAAAATGTCGGAAAGAGAGAGAGAAATAGAGAAGACAGAAAGATACAAAGAAAGAGAGAAAAAGCGAAGGGAAAAAGTGGAGGGAAAGAACAGAGACACAAAGAAGTTGCAGGCACCAAAGAGACAGACAGAAAGCCAGTGAGAAAGACACAGAGAATCACAGAGAGATTGAGAGAGAGGACAGAGAATCACAGAAAAGATTGAGAGAGAGGACAGAGAATCACAGAGAGATTGAGAGAGAGCACAGAGAAAGCCATTGAGACAGAAAGAAGCACAATCACTCAGAGAGAGAGAGTAACACAAAGTGAGGGAGAGAGAGAGATGGAGGAACACAGAGAGGGAGAAATATATATATATAGAGAGAGAGAGATTGAGGAACAGAGAGAGAGAGAAACAGAGACAGAAATACAAGGTGAGCGAGAGATTGAGAAATAGAGACAGTTCGAGAGAGAATTCAGTGAGAGAGAGATTCAGTGTGAGAGAGATTGAGTGCGAGAGAGATTCTGTGCGAGA
The DNA here is from genome assembly GCF_036365525.1 of Heterodontus francisci. Lineage (NCBI taxonomy): Eukaryota > Metazoa > Chordata > Chondrichthyes > Heterodontiformes > Heterodontidae > Heterodontus > Heterodontus francisci. The sequence goes on from NC_090391.1 coordinate 29,786,863, forward strand.
GAGATTCAGTGCGAGAGAGATTCAGTGAGAGAGATTCAGTGAGAGGCAGATTCAATGCGAGAGAGGTTGAGTGCGAGAGAGATTCATTGAGAGAGAAATTCAGTGAGAGAGAGATTGAGTGTGAGAGAGATTGAGTGTGAGAGAGATTGAGTGTGAGAGAGATTGAGTGAGAGAGAGATTGAGTGAGAGAGAGATTCATTGCGAGAGAGATTCATTGCGAGAGAGATTCAGTGCGGGAGAGATTCAGTGAGAGAGAGATTCAGTGAGAGAGAGATTCAGTGAGAGAGAGATTCAGTGAGAGAGATTCAGTGAGAGAGAGATTCAATGAGAGAGAGATTCAGTGCGAGAGAGGTTGAGTGCGAGAGAGATTGAGTCAGAGAGAGATTGACTGAGAGAGAGATTGAGTGCGAGAGAGGTTGAGTGCGAGAGAGGTTGACTGCGAGAGAGATTGAGTGCGAGAGAGATTGAGTGCGAGAGAGATTGAGTGCGAGAGAGAGCTTCAATGAGAGAGATTGAGTGAGGGAGGTTGAGTGCGAGAGAAAGATTCAATGAGAGAGATTGAATGAGAGAGGTTGAGTGCGAATGAGATTGAGTGCGAGAGAGATTGAGTGAGAGAGAGAGATTCAATGAGAGAGATTGAGTGAGAGAGATATTGAGTGAGAGAGGTTGAGTGCGAAAGAGATTGAGTGCGAAAGAGATTGAGTGAGAGAAAGAGATTCAATGAGAGAGATTCAGTGCGAGAGAGGTTGACTGCGAGAGAGATTGAGTGCGAGAGAGATTGAGTGCGAGAGAGATTGAGTGCGAGAGAGATTGAGTGCGAGAGAGAGATTCAATGAGAGAGATTGAGTGAGAGAGGTTGAGTGCGAGAGAAAGATTCAATGAGAGAGATTGAATGAGAGAGGTTGAGTGCGAATGAGATTGAGTGCGAGAGAGATTGAGTGAGAGAGAGAGATTCAATGAGAGAGATTTATTGCGAGAGAGGTTGAGTGCGAGAGAGGTTGAGTGCGAAAGAGATTGAGTGCCAGAGAGATTGAGTGAGAGAGAGAGATTCAATGAGAGAGATTCAGTGCGAGAGAGGTTGAGTGCGAGAGAGGTTGAGTGCGAGAGAGGTTGAGTGCGAGAGACTGAGTGAAAGAGACTAAGTCAGAAGGAGGAAGAAAGGCAGAGAGAGACAATAAAGATGTGATACTCAACATCCCACACTGTCCTGATTGAGGGGGGACCAGATTGAGTGTACAAAATCATGAGAGATATAGACAGGGTGGATAGCAAGAAGCTTTTTCCCAGAGTGGGGGATTCAATTGCAACGGGTCACGAGTTCAAAGTGAAAGGGGAAAAGTTTAGGGGGGAAATGCGTGGAAAGTTCTTTACGCAGAGGGTGGTGGGTGCCTGGAATGCATTGCCAGTGGAGGTGGTAGACGCGGGCATGATAGCGTCTTTTAAGATGTATCTAGACAGATACATGAATGGGCAGGAAGCAAAGAGATACAGACCCTTAGAAAATAGGCAACAGGTATAGATAGAGGATTTGGATGGGCGTAGGCTTGGAGGGCCGAAGTGCCTGTTCCTGTGCTGTAATTTTCTTTGTTCTTTGCTCTTTGTCTGCGTTCCATCGTTGGACTCTAACACCTTCCCTCCATCAGCTCATCCATGGGGAAAGATCCTGGAGAGGGGCATTGGAGTGGGATTTGGAGAAAATTGTCAGGACTGGGACAGAGAAAGGGGGATTCAGACTGGACTCTCTCTCACACACACACTGTAATCAGCTTGCAATTCACCTGGGCACAGAGACTGAGACACAGAAACTCACCTTCACAAATCAGCCGCATGGAAAGAAAGAATAGAGGGTGATGTTGGCCTAATATATCCCAGAGCCTGTCACTCAAAACAGACAGTCCACCCAAAATACAGTTCATCCAACCAGCTCTCAGCTTCCTCCATCTGGACACTCCCTTCCAGGTATGGGACAGTCGAAGGTGAGTCTCTGTGTAAACAGGGAGTGGGGGAGAGAGGAATATTCCAGCCATATCCTAAATGGACCATTCCAGACAGAAACCTGTCTGCCTCTCTCTCTCCCTCCCCCAAAAACCTCATTAACGGAGCAGAAAAGCTGCTGTAATTTAAAACCTGGAGGGACCGGTTTGGATAATGGCCATTTAACACTAATTGTATAAAATGTCTTTCACTATTCACCTCCAGTTAACAGAAAGTTCAGATAATGACTCACTGCAATTACCTTGAAATTGTGACAGAGAGCTTTTGCTGGAGAGGCCGGTTTGACTGCAGTATAAACAGGCAGGTTTTATTCAGTTTTTCAATTCCACTGTGTGACAAAGACTGAAACTGGAGCCAGGTTAATGATGCAGCCAAGAGAACTTTTATAACCAGTGACATTTCACACAACAGTTCTTACCCGTATTGACAGTTATATTTGTCAATGATTCTTGGCACTGTATCTGCTGATGCTGTATTTATGTATTAGCTGTAATCAATCGATAAAAGCTTCTTAACATTCACCAGTTTAATGTTACAAAGGTTTACAAAGCTGGGAAATGGCCATTTATCACAAATGGTGTTAAAGATCTTCCACTTTGCACCTCCAGTTTATATAAAGTTCAGCAATAAAGACCTCTACATTCTGACAAAGAGTTTTTACTGCTGTAATAAAGTGTCACTTGCTTCCATTTGCTTCCTGACTGTTTCCTTCCTCTGCTCTCCTGGGGGATTCAGAGGGTTTTTTGTTCATTGTTTGTCCACATTCAGGAGGTTCCAGCTCCTCTGCAGCTGCTGTCCAAGAGATAGTAATTGCATTGTATTCAAAATATTTCCCTCAGTTTGGAGATATGAGGAGAGACTGTTTACACTAGCAGACTGGAGAAGCAAATAGGCACGTTTGACAGGTTTCTGAAAGCAGATTCAATATTAACTTTCAAAAGACAATTGGATCAAAATTTCAACAACTCTTATTTACAGTAGAGAAGATACCAGCATAGAAAGAGAAGTGTGTGAGAGAGAGATGTCATAACGTAGGTGATCAAGAACTCAACACAACTTATATTGAGAGTTTTTATTTGTAAATGACTGTTTGAGTTTTATTTGATCCTGTTGTTTGATTTATACATTACCATTAATCACTCAATATAACTTTCCAAACAGGAACGACTATCATGTTACAAGTGTTTACATAGTACAAAAATAGCCATTTTACAACAGTTGCATTAAATTATTTTATTCAGCATTTCAAGTTTACAATAAAGTAAATTCCTCAGATATGTGGAAACTTTCAAACTCAGCAAGAGATTCTCCCATCAGTAATGGCTCAGCATCTCCATCTGCTGGTGTCCCTGTCTCACTGCAGTTACTGGACCCCTCTCAGCATCTCCATCTGCTGGTGTCACTGTCTCATGCAGTTACTGTCCACCCTCTCACCATCTCCATCTGCTGGTGTTCCTGACTTCCTGCAGTTACTGCCCATTCTCACCATCTCCACCTGCTGGTGTCCCTGTCTCACTGCAGTTACTGCCCCCTCTCACCATCTCCATCTGCTGGTGTCCCTGTGTCAGTGCAGTTACTGTCCCTCTCTCACCATCTCCATCTCCTGGTGTCCCTGCGTCAGTGCAGTTATTGCCCCCTCTCACCATCTCCATCTGCTGGTCGCCCTGTGTCACTGCACTTACTGTACCTCTCTCACCATCTCCATCTCCTGGTGTCCCTGCCTCAATGCAGTGACTGCCCTGCTCAGCATCTCCATCTGCTGGCGTCGCTGTCTGAATGCAGTCACTGCCCCCCTTTTCCCATATCCATCTGCTGGTGCCCTACCTCACTGCAGTTACTGCCCCTCTCTCACCACCTCACAATCACTGCGATTTTCAGCTTTGTCCACTGGCGGCGGTTGTCGACAAAGCAACCACAAGGTGGCGCTGTACTGGCACATGCGCAAACGTACACTGTTCCAGTTAAACGTCAGGGTCTGCCACGTGCAGGCAACTGCCAGGACCAAAAATGGCGCCGGTCAAATAATCACAAAGGCGGGTGGAGGGTGGGAGGTGGAGCGGGGTCGGGGGAGGGGAGGAATGGGATTTAGTTCCAGTGTTTGAAACCCTTCAGCTCTTTCTATGATTTCACTAATTTAACAATGAGATTGAGAGGGTATTTCACCGCCTTCTTCAGCTCCTGTCTGAATTTAGTCTGGGTCACAATGTAAATACATGTGTTGGTGCAGGAACTGAGAACCTGCAGCATCTTTGATGTTTGATCTGTGATAAAGACGGGGTCAGTGTAGGAATAATACTGAATATCTGTAATTCGCCTGGAAATGTTATACACAACCCGGGTCACCCATAACAGTATAAAACTGCCGGATATACTGAAGATTAAAATAATTGATTTCCTGCGATTCTCCATCTCTGGGTCCTTGTGATTCTCTGCATTGCTGTGGTGCCGGAATCCCCTGCGGACTTTACTGGAGAATAAAATCCGTCTGACAGTCAGAACATTGAGCAGCAAAATCAGAAAGACCGGGACACAAGGGGTTAAAATGATGTCAAACAATTCAAATGCCCCCCATATGGGGGAAGTACGGAAGTTCAGTTTAGTAACACAACCCATGGGAACATTATCAATAATGTAATATTGTTCCAGTGTAAAGTACCAGGGGAGAGACTCTAAACAGCCCAGCACACTCACTGTTCCCACAACCACAGCCGCCGTTTTCTCGCTGCAATATGTTGTTTTCATCTTCTCACAACAAATGGCCGCAAATCGATCAAAGGTGAAAGTGACTGTGAGCCAGACAGAAACAACTGTGGATGCAGAGAGCAGAACGACAATGAGAGAACACACAGGACTAATGTACAGGAATGAATATCGGAAATAAATTAAAACAATCCAGTACAATATGGGATTAGTGATAACGACCAGGAGATCAGACACTGCCATTCCCACCAGGTAGACACTGATGCATTTGGAGAGACCGCACTTTCCTCGGGACAGGATCACAATCGCCACCAAGTTAACTGGAAGAGAGAGAAAAGGAAGCAGTGAAATTACTGATCAGACCTGGAGACAAAACAGCAGTTTGACAGGATCTGGGCTGAAATTTACAGCTTTGTTGCTGCATCAAGCAGTGAAAACTGATTCATTGACCCGGACAGTGCTTTGTCACAGTGAAATGTTTGAAAACTCAATTATTGATAATGAATTTGGGAAATTGATATGGAAAGTGAATAAAGTCAGCGCCGGATCTACTGGAAGTACTGAGTGAGGATGCAGTGCCAGTGGGGAAATGCGAAGGGCTTTTACAGAGATGGAATCCAATGGGTTAATTGGGACTTTGTATCCAGACTGTTGGTTGGGAAGGTTTGGGGAGAGCGGGTTGTGTAGCTGGTTTGTTGCTCTGGGTTCAGGGAAACGACAGGGACTGCTACCAAGTGGGAAAACTGCAGCGCTGTGTTAGAGTATCAGCAAAGATCTAGAATGGCAGAGCAGGCTCGAAGGGCTGAATGGCCACCTCCAGCTCCCATGTTACTGTCTTCCTATCAGGTTGGACAAAGGAGCTGGAGGTGGAGCCAGTGAGTCAGATTGGGAGGGACAGACGGAAAAGTACATGTCGGAGCAGGAGGGGAGACTGGAGCAGATGGTTTGGGAAAGTGGATAAACAGAAGCAATGGATGAGGAAACTGAGGATTCAATACAGTGAGAGGAGAGGCTGAGATTCACAGGGAGAGACTGCAGCAAAGTGTTACAGCAAATCTAATCTATAGATAACAGTAATACAACTCAATTAATACATTCAAACAATAATCACTGTGATTATTGGTGTTGGAGAACAGTTCATTGTTTCTACAATATAGTCAATATATTTAGTTTGTACAGCCAATAAATATAAATTTAAATATATTTCTGTTATCATCCTCGCTCTTTATTGAATTCAGCAGTCACAGAGATTTTAGAACATAGAACATAGAAAAATACAGCACAGAACAGGCCCTTCGGCCCACAATGTTGTGCCGATCCTTTGTCCTCTGTCAAGGACAATTTAATCTATACCCCATCATTCTCCTTTATCCATATACCTATCCAAAAGCCTTTTGAAAGTCCCTAAAGTTTCTGACTCAACAACTTCCCCGGGCAAGGCATTCCATGCCCCGACCACTCTCTGGGTAAAGAACCTTCCCCTGACATCCCCCTTATATCTCCCACCCTTCACCTTAAATTTATGACCCCTTGTAACGCTTTGCTCCACCCGGGGAAAACGTTTCTGACTGTCTACCCTATCTATTCCCCTGATCATCTTATAAACCTCTATCATGTCACCCCTCATCCTTCTCCGTTCTAATGAGAAGAGGCCTAGAATGTTCAGCCTTTCCTCGTAAGACTTATTCTCCATTCCAGGCAACATCCTGGTAAATCTCCTCTGCACCCTCTCCAAGGCTTCCACATCCTTCCTAAAATGAGGCGACCAGAACTGCACACAGTACTCCAAATGAGGCCTTACCAAGGTCCTGTACAGCTGCATCATCACCTCACGGCTCTTAAATTCAATCCCTCTGCTAATGAACGCTAACACCCCATATGCCTTCTTCACAGCCCTATCCACTTGAGTTGCAACTTTCAACGATCTATGCACATGGACCCCAAGGTCTCTCTGCTCCTCCACATGCCCAAGAACCCTACCGTTAACCCAGTATTTTGCATTCATGTTTGTCCTTCCAAAATGGACGACCTCACACTTTTCAGGGTTAAACTCCATCTGCCACTTTTCAGCCCAGCACTGCAACCTATCCAAGTCCCTTTGCAGACGACAATAGCCCTCCTCGGTATCCACAACTCCACCAACCTTTGTATCATCTGCAAATTTACTGACCCACCCTTCGACTTCCTCATCCAAGTCGTTAATAAAAATCACAAACAGGAGAGGACCCAGAACTGATCCCTGCGGCACGCCACTGGTAACTGGGCTCCAGGCTGAGTATTTACCATCTAAGACCACTCTCTGCCTTCTATCAGTTAGCCAATTCTTAATCCAACTGGCCACATTCCCCACTATCCCATGCCTCCTGACTTTCTCCATAAGTCTACCATGGGGGACCTTATCAAATGCCTTACTAAAATCCATGTACACCACATCCACTGGTTTACCCTCATCCACTTGCTTGGTCACCTGCTCAAAGAATTCAATCAGGCTTGTGAGGCAAGACCTACCCCTCACAAAACCGTGCTGACTGTCCCGAATCAAGCAGTGTCTTTCCAGATGCTCAGAAATCCTATCCCTCAGCACCTTTTCCATCAACTTGCCTACCACCGAAGTAAGACTAACTGGCCTGTAATTCCCAGGGTTGTTCCTATTCCCTTTCTTGAACAGGGGCACAACATTTGCCACCCTCCAATCACCTGGTACCACCCCCGTCAGCAGAGAAGATGAAAAGATCATTGCCAGCGGCTCTGCAATTTCATCCCTTGCTTCCCATAACATCCTTGGATATACCCCGTCAGGCCCGGGAGACTTGTCTATCTTCAAGTTATTCAAAAACCCCAACACATCTTCCCTCCTAACGAGCACTTCCTCGAGCTTACCAGTCTGCTTCCCACCGTCCTCTTCAGTAATACACCCCTTCTCATTCGTAAATACCGAAGAGAAGTACTCATTCAAAACCTCACTTATCTCTTCCGGCTCAACACACAGTCTCCCGCTATTGTCCTTGACCGGACCTACGGTCCCCCTAGTCATCCTCATATTTCTGACATACGCGTAAAAGGCCTTGGGGTTTTCTTTTATCCTACCCGCCAAGCATTTTTCATGCCCTCTCTTAGCTCTCCTAATCCCTTTCTTCAGATCCTTCCTGGCCATCTTGTATCCCTCCAGAGCTATGCCTGTGCCCTTTTTCCTCAACTTTATATACGCATCCTTCTTCTTCCTAACAAGACTCTCAACCTCTCTTGTCAACCACGGTTCCCTCACATGACCATCCCTTCCCTGTCTGACAGGGACATGCTTATCAATGGCCCCTACTATCTGCTCCTTGAAAAAGTTCCACATTTCGACCGTGCCCTTCCCTGCCAGCATATGCTCCCAACTTATGCTCCTCAGTTCCTGCCTGACAGCATCATATCTACCCTTCCCCCAATTGTAAACCTTGCCCTGTTGCACATACCTATCCCTCTCCATTACCACAGTGAATGCTACAGAATTGTGATCACTATCTCCAAAGTGCTCGCCCACCAACAGCTCTATCACTTGCCCTGGTTCATTACCTAGTACCAAATCCAATATTGCCTCCCCTCTGGTCGGGCAGTCTACATACTGAGTCAGAAAAGCTTCCTGGACATACTGCACAAACACTACCCCATCCAAACTATTCGATCTAAAGAGTTGCCAATCAATATTTGGGAAGTTGAAATCCCCCATAATTACTACCCTGTGACTTCTGCTCCTTTCCAAAATCTGTTTCCCAATCTGCTCTTCCACCTCCCTGCTGCTATTGGGGGGCCTATAGAAAACTCCCATCAAGGTGACTGCTCCTTTCCTGTTCCTGACCTCAACCCACAGTGCCTCAGTCGGCAGATCCTCCTCGAAAATTCTTTCAGCAGTTGTTACACTATTTCTAACTAACAATGCCACCCCCCCACCTCTTTTACCACCATTCCTAATCTTATGAAAACATCTATAACCAGGTACCTCCAAAAACCATTTTAAAGTGCAGTATTTAAATAATGAATTACCATCAGTGAAGAACTGATTCTATTCTGTTTATTCAGTGACCAAGTAAGGAATAGGAACTTTCCGCAAAACAAAATGAGGACCTGACAGAAATCAACACAGAGGATCAAGTCCAACAGGAAAATGAACACAATCTGACATCAGACAACTTCAACTCACAGTTTCGCTCACTACTTGTTCTCGACATCCCAGCACTTTATGATCGTGAATTATTCACAATGCTGCTTCTTTCTCTTTCTTTTTACTTCTGTCTATCTCTTTCCCTCGGTTTCGTTCTCCCTGCTCCTTTTCTCCTTTCCCATCTCTCCGGAGTACTCACACCCTGCAATCTGTTAGCTAATGCTACTTTTCACATATGATTTATTCCTAACATTTTGCATCTGTGTTCTGTTCACCTGCCCCAGCTTCAATGATTCTATTCTCAGAGTCAGTTTGTTCAATGGTGAAACCTCTGTGAATAATTTAATGCATCTACAGAACACTCAAGTCTCCACCTGTTCACCTGCACTCTTCACTTCATCTACAATACATGGAATAAACAGGATCGAAAGCTTCTGCCAGACAAACCTCACAATCATTGGAATTCCTTCTCCTGGAATTATAAAGTAATTTGTTAGAATGTGGGATTGTTTAATTAATAAAACAGCAACATCAGCGCTGCAGATGTTAATCTACAGATAAATGGAAATACTCTTGATTCCCACTGTTCGAATGAAAACCAGTAAAACATCACATCAATACTTTCTATTTTACAATGTAGTCCAGTGACAGTGAAGGGTCCACAGTGAAGCAGAGAAGGAGAAGTGAAAGTGTCAGCAGCAAACTCAGTTCAGAAGCCAGACCTCTGAAGCAGCGTCAGACACACACAGAATGAAATAATATTTGATAACAGTGATAACCAATAAATACATTGAAATCCCAGTTAAACTGAGCCATGTTATTGGGGAGGGAGGATATTGTTCTGTCTGCTTGTAACACTGAGACCGTAAGATGTCTCATTATCAATCACTGAAAAAAAATCATTAAAATATTCCAGGTCTGGTTAAATCCACATCATGAAACTATTAAAAGCTCCTGATGGTCTGATTCTTGATCATAACCCGGACCTCTCCTTCAGATACATTCCATACACAGAATAATCCAGTAACAATGCCAGGGTTACTTAAAGCAATACCATTCAAGACATAATGCAGCTCCTGCAAGAATGGAAGTGTAGAGAGTGAGGAGATTCCAGCAGTAAATTGCTGGAAAAGAGCTGGGGGATGTGTAGCACACACATTGAGAAATAATACCTAGTACAGAAGCACAATTAACATCGATTTACACCATTAACAGCTGAGATACTGCTTACCAGCAACTCCAATTGCTGCAAGTACAGCATAGTAAATGTCTTGTATCTGATACATTATTGGATATCCCATTTCTGTGAGAAGCAGAGACTTCTATTAGCCATGAATTCACAGCTCCAGCATGCACTCTGAGCTGATCCATTCCAATGGGTCCTGATTTATACAGGGGATAAGTCGCCACTGACACGGTTATACCCCTGATCATTGCTAATAGTTACACTCACCTGAACAAACACATTACATCAGCAGCTTTGACTCTGGTGTAAATAATGTGGTGGATAAAACACAATCATTTCAATGTCAATGACATTTTCTGAGTAAGACCTCTCTCGGGAATAAACCTGAAATCTGTACTCATGTGGCATGGCTGCTACAATTACTAGTGGCGTCATTTATATTTTCCATATTATTGCATTGACCTTGTTCACTCCTGGCATTTCCATTGTACATGTAACTGATCTGTCTGTAGTGGACACTGAATCCAGGGACAAAAACATTCCCGCTTCACTCTGTTCCTGCCTTTTTCCAGTTAAAATGTGAACTCTGAGTCTCTGCTTCAGGACCATGTTGAGGGTAGCAGCATAAAAACTATTGCGAGTGATATTCGGGGACGGACACCGTCCGTCTGATCTCTGCTTGTTCCAGGTCCCGTTTACCGGGAGGTGGCACCCCTCCACCGCCTTTGTTCGGTGGAGAGTTTCATCTGTTGACTTCTTTTTATTAAAATAAAACCACCCAGTTTGTATATTTGTATATCCCTTAAGGAAGCACCAGTCAAGTGATCCAGAGGCCCAACCTAATGGCCTGGGGACAGAGGCTCCAATCCCACCATGGCAGGTATATAAATTAGAGGGAGTTCACCCTCAACGTATAAACGGGACGGCACTCCCTCTCTATGTATAAACTGGACGGAGCTTCGTCTCTATGTATGAAGTGGACGGAGTTCTATGTATAAAGTGGAGGGAGCTCCCTCTCTATGTATAAAGTGGACGGAGCTCCCTCTCTATGTATAAAGTGGAGGGAGTTCCCTCTCTATGTATAAAGTGGAGAGAGCGCCCTCTCTATGTATAAGCTGGACGGAGCTCCCTCTCTATGTATAAAGTGGACGGAGCTCCCTCTCTATGTATAAAATGGAGGGAGCTCCCTCTCTATGTATGAAGTGGAGGGAGCATCCTCTCTCCGTATAAAGTCTTTCATATTTTCAAACTGCAGTGAAGTTTAATGTTGTTGAAAAAATATTATCAGAAATTGACAAACTTTAGAAGCAGGGGAGAGGGGAGACAGGGTGTGAGTGGAACTTGACAGAATCTCAGGAACAATCCCCATTATCTGCACAGTCCTGTATTGGGGGTTTAGTATGAGAGTTTAGGGGGCGAGTGTTGATCAGTGTTTGATACTTTCAAACTGCAGTGACGTTCCCAGCAAGGGCAAGATTTACAGGTTCAAAAGTAGCCAAGAAATGGATTTTAATATTTCTGTCCAGGGAGAGAGAGAGGGAGAGGTGGTGTGAGAGAGGCACAGGCACAGTCATGGACTGAGGTGAAGAAAGAGGGAGAAGAAGATAGAGGGAGAGAGGGAGAGAGAGATGGAGAGAGACAGACATGAGAGGGACAGTTAGATAGAGGATGAGACAAGATGCAACAGTCAGTAACAATCCTCATTACTTGCCCAATCTTGTATTGGGAGTTTCGTGTGAATGTTTTACGGGTGAGTGTTGGATCAGTGTCTGATATTTTCAAACTGCAGTGACCTTCCCAACAAGGCAAGTACAGAATAAAAGAGCAGGGAGGTTACGCTGAAACTGTATAACACATTGGTTCGAACACAACTTGAGTACTGTGTGCAGTTCTGGTCACACATTACAGAAAGGATGTAATTGCATGGATGAGGTTAAAGAGGAGATTTATGAGGATGTTGCCAGAACTGGAAAAATGTAGCTAAGAGGAAAGTTTGGATAGGCTTGTTCTCCCTGGAACAGAGAAGTCTGAGGGGAGATCAGATTGAAATGTGAAGGGCTTGGATAGAGTGGAGGTGAAGGATCTATTCACCGTGGCAGAGAGCTCAGTGATGAAGGGGCATAGACTTAAAGTGATTGGTAGAAAGATTAGAGGTGTAATGAGGAAAATGTTTTTCACCCAGAGGGTGGTGAGGGTCTGGAACAAATGGCCTGAAAGTGGAGTTGAGGTGGAAAACCTCAACTCATTCAAAAGGAGTCTGGATATGCACCTCAAGAGCTGTCATCTACAGGGCTACGGACCAAATGGTGGCAGGTCGGATTAGAATAGGTGGATAGTTTTTTGGCCGGCACAGACACGATGGGCCAAGTGGCCTCTTTATTTGCCTTACATTTTCTATGATTCTAAAGGAAAGAGTTACTGGTGCAAAATTAACCAAGAAATGTCTGAAAGCATTGCTGTCCTGGGACAGAGAAACGAAGGGAGAGATGAAAGGAGGGAGAGAGAGACAGAGTGAGGCAAAGAGGGAGATACAGAGAGAGAGGGAGAGACAGAGAGAGAGGGACGACAGAGAGAGAAAGAGACTGGGGGAGACAGAGACAGAGTTAGAGGGGGAAACAGACGAAGAGAAGGAGGGACAGAAAGAAACAGGGGAGAAAGAGAGACAGGGGAGGCAGAGGGGAGGGAAAGACAGACAGAGAGGGAGTGGCAGAGAGAGAGAGGGAGCGGTAGAGGGAGAGAGAGGGAGGGACAGAGGGTGTGGGAAAGACAGATAAAGGACAGATGGAGACGGAGAGACAGAGAGAGACAGAACGATTGGGAGAGACAGGGATTGCAGGAGATAGGGCGAGAGGGATTGACGCAGGGAGAGAGAGAGACAGAGAGAGAGAGTGACAGAGAGAGAGAGGCAGCGAGAGAGATAGAGGGAGGGACAGATTGAAGGACAGAGGCAGGGACAGAGAGAGAGATGGGGAGACCGAGAGAGAGAGATAGGACAAAGAGAAAGAGAGAGAGAGAGAGAGAGAGAGAGAGAGAGAGAGAGAGAGAGAGAGAGAGAGAGAGAGAAAGGGAGTAAAGATTGAAACTTAGAGAGAGAGAGTGACAGAGAATGAGGGAGACAACAACAGCAACTTTAGGTCAGTTATTCTAACTTCGGTGGTGGGAAAACCTCTAGAACAAATAATTCGGGTCAATATCAATAGTCACATGGACAAATACGAGTTAGTTAAGGAAAGGCAGTATGGATTTCATAAGGGAAAATCATGTTGAACGATTTGGCTGGAGTATTTTGAGGACGTAACAGTGAGGGTTGATAAGGGCAATGTTGTTGACGTGGTGTACATGGATTTTCAAAAGGCGTTTGATACAGTGCAACACAACAGATTTGTGAGCAAACTTGCAGCTCATGGAATAAATACGACGGGAGCAACATGGATACGGAATTGGCTGAGTGACAGGAAACAAAGAGTAGTGATTAATGGATGTTTCTCAGGCTGGGGGAAGGGTTGTAGTGGAGTTCCCCAGGGATCAGTGTTGGGACCCTTGAGTTTCTTGATATATATTAATGACCGAGGCCTCGCTGTACAGGGTACAATTTCAAAGTTTGCGGATGATACGAAACTTGGAAGCATTGTGAACTGTGAGGAGGATAGTGACGAATTTCAAAAGGACATAGACAAGTTGGTGGAATGGGCAGGCAGGTGGCAGATGACGTTCAATGCATAGAAATGTGAAGTGATTAATTTTGGTAGGAAGAACATGGAGTGACAATATAGAAAAAAAAACAATTCCAAAGGGGGTGCAGGAGCAGAGGGACCTGGGTGCTTATGTGCAGAAGTAATTGGAAGTGGTAGGAAAGGTTGACAGAGCAGTTAATTAAGCATACAGTATCCTGGGATTTATTAATAGGGGCATAGAGTACAAGAGCAAGGAGGTTATGTAGAATTTGTACAAGACACTAGCTCATCCTCAGCAGCGGTATTGCGTCCATTTCTGAGTGCCGCACTTTAGTAAACACGTGAGGACATTGGAGAGAGTACAGAAGAGATTCACGAGAATGGTTCCAGGGATGAGGAATTTCAGTTATGAAGATAGATTGGAGAAGTTAGAACTGTTTTCCTTGGAGAAGAGAAGGCTGAGAGGTGATTTGATAGAGGTATTCAAAATCATGAGGGATCGGGACAGAGTAGATAGGGAGAAACTGTTCCCACTTGTGAAAGGATCGAGTATGCGATTAGTCAGACAGAAAATATTGGAAAGAGAAGCTAAAGCGACATTGGGAAAAACTTTTTCATGCAGTGAGTGCTTATGGTCTGGAATAAGCTGCCTGAGAACGTGGTGCAGGCAAGATTAATTGAAGCATTCAAAAGGGAATTAGACAGTGATGTGAAAAGGAAGAATGTGCAGGGTTATGAGGAGAAGGCAGGGTAATGGAACGGAGTGAATTGCAGTCTTGGAAAACCAGTGCAGACATGATGGCCCGAATGGCCACATTAAGCACTGCAACAACTCTGAGACAGAGGCAGAGAAAGAGAGAGAGGGAGAGATAGAGAGTGAGGCAGAGGGAGAGAGTGCATGTGAGAGAGACAGAGACAGGGAGGGTGAGACAGAGAGAGAGAGATGCAGCGGCAAAGTGAGAGAGGGAGATGCAGAGAGAGCGACAGACAGACAAAGGGAGACAGAGAGACAAAGACATGGAGAGAGAGGGAGATACAGAGAGAGAGGGAGAGAGAGAGAGAATGGCCGATAGGGAGGTAGAGAAGGAGAGAGAGTGGGAAGGAGAGATGATCTGAGGGCAAAACAGCGTTATGAATTGAGACAGAAAAAGAGCCAAAGAGAGAGGGAGAGACAGTGACAGAGAGGGAGAAAGAGAGAAAGAGACAGAAATAGAGAAGGAGAGGCAGAGAAAGGGACAGGGAGAAAGAGACAGAAAGAATCTCATGGTGGAGATACTATAATAACAGACCCACTCAGTGACTGTCCCTGTGCAGATACTAGAATAACAGACCCACTCAGTGACTCTCCCTGTGGAGATACTACAACAACAGACCCAATCAGTGACTCTCCCTGTGGAGATACTACAACAACAGAGCCACTCGCTAACTCTCCCTGTGGAGATACTATAATAACAGACCCACTCAGTGATTTTCCCTGTGGAGATACTACAACAAAAGAGCCACTCGGTGACTCTCCCTGTGGAGATGCGATAATAACAGACCCACACAGTGACCCTCCCTGAGCAAATACTACAATGATGACCCACTCACTGACTCTCCCTGTGGAGATAATATAATAACAGATCCACTCACTGACTCTCCCTGTGGAGATAATATAATAACAGACCCACTCAGTGACTCTCCCGGTGGAGATACCACAAAAACAGAGCCATTCATTGACTCTCCCTGTGGAGATACTATACTATCAGACGCACTCAGTGACTCTCACTGTGGAGATACTATGCAAGCAAAACAACTCAGTGACTCTCCCTGTGGTGATAGTATAATAACAGACCCACTCAGTGACTCTCTCTGTGGAGATACTATAATAACATCTCCACTCAGTAACTCTCCCTGTGGAGATACTATAATAACATTCCCACTCAGTCACTCTCCCTGTGGTGATACTATAATAACAGACCCACTCAGTGACTATCCCTGTGGAGATACTAAAATAACAGACACACTCAGTGACTCTCCGTGTGGAGATACTAGAATAACAGACCAACTCAGTGACCCTCCCTGTGGAGATACTATAGAAACAAAACCACTCAGCGACTCTCCCTGTGGAGATACTATAATAACAGACACAATGATCACTCTCGCTGTGGAGATACAAAAGTAACAGACCCACTCAGCGTCTCTCCCTGTGGAGATACTATAATAACAGACCCACTAAGTGAGTCTCCAAGTGGAGATACGATAATAACAGACGAACTCCGTGACACTCCCAGTGGAGATATTATAATAACAGACCCACTCAGTGACTCTCCCTGTGGAGATGGTACAATAACAGACCCACTCAGTGACTCTCCCTGTGGAGGTACTATAATAACAGACCCACTCAGTGACGCTCCCTGTGGCGATGGTATAATAACAGACCCACACACTCAATCTTCCTGTGGAGATACGAGAATAACAGAACCACTCATTCACTCTCCCGATGGAAATACCAGAAAAAGAGACACAATAATCACTCTCCCTGTGGAGATACTATAATAACAGACCCACTCAGTGACACTCCCAGTGGAGATTCTGTTATAACAATCCCACTCAGTGACTCTCCCTGTGGAGATACCATAATAACAGACCCACTCAGTAAAACTCCCTGTGGAAATACTATATTAACAGATACAGTCGGCGACTCTCCCTGTGGAGATAAAATTAAAACTGAACCACTCAGTGACTCCCTGTGGAGAAACTATAATAACAGACTCTCTCAGTGACTCTGCCTGGAGAGATACTGTAACAACAGACCCAATCTGTCACTCTCCCTGTGGAGATTCTGGAACAACAGGACCACTCAGTGACTTTCCCTGTGGAGATACTATAATAACAGACCCACTCAGTGACTCTTCCTGTGGAGATTCTGTAATAACAGACCCACTCAGTGACTCTCCCTGTGGAGATGGTACAATAACAGACCCACTCAGTGACTCTCCCTGTGGAGGTACTATAATAACAGACCCACTCAGTGACGCTCCCTGTGGAGGTACTATAATAACAGACCCACTCAGTGACGCTCCCTGTGGCGATGGTATAATAACAGACCAACTCTGTGACTCTCCCTGTGGAATTACTATAATAACAGACCCACTCATTGACTTCCCTTGTTGAGATTCCATAATAATAGTCCCGCTCAATGCCTCCCCCTGTGGCGATACTACAATAACAGACCTACTCATGCACTCTCCATGTGGAGATTCTGTAATAACAGACCCACTCTGTGACTCTCCCTGCGGAGATTCTGTAATAACAGACCCACTGAGCAACTCTCCCTGTGGAAATACTATAATAACAGACCCAATCACTGACTCTCCCTCTGGATATACTAGAATAACAGACCCACTCAGTGACTCTTCCTGTGGAGATTCTGTAATAACAGACCCACTCAGTGACTCTCCCTGTGTAGATACTATAATAACAGACCCACTCAGTGACTCTCCTTGTCGAGATTCTGTAATAACAGACCAACTCAGTCACTCTCCCTTTAGAAATACTATAATAACAGACCCATTCAGCGACGCTCCCTGTGGAGATATAATAATAACAGGACCACTCACGAACTCTCCCTGCGCAGATACTATAAAAGCAGACCCACTCAGTGGCTCTCCCTTTGGAGATTCTGTAATAACAGACAAACTCAGTCACTCACCCTGTTGAAATACTGTAATAACAGGCCCACTCAGTGACTCTCCCTGTGGAGATACTGCAATAACAGACACACTCAGTCACTCTCCATGTGGAGATACTATAATAACAGACCCATTCAGTGACCCTCCCTGTGGAGATATCATAACAACAGATCCACTCAGTAACTCCCCTGCGGAGATACTAGAATCACAGACCCACTCAGTGATTCTCCTTGTGGAGATAATACAAAAACAGAAACACACAGCGACTCTCCCTGTGGACATACTATAATAACCGATAGACAAGATGACTCTCCCTGTGGAGATGCTATAATAACAGACCCACACAGTGACTCTCCCTGTGGAGATTCTGTAATAACAGCCCCACTCAGTGACTCTTCCTGTGGAGATATTATAATAATAGACCCACTCAGACACTCTCCCTGTGGAGATACTATAATAACAGACCCACTCAGTGACTCTCCTTGTAGGGATACTATCATGACAGACCCACTCAGTGACTCTCCCTGTGGAGACACTATAATAACAGACCCACTCAGTGACTCTCCCTCTGGAGATACTATAATAACAGACCCACTCAGTCACTCTACCTGTGAAAATCCTGCAATATCAGACCCACTCAGTGACTATCCCTTTGGAGATTCTACAATAACTGACCCACTCAGTCACTCACCCTGTTGAAATACTGTAATAACAGACCCACTCAGTCACTCTCCCTGTGGAGATACTATAATAACAGGCCCACTCAGTGACCCTCCCTGTGGAGATATCATAATCACAGATCCACTCAGTAACTCCCCTGTGGAGATAAAATAATAAAAGACCCACTCAGTGACTCTCCATGTGGAGATACTATAATAACAGATAGACAAGGTGACTCTCCCTGTGGAGATACTATAATAACAGCCCCACTCAGTGACTCTCCCAGTGGAGATATTATAATAATAGACCCACACAGTGACTCTCCCTGTGGAGATTCTGTAATAACAGCCCCAGTCAGTGACTCTCCCTGTGTAGATATTATAATAATAGACCCACTCAGACACTCTCCCTGTGGAGATACTATAATAACAGACCCACTCAGACACTCTACCTGTGAAAATCCTGTAATATCAGACCCACTCAGTGACTATCCCTTTGGAGATTCTACAATAACTGACCCACTCAGTCACCCACCCTGTTGAAATACTGTAATAACAGGCCCACTCAGTGACCCTCCCTGTGGAGATATCATAATCACAGATCCACTCAGTAACTCCCCTGTGGAGATAAAATAATAAAAGACCCACTCAGTGACTCTCCATGTGGAGATACTATAATAACAGATAGACAAGGTGACTCTCCCTGTGGAGATACTATAATAACAGATAGACAAGGTGACTCTCCCTGTGGAGATACTATAATAGCAGCCCCACTCAGTGACTCTCCCAGTGGAGATATTATAATAATAGACCCACACAGTGACTCTCCCTGTGGAGATTCTGTAATAACAGCCCCAGTCAGTGACTCTCCCTGTGTAGATATTATAATAATAGACCCACTCAGACACTCTCCCTGTGGAGATACTATAATAACAGACCCACTCAGTCACTCGACCTGTGAAAAGCCTGTAATATCAGACCCACTCAGTGACCATCCCTTTGGAGATTCTACAATAACTGACCCACTCAGTCAGTCACCCTGTTGAAATACTGTAATAACAGACACACTCAGTCACTCTCCCTGTGGAGATACTATAATAACAGGCCCACTCAGTGACCCTCCCTGTGGAGATATCATAATCACAGATCCACTCAGTAACTCCCCTGTGGAGATAAAATAATAAAAGACCCACTCAGTGACTCTCCATGTGGAGATACTATAATAACAGATAGACAAGGTGACTCTCCCTGTGGAGATACTATAATAACAGACCCACTCAGTGACCCTCCCTGCAGATATAGTATAAACACAGATCCACTCAGTGACTCCCCTGTGGAGATACTATAATAATAGAAACACACAGCGACTCTCCCTGTGGAGATACTATAATAACAGAAAGACAAGATGACTCTCCTTTTGGAGATACTATAATAACAGACCCACTCAGTGACTCTCCCAGTGGAGATATTATAATAACAGACCCACTCAGTGACTCTCCCTTTGGAGATTGTGTCATAACAGACCCACTCAGTGACTCTCCCTGTGGAGGTACTATAATAACAGACACACTCAGTGACTCACCCTGTGGAGGTACCATCATAACAGATACACTCAGTGACTCTGCCTGTGGAGATTGTGTAATAACAGACCCACTCAGTCACTCTCCCTGTGGAGATACCATAATAACAGAACCGCTCAGTGACTCTCCCTGTAGATATTCTGAACTAACAGCACCACTCAGTCACTGTCCCTGTGGAAATCCTGCAATAAGAGATCCACTCAGTACTCTCCCTGGGGAGATACTATAATAACAGATACACAAGGTATCTCTCCCTGTGGAGATACTATAATAACAGACCCACTCAGTGACTCTCCCTGTGGAGATACTATAATAACACTCTCCCTGTGGAGATACAGCAATAACAGACCCACTCAGTGACTCTCCCTGTGGAGACACTAGAATAACAGAACCACTCAGTCACTCTTCCTGTGGAGATAATATAATAACAGAGCCACTCAGTGACTCTCCTTGTGGATATTCTTAACTAAAAGCACCACTCAGTAACTGTCCCTGTGGAAATCCTGTAATAAGAGATCCACTCAGTACTCTCCCTGTGGAGATACTATAATAACAGACCCACTCAGTGACTCTCCCTGTGGAGATACTATAATAACACTCTCCCTGTGGAGATACAGCAATAACAGACCCACTCAGTGACTCTCCCTGTGGAGACACTAGAATAACAGAACCACTCAGTCACTCTTCCTGTGGAGATAATATAATAACAGAGCCACTCAGTGACTCTCCTTGTGGATATTCTTAACTAAAAGCACCACTCAGTAACTGTCCCTGTGGAAATCCTGTAATAAGAGATCCACTCAGTACTCTCCCTGGGGAGATACTATAATATCAGATACACAAAGTATCTCTCCCTGTGGAGATACTATAATAACAGACCCACTCAGTGACTCTCCCTGTGGAGATACTATAATAACAGACCCACTCAGTGACTCTCCCTGTGGAGATACAACAATAACAGACCCACTCAGTGACTCTCCCTGTGGAGACACTATAATAACAGACCCACTCAGTGACTCTCCCTGTGGAGATACAACAATAACAGACCCACTCAGTCACTCTCCCTGTGGAGATACTATAATAACAGAGCCACTCAGTCACTCTCCCTGTGAAAATCCTGTAATACCAGACCCACTCAGTGACTCTCACTGTAACGATTAAGTAATAACAGAGACACAAGGTAACTCTCCGTGTGGAAATCCTGTGATAACAGTCCCACTCAGTGACTCTCAAAGTGGAGATACTATAATAACAGACCCAATCAGCGACTGTCCCTGTGCAGATATTATAATAACAGACCCACTCAGTGACTCTCCCTTTGGAGATACTATAATAACAGAGCCACACAGTGACTGTCAAAGTGGAGATGCTATAATAACAGCCCCGCTCAGTTACTCTCCCTGTGGAGATACTATAATGCAGACCCACTCAGTGACTCTCCCTGTGGAGATTCTGTAATAACAGACCCACTCAGTCACTCTACCTGCGGAAATCCTGTAATATCAGACCCACTCAGTGACTCTCTCTGTGGAGATACAAAAATATCAGACCGACTCAGTGACTTCCCTCGTGGATATACTTTAATATCAGACCCGCTCAGTGAATGACCCTGTGGAGATACGACAACAACAGATCCAGTCAGTGACTGTCCTTGTGTAGATTCGATAATAACAGACCAACTCAGTGACTCTCCCTGTGCAGATACGATAATAACAGACCCACTCAGTGACTCTCCCTCTGCATATTCCATAATAACAGACCCACTCAGTGACTCTCCCTCTGCATATTCCATAATAACAGACCCACTCAGTGACTCTCCCTCTGGATAGTCCATAATAACAGACCAACTCAGTGAATCTCCCTGTGGAGATACAATAATAACAGACCCACTCAGAGACTCTCCCTGTGGAGATTCTGTAATAACAGACACACTCAGTGACTCTCCCTGTGGAGATACTATAATAACAGACCCACTAAGTGAGTCTCCAAGTGGAGTTACGATAATAACAGACGAACTCCGTGACACTCCCAGTGGAGATATTATAATAACAGACCCACTCAGTGACTCTCCCTGTGGAGATGCAAAAATAACATATACACAAGGTGACTCTCCCTGTGGAGATACCAAAATAACAGACCCACTCAGTTATTCTCCCTGTGGAGACACTGTAATAACTGACCCGCTCATTGACTCTTCCTGTGGAGATTCTGTAATAAAAGCCCCACTCAGTCACTCTTGCTGTGAAAATTATGTAATAACAGACCCACTCAGTTACTCTCCCTGTGGAGACACTGGAATAACTGACCCGCTCATTGACTCTTCCTGTGGAGATTCTGTAATAAAAGCCCCACTCAGTCACTCTCGCTGTGGAAATACAATAATAACAGACACAGTCAGCGACTCTCCCTGTGGAGATATTATAATAAGAGACACACTGAGCGACTCTCCCTGTTGAGATATTATATTAACTGGACCACTCAGTTACTCCCTGTGGAGATAGTATAAGAACAGACCCTCTCAGTGACACTCCCTGTGGAGATACTATAATAACAGATCGACTCAGTCACTCTCCCAGTGGAGATACTCTAATAACAGATCAACTCAGTGACTCCCCTGTGGAGATACTATAATAACAGACCCACTCAGTGACTCTCCCTGTGGAGATACTACAATAACAGATACAGAAGGTGACTGTCCCTGTGTAGATTCTACAGCAGCAGACCAACTCAGTCACTCTCCCTGTGGAAATAGTATAATAACGGGACCACTCAGTGACTCCCTGTGGAGATACTATAATAACAGACCCTCTCAGTGACTCTCGCTGTAGAGATACAATAATAACAGACCCACTCAGTCACTCAACCTGTGGAAAAACTGTAATAACAGACCCACTCAGTGACTCCCTGTGGAGATACTGTAATAACAGACCCTCTCAGTGACTCTCGCTGTAGAGATACAATAATAACAGACCCACTCAGTCACTCAACCTGTAGAAAAACTGTAATAACAGACCCACACAGTGACTCTCCCTGTGGAGATACCATAATAAGAGACCCACTCAGTCACTCTCCCTGTGGAGATACTATAATAACAGCCTCACTCAGTCACTCTCCCAGAGGAAATGCAGTATTAACGGACCCACTCAGTGACTCTCCCTTTGGAGATTCTGCAATAACAGACCCACTCAGTGACTCTCCCTGTGGAGATACAATAATAAGAGACCCACTCAGTCACTCTCCCTGTGGAGATACTATCACAACAGAACCACTGGGTGACTCTCCCTGTGGAGATACTATAATAACAGACCCACTCAGTCACTTCCCTGTGGCGATACTAGAATCACAGACCCACTCAGTGACTCTCCCTGTGGAGATACTATAATAACAGACCCACGCATTGACTCTCCCTGTGGAGATATTATAATAACAGACCCACTCAGTGACTCTCCCTGTGGAGATACTATCATAACAGGTACACAAGGTGGCTCTCCCTGTGGAGATACGAGAATAACAGACACACTCAGTGACTCTCCCTGCGGAGATACTATAATAACAGACCCACTCAGTGAGTCTCCCTCAGCAAATACTACAACAACAGTCCCACTAAGTGACTCTCTTTTTGGAGAAACTATAATAACAGAACAGCCCGCGACTCGACCTGTGGAGGTACTATAATAACAGACACATTCAGTGAATCTCCCAGTGGAGATACTATAATAACAGACCCACTCAGTGAGTCTCCCTCAGCAAATACTACAACAACAGTCCCACTCAGTGACTCTCCTTTTTGTGATACTATAATAACAGACCCAGTCAGTGACTCTCCCTGTGGAGATACTGTAATAACAGACCCACTCAGTCACTCAACCTGTGGAAAAACTGTAATAACAGACCCACTCAGTGACTCTCCCTGTGGAGATACCATAATAAGAGACCCACTCAGTCACTCTCCCTGCGGAGATACTATTATAACAGAACCACTGGGTGACCCTCCCTGTGGAGATACTATAATAACAGACCCACTCAGTAACTTCCCTGTGGAGATACTAGAATCACAGATCAACTCAGTGTCTCTCCCTGTGGAGATACTGCCACAACAGACCCACTCAGTCACTACACCTGTGGAAATCCTGTAATATCAGACCCACTCAGTGTCTCTCCCTTTGGAGATTCTGCAATAACAGACCCACTCAGTCACTCACCCTGTGGAAATACTGCAATAACAGACCCACTCAGTGACTCCCCCTGTCGTGATACTATAATAACAGACACACGCATTGACTCTCCCTGTGGAGATATTATAATAACAGACCCACTCAGTGAATCGCCCTTTGGAGATTCTATAATAACAGAACCACTCAGTGAATCTCCCTGTGGAGATGCCATAATAACAGCCCCGCTCAGTTACTCACCCAGTGGAGATACTAAAATGCAGACCCACTCAGTGACTCTCCCTGTGGAGATTCTGTAACAACATACCTACTCTGTCACTCTACCTGTGGAAATCCTGCAATATCAGACCCACTCAGTGACTCTCCCTTTTGCAGATTCTGCAATAACACACCCACGCAGTCACTCACCCTGTGGAAGTACTGCAATAACAGACCCACTCAGTGACTATCCCTGTGGAGATACTATAACAACAGACCCACTCAGTGACTCCCCCTGTGGAGGTATGATAATAACAGACCCAGTCAGTGACCCTCCCTGTGGAGATAATATTATCAGAGATCAACTCAGTGACTCCCCTGTGGAGATACTCGAATCACAGACCCACTCAGTGACTCTCCTTGTGGAGATACTATAATAACAGACCTACTCAGTTTCTCTCCCTGTGGAGATAATATAATAACAGACCCACTCAGT
Organism: Heterodontus francisci; assembly: GCF_036365525.1. NCBI lineage: Eukaryota > Metazoa > Chordata > Chondrichthyes > Heterodontiformes > Heterodontidae > Heterodontus > Heterodontus francisci. The sequence continues at coordinate 29,811,341 of NC_090391.1, forward strand.
GACTCTCCCTGTGGAGATGCAAAAATAACAGCCCAGCTCAGGTACTCTCCCCATGGAGATACAATAATGCAGACCCACTCAGTGACTCTCCCTGTGGAGATACTATAATAACAGACCCACTCAGTGACCCTCCCTGTGGAGATAATATTATCAGAGATCAACTCAGTGACTCCCCTGTGGAGATACTCGAATCACAGACGCACTCAGTGACTCTCCTTGTGGAGATACTATAATAACAGACCAACTCAGTGACTCTCCCTGTGGAGATAATATAATAACAGACCCACTCAGTGACTCTCCCTGTGGTGATTCTGTAATAACATACACACTCAGTAACTCTACCTGTGGAAATCCTGTAATATCAGACCCACTCAGTGACTCTCCCTTTGGAGATTCTGCAATAACAGACCCACTCAGTCTCTCACCCTGTGGAAATACTGCAATAACAGACCCACTCAGTGACTCTCCCTGTCGAGATACTATAATAACAGACCCACTCAGTGACTCCCCCTGTGGAGGTACTACAATGACAGACCCACTCAGTGACCCTCCCTGTGGAGATATTATAATCACCGATCCACTCAGTGACTCCCCTGTGGAGATACTCGAATCACAGACCCACTCAGTGATACTCCTTGTGGAGATAATATAATGACAGAAACACACAGCGACTCTCCCTGTGCTGTTACTATAATACAAGATTGACAAGGTGACACTCCCTGTGGAGATATAATAATAACAGACCCACTCAGTGACACTCACTGTGGAGATTCTGTAATAACAGCCCCACTCAGTGACTCTCCCAGTGGAGATATTATAATACTAGACCCACTCAGTGACTCTCCCTGTGGTGATACTGCAACAACAGAGCCACTCAGTCACTCTACCTGTGGAAATCCTGTAATATCAGACCCACTCAGTGACTCTCCCTTTGGAGATTCTGCAATAATAGACCCACTCAGTCACTCACCCTGTGGAAATACTGCAATAACAGACCCACTCAGTGACTCTCCCAGTCGAGATACTATAATAACAGACCCACGCATTGACTCTCCCTGTGGAGATATTATAATAACAGACCCACTCAGTGAATCTCCCTTTGGAGATACTATAATAACAGACACACTCACTGAATCTCCCTGTGGAGATGCCATAATAACAGCCCCGCTCAGTTACTCTCCCAGTGGAGATACTAAAATGCAGACCCACTCAGTGACTCTCCCTGTGGAGATTCTGTAACAACATACCCACTCAGTCACTCTACCTGTGGAAATCCTGTAATATCAGACCCACTCAGTGACTCTCCTTGTGGAGATACTATAATAACAGACCTACTCAGTGACTCTCCCTGTGGAGATAATATAATAACAGACCCGCTCAGTGACTCTCCCTATGGAGATTCTGTAATAACATACACGTTCAGTCAATCTCTCTGTGGAAATCCTGTATTATCAGACCCACTCAGTGACTCGCCCTTTGGAGATTCTGCAATAACAGACCCACTCAGTCACTCACCCTGTGGAAATACTGCAATAACAGACCCACTCAGTGACTCTCCCTGTCGAGATACTCGAATCACAGACCCACTTAGTGACTCTCCTTGTGGAGATACTATAATAACAGAAACACACAGCGACTCTCACTGTGCAGTTACTATAATACAAGATTGACAAGGTGACACTCCCTGTGGAGATATAATAATAACAGACCCACTCAGTGTCTCTTACTGTGGAGATTCTGTAACAACAGCCCCACTCAGTGACTCTCCCAGTGGAGATATTATAATAATAGACCCACTCAGTGACTCTCCCTGTGGAGATTGTGTCATAACAGACCCACTCAGTGACTCTCCCTGTGGAGATACTATAATGACAGACCCACTCAGTGACTCTCCCTGTGGAGATTCTGTAATAAAAGCCCCACTCAGTCACACTCCCTGTGGAAATCCTGTAATGACAGACCCACTCAGTGACTCTCCCTGTTGAGATACTATAATAACAGATACACAAGGTAACTCTCCCTGTGGAAATATTACAATAACAGTCCCATTCAGTGACTCTCAATGTGGAGATATTATAATAACAGACCCACTCAGTGACTCTCCCTGTGGAGATACTATAATAACAGACCCACTCAGTGACTCTCTCTATGTCGATACCATAATAACAGAACCACTCAATGCCTCTCCCTGTGGAGATACTATAATAACAGACCCACTCAGTGACTCTCCCTGTGGACATACTATAATAAGAGACCCACTCAGTGACTCTCCCTGTGGAGATACTATAATAACAGTCCCACTCACTGACTCTCCCTGTGGAGATATTATAAAAACAGACCCACTCAGTGACTCTCCCTGAAGGACATAATAATAACAGACCCGCTCAGTCACTCTCCCTGTTGAGATACCATCGTAAAAGACGCACTTAGTCACTCTCCCTGTGGAAATACTGTAATAACTATATATTTGGGTGGTTTAAATTCTCTTTCTTTTAGTTTTGGTGACTGCAGCTTGACTGTAGCGGAGGTGCGAGAGCAAGCTAACAGCTGGGAAGTCAATTTCTGTGGAAGTTTAGAAGTTAATTCCCTTTTGTTTTCGGAGGACCAGAGGACTGCTGGGTAAGTAAAAACTATATATTTGGGTGGTTTGAAATCTCTTTCTTTTAGTTTTGGTGACTGCAGCTTGACTGTAGCGGAGGTGCCAGAGCGAGCTAACAGCTGGGAAGTCAATTCCAGTGGAAGTTTAGAAGTTAATTCCCTTTTGCTTTCAGAGGACCAGGGGACTGCTGGGGAAGTAAAAACTATATACTTGGGTTGGTTTAAAATCTCTTTCTTTTAGTTTTGGTGACTGCAGCTTGACTGTAGCGGAGGTGCAAGAGCGAGCTAACAGCTGGGAAGTCAATTTCAGTTGAAGTTTAGAAGTTAATTCTCTTTTGTTTTCGGAGAACCAGGGGAGTGCTGGGAAGTTAAAACTATATATTTGGGTGGTTTAAAATCTCATTCTTTTAGTTTTGGTGACTGCAGCTTGAATGTAGCGGAGGTGCGAGAGTGAGCTAACAGCTGGGAAGTCAATTTCAGTGGAGATTTGGAAGTTAATTCCCTTTCGTTTTTGGAGGACCAGGGGACTGCTGGGTAAGTAAAAACTATATATTTGGGTGGTTTAAAATCTCTTTCTTTTAGTTTTGGTGACTGCAGCTTGACTGTAGCGGAGGTGCGAGAGTGAGATAACAGCTGGGAAGTCAATTTCAGTGGAAGTTTAAAAGTTAATTCCCTTTCGTTTTCGGAGGACCAGGGGACTGCTGGGTAAGTAAAAACTATATATTTGGGTGGTTTAAAATCTCTTTCTTTTAGTTTTGGTGACTGCAGCTTGACTGAAGCGGATGTGCGAGAGCGAGCTAACAGCTGGGAAGTCAATTTCAGTGAAGGTTCAGAAGTTAATTCCCTTTTGTTATCGGAGGACCAGGGGAGTGCTGGGTAAGTAAAAACTATATATTTCGGTGGTTTAAAATCACTTTCTTTTAGTTTTGGTGACTGCAGCTTGACTGTAGCGGAGGTGCAAGAGCGAGCTAACAGCTGGGAAGTCAATTTCAGTGGAGGTTTAGAGGTTAATTCCGTTTTGTTTTCAGAGGACCAGGGGACTGCTGGGTAAGTAAAAACTATATATTTGGGTGGTTTAAAACCTCTTTCTTTTAGTTTTGGTGACTGCAGCATGACTGTAGCGGAGGTGCGAGAGCGAGCTAACAGCTGGGAAGTCAATTTCAGTGGAGGTTTCGAAGTTAATTCCCTTTTGTTTTCGGAGGACCAGGGGACTGCTGGGTAAGTAAAAACTATATATTTGGGTGGTTTAAAATCTCTTTCTTTTAGTTTTGGTGACTGCAGCTTGACTGTAGCGGAGGTGCGAGAGTGAGCTAACAGCTGGGAAGTCAATTTCAGTGGAGGTTTAGAAGTTAATTCCCTTTTCTTTTTGGAGGACCAGGGGACTGCTGGTAAGTAAAACCTATACATTTGGGTGGTTTAAAATCTCTTTCTTTTAGTTTTGGTGACTGCAGCTTGACTGTAGCGGAGGTGCGAGAGCGAGCTAACAGCTAGGAAGTCAATTTCAGTGGAAGTTTAAAAGTTAATTCCCTTTCGTTTTTGGAGGACCAGGGGACTGCTGGGTAAGTAAAAACTATATATTTTTGGGTGGTTTAAAATCTCTTTCTTTTAGTTTTGGTGACTGCAGCTTGACTGTAGCGGAGGTGCGAGAGTGAGATAACAGCTGGGAAGTCAATTTCAGTGGAAGTTTAAAAGTTAATTCCCTTTCGTTTTCGGAGGACCAGGGGACTGCTGGGTAAGTAAAAACTATATATTTGGGTGGTTTAAAATCTCTTTCTTTTAGTTTTGGTGACTGCAGCTTGACTGAAGCGGATGTGCGAGAGCGAGCTAACAGCTGGGAAGTCAATTTCAGTGAAGGTTCAGAAGTTAATTCCCTTTTGTTATCGGAGGACCAGGGGAGTGCTGGGTAAGTAAAAACTAGATATTTCGGTGGTTTAAAATCTCTTTCTTTTAGTTTTGGTGACTGCAGCTTGACTGTAGCGGAGGTGCAAGAGCGAGCTAACAGCTGGGAAGTCAATTTCAGTGGAGGTTTAGAGGTTAATTCCGTTTTGTTTTCAGAGGACCAGGGGACTGCTGGGTAAGTAAAAACTATATATTTGGGTGGTTTAAAATCTCTTTCTTTTAGTTTTGGTGACTGCAGCATGACTGTAGCGGAGGTGCGAGAGCGAGCTAACAGCTGGGAAGTCAATTTCAGTGGAGGTTTAGAAGTTAATTCCCTTTTGTTTTCGGAGGACCAGGGGACTGCTGGATAAGTAAAAACTATATATTTGGGTGGTTTAATATCTCTTTCTTTTAGTTTTGGAGACTGCAGCTTGACTGTAGCGGAGGTGCGAGAGCGAGCTAACAGCTGGGAAGTCAATTTCAGTGGAGGTTTAGAAGTTAATTCCTTTTTCTTTTTGGAGGACCAGGGGACTGCTGGTAAGTAAAACCTATACATTTGGGTGGTTTAAAATCTCTTTCTTTTAGTTTTGGTGACTGCAGCTTGACTGTAGCGGAGGGGCGAGAGTGAGCTAACAGCTGGGAAGTCAATTTCAGTGGAGGTTTAGAAGTTAATTCCCTTTTCTTTTTGGAGGACCAGGGGACTGCTGGTAAGTAAAACCTATACATTTGGGTGGTTTAAAATCTCTTTCTTTTAGTTTTGGTGACTGCAGCTTGACTGTAGCGGAGGTGCGAAAGCGAGCTAACAGCTAGGAAGTCAATTTCAGTGGAGGTTTAGAAGTTAATTCCCTTTTGTTTTCGGAGGATCAGGGCACTGCTTGGTAAGTAAAAACGATATAATTGGGTGGTTTAAAATTTCTTTCTTATAGTTTTGTTGACAGCAGCTTGACTGTAGTGGAGGTGCGAGAGCGAGCTAACAGCTGGGAAGTCAATTTCAGTTGAGGTTTAGAAGTTAATTCCCTTCTGTTTTCGGAGGACCAGGGCACTGCTGGGTAAGTAAAAACTATATATTTGGGTGGTTTAAAATCTCTTTCTTTTAGTTTTGGTGACTGCAGCTTGACTGTAGCGGAGGTGCGAGAGTGAGCTAACAGCTGGGAAGTCAATTTCAGTTGAAGTTTAGAAGTTAATTCCCTTTTGTTTTCGGAGGACCAGGGGACTGCTGGGTAATTGAAAACTATATATTTGGTTGCTGGCTGTACCCGAGACACTACTCGTGTAGTGTCTCCCACCCACCCTCCTCCTCTAAGCAAAAAAAAGAGGACTCTCTTGTGTTGATAACGTAAGCTTTTTATTTAAGAAACTCTGTCCGTTGGATTGCTAACCTAACAAGTTCTGACATTTTTATTTTTTTGGTTTTTCAGGAGATTTGTTGGGAATTTAGAATAGAGGGAATGGAAGTTAATGCAGTTGTATGTTCCTCCTGCAGAATGTGGGAGGTAAGGTTCGCCAAGAGTGTCCCTGCTGACTGCATCGTCGGGAAGTGCACCCAACTCCAGCTCCTCGAGAACCGCGTTAGGGAACTGGAGCTGGATGAACTTCGGATCATTCAGGAGGCGGAGGGGATTATTGAGAGGAGTTATGGGGAGGTAGTCACACCTCAGGTAAAAGAAGTAGGTAGATGGGTTACCGTCAGGGGAAGGAGAGGGAACCAGCAGGCAGTGCAGGGATCCCCTGTGGCCGTTTCCTTCAACAACAGGTATACCGTTTTGGATACTTTTGCGGGGGACGACTTACCAGGGGTAAGCACTGGGATACAGGTATCTGGCACAGAGTCTGTCCCTGTTGCTCAGAAGGGGAAGAGGAGCAGAGCATTTGTCATTGGGGACTCCATAGTTAGGGCAACAGATAGGAGGTTCTGTGGGAACGAGAGAGACTCACGGTTGGTATGTTGCCTCCCAGGTGCCAGGGTTCGTGATGTCTCGGATCGTGTTTTTGGGATCCTTAAGGGGAGGGGGAGCAGCCCCAAGTCGTGGTCCACATAGGCACCAACGACATAGGTAGAAAGAGAGATGGGGATTTAAGACAGAAATTCAGGGAGCTAGGTTGGAAGCTTAGAGCGAGAACAAACAGAGTTGTTATCTCTGGGTTGTTGCCCGTGCCACGTGCTAGCGAAGCGAGGAATAGGGAGAGAGAGGAGTTGAACACGTGGCTGCAGGGATGGTGCAGGAGGGAGTGTTTTGGTTTCCTGGATAACTGGGGCTCTTTCTGGGGTAGGTGGGACCTCTATAAACAGGATGGTCTTCACCTGAACCAGAGGGGTACCAATATCCTGGGGGTGGGGGGGGGGGGGAGATTTGCTCGTGCTCTTCGTGGGGGTTTAAGCTAATTCAGCAAGGGAATGGGAACCTAAATTGTGGTTCCAGTGTACAGGATGTTGAGAGTAGTGAGGTCAGGGATAAGGTTACAAGGACGCAAGAGGGCACTGGCAAGCAAGAACCTGGTTTAAAGTGTGTCTACTTCAACGCCAGGAGCATCCGGAATAAGGTGGGTGAGCTTGCAGCATGGGCTGGTACCTGGGATCTCGATGTAGTGGCCATTTCGGAGACATGGGTAGAGCAGGGGCAGGAATGGATATTGCAGGTTCCGGGATTCAGATGTTTCAGTAAGAACAGAGAAGATGGTAAAAGGGGGGGGGGGTGGTGGCATTGTTAATCAAGGAGAGTATTACAGCGACAGAAAGGACGTTTGAGGACTCGTCTACTGAGGTAGTATGGGCCAAGGTTAGAAACAGGAGAGGTGAGATCACCCTGTTGGGAGCCTTTTATAGACCTCCAAATGGTTCCAGAGATGTAGAGGAAAGGATAGCGAAGATGATTCTCGACAGGGGCGAGAGTGACAGGGTAGTTGTTATGGGGGTCTTTAACTTTCCATATATCGACTGGAAATACTACAGTTCGAGTACTTTAGATGGGTCAGTTTTTGTCCAGTGTGTGCAGGAGGGTTTTCTGACACAGTAGATAGACAAGCCAACCAGGGGCGATGCCACATTGGATTTGGTACTGGGTAATGAACCCAGCCAGGTGTTAGATTTAGATGTAGGTGAGCACTTTGGTGATAGTGATCACAATTCGGTTAGGTTTACCTCAGCGATGGGCAGGGACAGGTATATTCCGCAGGGCAAGAAATATAGCTGGGGGAAAGGAAATTATGATGCGATTAGGCAAGATTGAGGATGCGTAGGATGGGGAAGGAAACTGCAGGGGATGGGAACAATCGAAATGTGGAGCTTATTCAAAGAGCAGCTACTGCGTGTCCTTGATAAGTATGTACCTGTGAGGCAGGGAGGAAGTTGTCGAGCCAGGGAGCCGTGGTTTACTAAAGAAGTTGAAGCGCTTGTCAAGAGGAAGAAGAAGGCTTATGTTGGGATGAGACGTGAATGCTCAGTTAGGGCGCTTGAGAGTTACAAGCTAGCCAGGAAGGATATAAAGGGAGAGCTAAGAAGAGCAAGGAGAGGACACGAGAAGTCATTGGCGGATAGGATCAGGGAAAACCCAAACGCTTTCCATAGGTATATCAGGAATAAAAGAATGACTAGAGTTAGATTAGGGCCAATCAAGGATAGTAGTGGGAAGTTGTGTGTGGAATCAGAGGTGATAGTGGAAGCGTTAAATGAATATTTTTCGTCAGTATTTACAGTAGAGAAAGAAAATGTTGTCGAGGAGAATACTGAGATTCAGACTACTAGGCTAGATGGGATTGAGGTTCACAAGGAGGAGGTGTTATCAATTTTGGAAAGTGTGAAAATAGATAAGTCCCCTGGGCCAGATGGGATTTATTCTAGGATTCTCTGGGAAGCTAGGGAGGAGATTGCAGAGCCTTTGTCCTTGATCTTTATGTCGTCATTGTCGACAGGAATAGTGCTGGAAGACTGGAGGATAGCAAATGTTGTCCCCTTGTTCAAGAAGAGGAGTACAGACAGCCCTGGTAATTATAGACCTGTAAGCCTTACTTCGGTTGTGGGTAAAATGTTGGAAAAGGTTATTATATAAGAATAAGTTCATTAGCGATAGTCAGCACGGTTTTGTGACGGGTAGGTCGTGCCTCACAAACCTTATTGAGTTTTTCGAGAAGGTGACCAAACAGGTGGATGAGGGTCAAGCAGTGGATGTGGTGTATATGGATTTCAGTAAGGCGTTTGATAAGGTTCCCCATTGTAGGCTATTGCAGAAAATAAGGAAGTATGGGGTTGAAGGTGATTTAGAGCTTTGGATCAGAAATTGGCTAGCTGAAAGAAGGCAGAGTGTGGTGGTTGATGGCAAATGTTCATCCTGGAGTTTAGTTACTAGTGGTGTACCGCAAGGATCTGTTTTGGGGCCACTGCTGTTTTTCATTTTTATAAATGACCTGGAAGAGGGTGTAGAAGGGTGGGTTAGTAAAGTTACGGATGACACTAAGTTCGGTGGAGTTGTGGATAGTGCCGAAGGTTGTTGTAGGGCACAGAGGGACACAGAAAGTCTGCAGAGCTGGGCTGAGAGATGGCAAATGGAGTTTAATGCGGAAAAGTGTGAGGTGATTCACTTTGGAAGGAGTAACAGGAATGCAGAGTACTGGGCTAATGGGAATATTCTTGGTAGTGTAGATGAACAGAGAGATCTTGGTGTCCAGGTGCATAAATCGCTGAAGGTTGCTACCCAGGTTAATAGGGCTGTTAAGAAGGCATATGGTGTGTTAGTGTTTATTAGTAGGGGGATCGAGTTTCGGAGCCACGATGTCATGCTGCAGCTGTTCAATACTCTGGTGAGACCGCACCTGGAGTATTGCGTGCAGTTCTGGTCACTGCAGTATAGGAAGGATGTGGAAGCTATGGAAAGGGTGCAGAGGAGATTTACTAGGATGTTGCCTGGTATGGAGGGAAGGTCTTACGAGGAAAGGCTGAGGGACTTGAGGTTGTTTTCGTTGGAGAGAAGGAGGAGGAGAGGTGACTTAATAGAGACATATAAGATAATCAGAGGGTTAGATAGGGTGGATAGTGAGAGTCTTTTTCCTCGGATGGTGATGGCAAACACGAGGGGACAGAGCTTAAAGTTGAGGGGTGATAGATATAGGACAGATGTCAGAGGTAGTTTCTTTACTCAGAGTAGTAAGGGCGTGGAACGCCCTGCCTGCAACAGCAGTAGACTCGCCAACTTTAAGGGCATATAAGTGGTCATTGGATAGACATATGGATGAAAATGGAATAGTGTAGGTCTGATGGATTCCCAGGTCGGCGCAATATCGAGGGCCGAAGGGACTGTACTGCGCTGTAATGTTCTAATTCTAAAAATAAAACCCACTCAGTGACTCTCACTGTGGAGAGTCTATAAGAAAAGCCCCAATCAGTGACTTTCCCTGTGGAGATTCTGTAATAACAGACCCACTCAGTGAATCTCCCTCTGGAGATACGAGAATAACAGACCCACTCCGTGACTCTCCCTCTGGAGATATTATAATAACAGACCCACTCAGTGACTCTCCCTTTGGAGATTCTGCAATAACAGACCCACTCAGTCACTCACCCTGCGGAAATACTGTAATAAAAGACGCACACAGTGACTCTCCCTGTTGAGATACTATAATAAAAGAGCCACTCAGAGACTTTCACTGTGGAGATTCTGTAATAACAGATCGACTCAGTCACTCTCCCTAAAGAGATACTAGAATCACAGACCCACTCAGTGACTCTCCTTGTGGAAATATTATAATAACAGATAAACAAGTTGACTCTCCCTGTGGAGATACGATAATAACAGCCCGACTCATTCACTCTCCCAGTGGAGATATTATAATAACAGACCCACTCAGTGACAGTCCCGGTGGAAATTGTGTAATAACAAACATACTCAGTCACTCTCCATGTGGAAATCCTGCAATAACAGACCCACTCAGTGACTCTCCTTGTGGAGATACTATAATAACAGAAACACTCAGTGACTCTCCCTGTGGAGATATTATAACAACAGACCCACTCCGTGACTCCCCCTGTTGAGGTACTGTAATAACAGACCCACTCAGTAGCTCTCCCTGTGGAGATACTATAATAACAGACCCACTCAGTGACAATCCCTGTGGAGATACTTTAATAACAGACCCACTCAGTGACTCTCCATGTGGAAATCCTGCAATAACAGACCCACTCAGTGACTCTCCCTGTGGAGGTTCTGTAATAACAGACCCACTCAGTGACTATCCCTTTGGAAATACAACAACAACAGAGACAATCAGTGACTCTCCCTGTGGAAATACTATAAAAACAGACCCACTCAGTGACTCTCCCTGCGGTGATACGATAATAACATTCCCACTCAGTGACTCTCCCTGTGGAGATATTACGATAACTGACCCACTCAGTGACCATTCCTGTGGAGATATATTAATAACAGACCAAATCATTCACTCTCCCTATCGAAATCCTATACGAACAGAACCCCTCAGTGACTCTCCCTGTGGAGATACTATCATAACAGACCCACTCAGTGACTATCCCTGTGGAAATACTATTATAACAGACCCACTCAGTCACTCTCCCTGCAGAAATACTATAATAACAGAAACACTCAGTGACTCTCCCTGCGGAAATACTGCAATAACAGACCCACTCAGTGACTCTCCCTGTTTAGATACTACTATAACAGATCCACTCAGTGACGTCCCCTCGGAGATACTGTGATAACAGACCCACTCATTCACTCTCCCTATGGAGATATCAGAATAACAGACCAATCATTCTCTCTCCCAGTGGAGCTACAATAAAACAGACCCACTCAATTCCTCTCACTGTGGAGATATTACATTAACAGACCCACTCAGTTACTCTCCCTGCGGAGGTACTATAATAACAGACCCACTCAGTGACTCTCCCTGTGGAGATTCTGTGATATCAGACCCACTCAGTCACTCCCCCGTCAGAAATATTATAATAACAGAACCACTCCGTAACTCTCCCTGTGGAAATACTTTAATAACAGACACACTCAGTGACTCTTCCAGTGGAAATACTTTAATAACAGACACACTCAGTGACTCTTCCTGTGGAGATACTATAATAACAGACACATTCAGTGACTCTTCCAGTGGAAATACTTTAATAACAGACACACTCAGTGACTCTTCCTGTGGAGATACTATAATAACAGACACACTCAGTGACTCTTCCTGTGGAGATACTATAATAACAGACACACTCAGTGACTCTCCCTGTGGAGATACAACAATAACAGACCCACTCAGTGACTCTCCCTGTGGAGAAACTATAATAACAGACCCACTCAGTGACTCTCCCTGTGGAGATACTACAACAACAGACCCACTCAGTGACTCTCCCTGTGGAGAAACTATAATAACAGACACACTCAGTGACTCTTCCTGTGGAGATACTATAATAACAGACACACTCAGTGACTCTTCCTGTGGAGATACTATAATAACAGACACACTCAGTGACTCTTCCTGTGGAAATACTTTAATAACAGACACACTCAGTGACTCTTCCTGTGGAGATACTATAATAACAGACACACTCAGTGACTCTTCCTCTGGAAATGCTGTAATAACAGACCCAATCAGTGACTCTCCCTGCGGAGATACTATAATAACAGACCCACTCAGTGACTCTCCCTGTGGATATACTACAATAACAGACCCACTCAGTGACTCTCCCTGTGGAGATACTACAACAACAGACCCAATCAGAGACGCTCTCTGTGGAAATATTATAATAACAGACCCACTCAGTGACTCTCCCCGTGGAGATACTATAAGAACAGACCCTTTCAGTGACTCTCCCTGAGGAGACACTATAATAACAGACCCACTCAGTGACTCTCCCTGTGGAGATACAATAATAACAGACCCACTCAGTGACTCTCCCTGTGGAGATACTACAATACCAAACCAACTCAGTCACTCTCCCTTTAGAAATATTATAATAGCAGAACTACTCCGTAACTCCCCCTTGAGAAATACTATAATAACATACCCACTCAGTGACTCTCCCTGTGGAGATACTATAATGAAAGACCCACTCAGTGACACTCATGTGGAGATACTTCAACAACAGACCCTCAAGTGACTCTCCCTGTGGGGATACTATAATAACAGACCCACGCAGTGACTCTCCCTCTGGAGATACTCTAATAACAGACACACTCAGTGACTCTCCCTGTGGAGATACTTCAATAACAGAACCACTCAGTGACTCTCCCTGTGGAGATTCTGTTAGAACAGACCCACTCAGTCACTCTCCCTGTGGAAATCCTCTAATAACAGACCCAGTCAGTGACTCTCCCTGTGGAGAGACTACAATAACAGACCCACTCAGTGACTCTCCCTGTGGAGATTCTACAACAACAGACCCACTCAGTGACTCTTTGTGGAGATACTATAATAACAGACCCACTCAGTGACTCTCCCGGTGTCGATACTATAATAACAGACAAATTCAGTGTCTTCCCCAGTGGAGATACTTTGATATCAGACCCACTCAGTCACTCCCCCGTCAGAAATATTATAATAACAGAACCAATCCGGAACTCTCCCTGTGGAAATACTTTAATAACAGACATACTCAGTGACTCTTCCTGTGGAGATACTATAATAACAGACACACTCAGTGACTCTTCCTGTGGAGACACTATAATAACAGACACACTCAGTGACTCTTCCTGTGGAAATATTTTAATAACAGACACACTCAGTGACTCTCCCTGTGGAGATACTATAATAACAGATCAACTCAGTGACTCTCCCTGTCGAGGTACTATAATCACAGCCCCGCTCAGTGACTTCCCCTGTGGAGATACTGTAATAACAGACCCACTCAGTGACTCTCCCTGTGGAGATATTATAATAATAGACCCACTCAGTGACTCTCCCTGTGGAGATACTCTAATAACAGAAACACTCAGTGACTCTCCCTGTGGAGATACTCCAATAATAGAAACACTCAGTGACTCTCCCTGCGGAGATACTCTAATAACAGAAACACTCAGTGACTGTCCCTATGGAGATATGATAATAACAGAACCACTCTGTAACTCTCCCTTGAGAAGTACTATAATATCAGAACCACTCAGTGACTCTCCCTGTGGAGATACGATAATAACGGACCCACTCAGTGACTCTCCCTGTGGAGATACTATAATAACAGATCAACTCAGTGACTCTCCCTGTCGAGGTACTATAATCACAGCCCCGCTCAGTGACTTCCCCTGTGGAGATACTGTAATAACAGACCCACTCAGTGACTCTCCCTGTGGAGATATTATAATAATAGACCCACTCAGTGACTCTCCCTGTGGAGATACTCTAATAACAGAAACACTCAGTGACTCTCCCTGTGGAGATACTCCAATAACAGAAACACTCAGTGACTGTCCCTATGGAGATATGATAATAACAGAACCACTCTGTAACTCTCCCTTGAGAAGTACTATAATATCAGAACCACTCAGTGACTCTCCCTGTGGAGATACGATAATAACGGACCCACTCAGTGACTCTGCCTGTGGAGATACTCTAATAACAGAAACACTCAGTGACTGTCCATGTGGAGATATGATATTAACAGCACCACTCAGTGACTCTCCTTGTGGAGATCCTGTAATAACACACCCACTCAGTGACTCTCCCTGTGGAGATTCTGTTAGAACAGACCCACTCAGTGACTCTGTCTGTTGAGATACTATAATAACAGATACACAAGGTGACTCTCCCTGTGGAGATACTGTAATACAGATCAACTCAGTGACTCTCCCTGTGGAGATACTATCATAACAGACCCACTCAGTGAATCTCCCTGTGGAGACACTAGAATAACAGAAATACTCAGTAATCTCCCTGTGGAGATACTACTATAACATACCACTCAGTCACTCTCCCTGTGGAGATACTATAATAAAAGACCCACTCAGTGACTCTCCCTATGAAGATATTGTTGTAGGGTATTCACAAGCATAGAGGCAACTGCAGGAAATATCATGCTGTTTAAATGTTCTTTGAGTAACCAGTAATGTATAATCTTCGTGAACAATGAAGAGGTTGCCAGGCATCATGGGGCTTAGCCAACTTGACCACATTCCACACAGGAGCTGAGTAAACATAAATTCAAACAAAGACTCATTAAATGGAAAGCAGATGTCCTTGTGGAATGTTGACAAAGGTACCAGCCTGTAACGAGGTCAAGCTAAGATGGTGAGCGTACATGGAAAACATCATGAGTAATCCCCTATCTGTCTATTGGCCGGTGGTGCAGCCCCTCCATGCCTCGTGACTACTTCTATTGGCTCTAATAATCTATGTCTATGATCTATAATCGTTGTGATTGGACCATGTCCAGCCAGAATGGGCTGAGTAACTGTTTGAAAATGTATAAGTATTGATGATTTTCCTTTGTTCGGTGGAGAGGCATCTGGACAGCCCAGTGACCTGCTCCCCGCTGGCGTAACTAAATAAACTGTTTGACATTGGAGCAGACCTGAGTGTCGAGTGATTCTTCTAGATTCATTCCCGCTAACAATTGGCGTAGTCGGCAGGATAAGGTGTAATCAACTCTTCTGCGACCCCGATATCCCAATCACCCAGCCTGAGCCTGAATTAAGAGGACTGATTCCCACGTGACGGCCAGGATCAAGTGGGCGGGGTAAACAAAGGGGCCAAGGGGGAGTTGGCTGGAGCCTGATCCCGAACTTGAGAACAGGATTCGGCAGTCACTTGATGCCCTCAGGAATACCGGGTGAGTATCTTTAAAGCTTATTCCGGGGTCGGGTGGTGTTTCGCGACCGATGAATGCCAAGCTTGTGAACAGGATCTGACCAATGATCAAACGGTGGTAGGTAGTTCGTTAAGATACGTAGGCACTGTCGAGAAGGGTTTGGAATATATGTATGCGTATATATATATCATAATCTTGTTGTGTGAAATACTGACAGACTTGTGATCCGACAGTTAGCCAGGAGACGGTCTAATACAAGTTGCGCTAGTTTGAAGGCGGACCTCTGAGAGTAGATTCTAACGGTTCTAATCCTACCCAAGCATGGCCCGTGAAAAGATGGAGCACGAGTGGGGACCGGAGGGGTCCCTTACATGCCACCTGGCAGAGAAACACAAAAAGTGAATAGGAAAGATGATTGACTCAGTTTGGAATCCCCACGACCCTGCCACAAAACAAAGGGAGTGGTGACAAAAAGAAAAAAAACATTCACTAAGTTTATGGCAGAGTGAAATTAAAGACTATGTGTTAGAGGAAAAGCAAGTTACTGTGTCTTTGATTCGAATGTGTGAATGTTGGAAGCGTCCACGAATGAATTGAATGTCTGGGCTGTACAGCTTGTGTTCTGTACAAATGACTGTCGTTAACTCTTTGTTGCCTGGCTTTAATGTTGAAAGCATGAGTCTATTAAGTTGTTTGGAATTGAATGAGTGTGAAAAGTGATTGTTGAGTGTGTTCATTTCGATTTAAGATTGTGCACCCAAGAATGGGATATAAAATTGAATTATATCTCTGGCATAAATGTCCCAGTGTTGTGGTAACATAAAATGGCCACCGAGAACCAGCCTAAAATGGCTGACTAATGTTTGTGCATTTCCACAGATATTTGAGAGAGGAGAGAGAGAGACAGACAGATAGACAGAAAGAGAGACAAAGAGAGAGACACAGACCAAGACACAGAGAGTGATAGCAAGATATTTGTCATTGGACATAGGAAGAGGAGGAGGCCATGTGGCCGCTCAACCCTCTTCTGTCATTCAACGAGCTCGTGGCTGATGTTTGATCTTACTCCATGTACCTATCTTTGCCCCTTAATACCTTTAGTTAACAAAAATCTATCAAACTCAGATTTAAAAACTAACAAGTGCCTCAGCATCAATTGCTGATTGTGGAAGAGAGTTCCAAACTGATAACACACCTGGTGTGTTGAAGTGTTTCTTCATTTCACTCCTGAAAGGTTTTTAGACTGCGTTTAGATTTTTAGACTATGCCCCCAAGCCCCTGACTCCGCAGCAAGTGGGAATTGTTACTCTCGGTCCACCCGTTCAGTTTCCCTGATTATCTTGAAAACATTCATCAAATCATCCCATAACCTTCTAAATTCCAGGGAAAGGAGATGTTGGAGCAGGAGGGGAGACTGGAGCAGATGGTTTGGGAAAGTGGATAAACTGAAGCAATGGATGAGGAGACTGAGGATTCAATACAGTGAGAGGAGAGGCTGAGATTCACAGGGAGAGACTGCAGCAGAGTGTTAGAGGAAATCTAATCTATAGATCCCAGTAATACAACTCAATTCATACATTCAAACAATAATCCCTGTGGTTCTTGGTGTTGCAGAACCGTTCATTGTTTATACTATATAGTCATTATATTTAGTTTGTACAGGCTATTAAATATAAATGTAAATATATTTCTGATATCAGCCTCGCTCTTTATTGAATTCAGCAGTCACAGAGATTTTAAAGTGCAGTATTTAAATAATGAATTACCATCAGTGATGAACTGATTCTATTCTGTTTATTCAGTCACTAAGTAAGGAATAGGAACTTGCGACAAAACAAAATGAGGACCTGACAAAAATCAACACAGAGCATCAAGTCCAACAGGAAAATGAACACAATCTGACAACAGACAAGTTCAACTCACAGTTTCTCTCACTAATCGTTCTGCACATTCCAGCACTTTACGATAGTAAATTATTCACACTGCTGCTTCTTTCACTTTCTCTTTCCTTCTGCTTTTCATTTTCCCTCGGTTTCGTTCTCCCTGCACCATTTCTCCTTCACTATCTCTCTGGAGTACTCACACCCTGTAAATTGTTGCTGAATGCTGCTTTTCACATATGATTTATTCATAACATTCTGCATCTGTGTTCTGTACACCAGCCCCAGGTTTAATGATTCTATTCTCTGAGTAAGTTTGTTCAATGGTGAAACCTCTGTGAATAATGTAATGTATCTGCAGACCACTCAAGTCTCCACCTGTTCACCTACACTCTTCACTTCATCTACAATACATGGAATAAACAGGATCGAAAGCTCCTTCCAGCCAAATGTCACAATCATAGAAATTCCTTGTCCTGGAATTATAAAGTAATCTGTTAGATTGTGGGATTGTTTGATTGCGAAGGCTGATAATCTACAGATAAATGGAAAGACTCTTGATTCCAACTGATAGCGTGATAACCACTCAAACATCACATCAATACATGCTATTTTACAATGTAGTCCAGTGACAGTGAAGGTCCACAGTGAAGCAGAGAAGGAGAAGTGAAAGTGTCAGCAGCAAACGCAGTTCAGTAGCCAGGTGTGTGAAGCAGAGTCAGACACACAAGGAATGAAAGCATATTTAATAACAGTGATAATCATTAAATACATTGAAATCCCAGTTAAACTGAGACATGTTATTGGCGAGGGAGAACATTGTTCTGTCCCCTTGTAACACTGAGACTGTGGGATGTCTCATTATCAATCACTGAAAAAAAAATCATCAAAATATTCCAGGACCGGTGAGATCCACATCATAAAAATGTTAGAAACTCCTGATGGTCTGATTATTGATCCTCACTGAAACATCTCATTCCAATGCATTCAAAACACAGAATAATCAAGTAACAATGCCACAGTTACTTAAAACAATACCATTAAATACTTAATGCAGTTCCTGAAAGAGTAGACAATGAGAAGATTCCATCAGTAAATTGCTGGAAAAGAACAGGCAGCTGTGTAACACACACACAGAGGGAAGTAATACCCAGTACAGCAGCACAGTTAACATCGATTTACACCATTAACATCTGAGATGCTTGCTTACCAGGAACTCCAATTGCTGCAAGTACAGGATAGTAAATGTCTTCTATCTGATGCATTACTGGATATCCCATTTCTGTGAGAAGCAGGGACTTCTATTAGCCTGGAATCCACAGCTCCACCAGGCACTCTGAGCTGATCCATTCCAATGGGTCCTGATTTATACAGGGGATACGTCTCCACTGACACCGTTATACCCCTGATCATTGCTAATAGTTACACTCACCTGAACAAACACATTACATCAGCAGCTTTGACTCTGATGGAAATAATGTGGTAGATAAAACACAATCAATTCAATGTCAATGAAATTTTCTGAGGAAGACCTGTCTCGGGAATAAACCTGAAATCTGCACTCATGCAGCATGGCTGCTACAATTACTAGTGGCGTAATTTATATTTTCCATATTATTGTCTTGACCTTGTTCACTGCTGGCGTTTCCATTGTAAATGTAACTGATCTGTCTGCACTGGACACTGAATCCAGGGACAAAAGCAATACCGTTTCACTCTGTTCTTGCCTTTTCCCAGTTAAAATGTGAACTTTGAGTCTCTGCATCGGGACCATGTTGAGAGCTACAGCCTAAAAACTACTGCGAGTGATATTAGGGGACGGACGCAGTACATATCCATTAAGGAAGCAGTCGCATAGTGATAATATCACTAGTCAAGTAATCCAGAGGCCCAACCTAATGGCTTGGGACAGAGGCTCAAATTCCACCATGGCAGGTGTATAAATTAGAGGGAGCTCCCCCTCAACATATAAACGGGACGGCACTCCCTGTCGATGTATAAAGTGGACGGAGTTCCCTCTCTATGTATAAAGTGGAGGGAGCTCCCTTTCTACGTATAAAGTGGAGGGAGTTCCCTCTCTATGTATAAAGTGGAGGGAGCTCCCTCTCTATGTATTAATTGGACGGAGCTCCCTCTCTATGTATAAAGTGGAGGGAGCTCCCTCTCCATGTATAAAGTGGACGGAGCTCCCTCTCTATGCATAAAGTGGAGGGAGCTCCCTCTCTATGTATAAAGTGGAGGGAGCTCCCTTTCTACGTATAAAGTGGAGGGAGATCGCTCCCTATGTATAAATTGGAAGGGGCTCCCTCTCTATGTATAAAGTGGAGGGAGCTCCCTCTCTATGTATAAGGTGGAGGGAGCTCCCTCTCTACTTGACCGTATGTCGCACCCACATTGATAAGCTCTTGTGCTGGCTCAACAAACCCTTCACCAGAGACAGTTTGGAAAGATCGAATATCTTTGCAACAGATACTCACGCATTTGTCTATATTTTCTGATTTCTTGTGAGTGGGTATGTTTTTTTTCTTGTCCGTACAAAGGAAGTTAAGTCTGACCGACTTGGCCCTGCTGTGGGTCGAGTACATCCTTTTACAGTGTGCCGCTGCAAAGATGAATTTCCTGTCTTTTTGCTGTGATATTTTAGTAGAAGTTTGCAAGATTTACATTGTACAAATCCACTTGAACTTTTACTATTGCGGAAAGCAACAACATTGAAATGTTCCCACACGGAAGATTTACATTTTCCAGCTACAGGACTTTCCAATACTAAACATTCTCCAGTAGACAGCATTTGTTTTACATCCATAGTGTACTGTAGTGTAAAATCACCTTTGGACACATGTAGTCGGGTGTAATCGTGTTTGGGTCAGGCAGCCAGGCTTTAAGTCAGATTTCGACTTCCACGTCCTATTGTTGAAGGGAAAACAAGCAGACACTGTTTAAAATGTGCCCTTAAACTTCTCACCTGATCTTTAAAAAACCGCCGCATCGTTATCGTGCAGCCGTTTCTTTCTGCTGTTCACTGTCCAATAACAATGAACAGAGAGACTCTGGATCTGAACTGGGAACATTCATTACAGTTTGGAGACAGAAAGCAGCAATGATTTTCAATAATGAGTTCTTCTCATTCTGTCTCTCTCAACCTGTCCAGACACTGCCTGAGAAATACCTCTCTCTTCTCCTGACTCACTCCATGTCCCAGGACCAGTACCTGCTAAAGGCCTGCTACCAGACCCGAACCCAACAGGATCTGACGACATGTGTCAGGTTTGGGTTGGTCACTCTTCCGGTTCGAGCTCTTGGGCTCGGTTCGGACAAACGCAGTATTAATCGGACTTGAAAGGTTGTTTAAAAAGATGAAGATTGGAGCCACAAAGTCAGTGATTGTTTGGTCATGAGTTGAACAGAAACCCATGGAGTTGTGCCACACTGTACCAGTATCTGTATTGCTTAAAATAAACACAGCAATTGCCTGAAAGCTCACTAAATATCATTATACATTACCTGGACTCCTGCTTTCCTGGTTGAAATACTTGCTGCAAGTTTACCCAGTGAGCAGCTGAGATGCAAAGAGCAGGAATGTTCTGAATGATTAATTATTACAAAATGATTATAAAATATGCAGTATTTATATTAAAAAATAACCCGTTCACTGTCAGGACTCTAGTCTGCACACACACAGTACCTGACCGAACCACAGCGGACCCGAGCCCGACCCGACCATCCCTTCACTTCCCCTCCTGACACCCAACCTGCAAGAAGCTGCAGCGCATGCGTGATGAGGGCAAAGTGACGGCACCGGCTCACTGCGCAGACTCAGCTCCGACCCGGATTCCCAGCTCCGGTCAGTTTTTTTTAATTTCAATACTGACCAGCAGAGACTGACCGAGTGTGTCCGACCTGACCCGAACTGGACCCGAGCCCGAAAGCCGGAGCCGCAAGCTGGGCCCGAGCCGAGGCCGACGCATGTGCTCGGATCCCTCTCGGGTTGGACTCGGGTATCCAGGCCTCCAGTGGACATTCCACACAGTCCCCGACTCCCGCTGAACTTCCCGCTATTCAATGTTAATCTCTGAACACATCTGCAGACTCGCTCCCAAACCTGGTGTTGCTGCTGGAAGCAGATGTTGTTTGTTCACTTACCCCGGGACCCGGATGTCTCCATTCGCAGCTGATTGAAACAATCTTCCGCTCACTCACTGAATGACGCTCAGAGACACTGTTGGGGGAAGGGGAGCGCATGTGCTCTTCACCTCACCATGACGTCAGCGTGGGCGGGGCTATATCGCGCGTGCGCAGATCTCTGCAAC
This sequence comes from Heterodontus francisci, assembly GCF_036365525.1. NCBI lineage: Eukaryota > Metazoa > Chordata > Chondrichthyes > Heterodontiformes > Heterodontidae > Heterodontus > Heterodontus francisci. The sequence continues at coordinate 29,832,751 of NC_090391.1, forward strand.
AAAACGCAATGGGAACTTTCCCCATTTCACCCTCATCAATGTGTGAACAATGAAACTGAACATGGGTTTAGGGTGGAAGGAGGGTGGGGAGGGGTGGAGGGAATCTATAACCTAGAAAGCTGGGAGCTGATCCCATATAGATGTTCAAATTGCCGTCTCTCCCTGCAGGGTGTTTGTTATTATTGAGACCCTCCTCTCAAAACAATCCGACAGAAACATGGGAGGAAGGAGGAAGTCGGTGTGTTTGCTGGGGCCGTGTAGAATTCATTTCAGCCAGCAAAGGTTTGTCTAACCAGAGTGAAACCCGCGGTCAATGTGAGTAATAACGAGTGGCGATCTTCATCGTTTCATTCGAAACAAGAGAGACACGGAGCTGCCGCGATTATACCGGACACACAAACACAGTGACAATAGAGCCTGTCCCAGAGTTTCAGCTCCCGGTTGTTAAATGTCCTCATGTACACAGTCTTTGCTGTCTGTGTCAGATTTGTCAGCAAGTTTTTAACTTTCCCTTTCTGTTCCTGACATATGAATGTGGATTTTACTATGTATCTCTCAGTTACTGGGATATGATTGTGGGTTTTATTCTATATCCACAAGCCTATGATTAGTGATTGTGGCTTGTGTCCTAGGCCTGTCACTATCTTGTTTAATATGTCCATTATTCTGTGCATGTTACTTTATGGGAAATGACTGCAGGATTTATTCTTTTCCTGCCATATTACTACTATGACTTCAAGAGCTGGTCAGAAGCCGGAAATTCTGTGGTTAGTAACTCACGTCCTAACTCCTAAAGACTTTCCACAACCTAAAGCCACAAGTCAGAAGTCTGATGGATTACTCCCCACTTGCCTGGATGTGTGCACCCAAACAACACTCAACAAACTCTATACCATCCAGGACAAAACAGCAGGCTTGATTGGTTTACCATTCACCAGATTAGCCATTTGCTCCCTCTACCAGCAATGCACAGTGTGTACCATCTACAAGATGTATTGCATCAACCTGAGGAAGCACCGTGAACAGCACCTTTCAAACATCTGCTGCCAAGTAGAACATAGGCAGCAAGCGTATGAGAACATTACCATCTGCAAGTTCATCTCCAGTTCATATGTCATCCTGACTTGAAAATATAACACCATTCCTGCATCATCACTCAGTCCAAATTCTGCAACTCCCTACCGAACACCACTTTGGGTCTACCTACACTACAAAGACTGGAGGGAGCAAGAAGGCCACTCGACACCATCTTCTAAAGGGCAATGAGAGATGGACAACAATTACTGGCCTTCCTAGAGATGCTCACATCCCATAAACATACACGACAAATAATCATAAAGGTGTGTATATGAATGACATTTGTTCTGCGTCTGTTCATCACTGGTACAGTATGAGTATGGAAGTCATTCCACATCTGTCATTCTGAAAGACAGGATCTGTTTGTTTATATTTAAGGAACAATGAAGGAACTCTTACACATCTAGATCTGTCCAACTATCTTTCCCTCTTTGTATGGTGTGAGAGTGAGGGATTCATTCTTTATCTCAGAATGTGGAATGTGACTGTGGGTTTTTCTCTGTATCTGTCAATTACTGATAAGCACATGTGTGCTTTTCAGTGTACCTGTCTACATCTGATGTGAGTGTGGGTTTAACTCTTTTCAGTCAGTATCCGATGTATGAGCATGTGCTTCAATCTACCTGCCAACTTCTGATGTGAGTGTGGGTTTTATTATGTATCTATCAGCTTCTGGTATGTATGTGTTGCTTTTGTCATGTGCCTGTCAGTTTCTGCTGAAGTGAACAGTGGTTTTGGTTTGAATCTCTCACTATCTGTTATGTGAGAATGAGCATTGTTTTGTACTTGTCAATTTCTGGAACAGCAGAAAGCTCTTTACATTGCACATAATACACAGCAAAATATTGTGAATGCTGGAATTTAAAAACAGAAAATGCTGTTAACACTCAGCAGGACTGCCAACAACTATGGAGACAGAAACAGAGTTAACCTTTCAGGTCAATGGCCTTACATCATTGATCTGAAATGTGAACAGTCTCCCTCTCTCCACAGGTGCTGCCAGACTTGTAGAGTATGTCCAGCATTTTCTGCTTTCATTTACACTGTACCTTCTTTATTCTGGCGAGTGAATGTGAGATCACTTTTCATCCTTTCATTTCTGCTATGTGAATGTGGATTTTACCCAGCTTGTTGTCATTTACTGCAATGCAAATATCTGTTTTATTCTGTACCTTTTTGTTTGTGGTAATTGATTGTGGATTTTAACCTGCATCTGTCAGTCTCTGTAATGTGAATGCTGCTATTACTCTGTCTTTGTCTGTGCATGATTTGTGAGTATATGTTTTACTTTCCCTGTCTGTTTCTGGCATCTGAATGTGTATTTCGCTATGTACCTCTGAGTTACTTTATGTCTATGTGGGTTTTATTCTGTTTCTGCATGTCTCTGGTGAGTGTAACGTTTTCCCTGTACCTATAAATATCACACTTGTCAGTCTGGCCTTTATTCTGTACCTGTTTCTTTCTGGTAGTGCTTTTCCTGCCAATCTCTGATATGCTACTTTACATTTTATTCTGTACTTGTCAGATTCTGTGATGTGATATTGTTTTTCTCTGTCTATGTGTGTCTGGTATGTCATTATCAGTTTTACTGTGTACTTATTAGCTTCTGGTATTTGAGTATGAGGTTCTCATTGTATATTTCAATCTGTTCTGTGAATCTACTTCGTCCTTGAACTGACAGTTTCTATTCTGTGACTGTACATTTAAAGGATAATTGTTAATTTCTGCTCAATAGGTGTTCATTTAACTCTGTTCATGTCAGTCTCTGCAATGAGAATTTGTGATTTATGCTGAATCTGCCATTTGTTTATCTTGATGTTATGCTTAATTCTGTTCCTGTCAGTCTCTGTTTTTAAGGAATTTTTTCTGAGTATTTGTCAGTCTCTGACGTGTGAGTGTGGGTTTTCCTTTGTGTCTGTAAGTTTCTAGTGTGAATGAGAGGTTTTTAAATCTGTGCATGGCAATTCCTGAAAAGCGAGCATGGATTTAACTCTGTAACCCTCATACTCTGGTATTTGTGTTTGTGTCTTTTTCTTCTCATTACCTGTCTGTTTCTGAAAAGTTGGTTTGAATTTTACTTTGTACCAGTTACATACTGATCCCTGTTTGTGGGGTTTACTCTGCACCTCTCACTTTCTTATGTGATTGAGATTTATATCTGTACCAGTCAATCTCTGGTATTTGCATCTAGATTTTACTCCACATCAGTCTAACTTAGAATCGTGAGTGTTGTTTTTTACCTTGTTTCCTTTGTACTTTGCAGTATGGAACTGTAATTGTCACTTTCTGGTATTTGTGTGTTGCTTTTCTTTCATGCCTCTCAGTCTCTGTTGTGTTTTTCTGTATTAGGCGTGGGGTGAGTGGGTTTGCTTCATGCCTGTCAGTTTCTATATGTTAGTGCGGTTTTATTTTCTAGTGGGTGAGTGTTTTTTTTTTCACTTCTTTAGCTGTATTATTCAGTTCCTTGGATACGGGTATAAGTTTCACTCTATATCTCTCAATCCCTAGTCTATCGTTTATCTCTGTCAGTTTCTGATTTTGAGTGTGGGTTTATCTGTACCTGTCACATTGTTTTATGTGAGAAACATCTTATTCTGTATCTTTCAGTTTCTGCTGTTTGTTTGTGTGTCTTGAACTTGTGCCCCTCAGTTTATTACATGTGAATGTGGGTTTGACTGTTAATCTAACACTCACTTTTATATGAGTGATATTTACTCTTTATCTTTGATTGTCTGGTTTGTAAATTTAAGTTTTAACCTGTGTATTTACATTTCTAATGTGCACGTCAGGTTTTTAGCCTGTCTATGTCACGGTCTGGTACACAAGTACGTGTTTCAGTCTGGCTTTTGAGTGTGGATTGTACACCACATCTCTACATTATCTAGAATGTGAGTGTGATTTTTAATCTGTACATGTCAGTTTCTGACATGTGTCTGTGAGGTTTACTTTGTACATTTCATTCTCTGGTCTGTGACTGTTGAATTTATTCTGTATCTGTCAGTTGATGTAAAGTGACTTGGAGTTTCAGTCTGTATCTGTCAGTATCTGGTATATAAATCATCTTAATTATGTGTGTGTTTTATTCTGTATCTGTCAGTGTGTGAAGTGCAAGTGTTGGGTTTTCTTTGCACCTGTCAGTTATGGATGAGAGATTTTCACTCTCTAACAGTAAATTTCTTGGAATTCACTGTGGATTTCACTCTGTGTCTGTCAGTCTCTGGTAGTTGAGTGTGGCTTTTATACTGCATTTGCTATTTTCTGATATGCAAATGTAGATTTTAATCTTTACCTGTTATTTTCTAGTATGCGAGTCTGGGTGTCAATCTGTATCTGTCAGTTTCTCATATGTGAGGGAGGCAGTTATTCTGCACCTGTTACTTTCTGAAATGTGTGAAGGTTTTTATCTTTCCCTGTCAGTTTCTGGTATGTGATTGTTGCATCTGTTCTGTCCCTATCTGTTTCTGTGAATGGAATGTGGGTTCTGTTCCTGTCAGTTTCTGGTATCTGAATGTGGGTTTATTCTGTATATTTCAATCTTTGGAATTTGATTACGTACTTTCTGCAGCACCTTTTAGCTTCTGTTAAGTGAATGAGATGTTCATTCTGCACCTGTCCATTGATAATATATGAATGTTTATTTTACTCTGTTACCTGTCAGTTAATGGAACATGAAGGTGTTACCCCCCACCCATCCCCCGCCCCCCTCACCTGCCAACTTCCAATATGTGACTGTTGTTTTATTCTATACCTGCCATTTTCTGTATATGATTCTGGTTTTGGATCTTTACCTGTCAGTTTCTGTTACTTGAGTGAGTTTTACTTTGCACCAGTTGGTTTCTGGTATGTGTCTCTTTTAAGCTGTACCTGTAAAGTTAAGATATAACACTGTGGGTTTATTCTGTATCTTTCAAACTCTCGTGTGTGATATGGGGCTTTTCTCTGAACCTTTCGATTTTTGGTCTGTGTGTTTTAATCTGCAGCTTACAGTTCCTGATAGGTGTGTGTGAACATTTTCTTTTGTTCTGCAGCTATCAACGTCTGCTACACAAGTTTGTGTGTTATTCCTAAAATTCAATTTCTCTTCTTGGAGAATTGATTTTTCTTTGTCCCGCTCAGTCTCTGGTATGTGTCCATGTCTCTTACGTGGTAACTGCAGTTTCAGTTAGGTGAATCTGGGGTTATTCTCTATCTGACAGTCTCTTGCATGTGAGTGGTTTTATTTTCTTCACTGTAGCTGTCAGTCTCCCTTCTGTGGCTGGAGGTTTTTACTTTAACACTTTAATAATTTGTAAATGTGAATTTTACTCTGTCTGTCTGTTTACTGTATATGGGTATGTTTTTTTAAATCATCAGTTTCAAAGAATTATAGATAGTTTAAGGCACAGAAAGAGGTCTTTTAATCCCACCTTCCAGGATTTGGTCCTGAACCCTGTAGCTTATGGCACTTGAGGTGCATATTCAGAGTACTTTTGAATTAGTTGACGGTTCCATGCCTCAACTATCCTTTCAGGCAGTGAGTTCCAGACCCCCAACACCCTCTGGGTGATTTTCTTTCCCTCATCTCCCCTCTAATTTTTCTACCAATCACTTTAAATCTATGGCTTCGTCAATGACCTCTCTGTTCAGGTGAATAGACCCTTCACCTCCACTCTGTCCAGATCCCTCAAAATTCTCAACATTTCAATCAGCTCTTCCCTCAGCCTTCACTGTTCCAAAGAGAATAATCCCAGCCTATCCAATCTTTCCTCACAGCTGTATTTTTTCAGTCCTGGCAACATACTCGGAAATCTCCTCAGTACCCTCTCTAGTGCAATTAAATCCTTACTGTAATGAGGTGACCAGAACTGCACACAGTTTCAGGTATGTGAGGGTAAGGTTCACTCTCTATCTTACTGTCTCCAGGATGTGTCCCTCTTGTGAGATTGATATAGTGCCTTTCAATCTGATCGTGGGTGTGCTTTTGAACTGAGATTGATGTACCTAACTTTCAGTAGTACAGAATTGGAATGGATTGGTAACAATGTCTGTCTCTTCTGCTTTGTTTGATTGCTGGATTGAAAATGTGTCTCTGAACTTGGGATCAGTGAGAGTTTGACTACTTCTGCTCCATGTGAGTCTGGAATTAACTGATGGCCTCTGGGAGTAATAACATACCTACTCTGTGTTGCAAGGAGCTGACTGCACATTTCCTTGTGCCTGGAAATCATCACATTCATTCTGTTCCCTTGAAGAATTTGCCTACAGCAAGGAAGAACAATATCTCTTGTAACTGAAGATCAGTTGAGGTGGAAGCGAGAAAAGAAATTAATGTAACATTTCAATTAATAATCATTATTACTGACCCGAAGCGTTAACTCTGCTTCCTTTCCACAGATTCTGCCAGACCTGCTGAGTGGTTCCAGCGTTTCTTGTTTTTATTTCAGATTTCCAGCATCCGCAGTATTTTGCTTTTATTAAAGAGATTAATGTTACCTTTCAATTCATAATCATTATGACTAACCACAAATACTCACCAGAAGTACAAAGAATGTCAGTGTCTGATTTCACTGCAGATCTCAGCATCTGCTCACCAGGTGTTTTGACCGATTTACAACAATTTAGTGACATCCAGAAACAATCCAACATCTGCACTGCTCCAAGATTGGGAATACCTGAGAAATGTTTGTTCAGATCAGGTTTCTATTTCCATCTGACATTATAACATAAGAACCTAAGAAGTAGGAGCAGGAGTAGGCCATTCAGCCACTCGAGTCTGATCCGCCATTCAATAAGATTATGGCTGATCTGATCGTGGATTCAGCTCCATTATCCTGCCTGCTCCCAGAACACATTACTCCAATGTGGATCAAAAGTTTAACTCATCCTTGAATATATTTAACAACCCAGCCTCCACTGCTCTCTGAGGTAGAGAATTCCAAAGATTAATGACGCTTTGACAGAAGAAATTCCTCCTTTCCTCCGTCGAAATTGGGAGATCCCTTATTCTGAAACTGAAGGCGGGGCTGTACTGTGCATGCGCTTCTTTCGAAAATAGTTTGAAAAACAAAATTCAATTGGCACTTTCTCTAGTTCAGTTTTATCTGATTTTGAGCAATGGAACCGGGACTGTGGGCAAGATTAGAGAAGGTTTCCAGCTGGGAGATTACCCCTTTACCAAGCTCAACTTGAGATCATTCTCTGCACTATGTTTCCTGTTCATTAGCTCGAATTCTCAAAGTGATCCTCCGAGGGAGTCGATGTGTTTGCCGGAATGGAGCTGGAGTTAATATCTGACAGATACAGTCACAGATCAATTTAATCAGATTGAAACTGTCTGTCACTGAGAGTCATAGCGAAGGGTTTGAGCTGAAAGATTACAGAGAGTTCAACAGGGCAGAGAAAGTTCCATTTGGGACATTGTATGCCTCACTCTCTGACACTTTCCCGGGCTGTGAGATTAATAATGTGTCTTCCTCTGGCACCATATCAGTGAGAGATGAGATTGTAACGTCTTGTTTCCCCAGGCGGATCTTTCGAGATAAAACGAATCTGACATTTCAGCCGACACCTCAATAATTACAGGCCAGTCAGTCTAACCTCAGCAGTGGGCAAATTATTGAAACCTATTCTGAGAGAGAAGATAAACTGTCACTTAGAAAGGCACAGACCAACTGAATTTAATTTTAAAAAGGATGATAGATGAGGGTAGTGCAGTTGATGGATTCTACATGAATTTCAGCTTTTGACAGGGTCCCAAAATGCAGACTCTTTATAAAATAAAATTTAATGGGATCCAGGGAAGTGCAGCAAGGTGGAGGCAAAATTGGCTCAGTGGCAGGAAACAAAGAGTAATTGTTGACGGCTGCTTTTGAGACTGGAGGGCTGTTTCCAGTGGTTTTCCCCAGGGCTCAGTAATGGGTCCCCAGTTTTTTTTGATGATCTACATGAACAATTTGGACATAAATGTTGAGGGACACGATCAAGAAGTTTGCAGACAACACCAATATTGGCCGTGTGGTAGATAGCGAGGAGCAGTGCTGTGGGCTGGAGGAAGATGTTTATGGTCTGGTCAAAAGTGCAGAAAAGTGGCACATAGAATTCAACCTGGAGAAGTGTGATATGATGCACTTGGGGAGGTCAAACAATGCAAAGGAATACAGGATTAATGAGAAAATACTGAGAGGTGCAGAGGAGGTGAGGGACCTTGGAGTAAATGTCCACGGATCCCTGAAGGTAACAGGGTAGGGTGATAATATGGTTAAGAAGACATATGGAATCCTTTTCTTTATCAGCCGAAGTATAGAATATAAGAGGAGGAAGGGTATGCTGGAACTTTCTCATCACTGGTTAGGCCGCAAGTTGAGTCCTGTGTGCAGTTCTGGTCATCTCATTGCAGTAACTGCACCACAGCGGGTACAGAGGAGATTTACTAGGATGTTGCTGGGACTGAAAAATGCAGCTATGAGGAAAGATTGGATAGACTGTGGTTGTTCTCCTTGGAACAGAGAAGGCTGACGGGAGATCTGATTGAAATGTATAAAATGTTGAAGGGCCTGGATAGCGTGGAGCTGAAGGGTCTATTTACCTCAGCAGAGAGATCAAAACCTGTCCTGGGAACTCTACATTTAGCGAACAGTTTGTCATGAGAATGTGTAGATGTGAATATTGTGTCAGAGAGAGTGTATTAAAGTGGCTGGCGGGTTAGTCTAATGTCACTGTGTTTGTGGGTCCGGACTCATTGCCGGATTTCCGAGTCCCTCTTGTGTCAAGTAACAAGATGTTCTGGTCAAAGAAGCACATTGCTCCCCTTCTCGTCCCCAAAGTGAGAATTCAGTGCAGTTTCTTTGTTTATTTCAAGATTTCAGTCGAAAAGTAAAGAACATGTCAGCAATCGGGGAGAGAGCGCCATCAGTGCAGCAATTAAATGGGTTTCAGTCAAAATGGAGTCTTTACTTCAAGTGCACACTTTTGGACAGCAAGCATTCTGATGTCAGAGACAGCAAGGATGGGACTCTGCAGTACCCGAATTTCAGTGGAATTGGAGATTTTAGGACCAGAGAGAAACACAGAGAGGCAGCAGGAGCTGGCAGCTGACAGCAGGTTGTCTCCGCCCCCGTCCGCTCACTGCCTTTAAGTTGCTCAGTGCCGCCACCACCGGCTTCATATCTGACCCAGTTCTGACTGACAGAGAGAATTTGTGCAGAGTCCCGGACATGACCGTTACAGCAGCCACCGAAACGGCTCCTCCAGCCGCCGTCGCTCAAGTCAAGACTGCCAAGAAGAAGAAAGCAGCTCCCCGGAACAAGTCAACCGGTCCCACGTTGAGCGAGAAGATCCTCAAGATTGTGGCGGATTGCACCGATCGCAGGGGGACCTCACTGCCCGCCATAAAGAAGGCTCTGGGTAGGAGCGGTGTGGATGTGGGGAAGTTCAGGACCCAAATCAAGCAAAGTATCAGGAGGAATGTGAACAAAGGCTCCCTGGTGCAGAGCAGCGGTACGGGCGCCTCCGGCTCCTTCAAAATCCCTAAGAAGGGAACCAAGGGAAATGTGGGAAGGAAAGTAATGTCAGGAGCAGCCAAAAAAACTTTAGAGAAGAAAGCAGCTGGAAAGAAAGTGACAGCAGAGAAATCAGCAGCCAAGAAATTACCATTCAAGAAACGAGCAGCCAAGAAATCGGCAGCGAAGAAAGCAGCAGGCAAAAAAGTGACCAGCAAGAAGGCGGAAACGCGAAAGAAATCCCCAGCGAAGAAAGGAGCGCTTCCGAAAAAGTCTCCTGCGAAGAAGTCCAAAAAACCCAAGAGTGCCACGGGCGGAAAGGCGCTCAAGAAAGTTCAAGTTGGCAAGACCAAACCGTAAGCAGAAAAGGCTCAGAAAGCAGACCCTGGAAAGAAGTGAAACTGCACGGGAAACTTGTAGACATCTGAACCCAAAGGCTCTTTTCAGAGCCACCCACATCTCTCAGGAAAGAGCTGATCCCCCGATCAAATGATCCCTGTCCCGCCGCCGTGTGCACATTTCGCATAGAAATGATGGGAAGTAAATGCAGGATCCCTGGTGATATGCTGACATACACTCCACTCAGCCCTTCCCCCACTCTCTGCAACAAAACAGAGGGATGACCCGGCCTCACTGTAACTGGGGATCTGTTCGGTACAGTCTCAGTTCACGCTCGTTTCACTAATTCAGAGTGAGAGGCGGTAACACAGGAATACTGGCGAGAAACCCCCGCGTCACAACTCAAACCCCAATACATGAGTTTCTCTAATTCAGCTGAAGTAAGGTGTTAGTAAAATACTCAATCCGTCTGGGAGCCGAGGTGTGTGACTTGTGATCGGAAGCACGGTGCTTAGGCGGGTAGATGACCAACCTTTCATTGCAACAGATCCTTATTTAACAGCTGTGGGTTTCTGTTATCTTTGACTATAAAGGCTGAGTCTGGAAGCTTTGTGCTGAGCTCTGTTGTTGAGAAATGTTTTCTTTGAATTGGCGGTTCGAGCAAGTGGAGGATGAAAGACATTTCTCTGCTCTGCCTGTCACTCAGTTTCCTCTCCGTCCCTTGTTCAGACAGGTCCGGGCGGGATGTATAAAAAAGGCAGCAGAAACAGCTCGTTTCTCATTCAGCAGCGATTTGAGTGAAGAAGCGTCATGTCTGGAAGAGGTAAAGGAGGCAAAGGACTGGGCAAAGGCGGAGCAAAGCGGCACCGCAAAGTGCTTCGTGATATCATCCAGGGTATCACCAAGCCAGCAATCCGCCACCTGGCTCGCCGTGGTGGAGTGAAGCGCATCTCGGGTTTGATCTATGAGGAGACCCGCGGGGTGCTGAAGGTTTTCCTGGAGAATGTGATCAGAGACGCGGTCACCTACACTGAGCACGCCAAGCGCAAGACGGTCACCGCCATGGATGTGGTGTACGCTCTGAAACGCCAGGGCCGCACTCTCTATGGATTCGGCGGCTAAGTAAATCCACCCTTTCTACCAAACACAAAGGCTCTTCTAAGAGCCACCCAAAGCCTCACATGGAGAGCATTGCCATTGCAACTTGAATTAATAAGATCAAGTAATCTGTATATTGTTTATCTTTATCAACAACGGCTTTTATGCATCATTACATTCTCTCAGTAAATTTACAGATCGCAGAATTTTCACTGTCTTTTTCTCTTCATTATTTATCGAACGCGTCATGAATTAAACGGTTGCATTTGATCTTTTGTTCGTGAGGGTTTGAACTGCCGGCACGAAGCGGGATTTACTGCCGTTATAGTCAGTAATGACTGGCGCTTTATTCCCGCCAGAGAACACTATTCAAACTGTGTTGTGAGACACAGAGGGGGATCAAGGTCGAAAGAAATAAAGCTTCAAGGAGTGAGATTTTATAATTCTTCCCGCCAAATTAGGTGTTCTTTAATCTTTGCCTTGTTTGCTCAAAGGAAATTTTCGGACTTTTTGAAATTGAATAAGTTTCAGTTTCAGTTACAGTTCAACCAATCAGGGCCCAGCATTTCCCGCCGCCCTTTGACTTCCCGGAGCTGGTTTCAACTTGACTGATGGACGGGGCTGCATCCAATCACAACACTAGGGCGGTCCCTCTACTGTCTTCAATCGACAGTCCAGGAGCAGCCTCAACATTTACAGTGTCTTTGTTCCTGATCTTCTACCATAATGGCCAGAACCAAGCAGACAGCGCGCAAGTCGACTGGAGGGAAAGCTCCCCACAAGCAGCTGGCTACCAAAGCGGCACGCAAGAGCGTTCCAGCCACGGGCGGAGTGAAGAAGCCTCACCGTCACTGACCCGGCACTGTGGCTCTGCGGGAGATCCGCCGCTACCAGAAATCCACCGAGCTGCTCATCCACAAACTGCCCTTCCAGCGCCTGGTGCGGGAGATCGCGCAGGACTTCAAGACAGACCTGCGCTTCCAGAGCTCGGCCGTCATGGCCCTGCAGGAGGCCAGCGAGGCTTACCTGGTGGGGCTCTTTGAGGACACCAACCTGTGCGCCATCCACGCCAAGCGAGTCACCATCATGCCCAAAGACATCCAGCTTGCCCGCCGAATTCGCGGGGAGCGCGCGTAAACTCACCCTGCCCCGAAATGAGTTTGGCATCAAATAACACAACGGCTCTTTTAAGAGCCACCAACTCGGCAAAACAAAGAGCTGCGATCACCTGTTATCAGAGAACTGTGCTCTGGAGCAGTTCACTTTATTAGAGAGCCGATCATTTTGCCAAAGCTTTCGTTTGCTTAAACGGTAGACTTGTTAAAATGTCTGACAAATATCACAAGAAGCGAGCAGCTAAATGTCCGAATCCAGTACTGAGAAGGCTGAGGGGAGATCTGATTGAAATATACAACATTTTGGCTGGCCTGGAGAGAGTGGAGGTGAAGAGTCTTAGCAGAGAGGTCAGTGACTGTGGGGCATATGTTTAAAGTGATTGGTTGAAAAATTAGAGGGAAAACGAGGATTTTATTTTCACCCAGAGGGTGATGGGGGTCTGGAACTCACTGCCTGAAAGGGTAGTTGAGGCAGAGACCCCCAATTCATTCAAAAGGAATCTGGATATGCATCTCAAATGCTGTAATCTGCAGGGCGACGGACTGAATGCTGGAAGGTGGGATTATAATCGGTGGGTCGTTTTTCGGCCGACACTGACACGATGGGCTAAGTGGCCTCTTTCTATGTGAACACAAAGCAGCGATAGCATTATAAAATTGCCGCCTGTCAAACAGCAAGCAGCCCTTTCACAGATTAAGTGAGTGGCTCTGAAAAGAGTCTTTGGGTTCGCAGATTTAAGTCAGTCCGCTTCACTTGCTCTTGGTGCTCGGAGCGCTGGTTTTCTTGGGCAGCAGCACGGCCTGGATATTAGGCAGCACTCCACCCTGAGCGATGGTCACCCCTCCCAGCAGCTTGTTGAGTTCCTCGTCGTTGCGGAATGCCAGCTGGAGATGTCTGGGGATGATGCGGGTCTTCTTGTTGTCCCGGGCCGCGTTGCCGGCCAGCTCGAGGATTTCAGCTGTCAGAGACTCGAGCACAGCAGCCAGATAGACCGGGGCTCCGGCACCCACACGCTCAGCATAGTTCCCCTTTTTAAGGAACCTGTGAACACGGCCCACCGGGAACTGCAGTCCAGCCAGGGAGGAGCGAGACTTGGCCTTGGACCGAGCTTTACCACCGGTCTTCCCTCTTCCAGACATTACCACAATCTGACAAACACTTTCAGGAAGAATGCTGAGAACCGCCCACAATAGCCCCATTTATACCTTCGGGAGGAATGGTGCCGGGGATCACTGGTGAATGGCCACTCTGCACTGGGTGATATGGTGCTCTTCAGGTGACCAATCAGAGAGCTGCGGAATTCGCCAATCCGGAGATGCCAAGGAGATGAGGGTGGAAAATAACGGCGCGAAATTGTCAGACTGCAAACGATTTTTCAAATTTGAAAATCCCGCCAATATATTTGTAAAACACAGAGCGGCTTCAATATAGATCATCACATTTATAGGTAACTCGGTTTTACCGCAAATATTTTAAAATCTTTTTCATATTGTATTATTCCACATGTGGTAACAATTCCAGATCCGCTCTCACATTCCGCCATCTATTCGGGTTTACTCTCTATCCTTTTTGAAACATTCTATAACCAGCGGACAGAAAGCCTCTTTCACAGCATTCTGTAACCATTTCAGCTCAATGTTCCTAATGATACCACATCACTGATTATAGATTGATCCCTATTGGCGAGAGACAACAGCGGAGTGTATAATCTTAGTGTCAGGTGTCAAAGAGTGAGACTGAGGGTTCCCACACCACCGGGGTTTCTAGATAATGTGCTGATTACTTATTGAGGACAAACTTGATCTCGGGATATGAGTGACTGAGAAACGATGTTTGTGCGTGATATCAGATTTTATTATCGAAACACAGCAAAGGGGCCGAATATGAACGCGTCCGTGAACAAAGCTCACAAATGGTCAGTAATTAATGATCGGGACATTATTAAGTAGAGACAGGAAGATCGCACGGGCAGTGAAACTGTATTAACCAGAATCTGTGGGATTAAAACTGAGATCACAAACGCAGTTAGAAAATGCTTGCTAAAAATATCAAAACAAATTGATATTATAGAGATAATGTTGTAGCTTTTTGAGAGACGTTGTGGGTGGCTCTTAAAGGTCGGAATTCGCATTTTATACACATCACCAGAGCTCGATGTTAATGAAGGATGGGGTGAAAACCATGTTCGTGATTGGCTGGTTTACAATGATGTCAATTCCTGAGATTCTGCATTTATCTGATTGGTTACTTTAGATACCCAATAAAATTTAGTGCTCGGCGAAGCCACAATAGTTCGCCGCAGTCAGCTCAGTCCATTGCTCTTGGCTGTCACCTATCCACCGATATCCCTGAATTTCTCACTCCCTCTGTTACTGTCTCTTCAACTGTTTCAGTTCTGTTGGCACCAGCCCGTCACCTTTTTCATTCTGCACGGTTCATTCCTCCGCACTTCAGCTCACTCACAGAATACAAGGTGGCCGAGTGATTAAAACGATGAACTGCTAATCTGTTGTGATCTGCATGCGTGGGTTTGAATTCCATACTCCTTGTTTCTGAATGTTTAAAATAAGAACACCGGCTTCGTGTTCCATTCGAGTGCGCTGGTTCTTTCTAAACAAGAAATACGGATGTGTAAAATAACCACAGTTACGGTGTTGTCGTGGAGTATTGCGTCCAGTTCTGCTCATTTGAGGGTACAGAGGAGATTTATCAGAATGTGTGAAGTCAGTAGAGATGTGTTTGTTCTCCAATGAATCAACAACATTGAAACAGTTGAAGAGACAGTAGCAGGGGGAGTCAGAAAGTCAGGGATATTGGTGGATAGGTGACAGGCAAGATCAGTGGACGAGCTGACTGAAGGGAGATTTACAACAAGTGTGAAACATCATGACCAGTGAGACAAGGAAAATACTTCCCATTAGCTCATTGTACAAGGACATAGTGACAGAAATTGAGGATTTCGGGCAGGAGATTTATGGCGAACACTGAGTGAGTGGTGATGATCTGGAACTCACTTCCCACAAGGGTGCTGTACCAGAGACAATCAATTACTTCAAGAGATTATTGACACAGCATTTGAAGGAATTAAACTTGCAGAGCTACAGAGATCGAGCGGTGGAGTGAGTGTGACTGGATTGCACTGTGGAGAGCTGTCATGGACTCGATGGGCCAAATAGCCTCCTTCGGTGCTGTAAATAACTTTATGTTTACCATTAGTTTCAGACTGAAAACTGATCAGTTGAAAGGCTATTTCAAATCTATAGTTATTCAAAAAAAAGAAGATAAATTTCCGGGAGACGTACATGGATGATGAGAATCATTTTATAAATTGCATTGACTTGTTCAGTTTTAAAACTGTTTTTTTTGTATTTTGTCTGTGTGTAGCTTGTACTCTGTCCCCATCAGTTCCTGGTCTGTGAGTGTGGGTTTACCTCATTTTATTTCATTCTCTGTTATCTGAGTGTGGGTTCAATCTTTACCCAGAGCACCGTTTGTGAACTGAACTTTACCTATCTCCCTTTTTATTATTATTTAACAAAGATCAGCACACTCTTGTTTCTGACTGTGAACTCATTTATTAGTTTAAAGGACATGTCTTCTTTAACATAAATTTCATTGAAAACAAATTGAAGTTCAGCATTGTGGGAGATGCACATGGATGATGAGAGTCTTTTGTAAGTTTTAATTTGGAAATCACATTGATCATTTTTAAGTTATAAAATGAAGCTGCATGATACCAGAATTGAGGTCTGACCTGCAGTAGAGAACTCATGTCAACTGCTTGGAAAGCAGATATTCTCAGCACTATACCACCATCACTATGTGAGTTTAATGTAGGTAAATGAGTACATTATTCTGTAACATTTATTTTCTGTTATGTGACTATGTCTGGTTCCAGTTCATCATGTCAGCTTCTGGTACTCTGTATGAGGTGGGATTAATGTGGTGTATGTCAGTTTCTGGTACTGCCTGTGAGTGTGAATACATTTCTGTATCCATCAGTCTCTCAAACTGAATGTGAGTGTGGATTAATTCATTTATCATCCGTCTCCACAACTGACAGTGAGAATGTGATTCATTCAGTATCTCTGTGTCTCTGGTATTGTTTGTGAATGTGTTGCTTATTCTGTGTTTTTTCTGTGACTGGTAGAGTTTGTGAGTGTGGCATTCATTCTGTACCTGTTCGGAAATATTATTGAATGGCATTGTGGACTCAGTGTTTTTTAGGCATTCCTACTCTATGTGAATCAGATTTGTACTGTGTCCATCTGTTTCACGTCATGTAAGTGAGTGTGGGATGCATTATATAGTTGTCAGTATCTGGCTGTGACAGATAGATAGATAGATAGATAGATAGAAGGATAGAGAGATAGATAGATAGATAGATAGATAGATAGATAGATAGATAGATAGATAGATAGACAGACAGACAGATAGATAGATAGATAGACAGACAGATAGACATTTGATCTACAAGGCAGTAAAGGGTTATTGGGACAGCCAGGAAAGTGAAGTTAAGCACAATCAGATTAGCCATGATCATATTAAATGGCAGAGTAGGGTGGAGAGGCCAAATGGCCTACTCTTGCTCATATTTGTTATGTTCTTAAGCTCTTCTCGTACTTGACATGATTGTGGACCACATTCTGTATCTTTAAATCCCTGGTGCTGTGTGTCAATGTCGGTTCATTCTGAATTTGATAGTCTCTAATACAGAATGTGTGTTTGCAATTCATTCCTTATGTATCTGCCTCTGGGGGATTGTGCAAGTGTGAGATTAATTCTGTATCAGCCAGCATCCGTACTGTGTATGCATGTTGGACCCATTCAGTATATGTAAGTTATGGGTACTGTGTCTGTATATGTGATTCATTCTCCATCCATTAAGCTCTGGTACCCTGTTTCAATGTCAGATTCAATTTGCATCTATGTGTCTCTGTGTTGTACGTGTCTGTGTGATCCTACTGTATCCTGTACTTAATATGTACCTCAAGCATTCTGTTGGCTACTGTTTCATATTTTTGTGTATCAATATTTGTCCCTTGTGTTTAATTTAAAACATGGATTAACTATTTCATAGCTGCCTGTTTTATTCAATTCTTGTACATGAGTTTTGAATTGGTATCCAATTCATAGCTCTGCCAAATTAATTGTGAGTGTTAACCTTTCAATCTGATACATGACCTGGTATGTACAGTCAAATTTCTCTGCATTGTAAAAAAAATAGAATGAATACTGTATGTTTCTGTCTGACCCGTATTGAAATGTTTGGATTTGTTTGTAATGTGTAGCTCAGTTTATATTGTGGGGTACATAATAGGACTTATTTTCTAGCTTTCAATCAGGTAAATTTTGCCTGTTCTAGTTAAGATATCTTATTTGAAATGTAGTCAAATTGACACAGTGTATTTAAATCTGATAATGAGTGTGTTTTTAGACTGGGTTTGATGTATCTACCAGTCAGCTGCAGTGAAAGAGAAACAACTTCAATCTCTCCTGCTCTGCTTGACTGTTGGATTGAAAAAGTGTCTCTTGATCTTGGGATCAGTGTGGGTCTGACTATTTCTTTTGTTTGTTGCAGTGGAAATGATGAGCTGGCTGTGTCACTGTGCTTTGTGAGTGATACTGTATCTACCCACTGTGTGTTGGAACAAGCTGGCTGCTCTTTTCCTTGTGTCCAGGAGACAGGACTTTCATTCTGGTTCCTTCAAATGTTTGCCTGCAGGAAGAAAAAGTAATTCTTATACTTGTAGAAAGGTCAGTGAGAAGAATCACAGAATCTTTACAGTGCAGAAGGAGGCCATTTGGCCCATCGTGTTTGCACCGGTTCTCTGAAAGAGCAACTCTCTCAGTTCCATTCACCTGCCTTCTCTATATGACCCTGCAAATTCTTCCCTTTCATACAACTGTCTAATTCCCTTTTGAATACTTCAGTCAAACCTGCCTCCACCAAATTCTCAGGCAGTGCATTCCAGACCGTAACCACGCGCTGCATAAAAAAGATTTTCCTCATGTACCTTTTGCTACTCTTATCAAATACTTTAAATTTGTGCCCTCTCGTTCTCGATCCTCTCATGAGTGGGAATTGTTATTCTCTATCTACTCTATCCCGACCCCTCATGATTTTGAATACCTCTATCAGATCACCTCTCAGTCTTCTCTTTCCCAAGTCAAACGGTCCTAACTTCTCCAATCTATCTTCATAACTGAAATTCCTCATCCCTGGAACCATACTTGCAAAGTTTCTCTGTACTCTCTCTGATGCCCTCAGGACTTTCCTCATGTGAGGTGCCCAGAATTGGACATCATACTCCAGCTGAGGCTGAATTAGTGTCTTACGGAAGTACAACATAACGTCCTTGCTCTTGTACTTTATTCCACTGTGAATGAAGCCTCGGATGCTGTATGTTTTATTAAACACACTCTCAACCTGTCCTGCACTTTCAATGACTTATGCACATACACACCTCAGTCCCTTTGCTCCTGCACCCCCTTTAGAATTGTATCCTTTATTCTATACAATTCCTCCATGTTCTTACTACCAAAATGAATCACCTCAATTTCTTTGCATTGAACTTCATCTGCCACCTGTCTGTCCATTCCACCAACTTGTCTATGTCCTTTTGAAGTTCTACACTATCCACCTCACATTTCACAATGCTTCCAAGTTTCGTATCATCTGCATACTTTGAAATTGTGCACCAAGGTCTAGGAGATTAACCTATATCAGGAAAAGCAAGGGTCCAAACACTGATCCCTGGGGGAACTCCATCACAACCTTCCTCCAGCCAAAAAACATCCATTAACCACTGCTCTTTCTTTCCTGTAACTCAGGCAGTTTCGTATCTCGTTGCGACCGACCATTTTATTGCACGAACTACAAGTTTGCTCACAAGTCTGTTGTGTGGCACTGTATCAAACGCCTTTTGAAAGTCCATGTACACCACATCAACAGCATTGCCCTCATCAACCCTCTTTGTTACATCCTCAAAAGACTTCAGCAATTTGCTTAAACATGATCTTCCCTGAAGAAATCCATGCTGCTTTTCCTTAATTAACTCACATTTAGAGTCATAGAGTTCTACAGCACATAACTAGGCCCTTCGGCCCATCATGTACATGCTGGCCATCAAGTACTTAAGTATTCTAATCCCATTTTCCAGCACTTGGCCAGTATCCCTGTATGCTATGGCAGTTCAAATGTTCATCCAAATACTTCTTGAATGTTGTGAGGGTTTCTGCCTCCACCATCTCTTCAGGCAGTGTGATCCAATTTCCAACCATCTTCAGGCTGATAATATTTTTCCTCAAAGCCCCTTAAACCTCCTGTTCCTCACCTTAAATCTATGTCCCCTGGCTATTGACATCTCTGCTCAAGGGGAAAGAAAATATATCCTATCTCTGCTCCTCATAATTTTGTTTCCCTCAATCAGGTCCCTCCTCAGCCTTCTCTGCTTTAATAGTCCCTGTGACTATTGATTTTGCCCCTAATAATTTTTTCTCGATCTTTTCCCAACACTGAATTTAAACGAACAGGCCTGTAGTTGATGGGTTTATATTTACACCCTTTTTTGAACAAGCAATTCGGTAGTCCTTTAGCACCACCTCCGAGTCTATGGAAGAGTGAAAAATTATGGCCAGATCCTCTGTGATTTCCACCCTCACTTCCCTCAGTTTCCTTAGATGCATCTCATCTGGCTCTGGTGCTTTATCCACTTTAAGTACAGACAGACTATCTAACATTTCTTCTTTATCAATTTTAAAATCCTTTAATATCTGACTTACCTCCTCTTTCAACATTACCAAGGAAGAAGATGCAACCCAGCCATAGACAGTTGCAAAGTATTCCTTTTATACCTCAGCTATGCTCTCTGCCTCCATGTGTAAATCCACGTTTTGGTCCCTAATCGGCCACACTCCTCCATTTACCACCTTTTTTACTATTTATATGCTTTTAAAAAACGTTGGGATTTCCTTTAATGCTCGCTGGCAATCTCATTTCATGTTCTCTCATTGCTTCTCCTATTTGTTTTTTCACTTCCCCTCTGGACCTTCTATATTCAGCCTGGTTCATACTAATATTTCCTACCTGGCATCTCTGAGAAGCACACTTTTTCTTCTTTATCTTAATCTCTACTTCTTTTGCCATCCAATGAGTTCTGGGTTTGTTTGTTTTAATTTTCCACTTCAAGGGAACATTCATCGACTGTGCCCGAACTATCTCTTCTTTGAAGGTAACCCAATGTACATCTACCAGTTTTACTGCCAGCATTTGACTCCAATTTATTCGCCCCAGCTCCATCCTTACCCCATTGAAGTTGACTTTCCCCCAGTTAATTATTCTTACCTTGGATTGCTCTTTGTCCTTTTCCATAGTCAACCTAAACCTTATGAGACAATGATCACTATCCCTTAAATGCACTCCTAATGATACTTGATCCACTTGGCCCACCTCATTCCTAAGAACCAGGTCCAGCAGTGCCTCCTTTCTCGTTGGACTAGCAACATACTGTTGTAGAAAATTTTCCTGAACATACTCTCGGAACTCTTGCCCCTCACTGCCCTTGACACTACTATTATCCCAGTCTATGTTTGGATAATTAAACTCTCCCATTATAACTGCCCTACAATTTTTGCACCGTGCTGTAATTTCCTTGAAAATTTGTTTTTCCATGTCCTACCCACTAGCTG
The DNA here is from genome assembly GCF_036365525.1 of Heterodontus francisci. Taxonomy (NCBI): domain Eukaryota; kingdom Metazoa; phylum Chordata; class Chondrichthyes; order Heterodontiformes; family Heterodontidae; genus Heterodontus; species Heterodontus francisci. The sequence goes on from NC_090391.1 coordinate 29,853,549, forward strand.
GTGGCCTATAGACAACACCGAGCAATGTAACTGCAGCTTTTTTGTTCCTTAGTTCTAGCTAAATTGATTCTGTCCTCGACCCCTCTGGGACATCCTTTTTCTCCAGCACTGAAATACTCTCCTTAATCATAACTGACATCCCTCCCCCTTTATTCCCTTTCATGTTTGCCCTGAACACCTTGTATCCAGGAATATTTAACACCCAGTCCTGTCCTTCTTTGAGCCAGGTCTCTGTTAGAGCCTATTTTTCATCTTATTTCCACATGACAATCTCCGCCTGTACCTCACCAGTCTTATTAACCACACTCCGTGTGTTAACATACATGTACCCTGATTCAGACTGTATTACTTTCTCCCTTATTCTGACCCCACCTGATAGCCTATTATTCCCTACTGTTGTGTTATCAGTCTCGCCCAGTGTTGTGTACATCTCGGTATCCCTCTCTAATACCTGCAGCTGGTTCCCACACCCCTGACAATGAACTGACATGATGCAAAAGTGATCAATGTAATCTTTTCAATAATAATCATTATGAACAATCGGAAACGGAAAACCAGCAACTTAAACAGTGTCTGTCTCCTGTTGCACTCTGTTTCTGCTTCCCACCTGTTTGCATGAGGCTGTGCAACAGTTTGTGACATTCAGAAACAACCCATGCCCCTCACCGCTCCATGAATCGGACTACCCGATGAAGCAGTGACGTCTCCCTTCCCCCCTGCTCACTCCATGTTCCGAGACCAGTTTCCGCTCCACAGTGCAGATTGCAAACAGTCCCCGATTACAGCTGAACCTCCCCAAAATTCAATGCTAATCTCTGAGCACATCCGCACAAGCTCCCAAACCTGGTGATGCTGCAGCAAGCAGATGCTGTTTGTTCACTGACCCCAGGAACCAGATGTTTCCTTTCGCCGCTGATCTAAACAATCTTCCGCTCACTCGCTGAATGGAGCTCACAGGCAGAGCTGGGGGAGGGGTGCGCATGCCGTCTTTGCCTCATGATGACGTCATAGTGGGCTGGGTTATATAGCGCATGTGCCGATCTCTGCAACAATTCAGCATCAAAACTCAATGGGAACTTTGGTCACTGACCCGAAACGTTAACTCTGCTTCTCTTTCCACAGATGCTGCCAGACCTGCTGAGTGGTTCCAGCACTTCTTGTTTTTATTTCAGATTTCCAGCATCCGCAGTATTTTGCTTTTATTTCAGGGAACTTTGCCCATTTCACCCTCAACAATGTCTGAACAATGAAACTGAACATGGGGTCTGGGTGGAGGGAGGGTGGGGAGGGGTGGAGGGAATCTATAACCGAGAAAGCCGGGAGCTGATCCCATTTAGATGTTCAAATTTCCGTCTGTCCCTGCACGGTGTTTGTTATTATTGAGACCCTCCTCTCAAAACTATCCGACAGAAACATGGGAGGAAGGAGGCAGCTGGTGTGTTTGGTGGGACCTTGTAGAATTAATTTCAGTCAGCAAAGGTTGGTCTAACCGGAGTGAAACCCGCGGTCAATGTGAGTAATACCGAATGGCGATCTTCATCGTTTCATTATAAACAAGAGAGACACGGAGTTGCCGCGATTATACCGGACACACAAATGCAGTGACAATAGAGCCTGTCCCAGAGTTTCAGCTCCCGGTTGTTAAATGTCCTCATGTACACAGTCTTTACTGTGATCCTCTGGGGTTAGTTGCCGATGCCCAGCCCTGTATTCCTTAAACAGTCGGAGCCAGGAGATTCTCACCCTCCCTTTTGAAAGATTTATGGACAGGAATTTTTCCAAACTTTGGCTGAGTCGATCATCACCTGCTGTTCAATCGTAGTATTATTCAAACAATTAATGAGACATTCTGTTCACTACTTGGGTCTTGAACTCGGTTTGAGCAGATCAACAAGTGAAAGGTTCAGCATTTTTCCAGATATAGCAGACAGAGCTGGATAGAGGGACTCAGGGTTAATCCTGCACACACAGGACGGTAGGAGTGACAGTCACACAGGGACGGGAACTGATCTGGATTCCGTTTTGCCTACTCATCCAACAAGGGCAGTTCGGGACTGACTAAACATCCAACTCACCATAATTCAGTACTGGAGAAAGACAGAGGCTTGTCCACTCCATCTTTCCTTACTGTATCTGGGACATTTTGTGAGGGAAAGTGTTCCATTGCCTCTCACTCTCAGAGAGCAACTGACATGTGTTCAGACAGTCAGTGTTAGTCTTTCATTTACCATGAATAGGCGACTCTCCAAGAACCTGTAAATCCAATATCCCGAAGCAGCTGTTCTACTCAGAACTTGGTCATGGGAGGAGAACCCCAGGAGGAAAGTAGAAACACTTTAGAGATGTCCTCAAATGATCCCTCATTTGGCAAGACATTGTACTCTTCAGGGATATTTGTCAGGAACATGCAAAGGCGAACTCGAGGCAGCGAAGGCAGTGAAGGCAGCTCCCACACCTCCGATGCAGTCATTTACCTGACCTTCCAGCACCACCTGTCCCTGATGTGACAGTGTCTGCAGTTCATGAATTGGACTTATCAGCCATTTCAGAACCCATCAAACTGGAGTGGAAAAAAGTCATCCTTGATCTCGAGGGACTGTCTGAGATGGAAGAGAATAAATAGGCCAATATAATGATCAGCAATAATAATGAACTGGATAGGGAGGAGATCGAGAGCAGGGCGATAGAATAGGGAGGGGAAGTGGCCTGTGACGTTTATATAATGTAACACATTGACAGAGATCCTGTTCTATTTGGGTAAAGACTTATTCAAGATAGAAAAATGTAAACTAGTCTCTCGCTGACATATTGGACCAGAGACAACCTCTCCATTATTTCCAATCTCAAAACAGGGCCAGATTAAGAACAAATACTGTATTTCTCACTGAACCACTTTTACCTGTTGGACTCTATGCAGATTCGCAGGACAAGGCCATTCAGATATATTTTCAGTCACTAAGAGATTCATTCTGATGACATGAAGAGGAGGCTATCAGATGTTTAACTTTCATCCCTCAAACACTCGGACTCACTTTTATTTTTATACGAGATCCGTTTGGCCTGGTCAGGAGCCGCCCCCTCACCCCTTCCTCCGCTTTATTCCGACCATCTTCCATTCTCAGTGTCACACACGTTACCATTAATTTGCTTTTGATCAATATATTTCAAAGTTTGTTTGCAGCGCCAATCATTGAAATAATGATGACAGTGATTTGTACAAAACATCCCATATCCACCCTATCACCATGATTCCAACCAGATAGAATAGCGAGAGTGCAGGTGGGAAGTGAAACAAGTTTATAAGAGACAGTATGAGAAAATATTAAAGGGTAAAAACAAAGGAAATCAAAAATCATTAATAAACAAACAAAAATTCAAATGACAGTGCAAAAAATTGTGCTTTGTTTATGGGTAAAGAAAGAAACGCTCATGTGATGGGAAAGGTAATGAAATGGTGTAATAATATAAAAGCAAAATACTGCAGATGCTGGAAATCTGAAATAAAAATAAGAAATGCTGGAACCACTAAGCAGGTCTGGCAGCATCTGTGGAAAGAGAAGCAGAGTTAATGTTTCGGGTCAGTACAAACTCAAGTTATGTGACCAAGTCAGAGAGTTCATTAGGCTTAACCAAGATGTACAAAGTTAATACTTAACAATGGTAATAGATATTCAGTAACACACAACACCCGTTCTTGTTTCTGTGCTTGCTGCCGCACGGACTTCTCTCCTTCTTCATCCCTTGCTGTGTTTTTTCGACTGTATTCTATCTTCTCCTTTTAAGTACCAACGATCTTCTGTTGACCCCTCTCTAAGTGTGCTGACGATGTCCTGTAACACCCTTTCTTTTATCCTTCTTGTGGTGCAAGGATGTTACCACATTAATTTTGAATTGTCACAAGTGTCCTAATTGGACCAGGTTGAGATCATTGTTTGACACTAGTTAGTTAATGGTTGAATCTACACACAGTACAGATGTTTCCCGACTCTTTCTATTTTAGCAAGGATCCTAAAGGTTACATTCTTGCTGATCCCAGACATTTTTTTCTTTAATTCTGCCTTTATCTCATCTCTCTCCATGCAAGGAGTGCTGGTGACTCTCCCATTGTTCTCACAAAAAGGTTTAAACAAAGTATAGCCTTGAAAACACATTTCATAATAAAGCAAGCAACAGATCAAACAGACTTCAATATATTGATGTACAAAGCATATCATTAATCCTATTATTTAAGCTGTCCTTATTTGTCACAAACGTAAAATATGTCACGGTCCTTCGCGCCCACATTGTGGATTCTCCTCCAGCTACATGACTTGCCTTTTTTTTTCCTATGGCTACGTGCATCTTCCACACTGACACATCTCTCAACATGACATTTTAACATAGTTCAGTGAAGTTGACCGTCATGCTTCACAGTCCAACATTAACATTGCAGTTCTTGCATAAATGTAAGCCATGAAAATACTCTAAACTTTACACAGCGGTGAGCAGTGTTCAGGTGATACAGAAAATCTGGTGCGTTGGGCAGAGACAATCAGTTAATCTATCAAAGTCTCTTGAAGTTATGCTCCTATCTATACTACTTACAACACAACTATTCTTTTGTTATTGAAAAGCGTGGATAGATGGCTCTGGATTGTGTTATCTAAGTAAGTGGTTGTTCTCCTTACAGCAATGTGGATTGAGGGGAGATCTGATGCAGGTGTAGGTTATTTATACAAGGATAACCCGTTCCCATTAGTTGATGGTACAAGGACTAGGAGACACAGATTGATGGTTTTGGGAAAGAGATGCAGGGAAATTTGAGGAAGCACTTTTTGCTTTACCTGCTACATTGCAACTGCAATGTCTGTCCACAAGTGTGGTGGAAGCAGAGACAATCAATGATTTCAATAGGAAATTGGAGAAACACTTGAAGGAAACAAACTTGCTCCAGGGTGACGCCAATCAAGCGGGAGAATGAACCTGATTGGATGGTAAGAACATTTTATCAATTTCAATTCTGTCAAAGCATTGACATTTTTTTCGTTTGTAAAATACTGCAACATAAAGTAAACTGCAATTTAAGGTTGCGATGGCCGGGAATCGAACGCAGATCATCTGCTTGGAAGGCAGCTATGCTCACCACTATACCACCACCGCTTACTGTGCTGTGTTGGTCCAGCGTTTTGATTAATAGAATACTGTACAATGGTTTCAACTTGCACCTGAGCAATACGATTATGTTAACAGAAACACAATACTGTGAATGCTGGAAATCTGAAATAAAATCAGAAAGTGCTGCAAATATTCTGATCAATGGTCACTCACCTGAAACGTTAAGTCTGCTTCTCTCTCCACAGATGCTGCCAGACCTGCTGAGTATTTCCAGCATTTCTTGTTTTTATTTCAGATTTCCAGCATCTGCAGTATTTTGCTTTTATTTTAGAGTTTAGTAGCGAACTGATCCTTTTTGCTTACTGGGCAGAACTATGCAGTGGAGTGACGCAGAAAACTGTACGAAGAACAATGTTTTTAACGGGCCCACAATTTCGAAGTTAAAGGAGGACAAAATACACAGCAATGTATGCATATGGTAAAGAGCTGTAAGTTTCGGCTAGATATTACCTGAACAGAGGTGAGACAGAGAATACCCAACCCGTCTCACCTTTAGATTCCTGACCAAGATATACCTACAAGGTACAAACTCAAGTTATGTGACCAAGTCAGAGAGTTTATTAGGCTTAACTAAGATGTGCAAAGTTAATACTTAACAATGGTAATAGATATTCAGTAACACGCAACACCCGTTCTTGTTTCTGTGCTTGCTGCCGCACGGACTTGTCTCCTTCTTCATCCCTTGTTGTGTGTTTTTGACTATATTCTATCTTCTCTTTTTAAGTAACAACTATCTTCTGTTGACCCCTCTCTAAGTGTTCTGATGATGTCCTGTAACACCCTTTCTTTTATCCTTCTTGTGGTGCAAGGATGTTACCATATTAGTTTTGAATTGTTCCAAGTGTCCTAATTGGTCCAGGTTGAGATCATTGTTTGACAGTAGTTAGTTAATGGTTGAATCTACACACAGTACAGATGTTTCCCGACTCTTTCTATTTTAGCAAGGATCCTAAAGGTTACATTCTTGCTGATCCCAGACATTTTATTCTTTAATTCTGCCTTTATCTCATCTCTCTCCATGCAAGGAGTGCTGGTGACTCTCCCATTGTTCTCACAAAAAGGTTTAAACAAAGTATAGCCTTGAAAACACATTTCATAATAAAGCAAGCAACAGATCAAACAGACTTCAATATATTGATGTACAAAGCATATCATTGATCCTATTATTTTAGCTGTCCTTATTTGTCACAAACGCAAAATATGTCACGGTCTATCGCGCCCACATTGTGGATTCTCCTCCAGCTACATGACTTGCCTTTTTTTTTCCTATGGCTACGTGCATCTTCCACACTGACACATCTCTCAACATGACATTTTAACATAGTTCAGTGAAGATGACCGTCATGCTTCACAGTCCAACATCAACATTGCAGTTCTTGCATAAATGTAAGCCATGAAAATACTCTAAACTTTACACAGCGGTGAGCAGTGTTCAGGTGATACAGAAAATCTGGTGCGTTGGGCAGAGACAATCAGTTAATCTATCAAAGTCTCTTGAAGTTATGCTCCTATCTATACTACTTACAACACAACTATTCTTTTGTTATTGAAAAGCTTGGATAGATGGCTCTGGATTGTGTTATCTAAGTAAGTGGCTGTTCTACTTACAGCAATGTGGATTGAGGGGAGATCTGATGCAGGTGTAGGTAAGTTAGACAAGGATAGCCCGTTCCCATTAGTTGATGGTACAAGGACTAGGAGACACAGATTGATGGTTTTGGGAAAGAGATGCAGGGAAATTTGAGGAAGCACTTTTTGCTTTACCTGCTACATTGCAACAGCAACGTCTGTCCACAATTGTGGCGGAAGCAGAGACAATCAATGATTTCAGTAGGAAATTGGAGAAACACTTGAAGGAAACAAACTTGCTCCAGGGTGACGCCAATCAAGCGGGAGAATGAATCTGATTGGATGATAAGAATATTCTATCAATTTCAATTCTGTCAAAGCTTTGACATTTTTTCCGTTTGTAAAATACTGCAACATAAAGTAAACCTGCAATTTGAGGCTGCGATGACATGAAAACGAACCCAGAACAACTGCTTGAAAGGCAACGATGCTCACCACTACACCACCATCGCTTACTATGCTGCACTGATCCAGCCTTTTGATTAATAGAATGCTGTACAATGGTTTCAATTTGTACCTGAGCAATACAATTATGTTAACAGTAACACAATACTGTGAATGCTGGAAATCTGAAATAAAATCAGAAAGAGCTGCAAATATTCTGATCAATGGTCACTCACCTGAAAAGTTAAATCTGCTTCTCTCTCCACAGATGCTGCCAGACCTGCTGAGCATTTCCAGCATTTCTTGTTTTTATTTCAGATTTCCAGCATCTGCAGTATTTTGCTTTTATTTTAGAGTTCAGTAGCGAACTGATCCTTTTTGCTTACTAGGCAGAACTATGCAGTGGAGTGATGCAGAAAACTGTACGAAGAACAATGTTTTTAACGGGCCCACAATTTCGAAGTTTAAGGAGGACAAAATACACAGCAATGTATGCATATAGTAAAGAGCTGTAAGTTTCAGCTAGATATTACCTGAACAGAGGTGAGACGGAGAATACCCAACCCGTCGCACCTTTAGATTCCTGACCAAGATATACCTACAAGGTACAAACTCAAGTTATGTGACCAAGTCAGAGAGTTTATTAGGCTTAACTAAGATGTACAAAGTTAATACTTAACAATTGTAAGAGATATTCAGTAACACACAACACCCGTTCTTCTTTCTGTGCTTGCTGCCGCACGGACGTCTCTCCTTCTTCATCCCTTGCTGTGTTTTTTTGACTATATTCTATCTTCTCCTTTTAAGTACCAACGATCTTCTGTTGACGCCTCTCTAAGTGTGCTGACGATGTCCTGTAACACCCTGTCTTTTATCCTTCTTGTGGTGCAAGGATGTTACCATATTAGTTTTGAATTGTTCCAAGTGTCCTAATTAGTCCAGGTTGACATCATTGTTTGACACTAGTTAGTTAATGGTTGAATCTACACACAGTACAGATGTTTCCCGACTCTTTCTATTTTAGCAAGGATCCTAAAGTTTACATTCTTGCTGATCCCAGACATTTTTTTCTTTAAATCTGCCTTTATCTCATCTCTCTCCATGCAAGGAGTGCTGGTGACTCTCCCATTGTTCTCACAAAAAGGTTTAAACAAAGTATAGCCTTGAAAACACATTTCATAATAAAGCAAGCAACAGATCAAACAGACTTCAATATATTGATGTACAAAGCATATCATTAATCCTATTATTTTAGCTGTCCTTATTTGTCACAAACGTAAAATATGTCACGGTCCATCGCGCCCACATTGTGGATTCTCCTCCAGCTAAATGACTTGCCTTTTTTTTTCCTATGGCTACGTTCATCTTCCACACTGACACATCTCTCAACATGACATTTTAACATAGTTCAGTGAAGATGACCGTCATGCTTCACAATCCAACATTAACATTGCAGTTCTTGCATAAATGTAAGCCATGAAAATACTCTAAACTTTGCACAGCGGTGAGCAGTGTTCAGGTGGTACAGAAAATCTGGTGCGTTGGGCAGAGACAATCAGTTAATCTATCAAAGTCTCTTGATGTTATGCTCCTATCGAGACTACTTACAACACAACTATTCTTTTGTTATTGAAAAGCTTGGATAGATGGCTCTGGATTGTGTTATCTAAGTAAGTGGTTGTTCTCCTTACAGCAATGTGGATTGAGGGGAGATCTGATGCAGGTGTAGGTAAGTTAGACAGGGATAACCCGTTCCCATTAGTTGTTGGTACAAGGACAAGGAGACACAGATTGATGGTTTTGGGAAAGAGATGCAGCGAAATGTGAGGAAGCACTTTTTGCTTTACCTGCTACATTGCAACTGCAATGTATGTCCACAAGTGTGGTGGAAGCAGAGACAATCAATGAGTTCAATAGGAAATTGGAGAAACACTTGAAGGAAACAAACTTGCTCCAGGGTGACGCCAATCAAGCGGGAGAATGAATCTGATTGGATGATAAGAATATTTTATCAATTTCAATTCTGTCAAAGCTTTGACATTTTTTTCGTTTGTAAAATACTGCAACATAAAGTAAACCTGCAATTTAAGGTTGCGATGGCCGGGAATCAATCCCAGGTCAATTGCTTGGAAGGCAGCTATGTTCACCAATGTACCACCATCGCTAACTATACAGCGTGGGTCCAGCGTTTTGATTAATAGAATGCTGTACAATGGTTTCAACTTGTACCTGAGCAATACGATTATGTGAACAGAAACACAATACTGTGAATGCTGGAAATCTGAAATAAAATCAGAAAGTGCTGCAAATATTCTGATCAATGGTCACTCACCTGAAACGTTAACTCTGCTTCTCTCTCCACAGATGCTGCCAGACCTGCTGAGTATTTCCAGCATTTCTTGTTTTTATTTCAGATTTCCAGCATCTGCAGTATTTTGCTTTTATTTTAGAGTTTAGTAGCGAACTGATCCTTTTTGCTTACCGGGCAGAACTATGCAGTGGAGTGACGCAGAAAACTGTACGAAGAACAATGTTTTTAACGGGCCCACAATTTCGAAGTTTAAGGAGGACAAAATACACAGCAATGTATGCATATAGTAAAGAGCTGTAAGTTTCAGCGAGATATTGCCTGAACAGAGGTGAGACAGAGAATACCCAACCCGTCGCACCTTCAGATTCCTGACCAAGATATACCTACAAGGTACAAACTCAAGTTATGTGACCAAGTCAGAGAGTTTATTTGGCTTAACTAAGATGTACAAAGTTAATACTTAACAATTGTAATAGATATTCAGTAACACACAACACCCGTTCTTGTTTCTGTGCTTGCTGCCGCACGGAGGTCTCTCCTTCTTCATCCCTTGCTGTGTTTTTTTGAATATATTCTATCTTCTCCTTTTAAGTACCAACGATCTTCAGTTGACCCCTCTCTAAGTGTGCTGACGATGTCCTGTAACACCCTTTCTTTTATCCTTCTTGTGGTGCAAGGATGTTACCATATTAGTTTTGAATTGTTCCAAGTGTCCTAATTGGTCCAGGTTGACATCATTGTTTGACAGTAGTTAGTTAATGGTTGAATCTACACACAGTACAGATGTTTCCCGACTCTTTCTATTTTAGCAAGGATCCTAAAGGTTACATTCTTGCTGATCCCAGACATTTTTTTCTTTAATTCTGCCTTTATCTCATCTCTCTCCATGCAAGGAGTGCTGGTGACTCTCCCATTGTTCTCACAAAAAGGTTTAAACAAAGTATAGCCTTGAAAACACATTTCATAATAAAGCAAGCAACAGATCAAACAGACTTCAATATATTGATGTACAAAGCATATCATTAATCCTATTATTTTAGCTGTCCTTATTTGTCACAAACGTAAAATATGTCACGGTCCATCGCGCCCACATTGTGGATTCTCCTCCAGCTAAATGACTTGCCTTTTTTTTTCCTATGGCTACGTGCATCTTCCACACTGACACATCTCTCAACATGACATTTTAACATAGTTCAGTGAAGATGACCGTCATGCTTCACAGTCCAACATCAACATTGCAGTTCTTGCATAAATGTAAGCCATGAAAATACTCTAAACTTTACACAGCGGTGAGCAGTGTTCAGGTGATACAGAACATCTGGTGCGTTGGGCAGAGACAATCAGTTAATCTATCAAAGTCTCTTGAAGTTATGCTCCTATCTATACTACTTACAAAACAACTATTCTTTTGTTATTGAAAAGCTTGGATAGATGGCTCTGGATTGTGTTATCTAAGTAAGTGGTTGTTCTCCTTACAGCAATGTGGATTGAGGGGAGATCTGATGCAGGTGCAGGTAAGTTAGACAAGGATAACCCGTTCCCATTAGTTGATGGTACAAGGACTAGGAGACACAGATTGATGGTTTTGGGAAAGAGATGCAGGGAAATTTGAGCAAGCACTTTTTGCTTTCCCTGCTACATTGCAACTGCAATGTCTGTCCACAAGTGTGGTGGAAGCAGAGACAATCAATGATTTCAATAGGAAATTGGAGAAACACTTGAAGGAAACAAACTTGCTCCAGGGTGACGCCAATCAAGCGGGAGAATGAATCTGATTGGATAAAGAACAAAGAACAAAGATAATTACAGCACAGGAACAGGCCCTTCGGCCCTCCAAGCCTGCGCCGATCCAGATCCTCTCTCTAAACATGTCGCCTATTTTCTAAGGTTCTGTATCTCTTTTCTTCCTGCCCATTCATGTATCTGTCTAGATACATCTTAAAAGAATCCATCGTGCCCGCATCTACCACCTCCGCTGGCAATGCGTTCCAGGTGCCCACCACCCTCTGCGTAAAGAACTTTCCACGCATATCCCCCCTAAACTTTTCCCCTTTCACTTTGAACTCGTGTCCTCTAGTAATTGAAACCCCCACTCTGGGAAAAAGCCTCTTGCTATCCACCCTGTCTATACCTCTCATGATTTTGTACACCTCAATCAGGTCCCCCCTCAACCTCCGTCTTTCTAATGAAAATAATCCTAATCTGCTCAACCTCTCTTCATAGCTAGCGCCCTCCATACCAGGCAACAACCTTGTGATGATAAGAATATTATTTCAATTTCAATTCTGTCAAAGCTTTGACATTTTTTCCGTTTGTAAAATACTGCAACATGAAGCAAACCTGCAATTTAAGGTTGCGATGGCCGAGAACCAAACCCAGGTCAACTGCTTGTAAGGCAACCCTGCTCACCACTATACCACCATCGCTTACTGCACTGCGCTCGTCCAGCGTTTTGATTAATAGAATGCTGTACAATGGTTTCAACTTGCACCTGAGCAATACGATTCTGTTTACAGAAACACAATACTGTGAATGCTGGAAATCTGAAATAAAATCAGAGAGTGCTGCAAATATTCTGATCAATGGTCACTCACCTGAAACGTTAACTCTGCTTCTCTCTCCACAGATGCTGCCAGACCTGCTGAGTATTTCCAGCATTTCTTGTTTTTATTTCAGATTTCCAGCATCTGCAGTATTTGGCTTTTATTTTAGAGTTTAGTAGCGAACTGATCCTTTTTGCTTACTGGGCAGAACTATGCAGTGGAGTGACGCAGAAAACTGTACGAAGAACAATGTTTTTAACGGGCCCACAATTTCGAAGTTTAAGGAGGACAAAATACACAGCAATGTATGCATAAAGTAAAGAGCTGTAAGTTTCAGCTAGATATTACCTGAACAGAGGTGAGACAGAGAATACCCAACCCGTCGCACCTTTAGATTCCTGACCAAGATATACCTACAAGGTACAAACTCAAGTTATGTGACCAAGTCAGAGAGTTTATTAGGCTTAACTAAGATGTACAAAGTTAATACTTAACAATTGTAATAGATATTCAGTAACACACAACACCCGTTCTTCTTTCTGTGCTTGATGCCGCACGGACGTCTCTCCTTCTTCATCCCTTGCTGTGTTTTTTTGACTATATTCTATCTTCTCCTTTTAAGTACCAACGATCTTCAGTTGACCCCTCTCTAAGTGTGCTGACGATGTCCTGTAACACCCTTTCTTTTATCCTTCTTGTGGTGCAAGGATGTTACCATATTAGTTTTGAATTGTTCCAAGTGTCCTAATTGGTCCAGGTTGACATCATTGTTTGACACTAGTTAGTTAATGGTTGAATCTACACACAGTACAGATGTTTCCCGACTCTTTCTATTTTAGCAAGGATCCTAAAGGTTACATTCTTGCTGATCCCAGACATTTTTTTCTTTAATTCAGCCTTTATCTCATCTCTCTCCATGCAAGGAGTGCTGGTGACTCTCCCATTGTTCTCACAAAAAGGTTTAAACAAAGTATAGCCTTGAAAACACATATCATAATAAAGCAAGCAACAGATCAAACAGCCTTCAATATATTGATGTACAAAGCATATCATTAATCCTATTATTTTAGCTGTCCTTATTTGTCACAAACGTAAAATATGTCACGGTCCATCGCGCCCACATTGTGGATTCTCCTCCAGCTAAATGACTTGCCTTTTTTTCCCCTTTGGCTACGTGCATCTTCCACACTGACACATCTCTCAACATGACATTTTAACATAGTTCAGTGAAGATGACCGTCATGCTTCACAATCCAACATTAACATTGCAGTTCTTGCATAAATGTAAGCCATGAAAATACTCTAAACTTTACACAGCGGTGAGCAGTGTTCAGGTGATACAGAAATTCTGGTGCGTTGGGCAGAGACAATCAGTTAATCTATCAAATTCACTTTCTGTTATGCTCCTATCGAGACTACTTACAACACAACTATTCTTTTGTTATTGAAAAGCTTATATAGATGGCTCTGGATTGTGTTATCTAAGTAAGTGGTTGTTCTCCTTACAGCAATGTGGATTGAGGGGAGTCGTGATGCTGGTGTAGGGAAGTTAGACAGGGATAACCCGTTCCCATTAGTTGATGGTACAAGGACTAGGAGACACAGATTGATGGTTTTGGGAAAGAGATGCAGCGAAATGTGAGGAAGCACTTTTTGCTTTACCTGCTACATTGCAACTGCAATGTCTGTCCACAAGTGTGGTGGAAGCAGAGACAATCAATGATTTCAATAGGAAATTGGAGAAACACTTGAAGGAAACAAACTTGCTCCAGGGTGACGCCAATCAAGCGGGAGAATGAATCTGATTGGATGATAAGAATATTTTATCAATTTCAATTCTGTCAATGCTTTGACATTTTTTTCGTTTGTAAAATACTGCAACATAAAGTAAACCTGCAATTTAAGGTTGCGATGGCCGGGAATCGAACCCAGATCAATTGCTTGGAAAGCAGCTATGCTCACCACTATACCACCATCGCTTACTGCGCTGTTTAGGTCCAGCGTTTTGATTAATAGAATGCTGTACAATGGTTTCCACTTGTACCTGACCAATACGATTATGTTAACAGAAACACAATACTGTGAATGCTGGAAATCGGAAATAAAATCAGAAAGTGCTGCAAATATTCTGATCAATGGTCACTCACCTGAAAAGTTAAATCTGATTCTCTCTCCACAGATGCTGCCAGACCTGCTGAGTATTTCCAGCATTTCTTGTTTTTATTTCAGGTTTCCAGCATCTGCAGTATTTTGCTTTTATTTTAGAGTTTAGTAGCGAACTGATCCTTTTTGCTTACTGGGCAGAACTATGCAGTGGAGTGACGCAGAAAACTGTACGAAGAACAATGTTTTTAACGGGCCCACAATTTCGAAGTTTAAGGAGGACAAAATGCACAGCAATGTATGCATATAGTAAAGAGCTGTAAGTTTCAGCCAGATATTACCTGAACAGAGGTGAGACAGAGAATACCCAACCCGTCGCACCTTTAGATTCCTGACCAAGATATACCTACAAGGTACAAACTCAAGTTATGTGACCAAGTCAGAGAGTTTATCAGGCTTAACTAAGATGTACAAAGTTAATACTTAACAATGGTAATAGATATTCAGTAACACACAACACCCGTTCTTGTTTCTGTGCTTGCTGCCGCACGGACTTGTCTCCTTCTTCATCCCTTGCTGTGTTTTTTTGACTATATTCTATCTTCTCCTTTTAAGTACCAACGATCTTCTGTTGACCCCTCTCTAAGTGTGCTGACGATGTCCTGTAACACCCTTTCTTTTATCCTTCTTGTGGTGCAAGGATGTTACCATATTAGCTTTGAATTGTTCCAAGTGTCCTAATTGGTCCAGGTTGACATCATTGTTTGACACTAGTTAGTTAATGGTTGAATCTACACACAGTACAGATGTTTCCCGACTCTTTCTATTTTAGCAAGGATCCTAAAGGTTACATTCTTGCTGATCCCGGACATTTTTTTTCATTAATTCTGCCTTTATCTCTTCTCTCTCCATGCAAGGAGTGCTGGTGAGACTCCCATCGTTCTCTCAATAAGGTTTAAACAATGTATAGCCTTGAAAACACATTTCATAATAAAGCAAGCAACAGATCAAACAGACTTCAATATATTGATGTACAAAGCATATCATTAATCCTATTATTTTAGCTGTCCTTATTTGTCACAAACGTAAAATATGTCACGGTCCATCGCGCCCACATTGTGGATTCTCCTCCAGCTACATGACTTGCCTTTTTTTTTCCTATGGCTACGTGCATCTTCGACACTGACACATCTCTCAACATGACATTTTAACATAGTTCAGTGAAGATGACCGTCATGCTTCACAATCCAACATTAACATTGCAGTTCTTGCATAAATGTAAGCCATGAAAATACTCTAAAGTTTACACAGCGGTGAGCAGTGTTCAGGTGATACAGAAAATCTGGTGCGTTGGGCAGAGACAATCAGTTAATCTATCAAAGTCTCTTGAAGTTATGCTCCTATCTATACTACTTACAACACAACTATTCTTTTGTTATTGAAAAGCTTGGATAGATGGCTCTGGATTGTGTTATCTAAGTAAGTGGTTGTTCTCCTTACAGCAATGTGGATTGAGGGGAGATCTGATGCAGGTGTAGGTAAGTTAGACAAGGATAACCCGTTCCCATTAGTTGATGGTACAAGGACTAGGAGACACAGATTGATGGTTTTGGGAAAGAGATGCAGCGAAATTTGAGGAAGCACTTTTTGCTTTACCTGCTGCATTGCAACTGCAATGTCTGTCCACAAGTGTGGTGGAAGCAGAGACAATCAATGATTTCAATAGGAAATTGGAGAAACACTTGAAGGAAACAAACTTGCTCCAGGGTGACGCCAATCAAGCGGGAGAATGAATCTGATTGGATGATAAGAATATTTTATCAATTTCAATTCTGTCAAAGCTTTGACATTTTTTTCGTTTGTAAAATACTGCAACAAAAAGTAAACCTGCAATTTGAGGTTGCGATGGCAGGGAATCGAAGCCAGGTCAAATGCTTGTAAGGCAACTATGCTCACCACTATACCACCATCGCTTACTGTCCTGCGCTCGTCCAGCGTTTTGATTAATAGAATGCTGTACAATGGTTTCAACTTGTACCTGAGCAACGAAAAGCAAAATACTGCGGATGCTGGAAATTGAAACAAAAACAACAAATGCTGGAATCACTCAGCAGGTCTGGCAGCATCTGTGGAAAGAGAAGCAGAGTTAACGTTTCGATTCAGTGACCCTTCTTCGGAACTGCCAAATATTAGAAATGTCACAGATTATAAGCAAGTGAGGTGGGGTGGGGCAAGAGATAACAAAGGAGAAGGTGCAGATTGGACCAGGCCACATAGCTGACCAAAAGGTCACGGAGCAAAGGCAAACAACATGTTAATGGTGTGTTGAAAGACGAAGCATTAGTACAGATTAGGTGTGAATACACTGAATATTGAACAGCAGCAAGTGCAAACCTAAAAAAAAACCTGAAAAAAACAGTGGGTAAGCAAACTGAACAAACTAAGATAAAATGAAATAAATGCAAAAAAAGATTGTAAAGAATGTAAAAAAAAGTATGAAAAAATAACTAAAAATGAAAGTAAAATGGGGGGCTGTCATGCTCTGAAATTATTGAACACAATGTTCAGTCCTGCAGGCTGTAGTGTGCCTAATCGGTAGATGAGATGCTGTTCCTCGAGCTTGCGTTGATGTTCACTGGAACACTGCAGCAATCCCAGGACAGAGATGTGAGCATGAGAGCAGGGGGGAGTGTTGAAATGGCAAGCAAACGGAAGCTCAGGGTCCCGCTTGCGGACTGAGCGGAGATGTTCCGCAAAGCGGTCACCCAGTCTGCGCTTGGTCTCCCCAATGTAGAGGAGACCACACTGTGAGCAGCGAATACAGTATACTACATTGAAAGAAGTACAAGTAAATCGCTGCTTCACCTGAAAGGAGTGTTTGGGGCCTGGGATAGTGAGGAGAGAGGAGGTAAATGGGCAGGTATTACACCTCCTGCGATTGCAAGGGAAGGTGCCCTGGGACGGGGACGAGGTGGTGGGGGTAATGGAGGAGTGGACCAGTGTGTCGCGGAGGGAACGATCCCTTCGAATTGCTGACAGGGGAACGGAGGGGAAGATGCGACTGGTAGAGTCATCATGCTGGAGGTGGCTAAAATGGCGGAGGATGATCCTTTGGATATGGAGGCTGGTGGGATGAAAAGTGAGGGCAAGGGGAACCCTGTCACGGTTCTGGGAGGGAGGAGAAGGGGTGAGGGTAGAGGTGCGGGGAATGGGTCGGACACGGTTGAGGGCCCTGTCAACCGAAGTTGGGGGAAACCCTCGGTTGAGGAAAAAGGAGGTCATATCAGAAGCACCGTCATGGAAGGTAGCATCATCAGAGCAGATGCGTCGGAGACGGAGAAACTGGGAGAATGGAATGTAGTCCTTACAGGAGGTAGGGTGTGAAGAAGTGTAGTCGAGGTAGCTGTGGGAGTCGGTGGGCTTATAATGGATATTGGTGGACAACCTATCCCCAGAGATGGAGACAGAGAAGTCGAGGAAGGGAAGGGAAGTGTCAGAGATGGACCATGTAAAGGTGAGAGAAGGGTGGAAATTGGAAGCAAAGTTGATAAAGTTTTCTAGTTCGGGGCGGGAGCAGGAAACGGCACCGATACAGTCATCAATGTACCGGAAAAAGAGTTGGGGGAGGGGGCCTGAGTAGGACTGGAACAAAGAACGATCGACATATCCCACAAAAAGGCAGGCATAACTCGGACCCATGCGGGTACCCATAGCGACACCTTTTACTTGAAGGAAGTGCGTGGAGTTGAAGGAGAAGTTGTTCAATGTGAGAACAAGTTCAGCCAGGCGGAGGAGGGTGGTAGTGGATGGGGACTGGTTGGACCTCTGTTCCAGGAAGAAGCGGAGAGCCCTCAAACCATCCTGGTGGAGGATGGAGGTGTAGAGCGATTGGACGTCCATAGTGAAGAGGAGGCGGTTGGGCCCAGGAAACTGGAAATTGTCAAAATGACAGAGGGCGTCAGAAGATTCACGGATGTAGGTGGGAAGAGACTGGACCAGCGGAGAAAAGATAGAGTCTCGATAGGAAGAAATAAGTTCAGTGGGGCAGGAGTCGGCTGACACAATGGGTCTGCCGGGACAGTCCCGTTTGTGGATTTTGGGAAGGAGGTAGAAGCGGGCTGTCCGGGGTTGTGGGACTATGAGGTTGGAAGCCGTAGAGGGAAGCTCTCCAGAGGAGATGAGGTCAGTGACCGTCCTTTGGACGGTGGCTTGATGTTGGACGGTGGCTCTAAAACAATGCTTTGCTTGAAAGCTTTCCTCTCATCGTGGAGAGGAACTTCAGTGCTGAGAAGAGACCTGTCCAGACTTCATTCCCCCGGCGTCAGCGTCAAACGCTCAAAGTCATGCGCAGGACAACAAAAGACAGCAGCAAAAAAAACTCAAAAGACTGCCCCCTACTGTGCCCATCATTGTTCTGCTGTTTGGCAAAGCAACCATCCTGAGGGATCTTTTCGTGCGATGCCATTCGTTCTGATATTCCTGTCGGTTATACTTTGCATTAGATTAAAAAGAAATCTGTAACATTCCAAAACTGACAATAATTTTGCTGCAAAGTGCCTGTTATAATCAAATACACGGGTATGTTGCTCAAGATTTTCTTGTTTTAAACCATAAGGATACCAAAAGAATTAGGGGGGAAACAGTTTAAAATAGTGTTTCGTTCTTTTTTTCAATCGAGAAAGTTTGTTCTAAAATTTACTTGAAGTAACTTATCTGAGAATCTTTGGCTCCGTCCCCTTGGAGACAAGAAATGAAATTAATCCCGCTGCAGCTTGGAAATTATTCCATTTTAAGTTTCTAAATTGACATATAATTGGACAAATTAAGCCATTGGGCTCAGGGACAGAGCCAGAGTGTCATTAATCCAAATACTCATTTGTGCTTTTAATCAGGTGAAGGTAGGTTCCAAAGCCACAAGAGAACTGAGGCCACCGTAAGAGATCCAGCAGCTTTAAGAATTTAAGAGCAATAACTGCAGACAACAGATGTCACAGCATTTTTATCAATGAGACGAAACGCCTGAGCAGGAGAGAAAGTTCCAAGCACTTCTGTCTTTAATGTAAAGAAAAACATGCAATGCCATCAAGTCAGGGCACAAAAAAGTAGAATCGATAAACGGCGGAGCGGGTTGGATGGGCCATATGGTCCACTTCTGCTCCTATTTCTTATGTTCTTGTGTTCTCGTTTTTACTACTACATGTTAACAGGTAGAATATGAATGGCACATTTCATACAATAGCAGAGACTAATGGTTGAAAATTGATGGCCAGACTCTCTAACAGCACTTTGTGGACATGTATAGATTCAATTTCACAGTGACCTAAAGCACCAGAGACTTTGAGCTAAAACATTCATCTAATTCTCACACAGTACTTGAGACTGATAGTTACACACTCATATACAGCACAAGAGACTGGCAGAGATTAAAATTACTGCCACATTAACACATAGGAATACCGACTGCAAAATATAAACAATATTCCCATCTTGACACAGATTAACACAGAGAGACATAGAATAGATAAATAACCAGGCACTGACTGACACTTTCTGAATCTGTCCATCTCTCTCTCTCTCACACACACACACGCAACCTCAATGAGTATCAGCTTTCGACTGTGACTGTTATTAAACAACAGAAAATGTGATACTCACTGACAGTTTATCAGCTGGAAATCAGCAGGGAACTGGGATTTCTTTTAGGTACTTTAACTATATATAACAGATAGGAACATGCGAGGGGTTGGATGCGGGTGGGGATAGCAGATCAGCTGCAGAAAAAAATCTAACTGCACACACACACACACACACACACACACACACACACACACACACACACACACACACACACACACACACACACACACACACACACACACACACACACACACACACACACACACACACACACACACCATAACATAAATAAATACACTACCACCCCAAAGCAGGAAACTCCAAGGCAGGTAGCCTAACTTCTGTTATAGGGAAAATGCTGGATTTATTATTGAAGAGGGTCCAACAGGGCACCTCGAAAATCGTGAAGTAATCAGGGTGCGTCAACATGGTTTTATGAAAGGGAAATCATGTTGACTTACTTATTAGAGCTTTTTGAGGATGTTCCAACCAAAGTGAATAAAGGGGAATATTTGATGTGCTGTACTTAGAATACAAAATGTCATTTGGCAAGGTGCCACACAAAATAAGAGCTCATGGTTAGGGGGTAACATTTTAGCATTGTAAGATAATTGGTTACCTAACAAGAAACAGAAAGTAGGGCTAAATGTGCTATTTTTGGGTTGACAAGTTGTAACTAGTGGAGTGCCAGGGGATTGAGTTCTGGGGCCACAACTATTTACAAGCTTTTATAAATGACTTGAATGAAAGGAACAAATGTATCGTTGCTAAATGATGATGCAGGGATAGGTAAGAGAGTAAGCTCTGTGGTCTACACAAGGAATCTGCAAAGGGATTTAGATACTTTAAGTGAGTGGTCACAATTGTGAAGATGAAGTTTAATGTGAGAAAATGTGAACTCGTCCAGTTATTATTTAAATGGAGAGAGATTGCAGAACTCTGCGGGGCAGAGTTGGGTGTCCTGGTACATGGAACACAAATTGTTAGTATGCACGCACAAGTGATTGGTAAGGCAAATAGAATGATGCCATTAATTGCAAGAGGGATGAATTATTAAAGTAAGCAAGATTTGCTGCAGTGTTACACAGTGTTGCTGAGAGTTCATCTGTCGTACTGTGTACAGTTTTCGTCTCTTCAATTGATAAAGTTGCATTATAAGCAGTTCATAGAAGGTTCAGTCGACTGATTGCTAAGATGAAGGGGTTATCTTAAGGGGAAAGGTTGGACATGTTGCCCTGTATCCATTGGCGGTAAGAAGAATGAGAGGTGATCTTATTGAAAAATATAAGATCTGCAGGGCCCATGGCAGGGTGGATGCTGATACATAGATGTTTCCCGTTCTGAGAGATATTAGACCCAGGGAACACAGTTTCAAAATAAGGAATCAACCAATAAACATGGTGATTGTTTCTTGTTCTTCGAGGGTCGTCAGGGAGCAGTGGAAGCAGGGCCGTTGCATAATTTTAAGACTGAGTTACACAAATTCCTATTTCACAAGCGAGTATAAAGGTTTAGGGGGCAAAGAGCAAAGTAGAGTTGAGGCCACAAACTAATCTGCCATGAATTATGTTTAAACTGTGTCCTGGTTCTGGTCTCTCTCATAAGGGCAAACATCCTCTCAGCATCTACCCTGTCAAGCACCCCCGACATTTCATCAGCCAAATGGCCTACTTCTGCACCTAATTCTTACGTATGTTACGTTAGTCATCTATTATTCTTGATTCCGCATTTTCCTCATCAATGACAGACTTAGTTTCAGAGTGAATTTTAAAGTTAGGTTGATAACCCGATCACTTTCAAACTGCCTGTAACGGACTGGAACAAAGCCCCATTCAGATCATGTACCACCACAAATTTCAGCTCAATCTTTCTAAAGATAACCAATTAGACCGAATCGCACATCCCTTCCCATAGGCCCTGCTGTTGGAATGAAACCAGTCCTCACACTCCTGTGAAAAGCCAACCCCTGAAAGAGTCTGCAAAATAATCCATGTTTTGTCTCTGTGCGAACATCAGTCTGGGTTGCAGGTGGGTCTGAGGTTAATAAATGGAATTTGTTCCCAAATCATAATTACAGAAAGGTAAAAAAGGGCTAGATGGTGAAGGAGATGGGAGCACTCTGACTCATACACTTAAATCAAGATCATGTGCAGGGACAGCAATTGATTGAGTCCGAGGACATGGCGGGACGGAGGGGAGGTGGGGGTGGGGGGGGGGGGGGGCGTTGCGGGGGAGAGAGCGGATTATTGGTGGATATTTAGTTGAACAGTGGAAAATGTTTTTAAAAATATGCAGTGATGGAGCCGGTCAGTGAAAATGCTTGTCAGAGAACTGGAAATTAACTCGGTCTGAAATTTGAAGAGTTGCTTTTGAAATCATTACAGTAAAACGATTCTTTAAGAGAGGTGTGGTCGCAGTTCTTTCAGAGAATCTGCCGGTGGATCTTAAAAGAGATGTTGTGTTTGGTGCTTTATTTCTGTACAATGTGGAGATCTGAAATGAGCTGGTCTACTTGGTCACCACCTTTGCACCTGCCGAGACGGCGTGCTTGGCCAGATCCCCACGCAGCAGCACATCCATTGCGATGCAGATGTGCAAAAACAAGTTGCAAGATCCAAATGATTTTAGGCAAGTGCCATCTCCTGGCGGAAAATAGCCATTCCTTCATAAATATTTTAAATTATCAAGTAATAACATCGAGTGTGTTGGAGGCAGATTCAACCAAGACCTTAAAAAGAGAATTTGATAATTAAATCAAGAGTAAACAAAACAGCAGAGCTATGGAGAAAAGGTTGGGAAGTGGGACGAGGTGAGCTGGTCTTGCAGATAGCCGACCCGACACGATGGGCCGAATGGCCGCTTTCAATGCTGTCACCATTCCATCATTCCATCCTATGATGGGAACATGAACGTGGTGTTTAGGTGCAGATTAAAATGGTTTCTAATTATTTCATCCAAAACATTCCAGTTCCAAACAGCTAGGATGTGTGTGGTCCATATATGAAGAGTGAGAAGCTTTGCAAAGTAAGCAATGGCAGTAAAGGGGTCAGTGTAACTGTCTTCCAAGCCCTTGACCCGGGTTCGGTTTCCAGCGAACGCAATGTTCAATTGCACCTGTGTTTTAATTCTGCAACTTTGCAGCAACATTTTACCAACGAAAAATGGCAAAGCCATTACTGAATTGAAGTTGACAAAATAATCTCATCATCCAATCAGACTTACTCTCCTGTTTGATCGGCATCACCCTGCAGCAAGCCTGTTTCCTTCAAGTGAAATGTACAACATGTTTAAGGGCATGGATTGAGTGGAGGTGAAGGGTATATTTTCCTGAGCAGAGAGGTCAGGGACGAGGGGGCATATATTTCAAGTGATTGGCAGAAAAATTGGAGGGGAGATGAGGAAAAGACTTTTTCTCCTAGAGGTTGGTGATGGTCTGGAACTCAATGTCTGAAAGGTTAGTTGAGGCAGAGACCCAACTCATTTTAAAGGAGTCGGGATATGCACGTCAAGTACCATAAGCTGCATGGCTACAGATCAAATGCTGGAAGCGGGGATTAGAATAGGTGGATCGTTTTTTTTCGGCTGGCATAGACATGATGGGTCAAGTGGCTTCTTTCTGCGTCTTAACTTTTCAATGTTTCCATAAATAAGGTATGCATTTACATATGTCAAACTCGCAGAGAGATGTTGGTATATTGCATGATCAAATCGGCCTTCCAAGCAGTTGACCCTGGTTTCCGACTGCAGGTCAGACCTCAATTCTGGTACCATGCAGCTGCATTTTATAAAGTAAATATTGTCAATGCGATGTCAAAAAAAACACATGTCATCCATGTGCGTCTCGCAGAAAGCTAAGCTTCAATTTTCTTTCAATGAGATCTTTGTTTAGGAAGACATGTCCTTTAAACGAATAAATTAAATCTCAGTCAGAAACTATAGGAAGATCTTTATTAAATAATACAGAAAAGGGACATCGGAAAAGTTCAGTTCACAATCAGTGCTCTGGCTAAAGACTGAACCCAACACTCATATACCGGACAATGAAATGTAAAGAAGCAAAATTACACTCAGAGACCAGCAAATGACGGGGACAGAGTGCAAGCTACATACAGATATATCTGAAGCGAAAATGTACAAAGTAAGATGTTTCAAACAAAATAAGTGGACAGGTTGCAGATAACCCTACACTCAAAATCAAAAACACAGAGATAGAAATAGACTGCAGGTTAGAGATTGCTATATAGAGTCATAGAGTTTTACAGCACAGCAACAGGCCTTTCTGCCCACGCGCCTGCGCCGACCATCAAGCACCCGTTCTATCTAATCCCATTTCTCCTCACTTAGCCCGTAGCCTTGTATGTTATGGTGTTTCAAATGCTCATATGCATACTGCTTGAATGTCGTGAGTATTCCTGCCTGTACCACTGCTTCAGGCAGTGTGTTGCAGGTTCCAACCACCCTCTGGGTGATGAAATCCGTCCTCAACTCCCCTCTAAACCTCCTGCCCCTTACCTTAAGTCTATGCCCCGGAGTTATTGACACTTCCACTAAGGGAAAATGTTTCTTCCTAACCATCCTATCAATGCCCCTCATTATTTTCTATAGTCAGTCAGGTCCGCCCTCAGCCTTCTCTGCTCCAAGGAAAACAACCCCAGCCCATCTAGTCTTTATTCATAACTGAAATGCTCCAGCCCAGGCAACATCGTGGTAAATCTCCTCTGCACCCTCTCCACTGCAATCACATCCTTCCTATAATGTGGTGACCAGAACTGCACACAATACTACAGCTGTGGCCTAACTAGCATCTTATACAGCTCCATCATAGCTTCCCAGCTGTTATATGCTTGGCCTCCGCCAATAAAGGCAAGTATCCTTGGCGCCTTCATAACCACCTTATCTACATTCTTCAGTGATCTATGGACAAGCACCCCAAGGTCCCTTTGACCCTCTGTACTCCCTAGGGTCCTACAATCCATTGTATATTCCATTGCTTTCTTAAAGCTCCCAAAGTGCATCACCTCACATTTCTGAGGATTTAACTCCATTTGCCACTGCTCTGCCCATCTTACTAGCCGATCTATACTGTCCTGTAGTCCAAGGCTTTCCTCCTCACTATTTACAACACCACCAATTTTCGTGTTGTCTGCGTACTTACTGATCATACCTCCTACATTCACGTCTAAATCATTAATGTACACTACAAACAGCAAGGGTCCCAGCATCGATCCCTGCGGTACATCACTGGTCACAGGCTTCCTATCGCACAATAACCCTCTACTATCACCCACTGCCTTCTTTCACTGAGCCAATTTTGAATCCAAGTTCCCAAATTGCTCTGGATCCCATGGGCTTTTACTTTCTTAACGAATCTCCCATGCGGGACCTTATCAAAAGCCTTCATGAAGTCCATACAGACTACATCAACTGCTTTACCCTCATCTACACCTCTAGTCATGTCCTCGGAAAACTCAATCAAATTTGTTAGACACGATCTCCCCCTGACAAAGCCATGCTGACTATCCCTGATTAAGCCCTGCCTCTCCAAGTGGAGATTAATCCTGTCTCACAGTTTTTTTCCCCAAATACTTTCCCTATCACTGATG
The DNA here is from genome assembly GCF_036365525.1 of Heterodontus francisci. Classification (NCBI taxonomy): domain Eukaryota; kingdom Metazoa; phylum Chordata; class Chondrichthyes; order Heterodontiformes; family Heterodontidae; genus Heterodontus; species Heterodontus francisci. The sequence continues at coordinate 29,878,913 of NC_090391.1, forward strand.
TTAGACTCAATGGCCTGTAATTAATGATGGTGCCACATTCGCTGTCCTCCAGTCCTCTGCTACCCCTCCTGTGGACAGAGAGGATCTGAACATTTGCGTCGGAGCCCCCGCTATCTCTCCCTTGCCTCGCATAGCAGCCTGGGATGCATCTCATCTGGGCCTGGAGATTTATCCAGCTTCAGGCCCGCTAATACAGCGAATAATTTTTTATTTATTCATTCATGGGATGTGGGCGACGCTGGCCAGGCCGGCATTTATTGCACATCCTTTGAGAATGTGGTGGTGAGCTGCCTTCTTGAACCGCTGCAGTCCATTTGGGGTAGGTATATGCACAGTGCTGTTAGGAAGGGAGTTCCAGGATTTTGACCAGCAACAGTGAAGGAACGGCGATATAGTTCTAAGTCAGAATGGTGTGTGACTTGGAGGGGAACTTGCAGTTGGTGGTGTTCCGATGTATTTGCGGCCCTTGTCCTTCTAGTTGGTAGAGGTCGCGGGTTATGAGCGGCATGGACAGAGTGGATAGTCAGAAGCTTTTTCCTAGGGTGGAAGAGTCAGTTACTAGGGGACATAGGTTTAAGGTGAGGGGTGTAAAGTTTAGAGGGGATGTGCGAGGCAAGTTCTTTACACAGAGGGTGGTGAGTGCCTGGAACCTGCTGCTGGGGGAGATGGTGAAAGCAGGCATGAAATGAAATTTAAGAGGCATCTTGACAAATACATTAATAGGATGGAAATCGAAGGATACGGTCCCTGGAAGTGCAGAATGTTTTAGTTTAGGCAGGCATCAAGATTGGCGCAGGCTTGGAGGGCCGAATGGCCTTTTCCTGTGCTGTACTGTTCTTTGTTTGGAAGGTGCTGTCTAAGGAGCCTTGGTGCATTGCTACAGTGCATCTTGCAGATGGTACACACTGCTGCCACTGTGCGTTGGTGGTGGAGGGAGTGAATATTTGTCGATGGGGTGCCAATCAAGCGGCCTGCTTTGTCCTGGATGGTGTCGAGCTTCTTGAGTGTTGGAGCTGCACGCATCCAGGCAAGTGGAGAGTATGCCATCACACTCCTGACTTGTGCCTTGTTGAAGGTGGACAGGCATTGGGGAGTCAGGAGGTGAGTAACTCGCCTCAGGATTCCTAGCCTCTGACCTGCTCTTGTAGCCACGGTATTTACATGGCTACTCCTTTAAAATGCTAATGTGTTCAAGTATTTCACAATCCCCTTCTCTGATCACTGTACCTACATCGTTCCATTCCATAGTGAACACAGATGAAAAGTAATGATTCAATACCTCACCAATGTTCTCTGGCTCCACACACAGATCGCCTCTTTGACCCCTAATGGGCCCCACTTTTTCCCTGGTTATCCTCTTCCCTCTAACATACTTGTAAAACACCTTGGGATTTTCCTTTATCTTGACTGCCAATGATTTTTCATGCCCCTTCTTCGCTCTCCTAATTACTTTAGACTAGTTATCAGACAGAACCGGGAATCTGCAGTACTGTACATGAACAATCAAACAGCACTGGGAAAGCATGCTATCTGATCTGCCATTTTTCCAATCAATCAATCTTTCCTTTCACTGACGTTTAGCTTCCAGTCCAATCTCTCTGAATTGAATTCAGTGAGCTTAGGAAGTGCGGTAAGGAAATGATCATTGGCCTCTGTGTTGCTCATGTTCAAATCGCCATGGCATTGCATCACCCCGCCCCGCCTCCTCCCCCCTCCACCCCCGCCGCCGCTCCAAATCTCTACAGCCCTCCGAAAATTGTGTTCACTGAAAAAGGGAGAGGGTAATAACTAGGTTTCTACCCCTGATCATTATCCAATGAAGTCGGGCACAACGTGCTCGTTTGTGAAAGTTTGATGGCGGAGTGTAGGTGGGGTGGGGCGTTGGTTCCTGGTGACAGGATCAGGACCAGATTCCCCACAACTCCATCTGCAGGAATAGCCTGCTGCGAGAACGGATGAACCAGATCGCAACATTTGGACAAGGCAGAGCACAATAACCTTTATGATAACTTTAACTTCATTAGGATAGTTGAGTCGGGTCGGGCGCAGGAAAAATTAAAGGAATTGAGCCGGGTCGTGTTCGGGGTGGATGTGGTCAGGATGGGCCCAGCTCGGGATTCAATTTTATACCCGAGCAGGTCATTACTCACAATCACTGTGATTTGCAGTTTTGTCCAATTAGCTCTGGGTCCAGGGTGGATTTAGTTGAATCCATATGAGCTTTTCAATGACACCCTTTTGAGAAAAAAAATCATGAATCTTATTAAATTAAACCAAAAAAATCAAAATTAAATAAATTAAATCTTCTGCAGAACAAGTCCCGCCTCAATAGGTCACATTTTCAATAAAATATAAACTCAGAATCAGATTTAAAATCATTTCATTGCTCAGTGCTGTGAATATAAAATGTATTTCTGTCCTGTGGGGAGTGGAAAGAATGGAATATGCAATGGGATTTACTTCCAAGGTTTGAAACCCTTCAGCTCTTTCTATGATTTCACTAGTTTAACAAGTAGATTGAAAGGGTATTTCACAGCTTTCTTCAGCTCCTGTCTGAATTTAGTCTGTGTCACAGTGTAAATACAGGTATTGGTGCAAGTACTGAGAAGCTGCAGCATCTTTGATGTGTGTTCTGTGATGTAGTGAGGGTCAGTGGTGGAGTAATAATATTGAATATCTGCAATTCGCCTATAAATGTTATACACAACCCAGGTCACCCATAACAGTATAAAACTGCCGGATATACTGAAGAGTAGAATAATTGATTTTCTGCGATTCTCCATCTCTGGGTCCTTGTGATTCTCTGCATTGCTGTGGCCCTGGAATCCCCTGCGGACTTTACTTGCAAATAAAATACGTCTGACCGTCAGAACATTGAGCAGCAAAATCAGAAAAAACGGGACACAGGGGGTTAGAATGAGGTGAAACAATTCAAATACCCCCCATATGGGGGAAGTATAGAAGCTAGGTTTATGGACACAACGTAGGGGAACATTATCAATAATGTACCTTGGTTTATATGTAAAGTACCAAGGGACTGACTCTAAACAGCCCAGCACACTCACTGTTCCTACAACCACAGCCGCCGTTTTCTCACTGCAATATTTTCTTTGCAGCTTATCACAACAAATGGTCACAAATCGATCAAAGGTGAAAGCGACTGTGAGCCAGACAGAAACACCTGTGGCTGCAGAAAGCAGAACGGCAGTGAGAATACACACAGGAGTAATTCTCAGGAATGAATCTGGGAAATAAAGTGAAACAATCCAACTCAATATGGGTTCAGTGATAACGACCAGGAGATCAGCCACTGCCATTCCCACCAGGTAGACAGTGATACATTTGGAGAGACCACACTTTCCTCGGGATAGGATCACAATCGCCACCAAGTTAACTGGAAGAGAGAGAAAAGGAAGGAGAGAAATTACTGATCAGAGCTGGAGATAAAGCAACAATTTGATAGGATCTGGGCTGCAATTTCCAACTTTGTTGCTGTATTGAACAGTGAAAACTGATTCATTGATCTGGGCAGTGTTTTGCCACAGTGAAATGTTTGAATAATAAGAATGAATTCGGAAATTGATACAGAAAGTGAATAAAGTCAGCACCGGATCTATTGGAAGTACTGAGTTAGGATGCAGTGCCAGTGGGTAAATGAGAAAGGATTTTACAGAGATGGAATCCAATGGGTTAAATGGGAGTTTGCCTCCAGATTGTTGGTTGGGAATGCTTGCGGAGGGCGGGAAGCACAGCTGGTTGTTGCCCTGGGTTCAGAGAACCGACAGGGACTGTTACCAATGGGAAAGGGCTGAAAACTGTATTTGAGTATCAGCCATGATCTAAAATGGCGAAGCAGGACTGAAGGGCTCAATGGCTTCCTCCTGCTCCTATGTTCCTGTATACCTATCAGGTTGGACGATCCTGTGAGTGAGATTGGGAGGGAGAGAAGGAAAAGGACATGTTGGAGCTGGAGGGGAAACAGAAGCAGATGATTTGGGAAAGTGGATAAACTGAAGCAATGGATGAAGCTCCTAAGTATTCAATACAGTGGGAGGAGAGGCGGAGATTCAAAGGGAGAAACCGAGGCACAAGTGTCAGAGGAAATCGAATTTATAGATCCCAGTAATACAACTCAATTAATACATTCAACAATAATCCCTGTAGTTGCTGGTGTTGGAGAACAGTTCCTTGGTTATAAACATTTAGCCAAAACATTTAGATCGTACGGGCAATAAATGCCAATTCAAGCATATTTCTGATATCAGCCTTGCTATTTCTTGAAATCAGCGGTCACAGATATTCTAAAACCAGATTTTGTTAAATTTTATTAGTATTCAAGCATGGGATGTGGGCGTCGCTGGCCAGGCCAGCATTTATTGCCCATCTCTAACGGCCCTTGAGAAGGTCGTGGTGAGCTGCCTTCTTGAACCGCTGCAGTCCATGTGGGGTAGCTGCACCCACAGTGCTGTTAGGAAGGTTCCAGGATTTTGACCCAGCGACAGTGAAGGAACAGCGATATAGTTCCAAATTAGGATGATGTGTAACTCGGAGGGGGCACTTGCAGGTGGTGGTGTTCCCTTGCATTTGCTGCCCTTGTCCTTCTATTTGGTAGATGTCGCTGTTTTGGATGGTTGGCTGTCTAAGGCGCCTTGCTGCGTTGCTGCAGTGCATCTTGTAGATGGTACACACAGCGGCCACTGTGTGTCGGTGGTGGAGGGAGTGAATGTTTGTAGATGGGGTGCCAATCAAGCGGGCTGCTTTTCCCTGGATCGTGTCGAGCTTCTTGAGTGTTGTTGGATCTTCACCCATCCAGGCAAGTGGAGAGTATTCCATCACATTCCTGACTTGTGCCGTGTAGATGGTGGACAGGCATTGGGGAGTCAGGAGGTGAGTTGCCCGCCGCAGGATTCCTAGCCTCTGACCTGCTCTTGTAGCCACGGTATTTATATGGCTACTCCAGTTCAGTTTCTGGTCAATGGTAGCCCCGAGGATGTTGATAGTGGTGGGGGGTGGGGGGGGTGGGGGTTCAGCGAATGTAATGCCATTGAATGTCAAGGGGGGATAGCTAGATTCTCTCTTGTTGGAGATGGTCATTGCTTGGCACTTGTGTGGCGCGAATGGTACTTGCCACTTATCACCCCAAGCCTGGATACTGTCCAAATCTTGTTACATATCTACACGGACTGCTTCAGTATCTGAGGAGTCACGAATGGTGCTGAACATTGTGCAATCATCAGCGAACATCCCACTTCTGGCCTTATGATTGAAGGAAGGCCATTGATGAAGCAGCTGAAGATGTTTGGGCCGAGGACATTACCCCGAGGATCTCCTGCAGTGATGTCCTGGAGCTCAGATGGTTGGCCTCCAACAACGATCTTCCATTGTGCTAGGTATGACTCCAGCCAGCTGTGGTATTTCCACCTGATTCCCATTGACCTCAGTTTTGCTAGGGCTCCTTTATGCCATACTCGGTCAAATGCTGCCTTGATGTCAAGGGCAGTTACTCTCACATCACCTCTTTTGTCCATGTTTGAGCCAAAGCTGGAATGAGGTCAGGAGCTGAGTGGCCCCAGCCGAACACAAACTGAAAAGGTTATGGTGAACAAGTGCCGCTTGATGACACCTTCCACCACTTTACTGAAGATTGAGAGTAGGTTGATGGGGTGGTAGTTGGCCCGGTTGGACTTGTCCTGATGTTGTGTCCAGGACAAACCTGGGCAATTATCCACATTTCAGGGTAGATGCCAGTGTTGTAGCTGTACTGGAGCAGGTATGATTCCTTGAGTATGACTATGTCAGGTTGTTGCTTAACTAGTCTGTGTGACAGCTCTCCCAACATTGGCACAACCCCCAGATGTTAATGAGGAGGACTTGGCAGCATCGACAGGGGTGGGTTTGCGTTGTCGTTGTCAGTGCGTAGGCCGATGCCGGGTGGCCCGACCGGTTTCATTTCTTTTTATTAACTTCGTAGCGGTTAGATACAAATGAGTTGCTTGCTTGGGCATTTCAGACGGCATTTAAGAGTCAACCACCTTGCTGTGGTTCTGGAGTCACATGTCGGCCAGACCATGTAAGGACAGCAAATGTCCTTCCCAAAACTGAACCAGGTGGGTTTTTACAGCAATCGGCAATGGTTTTTAACTTCCATATCTTTCTTAACTGAACTCAAATTCTACCACTTGCTGTGGTGAGATTCGAACGCATGCTCCCAGAAGAATACCTTGCGTGTTTGAGTTATTAGCGACAATACCATTACACCACTGCCTCCTTGTCGGTTAAAGGGTGAATTACCATCAGTGAAGAACTGATTCTGTTATGTTTATTCGGTCAGTAAATAAGGAATAAGAACTTTCTAGAAATGAAAATGATGACCTGACAGAAATAAATACAGAGGATTAACTCCAAAATGACAATGAATGCAATGTGACAACGGATAACTTCAACTCACAGTTTCTCTCACTAATTGTTCTGGACATTCCAGCACTTTATGATGGAAAATTATTCACACTGCTGCTTCTTTCTCTTTACCTTTGCTTATCTCTTTCCCTTGGTTTCGTTCTCCGTGCTCCTATCTCCTTCCCTATCTCTCTGGAGTGCTCACACCCTGCCCATTGCTACTTGATGCCACTTTTCACATCCGATTCATTCCTTACATTCTGCGCCTGTATTCTGTTCAACAGCCACGTGTCCAATGGCTCTTTTCTCTGAGTCAGTTTGTTCACGCAACACCAAAGTCTCCACCTGTTCACCTACACTCTACAGTTCATCTACAGTGCATTGATTAAACAGGATCAAAACCTTCTTCCAGACAAACCTCACAATCATTCCTTCTCCTGGAATTATAAAGTACACTGTTAAAATGTGAGATTGTTTCATTAATAAAGCACCAACATCAGCGCTGCAGCTGACAATACATAGATATATGGGAGACTCTTGATTCCAGGTGATAGAGTGAAAACCAATAAAGCATCACATCAATGCTCTCTATTTTACAATGTCGTGCAGTAGCTGTGAAGGTTCCACAGTGAAGCAGAGAAAGAGATGTGAAAGTGTCAGCAGAAAACTCAGTTCAGCAGCCAGACCTCTGAACAGCGTCAGACGCAAACAGAATGAAATAATATTTTACAGCAGTGATGACCAATAAATACATGAAATCCCAGTTAGTTGGAACCATGTTATTGGGGAGGAGGACATTGTGCTGCCCCGTTGTAACACTTAGACTGTGAGATGTCTCGTGCGCAATCACTGAGAAAAAATCATAAAAATATTCCAAGGCAGGTTCATTCCACATGGTGAAACTGTTAAAAGCTCATGATGGTCTGATTCTTGATCCTAACCGAGACATCCCATTCAAATACATTCAATGCACAAAATAATCCAGTAACAATGCCAGGAGTACTTAAACCAATACCATTCAAGACATAATACAACTCCTGCAATCCTGAAAGAGGAGACAGTGAGGAGATTCCATCAATAAATTGCTGGAGAAGAACAGGTGGCTGTGTAAAACACACAGTGGGAAATAATAACGAGCTGAGAAGCACAGTTAATATCGATTTGCACATTTAAGATCTGAGATAGAGGCTCACCAGGGACTCCAATCGCTGCAAGTACAGGATAATAAATGTCTTCTATCTGATAGAGTACTGGATATCCCATTTCTGTGAGAAACAGGGAGGTCTGCTAGCCTAGAATCCGCAGCTCCAGCAGGCACTCAGCACTGATCCATTCCAGTGCGTCCTGATTTATACAAGGGATAAGTCTCCACTGACACGTTTATACCCCTGATCATTGCTATTAGTTACACTCACTTGAACAAACACATTACGTCAACAGCTTTGACTCTGATGGAAATGATGGACGGCTTGCATCTTAGCAGAATTGGTCCAATATCCTCACATGGAGATTTGCCAGGGCTTTTGGGGACTGTTTAAACTAAAGTGTCAGGGGGATGTGCATGTATATGAATGCACATAGTCTGGTTAATAAGACTGGTGAGGTACAGGCGCAAATTGCAATGTGGAAATATGATGCTGTGGCTATAACAGAGACCTGGCTCAAAGAAGGGCAGGACTGGATGTTAAATATTCCTGGATAAAAGATGTTCAGGAAAAATAGGAACGGGAAAAAGGGGGAAGGGTAGCTTTAGTGATTAAGGAGAGCATTGCAGTGCTGGAGATAAAGGATCTCCCTGAGAGATCGAGGGCAGAATCTATTTGGCTGGAGCTAAGGAACAACAAATGTGCAGTTACATTGCTCGGTGTTGTCTATAGGCCACCAGGTAGTGGCAAGGACGTGGAGGAACACATTTGCAACGAAATGTAAGAGAATTGCAAAAATTGTAGGGTAGTTTTAATGGGAGAATTTAATTATCCAAATATAGACTGGGATAACAGTAATATAAAGGGCAGTGAGGTGGAAGAGTTCCAGAGTGTGTTCAGGAAAATTGTCTACAACAGTATATTGCGAGTCCAACAATAAATGAGGCACTGCTAGACCTGGTTCTTGGGAATGAGCTGTACCAATAGGCATAGAGTTATATAACACATAAACAGATCCTTTGGCCCATCGTGTCCGTGCCAGCCATCAAGCACCTATCGATTCTAATCCCATTTTCCAGCACTTTCCGCTAAGCCTTGTATGTGATGGCGTCTCAAGTGCACATCTGAGTACTTCAATTTTGGAGGGTTCTTACCTCTAAAACCCCTTCAGGCAGTGAGTTTCAGATTCCAACCAACCTCTGAGTGAAACACGTTTTTATCAAATTCCCTCTAAACTAACTGCCCCTTACCTTAAATCTATGTCTTGGTCAGCGACACCTCCGCTAAGGGAAAACGTTTCTTCCTATCTACCCTATCTGTGCCCCTCATAAGTTTCTATACCCCAATCAGGTCTCCCCTGCGCTAAAGAAAACAGCCCTCGCCTATCCAGTCTCTTTTGATAGCTGAAATGCTCCAGCCCAGGCAACATCCTAGTCAATCCTCTGCACCCTCTCCAGTGCAATCTCATCCTTCCTATAGTGTGACGACCAGAACTGTACACAGTTCTCCAGCTGTGGCTTAACTAGCTTTTTACACAGTTCCATCATATCATCCCTGCTTTTATTTGCTAGGCCTCGACTAATAAAGACAAGTATCCATTTGCCGTCCTAACCATCTTATCTTGCTGTGCTGCTGCCTTCTGCGATCTATGGACAAGTACACCAAAGTCCCTCTGACCCTCTGCAGTTTCTAGGGTCCTACCACCCATTGTATTTTCTCTTGCCTTGTTAGTCCTCCAAAGAAGCATCACCTCACACTTCTCTGGATTAAATTCCATTTGCCACTGCTCCGCACATCGTACCAGCCCATGTGTATCGTTTTGTAATCTAAGGCCTTCCTCCTCACCATGACACCACCACTTTTCGTGTCATTGTGAATTTACTAATCATACCTCCTATATGCACGTCTAAATCATTAATGTACACTACAAACATCAAGGGTCCCAACACTGATCCCTTCCCAGCACCGATCTCTGCGGTACACCATTGGTTACATGTTTCCAATCGCAAAAGCAACCCTCGACCATCAACCTCTACCTCCTGCCACCAAGCCAATTTTGAATCCAATTTGCCAAATTGCCCTGGATCCTATGGCCTCTTACCTTCTTCACCAATCTTCCTTACGGAACCTTATCAAAAGCCTTACTCAAGCCCATGCAGACTACATCAACTGCTTTACTCTCATCTACACATCTCGTCACCTCCTCTAAAAATTCAGGCAGGTTTTTTAGACATGATTCCCCCAAGACAAAGCTATGCTGACTATCTTTGATTAATCCCTGCCTCGCCAAGGGGAGATTAATCCTGTCTCTCAGAATATTTTTCCAACATTTTCTCTACCACTGATGTTATCCATCTTGAAGAATGGTACGACATTCGATATCCTCCAGCCTTCTGGTACCTCTCTTGTGGCCAGTAAGGATCTGAAAATTTGTGTTAGAGCCCCTGCTATCTCCACCTTTGCCTCACATAACAACCTGGCATACATCTCATCCAGGCCTGGGGATTTATCCACTTTTAAGCCCACTAAAACAGCTAATACCTCCGCCCTTCCAATGCTAATTTGTTCGACTAAATAACAATCCCCCTCCCTGATCTCTGCACCTTCATCGTCCTTCTCCATATTTAACACAGATGAAAACTAATAATTTAAAACCTCTCCTTCATCTTTTGGCTCCACACACAGATTATCACTTTGGTCACTAATGGGCCCCACTCTTTTCCTGGTTATCCTCTTACCCTTCCTATACTTATAAAACGCCTTGGTATGTTAGTTTATCTTGCCTACCAGTGTTTTTTTTCATGCTCCTTCTTTGCTCTTCTAATTACATTTTTAAGTAACCCCTACACTTACTCTACTTCCCTTAGGCCTCTGCTGTTTTCAGCCCCTGAATCTGCCACAAGCCTTCCTTTTTTTTCTTATCCATTGAAATCCAGGGTTCCCTGCATTTGTTGGTCCGACCCTTCAGCTTTACGGGAATATGTTGGCCCTGAACTCTCACTATTTCCATTTAGGATAGCTCCCACTAGTCTGATGTAGACTTTCTGGGAAGTAACTGTTCTCAGTCCACTTTGGCCAGATCCTGTTTTATCATATTGAAATCGGACTTCCCCCAATTCGGTACCTTCTGGCCCATCTTTGTCCTTTTCCATTATTGCATTAAATCTTACAGAGTTCTGCTCACTATCCCCGAAATGCTCCCCCACTGACACTTCTACCACTTGTCCAGCTTCATTCTCAAGGATCATGTCCAGTACTGCCCCTTCTCCTGTAGTACTTTCTAGGAGCTGGCTCAAAATTCTCACTTTAAGAATTCTGCCCCCTTTAAGTCTTTTGCACTAAGACTATCAAAGGTAATAATGGGGAAGTTGAAATCCCGGATTACTATTACCCTATTATTTTACAGCTCCCTGAAATTTGCCGACATATCAGCTTCTCCATCTCTCCCTGACTGTTTGGCGGCTGGTGGAACACCCCCAGCCAAGTGATTGCCGCCTTTATGTTTTTAAGTTGTAATCATATGGCCTCATTTGAGGAACCATTGAAGATATCATCCCTCCTTACTGCAGTAATTTACTCCTTGATCAATAGTGCAATGCCACCTCCTCTTTTAGACCCCCCTCCCCCCACCAACCACTCCCACCTGAAGATTCTATATGCAGGAATATTAAGCTGCCATTATTAAAATGGGCCACGTGGATCAAGTTTCAGTCGGAGATCATTTATGGAATAGCGATCATTGCATCATAAAGTTTCAGCTGACTATGGAACGCGAAAAAGAGCAATCCAGGGTACGAATAATTAACTGGGGGTAGGCCAGCTTCAGTGGCGTGTGGATAGAGCTGAGACGAATAAATTGGAGTCAAAAGCTGGCAGGAAAACCAGTCGATGAACTATAGGATATCTTCAAAGAAGAGATAGTTCGGACACAGTCGAGGTAGGGTAAAAGTAGAGCAAACGAATCCAGAGCTCCCTGGATGACAAAGGAGGTAGAGACTAAGATAAAGAAGAAAAGTTGTGCTTATGACAGATGGCAGGTAGAAAATATTATTGAGACGCAGGCTGAATATTAAAGGTCCAGAGGGGAAGTGAAAAAGCAAATGCGAGAAGCAAAGGGAGAACATGAGACGAGACTAGCAGCTAGCATTAAAGGGAATCCCAAAGTTTTCCATAGACATATAAATAGTAAATGCGTGGCAAAAGGTGGAGTGGGGACGATTAGAGACCAGAAAGGGGTTTTACACATGGAGGCAAAGGGCATAGCAGCGTATCAAATTAATACTTTGCATCTGTCTTTACCAGAAAGAAGATGCAACCCAGATAGTGTTGAAAGAGGAGGTACGTCCGACATTTGGGGGTGGGGTGGTTAAAATTGATAAAGGAAGAACTATTAGGTAGGCTGTCGTTCTGAATGTGGAGAAAGCAACTGGGCCGGATGAGATGCATCCAAGGATACAGAAGAAAGTGAGGGTGAAAATCATAGAGGCACTGGCCATAATTTTTCAGTCTTCCTCAGACTTGGGGTGGCACCAGAGGACTGGAGAATTGCAATGGTTACACCCTTGTTCAGAAAAGGTTGCAAAGGTAAGCCCAGCAATAACTGGCCAGTCAGTTTAACCTTGGTGGTGGGAAAACGAGTAGAAAAAAATAAATTGGGGAAAAATAAATTGTCACATGGACAAATGCCAGTTAATTAATGAAAGCCAGCATGGAGTTCTTAAGGGAAAATCAAGTTTAATTAACTTGCTGGAGTTTTTGTGGATGTAACAGAGAGGGTTGATGAGGACAATGTTTTTGATACAGTGTACATAGAGTGTCAAAAGGCAGTTGATGCAGTGCCACACAACAGGCTTCTATGCAAACTTGTAGCTCTTGGAATAAAAGGGACGGTAGCAACATGGATACAAAATTGGCTGAATAACATGAAACAAAGTTGAGTGAAGAATGGATGTTTTTCAGGTTGGAGGAATTTTTGTAGTAGAGATCCCCAGGGTTCAGTGTTGGGACTTAATAATAAAAGCAAAATACTGCGGATGCTGGAAATCTGAAATAAAAACAAGAAATGCTGGAACCACTCAGCAGGTCTGGCTGCATCTGTGGAAAGAGAAGCAGAGTTAACGTTTCGGGTCAGTGACCCTTCTTCGGAACTGAGCAGAGTTAACGTTTCGGGTCAGTGACCCTTCTTCGGAACTCAGCAGAATTAACGTTTCTGGTCAGTGACCCTTCTTCGGAACTTCAGTGTTGTGGCTCTTGCTTTTCCTGACATATATTAATTACCTAGAACTTGGTGTACAGGGCACGATGTCAAACGTTGCAGGTAATGGGTAACAAGGAGGCATTGTGAACTGTGAAAAAGATAGTGTAGGACTTCAAAAGGACATAGACAAGTTGGAATAGGCAGAAAGGTGGTGGATGAAGTTCAATGCAGCGAAATGTGAGGTGATTCATTTTGGTAGGAAGAACATGGAGAGACAATATAGAATAAAGGCACAATAGTAAATGGGATGCAGGAGCACAGCGACCAAGGTGTATATTTTCATACATCATTAAAGGTGGCAGGACAGCTTGAGTGAGCAGTTAATGAAGCATAAAATATCCTGGGCTTTATTATCAGTGGCATCGACAACAAGAGCAAGGAAGATATGTTGAACTTGTATAAAATACTGGTTTGGCCTCAGTTGGAAGATTGTGTCCAATTCTGAGCGCCACACTGGAGGAAAGACGTGAAGTCATCGGACAGAGTGCAGAAGAGATTCACAATAATTATTCTAGGGATGAGGAATTACAGTTGTGAAGATAGATTGGGGAAGTTCGGACTATTTTCCTTGGAGAAGAGAAGGCTCAGCAGTGATTTGACAGTGGCATTGAAAATCATGAGGGGACTGGATAAAGATAAACTGTTCCCACTCGTGCAAGGATCGAGACCAAGAGAGCACAGATTTAAATTATTTCGTAAGCGAAGAAAAAGTGACATGAGGCAACATTTTTTCAGGTAGCAGTGGTTAATATTTGGAATGCGCTGCCTGAGAAAGTGCTGGAGGTAGGTTCAACTGAAGCATTAAAAAGGGGATTATTTATATGAAGCGGAAGAATGTGCAGGGTTACGGAGAGAAGGAAGGGGAATGCGACTGAGGAAAGTGCTCTTTCAGAGAGCTAGTGCGGACACGATGGGCCGAATGGCTTCCATCAGCGCTGAAACAATTCTGTGATTCTGTCATTATTTCATTATGTGGTGGATAAAACACAATCATTTCAATGCCAGTGATATTTTCTTAGTAAGATCTCTCCCCAGAATAAAGCTGAAATCTGTACTCATACTGGACGGATCTGCAATTATGAGTGGCGTAATTTGCATTTTCCTTATTAATTTATTGACATTGTTCACTTTTGGTGTTTCTATTGTAAATATAACTGATCTGTCTGCAGTGGACACTGAATCAAGGGACAAAAGCAATCCTGTTTCACTGTGTTCCTGCCCTTTCCCAGTTAAAATGTGAAGTCTGAGGATCTGATTTGGGACCACGTTCAGGGTTACAGCCAATAAACTACTGTGGGTGATATCAGGGGCAGACTCTGATATTGGGGAAGGATTCGCATCGTGATAATACCACTGGGTTAGTAATCGAGAGGCCCAACATAATGGCCAACATAAATCCCACCATGGCGGCTGCTGGAATTTAAATTCACGCAATTGACAAAAATCTGCAATTGAAAGCTGGTCTCTGCAATGGTGCCGTGAAACTATCATCGATTGCTGTAAAAACTCATTTGGTTCGCTAATTCCATTCAGGGAAGGAAATCTGCCATCCTTGCCTGGTGTGGCCTACGTGTGGTTACAGACCTAGAGCAATGTGGCTGGCTCTTAACTGCCCTCTGAAATGTCCCAGCAGGCTGTCAAGGACAACAAATGCTGACCTTGTCAGCGGAGGTCACATCACATGAAAGAATAAAAGAACATCTTCTCTCTGCTATTTCACTGCAGATGTTTCCCTGTTTATTCTACAGTGGTTAATGGCTCGGGTAAAATTACAACTCTGCTAAATCCTGACTCCTTTCATCCAGTTCACTGCTGACCAGACATCCAAATTCCACCTCCCCTCACTATCAACTGCTTCAAATCCCTGCTTCCATGTCCAACCCTCATTAAGTCCATCTCGCCCAACACCTTCAGCCTAACTGACCTGCATTGGCTCCCATTCCTTACCAGTGGGTTAAAATTCTTACATGTCCTCACCACTCCTCATTTCCAACCAATGCTATGAACCTGCAGCAAACCCATCCGTGATCTCCCCATATCTCTGACATTGGTATCTTTCAGTGGACTGCCCCCACCTGTTTATAATATTACTGATCTGATTGTAACCAGAGCATTTCCAGCAATGACCTCTCTTTCCGCACCAGCTCTTTTACCTCTGGAGTCCCAGAACTGTCCACTCCTGCACCCTCCTCTTCCTCATCTGCACACTGCCCGCTGCCGACATCATCTACAGATGTAGAGTTGGTTTCCAGGTGTGTACTGACAACACCCACCTCCAGCTCTTCACCATCTCTCTCGATCCTCCACTGCCTCTGTGTTAACAGACTCTAACAGTCTGTTTTCCCTGAGTTCCAGTTTCCTCCAATTAAACATGGGGCGGAGTGAAGCCTCCACCTTTGGCTTCACAACTAACTCCAAACTCCTGCCATTCATTCCATCGCCATTTCTCACTGTTGCATAGGTCTGAATATAATGTTGTGTAAAATATGATCCTTATCCATCCCTGAACTGAGTTTCTGACCTGATGTTTTCTCCATCAAAAATGACGCCTCCTTCCACCTTCATAACATCTCCGGCCTCTGTCCCTGTATCAGCCCATCAGGCACCGAAAACACACAATCAGTCATTTGTGTAAGATTATTAGATTAGTAAAAGCTACTAAACAGAGTACTAATTGTTAAATTCCAGTTGTTATACAATGACAATTGAATTATTATTATAAACTAACATTTAGCTTCAGTGAACCCTTCTTCGTAGGATGATAAATTGAGAAAACGCAGAAAATGGGGGGGGGGGCAGTATAGACAGGATGTTCTTCTGGAAGATTATGTCAAATTTTAAAATGTTTACTTGCAGTACAAGGGTGAGACCTGGAGAGCAGACAGTGAAAACAGCTTCTGTACAGATTAACCTTGTAACGACAAAAGGAAAATCGAAATGAGCACATATTGAGAGAAAGTCGTCAACACAAAGGGGGACCAAGCAAAAAAACCAAAAGGTTAGCAACCATCACCAAATGATCCTTAGTTCAGGAAGTCATCCTCTAACACAAAACTAATCACTGATAGGGAGAGAGTGAGTGCAAAAGAGGTGGGGGAGAGAAACGTGATTGGTGAAGACGATCCCAGTTCAACAGCAAGCTGGAGTGCAGCCCCCTCCCCCCTCGAATGTCGAATATCCACTTTGCACGCTATGAATTCTCTCAACCTTCCAAAAGTTGATCATTCATCCTGAGAGCGGAATCTTTACCCGAGAGACGCGGAGAGCATGCCCTTGGGGGTGCTTTTGCTAACGCTGTTGGGGAGGTTTTAAACTAATGTGGCAGGGGGATGGGAGCCAAATGAGGAGGTCAGTGGACAGTAAGGAGGTAGTAACTAAAGCCTGTAAGGAACTAGATAATGAAGTCAGCGTGACTAAGGAAAAGAGTAGACAGGGAGCAGATGATGAATGCAAAGGGACTGGTGGTCTGAGGTGCATTTGTTTTAATGCAAGAAGTGTAGTAGGTAAGGCAGATGAACTTAGGGCCTGGATTAGTACCTGGGAGTATGATGTTATTGCTATTACTGAGACTTGGTTGAGGGAAGGGCATGATTGGCAACTAAATATCCCAGGATATCGATGCTTCCGGCGGGATAGAGAGGGAGGTAAAAGGGGTGGAGGAGTTGCAGTACGGGTCAAAGTGGATATCACAGCTGTGCTGATGGAGGGCACTATGGAGGACTCGAGCAGTGAGGCAATATGGGCAGAACTCAGAAATAGGAAGGGTGCGGTAACAATGTTGGGGCTGTACTACAGGCCTCTCAACAGCGAGCGTGAGATAGAGGTACAAATATGTAAACAGATTATGGAAAGATGTAGGAGCAACAGGGTGGTGGTGATAGGAGATTTTAATTTTCCCAACATTGACTGGGATTCACTTAGTGTTAGAGGTCCAGATGGAGCAGAATTTGTAAGGAGCATCCAGGAGGGTTTTCTAGAGCAGTATGTAAATAGTCCAACTCGGGAAGGGGCCATACTGGACCTGGTGTTGGGGAATGAGCCCGGCCAGGTGGTTGAAGTTTCAGTCGGGGACTACTTTGGGAATAGTGATCACAATTCCGTAAGTTTTAGAATACTCATGGACAAAGATGAGAGTAGTCCAAAAGGAAGAGTGCTAAATTGGGGGAAGGCCAACTATACCAAAATTCGGCAGGAGCTGGGGAATGTAGATTGGGAGCAGCTGTTCGAAGGTAAATCCACATTTGATATGTGGGAGGCTTTTAAAGAAAGGTTGATTAGCGTGCAGGAGAGACATGTTCCTGTGAAAATGAGGGATAGAAATGGCAAGATTAGGGAACCATGGATGACAGGTGAAATTGTGAGACTAGCTAAGAGGAAAAAGGAAGAATACATAAGGTCTAGGAGGCTGAAGAAAGACGAAGCTTTGAAAGAATATCGGGAATGTAGGACCAATCTGAAACGAGGTATTAAGAGGGCTAAAAGGGGTCATGAAATATCTTTAGCAAACAGGGTTAAGGAAAATCCCAAAGCCTTTTATTCATATATAAGGAGCAAGAGGGTAACCAGAGAAAGGATTGGCCCACTCAAGGACAAAGGAGGAAAGTTATGCGTGGAGTCAGAGAAAATGGGTGAGATTCGAAATGAGTACTTTACATCGGTATTCACCGAGGAGAGGGACATGACGGATGTTGAGGTTAGGGACAGATGTTTGGTTACTCTAGGTCAAGTCGGCATAAGAAACGAGGAAGTGTTGGGTATTCTAAAAGGCATTAAGGTGGACAGGTCCCCAGGTCCGGATGGGATCTGTCCCAGGTTACTGAGGGAAGCGAGAGAGGAAATAGCTGGGGACTGAACAGATATCTTTGCAGCATCCTTAATCACGGGTGAGGTCCCAGAGGACTGGAGAATTGCTAATGTTGTCCCCTTGTTTAAGAAGGGTAGCAGGGAAAATCCAGGTAATTATCGACCGGTGAGCATGACGTCAGTGATAGGGAAGCTGCTGGAGAAGATACTGAGGGATAGGATCTATTCCCATTTGGAAGAAAATGGGCTTATCAGTGATAGGCAACATGGTTTTGTGCAGGGAAGGTCATGTCTTACCAACTTAATAGAATTCTTTGAGGAAGTAACAAAGTTGATTGATGAGGGAAGGGCTGTAGATGACATATACATGGACTTCAGTAAGGCGTTTGACAAGGTTCCCCATGGTAGGCTGATGGAGAAAGTGAAGTCGGATGGGGTCCAGGGTGTACTAGCTAGATGGCTAAAGAACTGGCTGGGCAACAGGAGACAGAGAGTAGCAGTGGAAGGGAGTTTCTCAAAATGGAGACGTGTGACCAGTGATGTTTCACCGGGATCCGTGCTGGGACCACTGTTGTTTGTGATATACATAAATGATTTGGAGGAAAGTATAGGTGGTCTTATTAGCAAGTTTGCAGACGACACTAAGATTGGTGGAGTAGCAGATAGTGAAGGGGACTGTCAGAGAATACAGCAGAATATAAATAGATTGGAGAGTTGGGCAGAAAAATGGCAGATGGAGTTCAATCAGGGCAAATGCGAGGTGATGCATTTTGGAAGATCCAATTCAAGAGTGAACTATACAGTAAATGGAAAAGTCCTGGGGAAAATTGATGGACAGAGAGACTTGTGTGTTTAGGTCCATTGTTCCCTGAAGGTGGCAACGCAGGTCAATAGAGTGGTCAAGAAGGCATACGGCATGCTTTCCTTCATCGGACGGGGTATTGAGTACAAGGGTTGACAGGTCATGTTACAGTTGTATAAGACATTTGTTCGGCCACATTTGGAATACTGCGTGCAGTTCTGGTCGCCACATTACCAAAAGGATGTAGATGCTTTGGAGAGGGTGCAGAAGAGGTTCACCAGGATGTTGCCGGGTATGGAGGGCGCTAGCAATGAAGAGAGGTTGAGCAGTTTAGGATTATTTTCATTAGAAAGACGGAGGTTGAGGGGGGACCTGATTGAGGTGTACAAAATCATGAGAGGTATAGACAGGGTGGATAGCAAGAAGCTTTTTCCCCGAGTGTGGGATTCAATTACTAGGGGTCACGAGTTCAAAGTGAGAGGTGAAAGGTTTAGGGGGGATATGCGTGGAAAGTTCTTTACGCAGAGGGTGGTGGGTGCCTGGAACGCGTTGCCAGCGGAGGTGGTAGACGTGGGCACGATAGCGTCTTTTAAGATGTATCTCGACAGATACATGAAAGGGCAGGACGCAAAGAGATACAGACCCTTAGAAAATAGGCGACATGTTTAGATAGAGAATCTGGATCGTCGCAGGCTTGGAGGGCCAAAGGGCCTATTCCTGTGCTGTAAATTTTCTTTGTTCTTCTTTGTTCTAGCACTTAATTCTACCCCCGGACCCCTTTGGCACTGCTGGAACAGCTGTGGAATGTGCACCCCCACCTCAGCTCCCCATACGCAGCACACCAGGCTGTGAAAGGAAACCCGGCTCATGGCGTTCCCCGACAACACCCGTCTCAACCCCTGCCACTGCCCCAATACCTGCCTTTGCATTCAAAAGAAAGAACAATAAATAAATGTTTCAGAATTCTTTAATTGAGAACTGTACGATGCCAGTTAGCAAGTACCTTCCTCATTGACGTGGGACTATCGGGGTGTGGGAGAGGATGCGGATAGGGGGGTTGGTGGTGGTGCAGCTTGTCGCAGCAGAGGAGGTGTTCAGATCTTCAATCGTACCTGAACAAGGGATTACAGTTGACAGAACTAAGGCAGGCAGATGGGTTTAAGATCCAGATCAGCTGAGATGTAATTGAATGGGGAACAGGATCAAGGAGCTGAATGGCCTCCTCCTGTTCTATGACAGAGAGAGACAGACAGAGGCAATGAGAATAAGTGAGTAGGAATGATTGAACTGTTGGAATCTGTGTATTTCTGCTGCTTTGGGAACAATGTTGTCCATTAATAAAGTGCTCTGTTCACACGCCAACACTTCCTGTTCATCAATAAACACGGATCTTAAAAAAACTACTGAAATCAGGTTCCAGTGAAATGTGAACTTTTGATTTCTGCTGTGTAAGTCCAGTGCTCTAACCTGCAAGCTATGAAACCACCTGTCCTGCAAAATCATATTTTAAGGCTGAATGAATTTTTTAAAAAAGAAGGTGCGGTCCAAACACACCTTCAGAATCCGACATCACCAAACAATCCATGAATAACACATTACAAAAGGAGGCCGTTCAGCCCATTCTGCCTTTGCTGGCTCTTTGGAAGACCTATCCAATTTCTCCCACTAGTCCCCTTGCTCTTGCTCCACAGACATGCAAATGTTTCCTTTTCACTATTTATCAAGTTCCCTTTTGAAAATTGCTGTTCAAATCAGCAATTCAGGAGAAATTTATTTCCCAAAGAGTGCTGTGAATGGAGAACTCGCCACCACAGGGAGTGGTTGAGGTGAATAGTTCCGATGCATTTAAGGGGAAGCTAAATAAACACAAGAGGGACAAGGGAATAGAGGGATATATTGATGGGGTGAGATGGACATTCTGGGGGTGGGCGCGAGGAGGCTTGGGTGGAGCATTAACACCAGCACGGACCAACTGGGCCGAATGGCCTGTTTCTGTGAAATTCCATTGACCCTGCTTCCACAGGCCTTTCAGACAGCGCATTTCACACAAACGACTCTCACTGTGGGGATACTGTAATAATAAGAATAAAAATACTCTCCGTGCCTCTCCCTGTGAAGATACTATAGTAACAGACCCACCTAGTGACTCGCACTGTGGAGATACTATAATAACAGACCCACCAAGTGACTCTCCCTGTGGACATAGTCTAAGAACAAATCCACTCACTGACTCTCCCTGTGGACTTACTGCAATAACAGACCCACTCCGTCACTCTCCTTGTTGAGATACTGTCATAACAGACCCACTCCGTGACTCTCCCTATTGATATACTATAATAACAGACCCACTAGGTGACTCTCCCTGGGGACATAGTCTAATAACAAACACATTCAGTGACTCTCACTGTGGAGATTCTGTAGTAACAGACCCACGCATTGACTCTCCTTGTTGAGATACTGTAATAACAGGCCCACTCCGTGACTCTCCCTGTTGATGTACTATAATGACAGACGCACTCACTGACTCTCCCTGTGGAGATACTGTAGTAACAGACCCACTCATTGACTCTCCCTGTTGAGACACTAGAATAACAGACCCACTCAGTGACACTCCCTGTGGCGATATTACAATAACAGACCCACTCACTGACTCTCCCTGTGGAGATAATGTAGTAACAGACCCACGCATAGACTTGCCCTGTTGAGATACTCTAATAACAGACCCACCCCTACAATTGAATTATTTTACATATCGGCATTGGTTTTACTTTCCTTGGTTTGCACCAGTAACCTGTAATGTTCCAGTGTCGTCCTTTGTGATGATTTGATTGGTGGACAGCTGTTGATAACTTCTGTAAAAGTAGAAGGTTTCCTCATGACTATCGCTAGCTGTTTTGCAGGTAATGGTGACTGTCTCTCCAACAACATACACCCCAGTCGGTTAATCAAGAGATATCACTGGTGTTATTCACGGATCTGTGGTAAAATAAATGGAGAGCACGATTAGAAATAGACTAGCGGAATTTCATATACAGTAGCAGATTGTTAACTCATTACTGATTGCACTGTGTTGAAGGGAAGTGTTACCCTTGGGGACACAGATCACAGAAAAAGGAGATTTCGGAATTTGATTAAAAAGTGAATGGAAAATTTACCTTTCCATCGCACCTTTCAGTAAATCAGTTTGTGCCAAAACGTATCACAGTCAATGACGGAGATCTGAACTGCAATCACTGCTGCAATTAAGGAAATAACGACGCTAGGCAAATTGTAAGAGAAAATACATTTATAGACATGCAGGAAGAAATAATTTGAAAATGCAGTGTAAATATTCACAATAAATGAAAACAGAAAATGCAATATTGCATTGAAATTCAAGGAAGCTGGCATATAAAGGCGTTGAGGTTCTGCTCTTGTTTTATGTGGCTGTGTTTAGACCACAGTAAATGCTGGGCACTACATCTCAGGAATGATATGCTGTCCATTGAGCAGGTGCAGCACAGATTCACCAGAATGATACACTGGCTAAATTAGGAGAACATACAGAAGAGGCATGCATGATCTAATTGAGGTGTTTGAGAGCAATGGAATATTATATTTGCATTTCTTAGGTTGCGGCGTGGCTGGCAAGGCCAGCATTTGCTGCCAATCCCTAAATGCCCTTGAACTGAGTGGCTTGCTAAGCCATTTCAGAGGGCAGATAATGGTCCACACATTGGAATCATGTCGAGACCAGACCAGGTAATGATGGCAGATATCCTTCGCGAGAGGACACTGGAAACCAGATAGGCTTTTACAGCAATAGATGACAGTTTCCTGGCATTATTACAGATCCTGGATTCTAATTCTCGATTTATTTTAATCAATTTATTTTATATTCCAGCAACTGGCGTGGTGGAATGTGAACTTGTAACCCCCGGGCATTAGCGTTGATCGCTGGAGAACTAGCTGAGGGACATTAAAACTATGCCAAACTCTCCCCTACCAGTTTGGTACAGAGGAACTGTCTCCTCTGGTGTCAGAGTCCAGAACAAAGAGGAGATAATCTCACAGTTAGAGTGCAGCAGTTCAGGAGTGTTGGGAAGCTGAACTTCAAAGGGGGAGTAGTTTATGTCTGGTACTCAGTCCTTCAAAACACTTTCCAGACTAGCTTAATTGAAATTTTAATTCTTGAGATTGATAGTTTGTTGTTAGGCAAGGGGATTAAAACATATGGAATCAAGGCGAGTAAATGGAGAGAAGATAAACATCAGTCATGTAGTACCTGAATGGGTGAAGCAGCGGGAGGTATTGGATGACCTCCTCTTAAATCCATTGCCACAATTTAGGAACTGGGTGGTTAACTGACAGAAATCTAGAAGCAATGATAATATTCAATAGAATATTGTCCTGTGCCCACCTGCAGTGTTGTGTGCAGTGTTGTCACCCTCAAGAGAGAAAGTGAATGGGTGGAATGTCAGAAAATAATTACATTTCCTATGGTGTCTTCCCAATGACAGCTGCTGAGATGCAGACCTGCATCACCGCTATCAATGCCTCAACACGATCAGACACAGAACTGAAATTAAAATGTGATAGAAACAAACTGAATAAATTAATACTACAGGAACTGAGTTACTCCGTATCAGTAATTTATAGAGACACGTTGACACTAACCTTGAGAAGCCTTCACCAAATCCCCCCCCAAAAACACTAAAAGGGAGATCAACCCCAGCTTCTCCAGTCACTCCGCATAATTGAGGGTAAGAGCTCGGAATATCGTCAACATTTAGAACCAAATCTTTCAGGAGTGAAATGGAGAAACACTTCTACACGTACAGGGTGTTAGAATTTTGAAACTCTCTTCTGCAAGCAGAAATTGATGCAAGGTCCATTGTAAATTTTAAATCTGAGATTGATAGATTTTTGTTAACCAATGATATTGAAGGATTGGGGGCAAGAGCGGACATGTTGTGTTAGAGCAGAAATCAGCCATGATCTCATTCAATTGTAAAGCAAGCTCGAGGGGTTAATGGCCACTTCCTTTCCGTGTGTTCTTATGATTAGATGTAGAATAGTGACTATAGGTCTTTATATCTAGAGGAATGAATACAAGAAGGCAAAAGTAATGTTTCAGCTGTAGAAAGCCCTGGTTAGACCACAACTGGAGTTACTGTGAGCAATTCTGGGCACCGCACCTTAGCAAAGATATATTGGAATTGGAGGAAGTGCAGTGTTTTTTTTCATTCATGGGATGTGGGCGTCGCTGGCCAGGCCAGCATTTACTGCCCATCCATAATTGCCCTAACTGAGTGGCTTGCTAGTCCATTTCAGAGGGCATGTAAGATTCAACCACATTGCTGTGGATCTGGAGTCACATGTATGCCAGACTAGGTAAGGAAAGCAGATTTCCTTCTCGAAAGGACATTAGTGAACCAGTGTAGGTTTCCCAGATGAATAGCTGGTCTCCAAGGGTGACCTTAGAAAGAGAGATTGCACATCTTGGGTTGTATTCCGTGGAAATTAGAAGGTTAAGAATTGTTTTGATCGAAGTTTTCAAGATACAAATGGGAGCAGATAGGGTAGATAGAGTGACACTATCTCCACTGGTCGGGGAGTCTAAGACGAGGTACATAGTCTATGAATTACAACTTTCAAGAGTGAAGTTAGAAAACACTTGAACACTCAAAGGATGGCAGAAGTTTGGAAATCTCTTCCACAATTGGCATTCAATGCTCGATCAATTATTAATGTTAATCTGAGATTGATAGTTTTTGGTTCATTAAAGGTATGAAGAGATATGAGGCAAAGGCAGGTATATGGAGTTAGGTCACAGATCAGCCATGATCTTGCTGAATGGCGGCACAGGATCGAGGGGCTGAATGGCATCCTCATGTTCTTTTGTTCCTTTTCAGTTTCCAGTTTCATATTCTCTAAAAAGCAAGTTACCTTGTAGCACGCATGTCAGTGCAATAAATTTTAAATTGCAGTAAGCAGTGAGCAGGGCAGCAGCAGACTTCGGGTGGGCTCAGGCAGATTGGTGAAATGGGAGACACATGACAGATGACATCTGATGCAGAGTGCAAAAGAAATGTAGGCTATTTTAAAAGAAATGCGGATCAATGGTGAGGCCTCAGTTGGAGCATTGTGTGTAGTTCTGGACACCGCACTTTCGAAAGGATGTCATCCATGGAGAGGGTGTGGAGGATTTAGTGGAATGGTACCAGGGATGAGGGACTTCAGTTAATGTGGAGAGACTGGAGAAGCTGGGATTGTTTTACTTAGAGCAGTGAAGTTAAGGAGGACATCTGATGGAGGGATTCAAAATTCTGAAGTATTTTGTTGCAACAAATGACGAGAAAGGAATCCCTCTGGGAGTGATTTATTTCATGCAAACATCGAAAATAGGAGCATGAGTAGGTGTTTCGGCCCATCGAGCCTGGTCCACCATTCATTATGATCATGGCTGATCATCGAACTCAATATCCTGTTTCCGCTTTCCCCCATATCTTTTAGACTGATATTAGCAGTGACATCAAATGCTGAAGCTTTCGGAAACACTTCACTTTAGACAAGCAGGAATTTAACATAAGAACAGTGCATGAGAACCAAGATTTAGTTTAAACGGATTCAAATAAAATATACTGTGACCATTTTTCTTTGATGCTTTTAACCGAAACTCATATTAATGAATTCATTGGCCACCACAATTAGAGGAGAAATAAAAGATCGTTCCCCCAGGCTATCACTTACTAATAATATTGCACATAAGTAATTTAAAATAGATAGAGATATTTACTAATGCAGCTAATTGATTTTAAACCATAAAGAGTGAGACTTATATAGGGAAAGCTGGCAGAGATTGGATAAAACAAACAAACCACACTGTAGTTTTACAGAAGGATGACAGTACCTGAGGATACTGAGATAATTTGTGAGTACAAAGGCAGCTACAGCACTGGGTTTATTGAAGGACAGTATTCTCCCCCATTCTGCAGATCTATGTCTCAGCGTAATGCTCAAATCTAGCAGGCTGAATGAGGAAATGGAATTATTATAAATTCCGAGATCTGAAAGTCACCTGAATTATTCACTAGAAGGGTTAGTTGTTGCAGACCATACACGCACATACTCACAAATATGGTACAAAGTGACTGCAATTCGGATGCAAGATGGAAAAGGGATTGAAAAATAACCAAACAAGCAGAACATGGTCAGCTCTGAACAGGACAGTAACAGCATTTGGGTGTTATAACGGAAGGCTGTGACTTCAACTTGGAGGAGAGCTAGGTAAAGCAACAAAATAAAAACAAACAGGAATTTAGCCTCCAGTAGGGAGGGTAGTGTCACAGTGCAATATAGTTCAATATCGATTTCCTAGAATATCCACTGACTGTGTATATTGTCCCAGTGGATGTCAAACATTGAATGCTACCTTTATGTATAAAATAGATTTCTGGAGGCTTACAGTGCAGAAGGAGGCCATTCACAGATTTTGCCCATACTGGCTCCTTGAAACAGCTGTCTATTATCCTTTCACACCCCAGCTTTATCCCCGTTAACCCGACAAATCAGTTCCCATCAGGTACATGTCCAGTTGCCTTTTCAAAGTTCTGATGGAATCTGCTTCCACCATTCCTTCAGGTAATACATTCCAGATGTCCCTAACCTCCACTGTGAAAATGATTGTCCTCATTACCCCTCTTGCTCTTTTCCAAATATTGTAAATCGTTGGTCATCTTCCAAGATTCTATAGAATCTGGAACACTTCCTACAGATTGGAGGGCAGGTAATGTAACCCCACTATTTAAAAAGGGAGGTAGAGAGAAAGTAGGAAATTATAGATCTGTCAGCCTGACGTCGGTAGTTGGGAAAATTCTAGAGTCCATTATCAACGATTTTATAGCAGAGCACTTGGAGAACAATGGTAGAATCGAATAGAGTCAGCATGATTTTACGAAAGGGAAATCATGCTGGACAAATCTACTAGAATTCTTCGAGGATGTAACTAGTAGAGTTGATGAGGGGAAGCCAGTGGATGTGGTTTATTTGGAGTTTCAGAAGGCTTTCGACAAAGTCCCACATAGGAGATTAGTGTGTAAAATTAACGTGCATGGTATTGGGGGTCATGTATTGCGATGGATAGAAAATTGGTTGGCAGACAGGAAACAAAGAGTAGGGATAAATGGGTCTATTTCCGAATGGCAGGCAGTGACAAGTGGGGTACCGCATATCTCGGTGCTCGGACCCCAGCTATTCACAATGTATATTAATGATTTAGATGAGGGAACTAAATGTAATAACTCCAAATTTGCAGATGACACAAAACTGGGTGGGAGGCTAAGTTATGAGGAGGATGCAGAGAGGCTTCAGGGTGAGTTGGACCAGTTTACAGAGTGTGTTTACGCATGGAAGATGCAGCATCATGTGGATAAATGTGAGGTTATCCACTTTGGTAGCAAAAACAGGAAGGCAGATTATTATCTGAACGGTTATAAACTGAGTGTGGGGAATATGTAGTGAGACCTGGGTGTTCTCGTACACCAGTCGATGAAGGTAAACATGCAGGTCGAACAGGCGTTAAAAAAGGCAAATGGTATGTTGACCTTCATAGCGGGACGATTCGAGTACAGGGACAGGGATGTCGT
Organism: Heterodontus francisci; assembly: GCF_036365525.1. NCBI lineage: Eukaryota > Metazoa > Chordata > Chondrichthyes > Heterodontiformes > Heterodontidae > Heterodontus > Heterodontus francisci. The sequence continues at coordinate 29,905,943 of NC_090391.1, forward strand.
GATGCAATGACTCAGGGCCTTCGTGAGGCCACACCTTGAATATTGAGTGCAATTTTCGTCTCCTTATCTGAGGACGGATGTTCTTGCGATACAAGGAGTGCAGCGAAGGTTTGCCAGACTGATATCCTGGGATGGTGAGACTGACGTATGAGGAGAGATTGAGTCGGAAAGGATCATATTCACTGGAGTTCAGAAGAATGAGGGGGGATCTAATAGAAACCGATAAAACTCTAACAGGACTTGACAGGGTAGATGCAGGAAGGATGTTCAGATGGTGGGGGAGTCCAGAACCAGGGTCATAGTCTAAGGATACGGGATACACCCTTCAGATGACGAGAAATTTCTTCACCCAGAGAGCGCTGAGCCTGTAGAATTCTCTACCACAGAAAGCAGTTGAGGCCAAAACATTGTATGTCTTCAAGAAGGAGTTATAGATAGCCCTTGGGTCTAAAGGGATCAAAGGGTATGGGGCGAAAGCGGGAACGCGTTCCTGATTTGGATGATCAGCCATGATCATAATGAATGGCGGAGCAGGCTCTAAGGGCCGAATGGCCAACTCTTGCTCCTATTTTCTATGTTTCTATGTTTGGCCATTGCCTCCTGGCCCACGTGTGATAGGAAGCAATTTCTCACTGTTTTCTCTATCATAAATGTGAATACCTTTGTTAGGTCTCTCCTTAACCTCCTCTGGTCTACATAGAACATATATTCTCCTAAAGTAATTGATGTATTTCATCTCTGGTACAAATACAAACTTCCACATTCACTGATACCTCACTAAAACCTCACACGTCATCAGTTTGCATTATGCATCTGCCCACTCTGCTACCTCACACATCCTAAATCCAGCCGCTTTGGTATAAAATTATTTCACCACTCGCCAAACAGCAGTGTTATGCGGCACTGCCCATGTCCTAGTGGGAGCTGCGTCGAAACATGAGAGTTGCAAAAACACAGGTGGGTCTCTTTATCCATCCTACAGAAGTTCAAACCAGCTATTTGTTGACTGGGATTGGATACAGAGGCTGGAAGGAAAAGGATTGCTTGCCACAATGAAAGCAGCAGCACTGAGTTATGTACCAATAATAAGTGAGATTCTGATGAGAACGTTGCAAGGTACAAAATAAGAGCATTTGACTATTAGATGATAGGATGAAGGAGGTGCAATGGACTCCACAGCCAAAACAACACATTGACAGTAACAGGAACAATGTTCCTCCAAAACTATCTCATCTATCCTGAGAAATGAATGCAGTAACTATTTTACTGATACTAAGGTACAGTGTTTCAGCGCTCCTCAATAGAACAAAATTGAACTGATACCTTCCAGCATCTGATGAAATGCGTCGACTCGGTTAGACATTTTTTTTTGCTTTTTGACAGAGTTTTTCATTATTATGTCATTAACACTCTCTCTGGACTAATTCGATGTCTTTCACCACAACCATTTACACCTCCTTTGCATTTGTCCAATGACATATTTGTCAGTTAATCCCTCCTCCCCTCTGCCCAAATGCACACACAGCCTTTTGTTCTCTTCCCCCAGTCCCTTACACCTCTTAAAACCTATTACATTTCTAACCTTTCCCAGTAATGCTGAAAAATCACAGCCCTGAAAAGGTAACTGTGCTTCTCTCTCCACAGATGCTGCGAGACCTGCTGAGATTTTCCATCCGTTTCTGTTTATATTTCAGATTTCCACCATCTGTACTGTTTTGCCTTTATTCTAGAGAAGCTGGGACTGTTCTCCTTTTGGCAGTTATGTTTAAGGGAAGATTTGCAATAACGGCACTAAGGATGGGGGCCTTAATTTAGATAGGGAGATTAGAAAAGGTGGAGGGATAAATCAGTTGCTGGTGGCAAATGCTCAAGTCGGCTTCCATTGGATTACAGGAACACTACAGGGGCAATACTTTTCATTCTGGGAGAGCGCCCGTTTACATATGACAAGAGTGTTACATGTATAAGAAAAGGAGCGTTCGAACAGATTGATACCTGCTGCATTACTCATGGCAAGTAAAAATGCAAGAGATAGGCATCAAGGAGTCTGAGAGTGCATTGTCAGTCACTGGGGAAGAGGTTAAAGGCATAAGCAGAAGGGAATTGATTTAAAAAAAATGTCAGGGCATGCATGTGAAGAAGGTTAAAATTAAATAGCTGTGGATGGACTTTTCTGTGTCGAGACCTCAGGAGTAGAGAGGCTCCATGGAATGGCAAAGTCGCGGGATTGGGGGGTGGGGGTGGGGGGTGGGATGGGGGTCATTGTGAACTGCAGTGTAAGGGTCCGAGCCCCATTATTGAACTAATGGATGAATTCACGGTTGGACTTGAGGATGACAATTTGGAATTGTCATTCAAATGTTGGTGATTAAGGGATACATTCTGAGCACATGGGAGAGTTGTGCGGCGTGTTTATTGAAGGACATTAGTCCTCCCATTGTGCAGATCTACATCTGAGTGTCATGGTCAACTACAGCATTCTGAATGAGGAAGTGGAGAATTCATAATCAGAACTGACTGTTCTTACAATTCACTGCAAAGAGGTAGGTTTACAGATAGTTAACTCACTTTTACAAATATCAGACTGTATGTGTTTTTGGAGTTGACGGCACATTAGAAATACAATATCAACTAGAAAGGAGCCTACGGGTATTACAGACTGATGTTACCAGTGGCATCAAATGTTGAAATAATCAGAGAAACTTCACCTCAGGAAAACAGGAAGTTCTGCCCTACAGTAAGAACAGTGCATGAGAACCAAGAGTATGTTTAAACGGATTGAATTAGAATATTCCAATTCCAAGAAAGGAAGGTGCATGTGTATCAAGATTGTTTTTGGTTTTAATAATGTTCCCAGTCCTGCTGAGTGTCTGCAGCACATCTGGATCTCATTTTAGATTTAAAGAATCTGCAGCATTTTGCTTTGATTACCCTGTTTGTCTTATTCGAGATAAAATTCCCCTCAAAGCATCAAACAGGAAAGGAAAGCTTATGTCCGACACTGAGAACTCAAAACTACAGAATGCAATGGGGAGTATAGAAAGTGGAGGGGTGAAATCAAAAAGGAAACTAGGACAGCAAAGAGAGGGCATGGAAGAATATTGGCAAGAAAACCCAAGTTGAGCCCAAAGATGATTTATCAATACATTAAGAGTAAAAGGATAACTAAGGAGGGGATAGGGCCCACAAGAGACCGAAAAGGTAACCTATGTGTCGGGGCAAAAGATGTTGGTATGGTCTTAATGAATCTTTTGCGTCCTCACAAAAGAGGGGGGCGAATCAAATATTGTAGTTAAGGAGGAGGAGTGTGAAGTATTGGTTGTGAAAAACATAGGTAGAGAGGAAGTATTCATTGGCTTCGCATTCTTGAAAGTTGATAAGTGAACAAGGTCAGATTACATGTATCCTAGGCTGTTATAAGAAGCAAGAGAGGAAATAGCGGAAGGTCTGACCAGCATTTTCCAGTCCTGACAGTTTGCAGGTTTGGTGCTGGAGCATTGGAGAATTGCTAAGGTTGTACCTCATTTTAAAAAGGGAGCGAAGGATAGATTGAATAATTACAGGCTGGTCTGTCTAACCTCAATAGTGGGCAAAGTATTGGAATCTGATCTGAGAGAATGGATACGCTGTCACTTAGAAAGGAACGTGTTAATCAAGGATAGTCAGCATGGATTGGTTAAGGAATATCTGGTTTAACCAACGTGATTGATTTGTTTGAAGAAATAACAAGGAAGATTGATGAGGGTAGTGCAGTTGATGTGGTCTACATGGATTTTAGCAAGGCTTTTGACAAGGTCCCACATGGCAGACTGGTTAAAAAAATATAATCCCATGGGATCCAGGGAAATGCATCAAAGTGAATACAAAATTGGCTCGGTGGCAGGGAACAAAGGGTAATTGCTGACGGGTGTTTTAGCGACTGGAGGGCTATTTCCAGTGTTGTTCCGCAAGGCTCAGTACTGGGTCCTCTGCTTTTTGTCGAATATATTAATGATTTGGACGTAAATGTAGGGGAATGATGAAGAAGTTTGCAGACTACACAGAGATTGGCCGTGTGGTAGTTAGCGAGGAGGATATCTGTAGGCTGCAGGAAGTTATTGATGATCTGGTCAGATGGGCAGGAAAGTGGCAAATGGAATTCAACCTGGAGAAGTGTGAGGTGACGCATTTGGGGAGGACAAACAAGACAAAGGAATACATGATAAATGGTAAAATACTGAGAAATGTAGAGGGAATGTGGGACCTTGGAGTGAATGTCCACAGACCCCTGAAGGTATCAGGACAGGTCGATACGTTGGTTAAGAAGGCATGAGGAATCCTTTTATTTATTAGCTGAGGTATAGAATATTAGAGCAGGGAGGTTATGCTTGGACTGTACAACTCATTGTTTAGGTTGCAACTTGAGTACTGTGTGTAGTTCTGCTTTCCTCATTACAGAAAGGATGTAATTGCTCTAGAGAGGGTACAGAGGAGATTTACGAGGATGTTGCCAGGCCTGGAAAATGCAGCTTTGAGGAAAGATTGGATAGGCTAGGGTTGTTCTCCTTGGATCAGAGAAGGCTAAGGGGAGATCGGGTTGAAATGGAAAAAAATTGTCAGGGGCTTGGATAGAAGGGAAGTGAAGGGTTTATTCACCATAGCAGAGAGTTCAGTGTCGAGGGGAGATAGATTTAAAGTGATTGGTAGAAACATTGGAGGGGAGATGAGGAAAATCTTTTGTTTCAGCCAGAGGGTAATAGTGTTCTGGAGCTCACTATCTGAAAGGGTAGTTGAGGCAGACAATCCTCAACTTATTTAGAAGGAGTCTGAATATGCACCTCAACTGCCATAATCTGAAGACTACAGTTCCAAAGAAAGGTCACTGACCCGAAACGTTGACTCTGCTTCTCTTTGCCCAGATGCTGCCAGACCTGCTTAATGGTTCCAGCATTTCTTATTTCTATTACAGACCAAATTCTGGGATTAGAATAGGTGGATCGTTTTACAGCTGGCACAGAACGATGGGCCAAGTGGCCGTTTGCTGTGCCTTAAACATTCTCTGATTCGATGCTCGGGATTGAGCCCAAGACCTGAGACAAAAGAAGCAGGCATTCTACCACAGAGCTATCTCTTCGGAATTCCAAGTAATGAAGGTATCTGTACACCAGTGTTTCTTTGTATTCATCGTGTTCACAGTACACATCATTTCGACATTAGTGTTTTCGCCTCCACTTGGATCTATCCAAAATGCCTGTGCCTCTTGTAATAAACAGGGGCAAAGAAATTATTCACTTACTTTTCTATACCTTCCCAAAAAAATGCAATTGGCTTCAAATCAATTCACCTTCCTCCCAGTCCTGTTACATGGATATAATTCACTATCTCAATTCACTGGAATGGGCTATGGTTTAATGCAATTTATAAGATTTTTTTTGGAGAATCATCAAATTCAGGTCGAATATTGTTGTTCCTGAAGCGGGGGAAAAGTTACAGAGAATCGAACACCGGGGGAAACTTCATAATAATCAGCTATTTCCCAATGCCACTAGCAGTGCTTGCTTTGGGAGTTAAATAAAGAATTGTTGTGGAGTTTAGACAGATCCTTGTTATCTTTACTAGGGGCTAAGTCCAAATACAAGGAAGTGATGCTAATTCGTTATTAAAGACTGTTTAATCCCCAGTTCAAGTGTTCAGGGTCCGTGATTTCTTATCCCGTTGAAAAGGAGCCAAGAAGATTAGATTCAGAAAGTGAGAGGCAGACTGACGGGCGTCAAATATAAAATAAGACAAATAAAAAGAAAATACTTCAGATGCTGGAAAGCTGAAATGAAAACCAAAAGTGCTGGATATACTCAGCAGGTTTGGCAGCATGTGTGGGGAGAGAAGCAAAGCAAACATTTCAGGTCTGGGACCTTTCATCAGAACTGCAATAAGAGCAGATTGCGAGATCTACGCTTCACTGTCTAACATTCCCATTTGCAGGCAGTGTTGGAAAAGGGCTTGAGAGTCTGAGCTGTGCTGCTTCGGTCAGTGAGAAAGGAAATATGCAATTGGATGAGTCAACAGCTATATTATTACAGGATGTGAACTTACATCTTAAACGTAATCACAGTGTTAATCCTTCTCCAATAACTTTCCTCTCAAAATGACTTGGAATACTGGGGATTGAACCCAGAACTTCATACATGCAAAACATGCGCTCTTCCACTGAACTACATCCACGCACTTAAATTCCAAGTACACAAGTAAACACAATCCATGTAACTTAAGTTCCTGAAACCTGGAACCATTCTTGTAAATCTTTCCTGCATCCTCTGTACTGCCTTAAAAGCCATCCAAGGATTTGGTGCACAGAAATGGACACAGTATCCCATTGAGGCTGAACAACTTTCTCGAAAGGGTTTTTATAACCCCCTTCCTTTTATAGTCAATGCATCGATTGCTAAAGATCGAGTATACCTTGTTCACCATGTTCTCAACCTGTCCTGTCATTTTCAGCAAATTGTGCACATACATCACCGGTCTCTCTGCTCCTGCCCCCTCCTCCCCCCTTTCAAATTGTGGCCATTAATTTATCTTTCTTCTCCTCGATTTTCTGAACGAAATGAATCACTTCACACTTCTCTGCATTAAATTTCACCTGTCCTTTGTCTGACTATTCCACCGGCCTGTCAGTGTCCTCTTGAAGTTTATCACTATCTTCCCCATAGCTCTCAACACTTCCAAGTATTGTGTCATGTGCAAATTTTACAATTGTATCTTGCCCACTCAAGTTTAGGTCAGTAATAATGATCATGAGAGGCAGGGGTCCTAAAACTGACCGCTTGGGAACTACACGATATACTTTTCTCCAGTCCAAAAACGCAACCGTTCACCACTACTCTCTGTTTCCTGTCACTCAGCCAACTTCGTGTCCATGCTGCTACTGTCCCTTGTATTCCATGGGCTCTAACTTTGCTGACAAGCCTGATGTTTACACTTTATGAAACACTTTGTGAAACTTCATGCACACAGCAGCAACTACATTATCCTTATTCTCTTCTGGTAACCCATCGAAAATCTATATCAAGCAACATGAATGTGATGTTTCCTCCAGCCGAGCTATCAGCAGTGCAGCGACTTCCTTCCCACACACAGTCAGCACAATATCACTCCCAGAACACAGAGACACCGACAGACCATCAGACCCACAGTCACAGAGAGCAATAATTTGTAAGGTCCTTACTGCTCCTATTATTGCGAGGGGAATTGAACACAAAAGTAGAGAGATTATGCTTCCGTTATACAGGGAATTGGTGAGACCACATCAAGAATACTGTGTACAGTATTGGTCTCCTTATTTAAGGAATGATGTAATTGCATTGGAAGCAGTTCAGAGAAGGTTTACTAGACTAATACCTGCAATGCGCGGATCATTTTATCAGTACAGGTTGGGCAGTCTAGGTTTGTATTCGCTAGAGTTTAGAAGTACAGGAGGCGACTTGTTTGAAACTTATAATACCCTGGGGGTTCTTGACATGATCGGTGTGGAAAGGATATTTCCCTTTGTGGGAAAATCTGGAACGAGGGGTCACTATTTCAAAATAAAGGGTCACCCATTTAAGAAAGCCATGCAGAGTTTTGTCTTTTTTTCTCTCAGAGATCGTGTGTCTTTGAAAATCTTCATCAAAAGGCGATGGAAGTAGAGTCTTTGAATACTTTTAAGGCCGAGGTAGAAAGTTTCTTGATAACCATGGGGTGAAAGGTTATCGGGGGTGGGATGAAATGTGGAGTCGAGATTACAATCAGATCACCCATGATCTAGTTAAATGGCACAGCAGGTTCGATGGGTCGAGTGGTCTACTGCTGCTCCCAGTTCCGATGATCCCTCGGTCCCAAGTGCCACAGATATATTTTCACTCCAATGGTCCAGCGCAGCAGAAGTGTAGAAGATAGGAGGAACCCTGACGCGGTGGTAATCCAACAGTAGTCCAACAATCCAACAGTCCAACAGCGGTAGTCAAACAGTCAAAGATTGCGGTGTTGGAACGCAGTATAAATTCAGACACAGAAGCTGGTGGAATTGAAGTTCAATTAATCAGTAAATTCAATTAATTCATAAAACAATCTAGCATTGAAAGGTAATTTAACTAAAGTTACCATAAGCTCTCAGTCATTAGCTGGTCTCACTTACATGTGACTGCAGATCCACAGCAATGTGGTTGACTCTGAGATGCATCAGTTAGTTGAACGGCAATAAGGGATGTTCAACAAATGCATTAATAAAGTACCTGCTGACAGGTAAATACATAAATCTCAGTCCAAAACCACACCCACTATATCCCTGAAAAGCACCGTGCCCTTCCCACAACAAGCTTAACTGTACATTAAATATGAGATAACACTGACACACTGTACATGTTTTCATGGAACAGAATTCATCCCAAAAATGTACTGCATGCATACCTGCCTAAAAATCTCACTTTGTGTCCGACTGAAAGACGAAGTTTCAATTCCATTACTGCAAACTGACCAACATTCAAGTAAATTACTGTAGATTGACAGAGACAAAATGAATCATTCATTCACATGCACTGCCACAGACTGACAGATACAAAGTGAAGCCATCACACACATATTGAACCACAGACTGACTGACACAGAGTGAGACCCACATTCACATACTGGACCACAGTCTGTCACATACAGAATGCCTCACACATCCATGTGCAGTACCAGAGACTGACAGATACAGCAAAGGCTGCATTCGCTGACAACGCTACCGCTAGGTGGCGCTGCTGTGGCACATGTGCAAATACAGCATGTGCCACTAAAAAGTCACAGTGTGCGACTTTAGGTAGCTGCCAGGAGTAAAGATGGCGCTGCTCAAATAATCACATGGAAGGAACTAAACAAACACAATAGCGGATTGAGAGTGCGAGCGAACGAGCGGGTTGGGACTGGGGAGCGGGCCGGGGCCAGCGGGCGGCTCGGGGCCGGGGAGCGGGTCGGGACTGGGCCCGGCTAACGGGTCGGGACCGGGGCTGGGGAACGGGTCGGGGCCGGGGAGCAGTGTGGGTTGGGGAGGGGGTGGTGGCGGAGCGGGCCGGGGTGGGGGGGAGCGGAGCGGGCTGGGGAAAGGTGATGGAGGGGAGCGGAGCAGCCGGAGACAGTAGGGGGTGGGGGGGAAGGAGGACTCAGTTTTCTGCGCATGCGCCATAAACCTGCAGCAGCAAAAGACGTACCGACCGGTCCCCGCACCCGGCGACACCAAAGACTTCGGCCACTCGCTGCCCGCGGCTCTCTACGGCCTCTCGCCTCTGGCCCTTTATATCCAGCCATTCCCTCCACCTGCAGATCTCCCATCCATCCGATTTTCCCCCTACTTCTCAACTGTACTACTGGCATTGCAGCTGTCTGGTCCCTATATTTTGCAACCCCCCCCTTCAGGAACTTCTAAATTTAACTCCCTCCCACTGCACCCAAACGCTCTTTCCCCCAACCCCCGTCTCCACCTCCCAATCCCCAACCTCCTCTCCCCCAACCCCCCCGCCTCGCTCCCCCCACACCCCCTCTCTACCTCTCCGCCTCTCTAACTCTCCCTCTCTCTACTTCTCCACCTCCCCCTCTCTACCTGCCCCCTCTCCAGCACCCCTCTCCCTGTCTTTCTCCTGATCCCCCCACCGCTCCCCCCCCCACCCTGCGCCCCATGACCCATCCACTTCTGTTTCTTTTTCTCTCGATCTTGTATTTAACCTTGATTGAAACGTCATCTGAAGTGTTTCTGTCACCGTTCGTAATAACCACATGTCACATTGTGGCACCTATTGATTAATGGTTAAAATAGGGTAAGTGTGTGGGAGAGAAAAGCAGAGGAAATTAGAGAGAGAACACAGAGAAATCCACACTCAGAGACTCAGGAAGCTGAATTTTAAAGTATCCTCATGGTTGTCATGCAAAACATGTTGCAGGCACTAGATGCACAGCTAGATCCAACAAGGAACAATGTGACAATAGCCAGATTTCCCCTCAATCCCCTACAAGGGCGAAACTTTCTCTTCAATGTAGGAACAAGCTGCAGATTCAGCCTCACCATTTCCAATAACGACACATCACATTGCAGTGCTTGTATTTTCATGCTTTTATTTTAGTTTAGAGATACAGCACTGAAACAGGCCTTTCGGCCCACCGAGTCTGTGCCGACCATCAACCACTCGTTTACACTAATCCTACACTAATCCCATATTCCTATCACATCCCCACCTATCCCTCTATATATTACCCTACCACCTACCTATACTAAGGGCAATTTCTAATGGCCAATTTACCTATCAACCTGCAAGTCTTTGGCATGAGGGAGCAAACCAGAGCACCCAGAGGAAACCCACGCAGACACAGGGAGAACTTGCAAACTCCACACAGGTAGTACCCGGAATTGAACCCGGGTCGCTGGAGCTGTGAGGCTGCGGTGCTAACCACTGCACCACTGTGCCGCCCACAAAGTCAACCTGCAATTTAAGACTGCGATGGCCGAGAATCGAACCCAAGTCAACTGCTTGGAAGGTAGCTATGCTCACCACTATACCACCACCGCTTACTTATTCATTAAATATTTAAATGGAGAAGTCGAGTGTGAAACAGAGACAGAGAAGACAATGCATGGGGCATAGGGAAAGAATGTGGAGACAGAAAGCTAACCTTAGAACTACAGTAAAATGAATTAAAATTGGCACCCTGCATCCTATTTAACTGCAAGCTTCATAGCAGTGACCAAAACACAAGCAAACCTCACAGACAGTGCTGGAAGGAGCAAATGGCAACTGAGACTCCCTCCTGCGGCTGCTCCTTTAACCCCAGGCTTTCAACCTGTTTAAAACGTCAGGGCACCAATCCAACAGGGACTATTTAACGCGAAGCACCAAAAACACAGGGCCACAGAGAGGAAATTAAACCTCGGGCTAACAAACGGACAAAACTCACGTCGGCCCATTGGATGCAGTCTGTGGACAAGGCCTCAGTCCATCCACTCTGTAAGAAGCTCCTGTCCAAGGATTCCTCGTCCCAGACTTTCCCTCTTTTCAATTTCACGATGCAGATTTCAGAATGAAAATTCCTAAGGTAGGAGTGAGAGACAGAAAATTGATTAAAAGGCATTGTTAAACAAAATAGCACAGCGAGAGCCCGGGATTTTCCCTCGGTGACACAGACAATCTCTCAGCAACACCCAAATACAAACACATAACAGTTAATAAACCAGAGGTTAACAGGGCGGCACAGTGGCGCAGTGGTTAGCACTGCAGCCTCACAGCTCCAGGGACCCGGGTTCGATTCTGGGTACTGCTTGTGTGGAGTTTGCAAGTTCTCCCTGTGTCTGCGTGGGTTTTCTCCGGGTGTTCCGGTTTCCTCCCACAAGCCAAAAGACTTGCAGGTTGGTAGGTAAATTGACCATTATAAAATTGTCAGTAGTGTAGGTGGTAGGGAAATATAGGGACAGGTGGGGATATTTGGTAGGAATATGGGATTAGTGTAGGATTAGTATAAATGGGTGGTTGATGGTCGGCACAGACTCGGTGGGCCGAAGGGCCTGTTTCAGTGCTGTATCTCTAATCTAATCTAATCTAATTCACTATTGTGTGTCTGTGTGTCTGTCTCTTTATCACTCTCCGTGACTCTAAATCTCTCTCTCCCTCTGCTCATTTATCAGTCGCTCGTCTGTCCCTCTCTCATGCTCTTTCTCTGTCCATTTCAGTTTTTTCCCCGCTATTTCATATATAATCTTTATTGACATGAGCTGCGAAATGTTACTGTCTTTCAGTTAAAAACAGCAACGAATCATAATGCAGTCTGTGTTTTTAACTGTGAAAAGTTTAACTAGAGAGACAGAGGGAAAGAAAGCTGGAGAGAGACAGAGAGAGAAATCTAAACTCAGAACCTCAGTGAAATGATTTGAAATGAATCGGAAGCATTTGACACTTCATTAGTTAACTTTTAAAGTGGTCGTCATTGTTGCAATGTTGGAAATATTGGTGAATGTACCCCAAACGCCTCCCAATGTGCGCTCCCACTTCATCCATAAATGCAAGGTTCTTTTCCACATTGTGACAAGCTCCGCAGCATGAACCAGTTGCCTTCGTTGCTTGAATGCTGACCTTAAGTCTCAAAGATTGTTTTCTCGACGGCATGTTATACATGAAAAGAAATAAAGCAAATCAGTGTCAGGGCTTACCTCCCTCCATCCACTGAAATTACTGTTGTGCACACCTTTGTAAGTTCTGCAGTGAAGGCACCAATTGATAACATTGCCAATGAAGCACTTGTTACCCACCTCAGATGCAGGAATCAGCACATCCTTGCGTCCTCTCCTGCACTGCCTCCTTTGCTTGAGTGACGTCCTTAAGTCTCAAAGATTGTTTTCTCAGGGGCATGTTTTACATGAAAAAAATAAGGAAAGAACATCAGTGTCAAAGCTTCCCCCCCCCTCCCCCTCCAATGAAATTACTGTTGAGCATCCTTTATGTTCTGCAGTAAAGGCATGTACTGACAACACTGCCAATGAATCACATAGTACCCACCTCAGCTGTCGGAGTCAGGATGATTTTACTGCCCCTATCTCGTGATGGTTCAATGCTGCTCTCAGGGAAAATATGAATGATGTGAGGGTACTGGAAAAAAGAAGCACATTTTTTTTGGACTATGGACATAAAGCTGGCCATTTAGCCCTGCTGTTCCCTGCTAGTGGTTATGCTACTCCGACACCTTACCATCAGCTCCCATTTAATCCTGCCTCCTACTAGCAGCATCACCTTCCATTTCTTTTGCTCTTATCTACCTTTGCCTTAAAGCAACATTGAGGATGGAGAACGGTGTGGCTGAACTCCCAGCACACCGGTTGTGTACACAGCAAGAGCATTCACATTCGTGCAATGTCTGGACACAGCATGCTTGTTTCTTTTAGTGATTAGTCTCCTCTTGCTAAATGTTCCCCAAGTGCTTGAACCATTTGGATGCACTCTCTTCTTGACAGGCAGCAACTGGCAATTGCAGAGTCTCACAAGGCTCTGCTTGGTTGTTTCAAGGGCGAGTGGGGAAACAGGTGTGTCAATGTGCGCAGCTCTGATGGGTGCAGGAGCAAGTGGCTGTGTGTCCATGTGCACTGCTCTGATGGGTGCAGGAACAGAGCAAATGACAACAGGGACTGGAGCACGTGCAGTGCCCCAGACAATGGAAATGTTTTCAGAGTAACTTACCTTGGAGCAATTTAGTCTTTCGAATAAAAATGAAGCAGACTGAAATCTCCAAAACTAAATAATTCCGATAAAATGCCCGACGAAACCTCTCCAACTTCCACTTTCAGAAACTCGCGCCGAAGCTTGACGCACGCGTGGATATCCGAAGGTTGACGCATGCGTGCATACCCGTTGAATTTGCATAACGCGCGTGCGCAGAGGCAGAGCATGCGTGTTGCCGAAGTGACGTCATCGGCACCAGCAGTAACCAGTCCAGGCACCTCGGAGTCCGCGCATGCGCAGAGAGCAGGATCCCGTCTGCGCATGTGCTAATAGCGGCGCAGCCTGATGACGTCACTGGCGGCCAGCGTTGTCAGGAATCACTTTGTTTTCAAAATCCACAGTATTTTGATTTTTTTTTGTTCTGGGCAGACTTTTTCTCAGGGAGGGGGCTGGAGGGGCCTCTGAAGCAAATAGTTTGGGAAGCGCTGCTCCAGAACAGTCAATTTACATATATTATTTGGAGGAAAGTATAGGTGGTCTGATTAGCAAGTTTGCAGATGACACTAAGATTGGTGGAGTAGCAGACAGTGAAGGGGACTGTCAGAGAATACAGCAGAATATAGATAGACTGAAGAGTTAGGGAGAGAAATGGCAGATGGAGTTCAATCAGGGCAAATGCGAGGTGATGCATTTTGGAAGATCCAATTCAAGAGTGAACTATACAGTAAATGGAAAAGTCTTGGGGAAAATTGATGTACAGAGATATTTGGGTGTTCAGGTCCATTGTTCCCTGAAGGTGGCAACGCAGGTCAATAGAGTGGTCAAGAAGGCATACGGCATGCTTTCCTTCATCGGACGGGGTATTGAGTACAAGAGTTGGCATATCATGTTACAGTTGTATAGGACTTTGGTTCGGCCACATTTGGAATACTGCGTGCAGTACTGGTCGCCACATTACCAAAAGGAAGTGGATGCTTAGGAGAGGGTGCAGAGGAGGTTCACAAGGATGTTGCCTGGTACGGAGGGCGCTAGCTATGAAGAGAGGTTGAGTAGATTAGGATCATTTTCATGAGAAAGGCGGAGGTTGAGGGGGGACCTGATTGAGGTGTACAAAATCATGAGAGGTATAGACAGGGTGGATAGCAAGAAGCCTTTTTCCAGAGTGGGGGATTCAAATACTAGGGGTCACGAGTTCAAAGTGAGAGGGGAAAAGTTTAGGGGGGATATGCGTGGAAAGTTCTTTACGCAGAGGGTGGTGGATGCGTGGAACGCATTGCCAGCGGAGGTGGTAGATGCGGGCACGATAGCGTCTTTTAAGATGTATCTAGATAGATACATGAATGGGCAGGAAGTAAAGAGATACAGACCCTTAGAAAATAGGCGTCATGTTTAGATAGAGGATCTGGATCGGCGCAGGCTTGGAGGGCCTAAGGGCCTGTTCCTGTGCTGTAATTTTCTTTGTTCTTCTTTGTTCTTTTAATGCAATTCCACAGATTTCCCTCTCTCCTTCTCTTGCTGCAGCTTGTTCTCTGCACCTTCCCTCCATGTCCATAGCTCTGTTTCTTCACATCTTTAAATCCCTATCTCCACATCTTTCAACATCCTTTTTAGCTCTGCTTCTCCCTTGTGTCTCACAAGTTTCACTTTTCATTCTCTTTCTGCGACTCTCTGCATCTTTATCTGTCTCTCAGTCCATTTCCCGCTCTCAGTTCCACATCTGCTTCACTGCAAGATTATCTCGGCATCTCACACCCCCTCCTCGAGGCACCCCTCTCTATTCTGAATCTACATTTTACTTTGTATACCTGCCCTTGGACAGGTTGATTAGCGTGCAGGAGAGAAATGTTCCTTTGAAACTGAGGGATAGAAATGGCAAGATTAGGGAACCATGGATGACAGGTGAAATTCTGAGACTAGCTAAGAGGAAAAAGGAAGCACACATAAGGTCTAGGCGGCTGAAGAAAGACGAAGCTTTGAAAGAATATCGGGAATGTAGGACCAATCTGAAACGAGGAATTAAGATGGCTAAAAGGGGTCATGAAATATCTTTAGCAAACAGGGTTAAGGAAAATCCCAAAGCCTTTTATTCATATATAAGGAGCAAGAGGGTAACTAGAGAAAGGACTGGCCCACTCAAAGACAAAGGAGGAAAGTTCTGCGTGGAGTCAGAGAAAATGGGTGAGATTCTAAACGAGTACTTTGCATCGGTATTCACCGAGGAGAGGGACATGACGGATGTTGAGGTTAGGGACAGATGTTTGATTACCCGAGGTCAAGTCACCATAAGGTTGGAGGAATTGTTGGGTGTTCTAAAAGGCATTAAGGTGGACAGGTCCCCTGGTCCGGATGGGATCTATCCCAGGTTACTGAGGGAAGTGAGGGAGGAAATAGTTGGGGCCTTAACAGATATCTTTGCAGCATCCTTACACACGGGTGAGGTCCCGGAGGACTGGAGAATTACTAGTGTTGCCCCCTTGTTTAAGAAGGGTAGCAGGGATAATCCAGGTAATTATAGACCCGTGACCCTGACGTCAGTCGTAGGGAAGCTGCTGGGGAAGATACTGAGGGATAGGATATATTCCCATTTGGAAGAAAATGGGCTTATCAGTGATAGGCAACATGGTTTTGTGCAGGGAAGGTCATGCCTTACCAACTTAATAGAATTCTTTGAAGAAGTGACAAAGTTGATTGATGAAGGAAGGGCTGTAGATGTCATCTACATGGACTTCAGTAAGGTGTTTCATAAGGATCCCCATGGTCGGCTGATGGAGAAAGTGAAGTCGCATGGGGTCCAGGGTGAACTAGCTAGATGGATAAAGAACTGGCTGGGCAACAGGAGACAGAGAGTAGCAGTGGAAGGGAGATTCTCAAAATGGAGACGTGTGACCAGTGGTGTTCCACAGGGATCCGCGCTGGGACCATTGTTGCTTGTGATATACATAAATGATTTGGAGGAAAGTATAGGTGGTCTGATTAGCAAGTTTGCAGACGACACTAAGATTGGTGGAGTAGCAGATAGTGAAGGGGACTGTCAGAGAATACAGCAGAATATAGATAGATTGGAGAGTTGGGCAGAGAAATGGCAGATGGAGTTCAATCAGGGCAAATGCGAGGTGATGCATTTTGGAAGATCCAATTCAAGAGTGAATTTTACAGTAAATGGAAAAGTCTTGGGGAAAATTGATGTACGGAGAGATTTGGGTGTCCAGGTCCATTGTTCCCTGATGGTGGCAAAGCAGGTCACTAGAGTGGTCAAGAAGGCATACAGCATGTTTTCCTTCATCGGACGGGGTATTGAGTACAAGAGTTGGCAGGTCATGTTACAGTTGTATAAGCCTTTGTTTCGGCCACATTTGGAATACTGCGTGCAGTTCTGGTCGTCACATTACCAAAAGGATGTAGATGCTTTGGAGAGGGTGCAGAGGAGGTTCACCAGGATGTTGCCTGGTACGGAGGGCGCTAGCTATGAAGAGAGGTTGAGTAGATTAGGATCATTTTCATGAGAAAGGCGGAGGTTGAGGGGGGACCTGATTGAGGTGTACAAAATCATGAGAGGTATAGACAGGGTGGATAGCAAGAAGCCTTTTTCCAGAGTGGGGGATTCAAATACTAGGGGTCACGAGTTCAAAGTGAGAGGGGAAAAGTTTAGGGGGATATGCGTGGAAAGTTCTGTACGCAGAGGGTGGTGGGTGCCTGGAACGCGTTGCCAGCGGAGGTGGTCGATGCAAACTCGATAGCGTCTTTTAAGCTGTATCTAGACAGATACATGAATGGGCAGGAAGCAAAGAGATACAGACCCTGAGAAAATAGGCGTCATGTTTAGATAGAGGATCTGGATCGGCGCAGGCTTGGAGGGCCGAAGGGCCTGTTCCTGTGCTGTAATTATCTTTGTTCTTTGTTCTTTATCTTTCTGTCTCTGCATCTCACTCTTTGTCTGGGATCTTTCTCTATATCTACATCGCTGCTGCATTCTTTATCTATCCCTGGAGCTTTTTCTGTGCATTTCTCTGTCTCTCTCTCCATCTCACACTCTCTCTGTCCTTCTTGTTATTTCTGCTCTCTGCTCTTATTTTCTCTCACTGGCCTCGGACCCCCTTAACTCTCTTTCATTCCCGATCTCTGTCTCTCCATTTGTTCCTCTCTCTCTCTCTCTCTCTCTCTCTCTCTCTCTCTCTCTCCCTTAATCAGTTCTGACCTAATCCCTGGATCTCTGCTTTGTGTCGCTGTCCCTTTGACTTGGGGTGGATATGAACTCTCTGACATGGCGTTGCACATGGTGATGGTGAACCCCGATCCTGCTTTCCATCTCCCCCGATTCTTTTCTCCCATTTGAGGTAAAAACAGGAGAGAGTTGCAGAACAGGCGGCCGATTCTCAACAACTCCCCTCCCCTAACTGGTTTGCGCCATTTGGCCCAAGTCCAAGTCCAGCCCAGTGTTTCTTCTCCTCTCTCTGTCTCTGCTCTCCGACTGTCTCTGCCTGTCTTCTTGTGTCTCAATGGGGGAAGGGACAGATCAGCCATGATCTAACATTGTTGGGACAAGCTCAAAGGCCTGAATGGACTCCTCTTGTCCCTGTGGAAACCAGAGTGTGTTTGTGTGTGTGTGTGTGTATGTATGTGCCTCTGTGCCTGTGCCTCTGTTTCATTCCTTGATGCCGAGAGGGGTGGGGAGGTGGATGGGTGATGGAGAGAACGGGTGAAACAACTTTTTGAGGGAAGGGATGTGTCTGGGTATGGGATCTTGCTGTGCATTAAAGGGTCAGAATGCCAATTAGTCTCTGGGGGTCCTTGCTCTATGCCCGGTCCTGTGTTTGTCTGGACATGAATTAAAGGTGCCGAGGTCCGGGTGCCGTTTGATAGAATATCTGAGCCTTATCCAGACTAGAATAGAAGTGATTTAAAGACTGTCATGAGACCGAACCACTCCCAGGAAAGTGAGGGAGGATGGAATTACACAGGGGGCTGTTGACTGGGATGCGAATTACATGGGACAGAGGGAGGGGAGATGTTACAGAGTGGGAATTAGTAGAGGGGGGGCTTTTACAGGGCAGGGGGTTATTTAGAAAGGAGAGTGTTTAGAGTGGGGCAGGTGGCGAATTAGATGGCGATATTCACAGAGGGAATTAGGCAATGTTAGAAATGGGAGGGGGAATTCTCCAGGTTTAAAGTGGGAGCAGGGATTCTGCAGGTTGTACAATGGGTGGGGTGTTTCTCCTGGTTCAAAATGGGAGGGGGATACTGCAGGTTTAAAAGGGGAGGGGGATTCTAAAGCTTTTAAATAGGAGGGCCGTTTCTCCAGGTTTAAAATAAGAGGGCATTTTGGATTCAGCAGGTTTAAAATGGAAGGGAGGATTCTGCAGGTTTAAAATGGGAGGGGTGCTTCTCCAGGTTTAAAATGCGAGTGGGTCTGCTCCAGGTTTAATTTGGGAAGTGGGTTTCGTCGGCTTCTCCAACTGTAAAATGAGTGTTTGCGGTGGGGGGGGGGGACTTCTCCAGTATTTAAATGGGATGGGGGATATCCAGTCTTTTCAAATAGAAATTTGCTGGGGCAGAGAAGTATTTGCGGGGACATGTATATATTTGTGGGGGGTGGATTGGCGGGGAGTGGATTTTTGTGTGGAAACATTTGTGAGCAGGTGGACATTTGCGGGGGGACTATTTGTGGTTGGGGATATTTGTGGCGGGGGAATATTTGTGGCAGGGGGCATACTTGCGGCGGGGAGGGATATTTGCCGATGGGATATTTGCGGGAGGGTGTGAGATTTGCAGGGGGATATTTGCAGGGGTAAATATTTGCAGGGGGGAAATTAGTGGGATGGGGAATTGTGCGGTGGAAAATTGTGGGGCTGGATGGAGTTTTGCTGGGAGTTGGAATTTGTGGGGGAAAATTTGCAGCAGGCGGGGATATTTGCTGCGGATGGGGGGATATTTGCTGTGGGAGAATACTTGCGGCGTGGGGATAATTGCGGTGGGGGATATTTTCGGGCCCGATTATTTGTGGGGGGGCACTATTTGTGGACGAATACTATTTGCGGACGAGTACTATTTACGGGGGCCTAATTGCAGGCGAGGATATTTGTGGTAGGAATATTTACGGGTGGGGATATTTGCCGCGGGATTGAAATAATAGAGACACCAGGAAAGTGGAGGCACCTGACAGACAAACAGAAAGCCAATGAGAGAGAAAGGCACAAAGGGAATCATACAGAGAGAAACAGAAAGTGAGAGAGAAAGAGATTGTGTATGAGAGAGAAAGAATGAGAGAGAAAATGAAAGAGAGAGAGTGAGTCAAAGAGTGAAAGAGTGAATGGGAGAGAGAAAGATAGAGAGGGAGAATGAGAGAGAGAACGAATGAGAGAGAGAAAGCCAGTGAAAGAAAGACAGACAGAGAGAAACACAGAGATAGAAACACAGGGAGCAACACCGACAGAGAATCACAGTGAGAAAGAAAAACAAGGGGAGAGTGAGAGAAAGAGCCAGATTGAGAGAAAGAGTCAGATTGAGACAGCAACAGAGAGAGAGAGTGACAAACAAAGAGCAAGTGAGAGAGGGGCAGAGGGAAAGATTGAGAGAGAGATTGAGAGAGGGATTGAGTCAGAAGGACGGAGAAAGGCAGAGAGAGACCATAGAGATGTGATGCTCACCATACCACACGGTCTGCATACATCGTTGGACTCGAACGCCTTACCTCTGTCAGCTCATCCGTGGGGTAAAGATCCAGGACAGGAGCACTAGAGTAGCAATTGGAGAAAAGTGTCAGGACTGGGACACAGAGAGAGAGAGATTCAGACTGGACTCTCTCTGACACACACGCTGTGATCTGCTCCAATTCACCTGGGCACACAGACACAGAGACTGAGACGCAGACATAAAACTCTCTGTCTCTCTCTGCCTCCCACAAAACCTCATTAACAGTGCAGAAAAGCTGCTGTTATTTTAAAACACAGAGAGGCCGGTTTGGGTAATGGCCATTGAATACAAATTGTGTTAAATGTCTTTCACCTTTCACCACCTGTTTACAGAAAGTTCAGAAATTGACGAAATATGTCTCACTGCAGTTACCTTGAAATTCCAGCAATGAGTTTTTGCTTGAGAGGCCCGTTTGACTGCAGTATCAACAGGCAGTTTTTATTCAGATTTTGAATTCTACTGTGTGACAAAACTGAAGCTAGAATCAGGTTAATGATGCAGCCAAGAGAACTTCTACAACTGGTGACATTTCACATAACAATTCTGACCCATATTTACAGTTATATTTGTCAATGATTGTACTTTATTTGATGCTGCTCTATCTATGCATTACCCTGTAATCATTGGTAAAATCCTTAACATTTACCATTGTCTGACAGGTTTCTGAAAGAAGATTCAATATTAACTTTCAAAAGACAATTTGATCAAAACTTTAATTACTCTTAGTTACAGGAGAGAAGATACCAGCATAGAAAGAGAAGTGAGCGAGAGAGATGTCACAACTTTAGTGATGAAGAACTCAACACAAGGTATTTAGAGCGTTTAGATTTGTAAATTATTGCTTGAGTTTCATTTCATGCTTTATAAATTACCTTTAATAACTCAAAATAATTTTCTAAACAGGAAACAGTATAATGTTACAAGTAATTACATAGCAGGAAAATAGCCCTTTCACACTAGCTGTATTACAATTATTTTTTTGAGCATCTCCAGTTGACATAAAGTAAATTCCTGAAACTTGTGGAAACTTTCAAACTCTCAGGAACTCAGAATCTCCCAATCAGCGATGGCCCAGCATCTCCATCTGCTGGTGTCCCTGTTTCACTGAAGTTACTGTGCCCTCCCACTATCTCCAGCTGCTGTTGTCCCTGTCTCACTGCAGTTACTGCCCTCACTCAGTATCTCCATCTGCTGGTGTCCTTGCCTTACAGCAGTTACTGCCCCTCTCACCATCTTCATCTTGTGGTTTCCCTGTCTCACGGCAGTTACTGGCCCCTCTCACCATCTCTATCTGCAGGTGGCTCTGTCTAACTGCAGTTCCTGACCCCCCTCTCAGAGAGTCATCGGGTTATACAGCACAGAAAATGGTCCTTCGGCCTATCATGACTGTTCTGGCCATCAAGCACCAAACTACTCTAAATAATTTTCCTGCCCTTGCCCCGTAGTCTTGTATGCTGTGGGGTTTCAAGTGCTCATATAAACATTTATTAAATGTTGTGAGGGTCCCTGCCACTACCACCTCTTCAGGTAGTGCATTCCGGATTTGAACAACCATCTGAGTGAAAAAAATGTTTCCTCAAATCTTCTGTGAAACTCCTGCCCCTTACTTAAATCTATGTTCCGATGATTATTGACCCCTCTACGAAGGGGAACAAAGTTTCATCCTGTATAACCTATCAATTCCCC
This sequence comes from Heterodontus francisci, assembly GCF_036365525.1. Classification (NCBI taxonomy): domain Eukaryota; kingdom Metazoa; phylum Chordata; class Chondrichthyes; order Heterodontiformes; family Heterodontidae; genus Heterodontus; species Heterodontus francisci. The sequence goes on from NC_090391.1 coordinate 29,927,506, forward strand.
TCATAATTTTGTACACCCCAAACATGCCCCCACCCCCCCCCCCCCCCCGCGCCCCTCAACCTTCTCTGCTCTAAGGAAAACAACTCTAGCCAATCCAGTCTCTATTCATAGCTGAAATGTTCCAGCCCAGGTAACATCCTGGTGAATCTCCTTAGCACCCTCTCCAGTGCAATCACATCATTCCTATAGTGTGGTGCCCAGAAATGTACATAGTACACCAGCGTTTTTTCAGCTCTATTATTACCTCGCTGCTCTTATATTCTATGCCTCGGCTAATGAAGGCAAGTATCCCATATGCCTTCATAAGCACCTTATCTACCTGTGCTGCCTTCAGTGAACTATGGACAAGTACACCAAGATCCCCCTGACCCTCTGTACTTCCGAGGGTCCTACCATGCATTGTATATTCCCTTGCATTGTTAGTCATCCCAAAATGCTTCACCTCACACTTTTCAGGATTGAATTTTATTTCTCCACTGCTCTGCCTATCTCACAAGCCCGTCTATATCGTCCTGCAACCTAAGGCTTTCTTCCTCACTATTAACAACACCTCCAATATTTGTGTAATCTGCGAACTTACTGATCATACCTCTGATATTTACGTCTAAATCATTAATGTACACTACAAACAGCAAGGGTCCCAGTACCGATCCCTGCAGCACACCACTGGTCACAGGCTTCTATTCGCAAAAACAACCCTAGACCATCAAACTCTGCCTCCTGCCACTAAGCCAATTTTGGATCCAATTTGTCAAATTGCCCTGGATCCCATGGTCTCTTACCTTGGTAACCAATCTTCTATGCGGGATCTTATCAATAGACTTACTGAAGTCCATGTAGACTACATCAACTGTTTTACCCTCACCTACACATCTAGTCAGAGCCTCGAAAAATGCAATCAAATTATTTAGACAAGATGTCCCCTGACAAAACCATGCTGACTATCGCTGATTAATCCCTGTCTCACCAAATGGAGATTAACCCTGTCCCTCAGAATTTTTCCAATAATTCCCAATATATGACTCACCATCCTGTAATTACCTGGTTTATCCCTGCTAAGCTTCTTGAACAAAGGTACCACATTTGCAGTCTTCCAATCCTCTGTTACCTCTCCTGTGGCCAAAGAGGATTTGATAATTTGTGTCAGAGCCCCTACTATCTCCTCCCTTGCCGCAGCTAACAGCCTGGGATACATCTCATCTGGGCCTGGGGATTTATCCACTTTTAATCCCGCTAAAACAGCTAATCTCTTTCAATGCTAATATGTTCCAATATACCACAAATCCCCTCCCTGATCGCCACACTTGCATCTTCCTTCTCGCTCTCACCATCTCCATCTGCTGGTGTCCCTCTCTCACTGCAGTTACTGCCCCCTCTCAGCATCTCCATCTGCTCGTGTCCCAGTCTCACTGCAGTTTCTGTCCCTCTCTCCATCATCATCTGCTGGTGCCCCTGTTTCACTGCAGTTTCTGCCCCTCTCACGATCTCACAATCACTATGATTTGTAGCCGTGTCCATTTTTCTCTGGGTCCAAGGTAGGTTTAGTTGAATTCAGCTGAGCATTGCAAAGACGTCCTTTTTGAGAAACAATTCTTGAATCTTCTGCAGAGCCTCAGTAGTTCAGATTATCAATAAAATATACTCTCAGGAGAAGATTTAAAATCATTTCAATGCTCGGTGCTGTGAATATAAAATGTACTTTCTGTCCTATGGGCAGTGTAGGGAATGGAATATGAAATGTGATTTTGTTCCAGTGTTTGACACCCTTCAGATCTTTCTATGATTTCACTAATTTAAGAATGAGATTGAAAGGGTATTTCACCGCCTTCGTCAGCTCCTCTCTGAATTTAGTTTGGGTCACAGCGTAAATATATGTTTTTGTGCAAGAACTGAGAAGCTGCAGCATCTTTGATGTGTGATATGTGATATAGAGAGGGTCAGCGTAGGATGAATAATACTGAATACCTGTAATTCGCGCATAAATGTTAAACACAACCTGAGTCGCCCATAACAGTATAAAACTTCCGGATATACTGAAGAGTAAAATAATTGATTTTCTGCGATTCTCCATCTCTGGGTCCTTGTGATTCTCTCTATTGCTGTGACCCCCGAATCCGCTGCGGACTTTACTGGAGAATAAAATCCGTCTGACAGTCAGAACATTGAGCATCAAAATCAGAAAGGCCGGGACACAAGGGGATACCATGTTGTGAATCAATTCAAATGCTCCCCATATTGGTGAAGTGAAGAAGCTGAGTTTATAATGACAACCCATGGGAACATTACCAATAATGTAACTTTGTTCCCGTGTAAAGTACCAGGGGACACTTACAGTTCTGACAACCACACCCGCCATTTTCTGGGTACAATATTTTGTTTTCAGCTTCTCACAACGATCAAATCGATCAAAAGTGAAAGCGACTGTGAGCCAGACAGAAACACCTGTGGCTGCAGAGAGCAGAACGAAAATTAGAGAACATACAGGAGTAATTTTCAGGAATGAATATGGGAAATAAATTGAAACAATCCAAATCAATATGGGATCAGTGATAACGACCAGGAGATCAGCCACTGCCATTCCCACCAGGTAGACAGTGATACATTTGGAGAGACCACACTTTCCTCGGGACAGGATCACAATCGCCACCAAGTTAACTGGAAGAGAGAGAAAAGGAAACAAAGAATTACTGATCAGAACTGGAGAAAAAGCAGCAGTTTGACAGGATCAGGGCTGAAATTTCCAGCTTTGTTGCTGCATCGAGCAGTGTAAACTGATTCATTGCCATGGGCACTGCTTTGCCACAGTGAAATGTTTGAAAACACAAGTATCAACAATGCATTGGGAAATTGATACAGAAAGTGAATAACGTTATCACTGGATCTATTGCAAGTACTGAGTGAGGATGCAGTGCCAGTGGGGAAATGATAAAGCTTTTACAGAGATGGAATCCAATGGGTTAATTCGGTATTTGTCTCCAGACTGTTGGTTGGGAAGGTTTGGGGAGAGCGGGATGTGTAGCTGGTTTGTTGCTCTGGGTTCAGTGAACCGACTGGGACTGTTAGTAAATGGGAAAAGGCTTAAAAAATGCAGGCCTGAGTTTGAGTATCTGCCATGATCTATAATGGCGGAGCAGTCTCGAAGTACTGAATGGCCTCCTCCAGCTCCGATGTTCCTGTGTCACTATCAGGTTGGACAGGGCAACTAGAGGTGGAGCCAGTGAGTGTTATTAGGAGGGAGATAATGAAAAGGACATGTTGGAGCTGGAGGGGAGTTGGGGGCAGATGGCTTGAGAAAGTGAATAAACAGAAGCAATGGAAGATGAGATAGAGGATTCAATACAGTGAGAGGGGAGGCTGAGATTCACAGGGAGAGACAGCAGCAGATTATTAGAGGAAATTTAATCTATACACCCCAGTAACACATCTCAATTAATACACTGAAACAATAATCCCCGTGGTTATTGGTTTTGGAGAATAGTTCATTGTTTATACAATGTAATTAATATATTTGTGCAGGCAATTAAATATAATTTTAAATATATTTCTGATATCAGTCTCGCTTTTTATTGAATTCAGCCGTCACAGAGATTTTATTGTGAGGCATTTGAATAATGAATTGCCATCAGTGAAGAACTGATTCCGTTATGTTTATTCAGTAACTATGTAAGTATGACTATGTAAGGGAATTTTGTGCAAAACAAAATGAGGACCTGACAGAAATCAACACAGAGGATCAAGTCAAACAGGGAAATGAAAGCAATCTGACAACAGATAACTTCAACTCACAGTTTCTCTCACTAATTGTTCTGGACATTCCAGCACTTTATGACAGTGAATTATTTATACTGATGCTTCTTTCCCTTTCTCCCTTTTTCTGCTGATCTCTTTCCCTCGGTTTCGATCTCTCTGCTCCTTTTCTCCTTCCCTATCTCTCTGGAGTACTCACACTCTGCAAACTGTTATGGAATGCTAGTTTTCACATACGATTAATTCCTAACATTCTGTGCCTGTGTTCTTTTCACCAGCCCCATGTTAATTGATTATATTCTCAGAGTCAGTTTGCTCAATGGTGAAACGTCTGTGAATAATTTAATGTATCTACAGATCACCCAAGTCTCCACCTGTTCACCTACACTCTTCATTTCATCTACAATGCATGGAATAAACAGGACCAAAAGGTTCTTCCGGACGAACCTCACAATCATTGAAATTTCTTCCCCTAGAAGTATAAAGTACACCGTTAGGAGGTGGGATTGTTTAATTAATAAAACACCAACATCAGCACTGTAGCTGATAATGTATAGACAAATGGAAAGATTCTAGACTCCAGCTGATAGAGTGTAAACTAATAAAATATCATATCAATACTTTCTATTTTACAATGTAGTCCAGTGACATTGAAGGCTCATCAGTGAAGCAGAGAAGGAGACGTGAAAGAGGCAACAGCAAACTCAGTTCCGTAGCCAGACCTCTGAAGCAAAGTCAGACAGACACAGAATGAAAAAAAAAGCGATAACCAATAAATATAAGAAATGCTGGAAATATTCATTAGGTCTGGCAGCATTTGTGGAGAGAGAAACAGTGTTAACGTTTCAGGTCAGTGACCCTTCGTCAGAACTGGCAAATATAAGAAATGTAAAACATTTTAAGCAAGTAAAGCGGGCAGTGGGGCAAGAGATTACAAAAGGGAAGGAGTTGATAGGACAAGTCACAGAGACTAACTGACCAGAAGGGCATGCAAACAGTATGTTACTGGTGTGCTGAAAGACAAAGCGTTAGTACAGAGAGGGTGTGAATTGACTGTAAAGCACAAAGCACTCCAACCACAAACGTTAAAAAAAACAGAAACAGGAACAAAAAAAACTGGGTAGGCACAGTCGAAACAAAATAACGAAACTAAACTAAAATGACCAAATAAAACAGAAAAAATGAAAATAAAATTAATTAAATATAAAAAGAGGGGGCTCGTCATGCTTTGAAATTATTGAATTCAATGTTTAGTCCAGCAGGCTGCAAAGTTGCTAGTCGTTAAATGAGATGCTGTTCTTCGAGCTTGCGTTGATTTTCACTGGAACACTGCAGCAATTCCAGGACATGGCCAGCAACTGGAAGCTTGGGGTCATGCTTAATGACTGAGCGTAGGTGTTCCACAAAGAGGTTACCCAATCTGCGTTTGGTCTTCCCAATGTAGAGGAGACCCCATTGTGAACAGCGACTAAGATACACTAAATTGAGTGAATTAAATTCTTTCAATTTATTCTAATGTTTTTGCTGCTCACAACGTAGCTCCTCCACATTGGGGAGACCAAATGCAGATTAGGTGACCACTTTGTGGTCCGTAAGCATGACCCCGAGTTTCCGGTTGCTGGCCATTTCAAACCCGCAACCGACACCCCCCCTCGCCCACCCGCCCCCCCACCCCCCACCCCCCACCGGCCTGCTCTCATGCTCACATCTCTGTCCTTGGATTGCTGCAGTGTTCCAGTGAACATCACCGCAAGCTCAAGGACCAGAATCTCATTTACCAATTAGGCACACAACAGCTTGCCGGACCGACCATTGAGTTCAATAATTTCAGAGCATGATGGGCCCCTTCTTTTTATGTTTAGTTTTATATTTTACTTTTTTAAAAAAAATTTTCTTATTTGGCTATTTTTGTTTAGCTTGGTTAGTTGGTTTCTACTGTGCCTTCCCGCTGTTTCTGTTTTTGTTTTTATGTTTGTGCTTGGAGTGTTTTGTGCTTTACAATCCATTCACACCCTCTCTGTACTAACGCTTTGTCTTTTAACACACCATTAGCATACCGTTTGCCTTTGCTCTATAACCTTCTGGTCAGTTATTTTCTGTGACCTTGTCCTATCAACACCTCCCTTGCACCCCCCACCCCCAACACCCGCGCGCTGCTTTACTTACTTAAAAGCTTTTACATTTCTAATATTTGTCACTTCTGAAGGAGCGTCACTGAACTGAAGCATTAATTCTGCTTCTCTTTCCACAGGTGCTGCCAGACCCGCTGAGGATTTCCAGCATTTCTTATTTTTATTTCAGACTTTCAGCATCTGTAGTATTTTGCTTTTATTTTATAATCTCTAAATACATTGAAATCTTTGTTAAATTGAAACATGTTATTTTGGAGTGAGAAATGTGTTATTCTCTTGTAACACGAGACCATGAGATGTCTCAATAATATTCACCAAAATTAAAAATTAAAAAATAATCCAGGACCAGTTAGATTCACATGATGAAACCATTAAAAGCTCCTGATGGTTGGAATCTTTATCCTAAACGGGACGCCTGATTTGAATGTAGTCTACAGAATAATCCAGTAACAATTCCAGGGTTACAGAAACAAATACCATTAAAGACAGAATACAACTCCTACAAGACTGAAAGAGTAGACAATGAGGAGATTCCATGTCTAAATTGCTGGGAAAGAACAGCTGGCTGTGCAACAGAAATAATACCGAGTACGTAGATAAGTTATTATCAAGTTATTCCATCAACAGCTGAGATACTGGCTTACCAGGAACTCCAGTTGCTGCAAGTACTGGATAGTAAATGTCTTCTATCAGATAGATTACCGGATATCCCATTTCTGTGAGATGCAGAGTTCTGTTAGCCTGGAATCCACAACTTCAGCAGGCACTCTGAGCTGATCCGTTCCAATGGGTCCTGATTTATACAGGAGAATAAGTCTCCACTGAGACAGTTATACCCCTGATCATTGCCATTAGTTACACTCACCTGAAGAAACACATTTCATCATCAGCTTTGACTCTGATGTAACTAATGCGGTGGACAAAACACAATCATTTCAATGTCAATGACATTTTCGTGGTAAGACCTCTCCCGGGAATAAACCTGTAATCTGTACTCATACTGGAAGTATGCTACAATTATGAGTGGCATCATTTACATTATCCATATTATTGCATTGACTTTGTTCACATCTTGCGTTTTTATTATAAATGTAACTGATCTGTCGGAAGTCTTCAGTGAATCCAGGGACAAATGCAATCCCATTCCACTCTGTTCCTGAGTTTCTGATTGGGGACCACGTTCAGCGTTAAGCCCAGAAACTCTTTCTGGGTGATATTCGAGGGTAAACGCTATACATGTCCTTTGGTGAGGCAGTTGCATAGTGAAAACATCCAGAGGTCCAACGCAATGGCCTGGTGACTGGGGTTCAAATCTCACAATGGCAGCTGCTAGAATTTAAATTCAATTAATTAACAAAAGTCGGCAATTAAAAGCTGGTCTCTGTAATAGTGCCATGAAACTATAATTGACTGCTGTAAAAACCCATTTGGTTCGTTAATTCCTTTCAGGGATGGAAATCTGCCGTCATTATTTGGCCTTGCCTACATGTGGCTACAGACCCAGAGCAATGTGTTTGATTCTTAACTGCCCTCTGAAAAGGCCCAGTCGGCTGTCAAGGGCAACAAATGTGGACCTTGTCAGCGGAGTTCATATCACATGAAAGAATAAAAGAAAATCTTCTCTCTGCTATTTCAATGCAGATATTTACCTGTTTACTTTGCAGTGGTTAATGGCTCCTGTAAAATTACAACTCTGCCAACTCCTGACTCATTTCCTCCAGTTCACTGCTGACCAGACACCCAAATTTCACGTTCCCTCACGATGAACGGCTTCAAATCTCTGCTTCCATGTCCAACCCTCGCCAAGATTATCGCAAGACACGTTCAGCCTAACTGACCTTCATTTGCTCTAAGTACTCACATTTATAATTCTTACCATTGGGTTAAAATTCTTCCATGTCCTCACCTCTCCTGCCACATCTCCAAACCTCTAGCAAACCCATTCGTGATCTCCCCATATCTCTGACATTGGTATGCAACAATAGCCTCTCTTCCTACATCAGCACTACTACCTCTGGAGTCCCGAAACTATCCACTCTTTCTCCTTCCTCTTCCTCATCTACACATTGCCCGCTGGGACATCATCTACAGATATGAGGTTACTTTCCACATGTGGGCTGACAAGAGCCAGCTCCAGTTCTCCAACATCTCTCACTATCCTCCACTGCCTCTGTGTTATCAGACACCAACAGTCTGTTTTCGATGAGCTCCAAGATCTTCCAATTAAACATGGGGCAGAGTGAAGCCTCCATCTTCGACTTCACCACAAACCCCACTCTCTTGTCATTGATTCCACTGCCATAACGAGCTGTTACATCGGGCTGAATGTTATGTTGTGTAAAGTATGATCCTTATTCATCCATCTCCTGAGTTTCTGACCTGACCTGATATTTACACCATCAGAAATGCTGCTTGCTTCCACCTCCATAACATCTCCCTGTTTCAGCACATCAGGCTCTGAACACAGTCAATCACCCATCTGTGTAACATTATTAGGATACTAACAGCTACTAAACAGAGTACTCATTGTTAATTATATGTATGATAAACTAACAGTTGGCTTATCATAATAAACTAAAATTTAGCTTCATTAGAACCTTTCATAGTAGTATGGTAAAGTGGGAAAACTTAGAAAATAGGGCACAGTATAGGCAAGATGTCAAGGTAAAGGGATTATAGAACATAGAACATAGAACAGTACAGCACAGTACAGGCCCTTCGGCCCACGATGTTGTACCGAACCTTTAAACTACTCTAAGATAAAACTAACTACCTACCCTTCATTCTACTATCATCCATGTACCTATCCAAGAGTCGCTTAAATGCCCCTAATGCAAAAACAGCTTCTGCACAGATACGCCTTGTAATGAGATAAGAAACTTTGAAATGTGAACGCACTGGGATACAGGAGTGAACACAAAGGTACACTAGGTCCACAAATCTAAAAGGTTAGCAACCATCACAAAATGATCCTTGGTTAGTTCAGAATGTCATCCTTTAATGCAAAACTAATAACTGAAAGGGACAGAGAGTGAGAGAGAAAGATGTGATGGAGGGAACCGTGATTGGTGGAAAGCGCTCCAGTTCAAGAATCAGCTGAAGGGCAGCCCCCAGCGTCAAATATCTACTTTGCATGCCATGAATTCTCTGATCCTTCCAAAGGTTGGTCGGTTATCCTGTGAGCGGAAATAGGTGGGAGAGGGGCGGGAGAGATTAAATGGGTAGAGGAGGAGAAAGGGGTGGGGGAAAGGGGAGGCGGAAAGGGGTGGACGAAAGGGGTGGAGGAGGTGATGGGAAATGAGTGGGGGAGTGGAAACGGGTGGGGGAGGTTGAGGGCAGGGTAAATGTCCCTCGTGCTACAAGCGGGATCAGGAGTGACCGACACGTGGGAGCTTCATGTGATTCTCTGTTTGACTATTGCCTGCTTCCTGCAGGGTATGTTTGGAGGAGGATCCTGCAAGCGAAGGGGGCCGGCATTGACCTGACGGGCCGAATGGCCACACCTGGCGTGCTGAGTGTCCCTCTGGGTGACGGGCCACACCAAGAAATCAGAAATCCAGAGGAATACTCACACACGGATTTGATACGACACAGAATCAGGCTACTCGGCCCGTCCAGCCCGTGTCAGCTTTTAATCTTCCCACAGGAGCAAATCGTTCCACTCACACTCACCCTCCCTTTCCGCGGATCCCTTCAGACCCTGTTCCTTCATTCACTCAGCCAATTCACATCAATCGCTGGAAGCAGATTCAATAGGAACTTTCAAAAGGCAACTGGACATGCACCTGAAGAGGACGAAAATATAGGGTTGTGGGGGAAAGGCTGCGGTGTATTGAGACTAATCTGTACAGCTCTTTCAAAGAGCCAGGACAGGCTTGATGTGTCAAATGGCCTCCTCCTGTGCTGTCGGCTCTATGATTCAGTAACTACTGCAAATATCAATATGAGCTGTGATAATGGGAATTTCCCATGTAAAACAGGTAACGCTTTAGTTACTGACTGTGCACAACAGGCAGTATCGTGGACTCACTGTGTTCTGCTCCACTGCATCCTCAGCATCTGCTGGGATCCAATAAATTTCTGTGCCTAACAGCAGCGACACAGCTAATGCACAAATGTTCTGGTGATTTCATTCCCGGCTGGTTCAGAGCCCAGAGTCAAGATGAAGCACCCGCAGCAGTTGAGGAAAATAGGCTTTACGAAATCAGAACAGTCTCCCTCATATCACTGCTTACTGAGGATATCCGGATGCTCATTTATCACGCTGCTGTTTGTGGGATCTTGCTGGGCGTTTCCCGACATTACAACAGTGACGGCACGCAGAAAGAGCTTCATATCCTGTGAAAGGCTTTGGGATGTCCTGAGGTGGTGACAGATGTGACAGAAATGGGAGTCCTTTATTCCTTTTAGCTGTTAGCCGTGGCTCACTGGGTCGCGCGCTCTCTCTCTCATCTCTGAGTCTGAAGGCCATGGGTTTGAGGCCTTAATCCAGAGACTTCAGCCCCATAATCTAGGCTGACACTCTCCTTGACTCAGTAATCTCCTCCATCACAACAGCGTCCCCAGCTGTCTCACCTCCTCTAGCCCCTACAACCCACCCTATATCTTTAACATCCTCCAGTCCCTACAACGCTCCCTATCCCTGTCACCGCCTCCAGCCCCTGCAATCTGTCCCACCTCTGTAACCTCCTCCAGTCCCTACAATGCCTCCACAACCCTGTCACCTCCTACAACCCTCTGATATCACTGTAATCCTCAACTTCTGGCGTCAAGCACATACCCTGATTGTAATCGCTCCACCATTGGCGGCCGTGCCTTCAGCTGCCTTGCGCCCTAAACTCTGTAATTCCCTCCTTAAACCTCTACACCTCTCTCTCCTCCTTTAAGACGCTGTTTAAAACCTTCCTCTTTGACCAAGCCATTGGTCACCTGTCCGGTTATCCCCTTATGTGTCTCGGGGGCTGTTTCTGTTTGACAATCTATCCTTTAAAGCAGCTGGCGATGTTTTTACTCTGTTGAAGACGGAGGATCATTATTTTATACATGGGATCATAGGAAATAGGAGCAGGAGTAGGCCATTCGGCCCATCAAGCCTGCTCCATGCAAAAGGTTTCTTTCTAATTGAAGTCAGATTCAGCCAAAAAATGGTGCTACTGTGATCTTTGCTTTTCCCTAACAATATTTCTCCTTTAATCTTTTACCAGTGCTTGGTGTCAGGAATAATGAAGATGTCCTTCCTAATTCAACGAGCAGATCACTTGAAAGTATATGAAAATGCACAATCTCTGCGGACCGTTTCATTTCTCATCTAAAAGGTATTGTTTGAACATTACTACATCCACCTCGACAGTAGGAAGAACTGCAAAATTAAATTAAATCAGGAACCAGTAAGAGATCACACAATACTGTTGTCAGTTTTGGTCGCCTTACCTAAGGAAGGATATATTTGCTCTAGAATGGGTGCATCGAAGTTTCAATAGACTGATTCCTGGGATGAGGGAATTGCCCCTCATCGAGAGTTTGAGTAGAATTGGCCCGTACTTCCTGGAGTTTAGAAGAATGGGGGATACTCTCATTGAAACATACAGAATTTATCAAGGGTTTGATAGGGTAACTACTGAGGGGCTGTTTCCCACTGGCTAGGGAATCTAGAACGAGGGATTACAGTCTTACAATAAGGGGCTGGCCATTTAGGACTGAGAGCCGGAGAAATGTCTTCACTCAGAATACTACGAATCTTTGGAATTCTCTCCCTGAGGGAGCTGTAGAAGATCCATGGTTAACTATGTTCCAGACAGAGATGGGTAGATTCTTGGATACCAGGGGAATGGAGGAATGTGGGGATAGTGGGGGAAGGTGGAGTTGAGGTTGAAGATCAGGCGTGATCTTACTGAACAGCAGAGCAGGCTCAATTGCCTGAGTGACCTTTTCCTGCTCTTATTCCTTATGTTCTTATGGTGATTGGGTAAAGAATAAGAGGCGACATGAGGAATTATTTCGGTTAACACAGTGTGCTGTGATGTGAAAGGTCACTGGAATCATATTGTTTGGTAAATTACAAAAGGGGGGAATTGGAGAAATACTTGAAGGGAAATAAAGTTCCAGGGTTGTGGGGTAAGAACAGGGGAGTAGGACTAATTGGTAGCTGTTTCAGAAAGACTGCACAGGCACGACAGGCCAAAGGGCCTCACCATTCCAGCGTCAACCTTGAATGTAAAGATAAGCCCCGGTTTCTTTTACAAACAGTCTTCTTAAACCTCTCTCCCCGTCTCCTCCATCCTCACCTCCAACAACAGCTGCCAGGAGCTCATGGATTTCTTTATCATTCAGATCGAGACCATCCAATGAGCTGATTCTGCCACTTCCCTACTTTCCACGAGGCCACTGAACCAAACTTCCTCTAATATTCCCCCTACCCTAGCCCTGAACTGACATTCATCTCAAGTTTCGCTCCTCTATCTCCTCATGCCTTCTCCGAGCTCATCTGGTCCATGAGACGCACCTCTTGCTCCCTCGACCCTATCCCATTAACCTTCTGATCACCCATTTAACTGCCTGGCTCCCATCTTAACTGACATCGTGAAAGATTCTCGCTCTTCTCGTTCTGCCAATCCCTCTTTCAAATCTTCCCTTGACTCCTCCGTCCTCGTAAACTACCGGCCATCTCCAACCTTCCTTTCCTCTCCAAAGTCAGTGTTGTCGCCTCCCAAATCTGTGCTAAACGAGAGGGGGTGTAATTCTAGATTTATTCTTTGGAAATGAAGCTGGGAAAGTGGATGATGTAGCAGTGGGTAACCATTTTGGAGATAATGACCATAATACAGTTAGTTTTAGCATAATCATGGAAAAGAACAAAGATAAAACAGGAGCAAAAGTTCCAAATTGGAGGAAGGCAAATGTTACGAATTTCAGAGTTGATCTGGATACAGCTACTTGAAGGAAAATCAGTGGCAAACCAATATGAGGCATGTAAAGCGAGATTCTACAGGCACAGTGCAGACATGTCCACACAAAGATAAAGGGTGGTAGTGCCAAATCTAGATCCGTTGATTATCTAGAAGCATAGAGGGAAAGATATGTTCCTATGATAAAGCAGAAAAAGAAATCTTATGACAATTAGAAAAAACTTACGGCTTTAGAAGCCGAGAGGGGTATAGAAAGTGTAGGCATGAAGTAAAACGGAAATTAGGGAAGTAGAAAGAGGGCATGGAAAATATTGGCAGGTAACATCAATGAAAGCAAAAAGGTGTTTTTTCTTCAGTGCGTTAACATCAAGAGAATAACTAAGGAAAGCGTACAACACATTACAGATGTACAAGGTAACTTATGTGTGGATGCAGAAGATGTGGGCAATGTTCTTAATGAGTACTTTTTCTCTGTATTCACAAAGTAGAGGGATGATGCAGACATTGTGGCTAAAGAGGGGTGCGAAATAGTAATATGATAAGCATAATGACAGAGGAAGTAAGAGAGGGTCTGACATAAGTAACTGTGGATAAATTACTAGGGCTGGATGAATTGTATCGCAGGCTCTTAAAGGAAGCCAGGGAGGAAATAACGGATGCTCGGAGGATCATTTTCAAATCCTCACTAGGTACAGGCGAGGGACCAGAGGATTGGATGTCTGCAGACATTGTACCATTGCTTAAAACGTTTGTGAGGGATAGGTGGAATAATTATAGACTGGTCAGTCTGACCTCGGTGCTGGGTAAATTGTTAGAATCAATTCTGAGAGATAGTATAGCTGTTTTAGAAAGGCATGGACTAATCAGGGATTGTCAGCATGGATTTATTAAGAGAAGGCTGTGTCTTACTAACTTAAGTGAATTTTTTGAGGAAATAACATGGAGGATTGATGAGTGTATTGCAGTGGCTGTTGTCTATTGGGATTTTCGTAAGGTACATGACAAGGTCCCACATGGCAGACTGGTCAGAAAGAGTAAAACACACATTGGATGCAGCGGGAATGTGGAGAGTTGGATCCAAAATTGGCTCGGTGACAGGAAACAAAGGGTAGTGGTCGACTGATGTTTTTTTGTGAATGAAATGTGGTTTCCAGTGGCATTATACAGGGCTCAGATTTATACTTCAATGTGGGAAGCATGATTGGAAAATTTGCAAATTACACAAAAATTGGCCGTGTAGAAGATAGTGAACAGGATAGCCGTAGACTCCAGAACTATCGCAACGGTTTGGGCAGAAAAGTGGCAAATGGAATTCAATCCACAAAAGGGTGCGGTAATGCATTTGGGGAGGGCAAACAAAGCAAGGCAACACGCAATAAACGGGAGGATATTGAGAGGGGGCGAAGAAATACATGTACCTTAGAGCGCATGTTCACAGGTCCATAAATGTGGCAGGACAAATAGAGAGAGTGGCGAAGAAGACATATGGAATGGTTTCCTTTATTGACCGAGATATATAGTACAAAAGCAGGGATACAAATCTGGACCTGTATAAAACGCTGGTTAGTCCACAGCTGGAGTATTGCGTACAGTTCTGGTCACTACATTACAGGAAGGACATAATTGCTCTGCAGAGATCCCAGAGCAGATTTACATGAATGTTGTCAGGACCTGAAAGTCGCAACTGTGAGGAAAGATTGGATAGATGCGGGTTGCTTTGCTTAGATCAGAGGAGGCTGAGGGGTGACATAATTGAGGTGTACAAAATTATGAGGGCCCTAGATAGATTAGACAGGAAGGATCTGTTTTCCCTTGCGGTGAGGTCAATTACCGGGGTCACAGATTTAAGTTGATTGGTAGAAGGATTTGAGGCGACATGACGAAAACCTTTTTTCACCCAAAGGGTCGTGGTGTCTGGAATTCTCTGCCAGGAATGGTAGCAGAGGCAAAAACCCTCAACAGATTTAAAAGGTAGCCGGACTCGCACCTGAAGTGTTGTAACCTGCAGGCTACAGCCTAGTTGCTGGAAGGTGGGATTAGAATGAGTGGATAGTTTTTTTTCAGCCAGCACAGAAATGATGGGATGAATGGCGTTTTTCTGTGCCGTAACTTTCCATGGTTTCTATGGTCTGCCAACCCAGTAACATAATCACATTGCCAACAAGCAAATATCCAGGGGGTTGGAGCAGAAAAGTGACCCTTCAGAGAGTCACTGTGTGTACTGTGTGAGACACGGGCTAGATTCACACACCTACAAACGTCTCACATCCTCTCTTGGTTATAGAGTTGCTCCGGTAACAATCCTGGAGACGGCCAATCCTAGATATTGAGGAGAGATTCTTTCTCTCAGAGGGTTGTACAACTTTGGACTTCTCTGCCTCAGAAGGTGGTGCAGGCTCTACCTCGTCCTCTCTCTGTTTCTCCCTCTCTCTCCCTTTATCTTTGTCTCTGACTCTTCGTCTATCTCTGTCTTTCCCAATAACTCCCTCTGACTCTCGCTCTGTCTCTCTCTCTCTCTCTGTCTCTTTCTCCGTCTCTCCCTCGAACTCTACATCTGTCTCTCCCTCTGACACTCCCTCTGACTCTCTCGGTCTCTCTTTCTGCCTCTCCCTCTGACTCTCCCTGTATCTCCGTCTAACTCTCCCTCTGTCTCTTCCTCTGACTCCTCTTCTGTCTCTCCCACTACCTCTGTCACTTTCTTTTCATCTCTCTCCCTCCCTCTATGCCTGGACAGTGGTGCTTTGAGCCATTTCTCGGTTAATTTTGAACCTGTAACTCTCTCTCTTGTTGGGAACGTCACTGCAGTTTGAAAATATCAAACACTGATCCAAGACTCACCCCTAAAGCGCTCACACTAAAGCCCAAAAACGGACTGGGAAGATAATGGGAATGTTACTGATTGTTACAACTTATCTCATCTTCCCTCCGTCTCTCCCTCTCATGACTGTCTCTCTTCATCTCTCTCTGTCTCTTTGCCTCTTCTCACTCATTTTAACTCCCCTCTTCATTTCCCCCACACCCTCCTGTTTCCCCTCCATCACCCATTTCCCCTCCCCGACCTCCCCCTCCTCACCCGCTTCCCCTCCCCTCCCCACTCTCCTCCCCTGCGACTCCCGTTTCCCCTCCCACTTCGCACCCTGTTCCCCTCCCCTCCCATTTCCCTTCCCCCTCTCTGAAGCTGCGCCTTCGCGCCTCACCTTCTAAACGGTCATTCTTGGCAGGGAGCGTTCCGCACTGGCACAGTGCGTATTACATGTAGCGTGTTCCACATGCGCACAGCGGGTATCACCTGGAGAAGGAGGTGCATGCGCACAGCGGTACACGTAGGGAAGGGGGCGCATGCCGACATTGGTTATCACTTAGAGAGGGGGCCGCTGCACACTACGGGTATCACGTGGATAGGGGATCCCATGCAAAGAGCAAACAATAAATGAGATGTTTGTAAACCTTCCAGATTTATCTTAAAATCCACTGTGTCACAGCCGGGGAGATGCAGATAAGATGGAGGGGGAATGGGGGATTATTCCCCAGCTCCATTTCACAATTCACTCATTTTATTACCCACTGCATTCCTGATGTTCAGTTCATCAATTAACTGCAACCGTCTTCGAGCCAGGGAGAGACAGAGAGGTGGGAGGGGGAATGGAGGGCATTATTCTCCGGCTCCATTTAATAATAAACTCGTTTTATTACCCACTGTATTCCAGATTTTCAATTCCTAAACTGACTCTAACTTTACTCCAGCCAGGGAAAGACAGGGGTGAGGGGGTGGGGGGTGGTTGGGGAGGGGTGTGGGGGTGGGGCTATGAGGGAATTATTCTCCTGCTCCATTTAACAATTCGCTCAGTTTATTACCACTGTATTCCTGATATTCAGTTCATCAATTAACTGTAACTTCATTCCAACCAGGGAGTGACAGAGAAGGGAAAGGAAAATCGGGCCGAGTGGCCTCCTCCTGCTGCTAATTTGCATATTCATATATTTATTTGCATGTTGAAGCTATTAGATGGTTGCAGGGAAACGGAATTGTCCTACCAGAGAGAATGACAGAAGCAGCATCTATGATAACTTCAAGAAGAGGAAGGCATTTAAATGTTTGAAGGAGGAATTGAAAATGACTATTTACTATTTTAGCTATTTGAGAAGGTGGGATTGTTCTCCTTAGAGCAGAAAAGGTTAAGAGGGATATTGACAGAATTGTCCCAGGGATGAGGAAATTCAGTTAATGTAGAGAGACTGGAGAAGCTGGGATTGTTCTCTTCAGAGCAGAGAAAGTTAAGAGGGAGATTGACAGAATGGTCCCAGGGATGAGGGATATCAGTTAACGTGGAGAGACTGGAGAAGCGGGGATTGTTCTCCTTAGAGGAGAGGAGGTTGCATTTGAACATGCTACACTGAATCGTCTAACGTTGTCAGTTCTAAGATTTACCGAACAGAAGTTAAATAGATTAAATGGAGGCAAATAGAGGGGCATGATTTACAGGGTGAAGCCAAATCATTACATTACATCTTGCAGGACGGGAATTAGGTGTTGGGACGTGGACAAGAGGGTATGCATTTTAATATGTGAACATAAAACTTAAATCTGGTGTTAGGGAAAAAAGAAAAACAAGGAATTGAAAGGTTCCAGGTTCTACATGCTACCGGGTGCAAAATTGGATTGGGAGCGCAAACTCCAATGATAGAAAGCACCCACCTGGGCAATCTTAACCTACCGACCTTGGCAGAAAACAGGTGGGAATGGGACTATCTCAATGTTCCTTCTTAAAGCTTGTTTCACGTTAATCTGACTGGCAAGGCCTGGAGTTTGCGCACTTTATCTTCAGTTTTACCAGGGCTGCACACTGCAGTGCTAGTTATTTGTTTACAGTGGGGAAGAAAATATCCTTAAGTTTAGTGAAGAATTGAATTGTTAAGGCAATTCGTCCATTGTTGGTTACAGACTGGCCATAATGCCTGAGAGCAAACTGTTTAGGTAATAAGAAACCTCCTTAGGGAGTTCTGCACTGTGTACCTCTGCTTTTATCCATCTGCTATCACCCTCTGGTTGTGTCCCTTCTCTGCTGCCTCTGTTGTTTTGATCATGAAAACATAAGAAATAGGAACATTAACCCAGTCTAATCCCACCTTCTAGCATTTGTTTCAGAATGAACTATATCTTTTTTCAAATATAAAATTCAATCATATTGTAGTCACGATTTCATAATGGCTCCTTTACAGCAAGGTTATTAATTAGCCCTTTCTCATTACAAAATACTAAATCTGAAATAGCTCGATCCCTAGTTGTTTCTGTCAACACACTGCTCCGGGCATTCATCTCGTACACATACTAGGCATTCATCCGCCACAGAATTAGTGCTAATTAGGATGAGGCAATCTATCTGTAAATTGAAGATGCCCATTGTTACTGTATTGCCCATGCTACATGCAGCTGTAATTTCCTGATGTTTACCGTATCTAACATTACCACTGTAGTTTTGTGGTCTACAAAACACCTCCCACCAATGTTTGCTGCCCCTTGCTGTTTCTTAGCTCCACCCAAACTGATTCGACGTCTTCCTCCTTCGATCTAAGATATTGTCTCACTAATACACGGTCTGGTCCTGCATTAACAGCGCAACAGCACCTCCTTTCCCCCTCCGCCTATTCTTCCTAAATGACTGCATCGAGGATTAACATATTCATGTCATAATGACACGCCAGGCCTAAATTAACCAAAACTTTAATACATTTAAAAAAAATCAAGGACCACAATCCAAAAGACGCACTTTGAAATCAGGGATCAAAATCCAGACACAAATGCAGGAAGACACATTGAATCCTGCCTCTGGGTGAAGGACACTGTCCAAGGCGGATGGACAGCCTGTCTAATAACATTCTTAATCCCAAAACTCTATCACTCGCTTTTCATGATGTCATTACAGTTTTCAAAGTGAAACAAATGCACCAGGAGCAGAGAAGTAAAATAAATTAAATTAGATAAATCAAAGTGAAAGATTCTCAAGAATAGGTGCAGCAAGATTCCAAAGATGTTTTTTCTCAGTTGTACTGATCATCTGTCAGCAACATCCCAAAACAAACAAATGCCAGTTAGAAAACAAAGCATCAAAAGTAATATCGATTGAATTAGACACAATACTGCAGTTGAGACTGAACCAGTGTTTTCTGCATATTCATCGTAAATGGCTAATTGTTTCAATCATTCATTAATTGTTTCATTGGATATTGACTTTGTACCTACGAGCAGGGAAATGTTTCATGAATTACAGCGAGTGGCAATGATTACCTGGTCAAAACTGCACATGAGTGTAGAGAACATCCTACGCTCTTTAAGAGACATTGACTGACTCATCGCATGTATTTAGCATCTGACTGGTCTCGGCTGGCCCATGAAGTGCCTCTGTATAGATCTGGACTGTATCTCTGCCTTTAAATTTCTCCAACTCAATGGAGAATATCCTAAAACTCCAGCCGCTCAACAGACTGCTGGATTCGCCTCTTATTTCACCCCAAGAGCTATTTCACAGCCCTGGCCAGGGGGATTGAAGCAGTCCTTACAGGGCTTTGAAGGAGATTTTAAAGCAGCTGAATAGGGAGGCAAAACATCCAGCAATCCCTTGGAGGGAATCGACATTTAAATCAGGAACACGAATCAACAGAGGGGAAAAATGATTTCAGAAAATCAATGTGTTGCACAGTAATTCTGGTCAATTCTGTCTCTGATCCAATCTGATGGTAGGAAATGATAACTATCAATAGGAAGGGACATAAGTCACAGATCAGTGTAATGACTGTGTGAGGGAATGCCCTGAGAAGAAGGGCACATCCACAGACCACTGACTTTTCCCTGTGCATTTTCACACAGTGAGTGACTATTTCAGTGGATACCGTCGGCTGCACTGAGTCTTTGGGAATGGACTTCCTGGTTGCATAGATGATGTTTGTTAATGGTGGCAAGAGTTGAATCTGGTTGGGTAATTAAAGACAAGGCACGGAGACATTAATTCCCAGTTACCCAATCATAATGAATGTAAAAATTGGTGGGAATTTCTCATTAACTCTGGTAGCATCAGTAGAGAGAGAGAGAGAGAGAGAGACCAGTGACCCGATCAGGTCCAGAGCCCTTCCCTAGCATTTTCTGTGAGCTCCAAGTTATAGGTGTTGCCATGGGTACCCGCATGCGTTCTAGCTATGTCTGCCTTTTTACGGGATGTGTGGAACATTCCTTGCCGTGTCTGAATCAGTCCCCATCCCTCACCTCTTCTTACAGTACATTGATGACTGTCTCGCTGCCACTTCCTGCCCTCACCCTGAGCTGGAAACTTTCAGTCAATTTGTCTCCAATTTTCATCCTTCTCTCAAACTCACATGATCCATCTAGAACCCTTCCCTTCCTCGAATTCTCTCTCTCCGTTTCTGGGTAAATCCTACCAGTGTTCGTTATAAGCCCATGGACACTCACAGCTGCTGGGGCTACACTTGCTCAGACCACACGTCCTGCAATGACACCATTCCATTCTCCCAGTTTCTCCATCTCCATCAAATCTTTTCTGATGATGCAGCCTTAGATAGGAGCCTTTCTGATATGTTTTCCTTTCTCATCAACCAAGGATTCCCCCACACTATGATTGACAGTGTCCTCCACCGTGTCTGATCTATTTCACACAATTCTGCCCTCACCCCTTCCCCTCTCTGCCAGAGCGGCAGTAGGGCTCCCCTTGAAATCACCTTCCACCCACCAGCCCCCATATTTAATGGATCACCCACCGCCATTTCTACCAACTCCGGCATGATGCCATCACCAAACTCACCTTCCCCTCCACTCACTTTTCAGCATTCCAACCGTTCCCTCTGTGACACCCTGGTCCACTCCTCAGTCACTGGAACACCTCCCCGCTTTCCCACGGCACCTTTCCCCCCAAGCACAGCGAATGCGACTCCGGTCTTTTACCCCTTCTCTCTCTCCACTTTACAGGGCCACAAACACTACTTCCAGGTGACGCAGTAATTTATTTGTATGCCTTTCAATTTAGTATTCTCTATTCGCTGCTCACAATGTTAATTCAATCACATTCCTCCACACTGCGGAGACTAAACGCAGATTGGATGACCGTTTTGCAGAACACCTCTGTTCAGTTTTCAAGCGCGATCCTGAGCTTCCTGTTGCTTGCTGTTTTAATTCTCCTCCTTGCTTTCACTTTGACCTTCATGTCCACGACCTGCCATAGTGTTCTAATGACGCTCAACACAAGCTGGAGCATCAGCACCTCCTCTTTCGAATGAGTACTTTAGAGTTCAATAATTTTACATCAGAACACGTGACCTCATTTTATTCTTTGTTCGTGTTTTCCTGGTTTGCCTTTATTTTGGTTTTCCCTCCTCTCCCACACCAATCTGATCATTTTTGATTTCTTAACCCCTTTACTTTGTGTTCTGATTGCGGTTGCCCTGTCACCTACACTTCATCCAGAATCGGCTTTCATTTCTTTGCTTGACTTTGTACCAGGAAAACTTCTCACATTGCATCTCTCCTACTCTCCAGCTTGTCAGAAACATTCCCTTGCGTGCGTCATACCACTCCTTGAGTTTCTCACACAGAAAGGGGGTTCAGTTGCCATCTGCCTTTCACTCTATTTTGCCTGGTCATGAACTCGTTGCTCTGCACAAATTGGATGCTTTGTTTCCGACATTACACCATCGAATAAACCTCAAGTATACTTCAGTGGCTGACTTTCAACATCTCCTGCTGTCCTCTCTCACTGCAGTTACTGTCCCCTCTCACCATCTCGTAATCAGTGTGATTTGCTGCTTTGTCCATTTTGCTGCAAGTCGAGGCTGGGTTTAATTCAATACTGATGAGCTTTTCAGTGATGCCTTTTTGTGAAACAATTCATGAATCTTCTGCAGAGCAGGTCCTGCCTCAATATGTCAGATTATCAAGAAAATATGATCTCATAATCAGATTTAAAATCATTTCAGTGCTCAGTGCTGTGAATATGTGTTGTGAATGCCCTCAGTCCTCTGAATGCCTTTCTGTTTTTCTACCAATGTAGATTACTCCACACTTATTCACATTACATTCCATCTGCCGTGTTTCTGCACATTCACTAAGACTGTCCAAATCCCCCAAAAGCCTCCTTGCATCCTCCTCACAACTCAATTTCCCACCTAGTTTTGTGTCATCTGCAAATTTAGAAATATTCCATTTAGCCCCCACATCCAAATCATTTATATAGATTGCGAACAGCTGTCGCTGAAGCACTGATCCTTGCGGTACCCTATTAGTAGCAGCCTGCCGTCCTGGCAATGACCCATTTATTCCTACTCTCTGTTTTCTTTCTGTTAACCAGTTCTCAATCCATAGCAGTATGTTACTCGCAATGCCATGTGCTCCATTTGTGTTTATTAATCTCCTGTGTGGGACCTTATCAAGTGCCTTCTTAAAATCCAAATACAGCACATCCAATGGTTCCCCTGTCTCTATGCTTCAAGTAACATCCGCAAAAAAATAAGCTCAAACAGGTTTGTCAAACTTGTTTTCCATTTCACAAATCTACGTTGACTCAGCCCGATCATATCATTTGTTCCAAGTGTCGTTTTATCTCATTCTTTTTAACAGATTCGAAAATTTTCACTAGTATTGATGCAAAACTAGCAGGTCTGTAGTTCCCTGTTTCTCTCTCGCTCTGTTCTAAAATATTGGGGTGACATTTGCTTATTTCCAGCAACCCTTCCAGAATCTATCGAATTTTGAAAGATAACCACCGATGCATCTACTATCTCTGTAGCCACTTCTTCAATACTCTGGGATGTAGCTCATCTAGTCCAGGGGATTTATTAACTTACAATATAATTAATTTTTCAAGTACTAACTCTTTATTGATATTAATTTATTTGATCTCCTCATTTTTACTAGTCCCATGGTTCCCAAGAATGTCTTGAAGATTTTCTGTATCTTCCTCCGTGGAGACAGATACAAACTAATTGTTTAATCTCCCCACACTTACCTCATTCTTGATCACAAACTCTTCTTTCTCTGCTTGCAATGGAGACACATTCGTCCTTGCTGATCGATTCCTTTTCAAATACATAAAGAAGCATTAAGTTTCTAGCTAGCTTGTATTCCAAATTTCTTTTCCCTTCACCTATTAATGTATTGGTCCTCCTTTGTTGGTTTCTATAAAATTGTTCCCAATCCTCGGACTTGCCACGTTTCCTGGCAGGCTTACAAGATTGGCCTAATGCAATCTTTATCTTATTTTGTTAGCCACGGTTGATTCACCTTTCCTGTTGGGTTTTTGTTTCTTCGAGGAATGTACATTTGTTGTAACTCGTGAATTCACTTCTTTAACTACTAGCCATTACCTGGCAACTGTCAAATCGTTGAATGTATTTCCCCAATACATAGTAGCCAACTGGCCCTTCATATCTTCATAGTTTATTTTGTGCAGGTTTAAGAGCCCAGTTTCAGAATGAACTATATCTTTTTTTAAATATAAAATTCTATCATATTGTAGTCACGATTTCATAATGGCTCCTTTACAGCAAGGTTATTAATTAGCCCTTTCTCATTACAAAATACTAAATCTGAAATAGCTCGATCCCTAGTTGTTTCTGTCAACACACTGCTCCGGGCATCCATCTCGTACACATACGAGGCAGTCATCCTCCACAGAATTAGTGCTAATTAGGATGAGACAATCTATCTGTAAATTGAAGATGCCCATTGTTACTGTGTTGCCCATGCTACATGCAGCTGTAATTTCCTGATGTTTACCGTGTCTAACATTACCATTTGTGGTCTACAAAACACCTCCCACCAATGTTTGCTGCCCCTTGCTGTTTCTTAGCTCCACCCAAACTGATTCTACGTCTTCCTCCTTCGATCTAAGATATTGTCTCACTAATACACGGTCTGGTCCTGCATTAACAGCGCAACAGCACCTCCTTTCCCCCTCCGCCTATTCTTCCTAAATGACTGCATCGAGGATTAACATATTCATGTCGTAATGACACGCCAGGCCTAAATTAACCAAAACTTTAATCTCTCTCTAACTGATAACTGTCCTCTGACATGACCCAGCAGGCTACTCAGTTATCAAGGATAATTCGGGAGGGGCAGTAAATGCTGGCTGTGTCAGGGACGTCAACTTCCTGTTACTGTATCAGATCGTATTTTACCAATTTTGTGTTCTTCCAGGTCGGACCTGACCCCTGAAGGGACACTATTTCGAACTCTTGCATCGAATTACATCCCTAAGGTTCTCAAAGTCTTTTGCAAACTTTATCGATCAACACCATCTACCAAAACACCATTTCATTTTATCCAGTAAATTCCATAGAATGACTGGCCCTGATCATTTTGTAAATTCCGTTTTTTTGCCTGTGGGCTTCTGGGATCAACTCGTAAACATTTGAGAGCAACTGTCTTTACTTTGTCATGGTAACGTGAGTGCTCATCTGAAGGAGATTTCTCTTCAAAAACAGTTTCCAGGAGCTTTTCTATGATGATTTGGGCCACTCCATATTGCGGAAGTCTTTCAAATGGCACAATGTAAACTTCTACTCCCTTTTCACTGAATCTATTTGCCAAGTATATAAGCTTTGCCAAAACAAAGCTACGAGGAATTTCCCCTTGGTCAACCTCATCTCCACCTGCAAATTACGTCCTCCAGCTTTGAACCTTCCTTTCTCAATCCAAGATTTGACACCGATTAAACATGAACTAATAGTTCAATCACGTTCGAAGTTTATTTATCGAAAAGGTTACATGTTAGTTAGCATATGACATAACGATAGTCCGTACTCATCCTCTGAACAGGTTTATCAACAAAATGATGCCAAACCGTTCCACAGTACAACAAAATCACGAATTTCCTCAGGTAGTTTTCCATGTCTCTTTCTCTAAGATTCTGATCAGGAAGTAGTGATTGAGAGTTTCAGTGCTAGCTGAGGCAGTTCTAGAGGCTGGCGATGTTAAGGAGGTGGAAATGGTTTTGATTTATGATCGAGGGTCTATGCGAGCTGAGCGTCAGGTCAGGGACCAATAGGGTAGAGTTTACAAAGCATCATATTCAGCCTGACACAACAGCTAGAATGGTGAATGGTGTCAGTGAAATGAGTATTGAGTGTGTGGTAGAGTAAAATATGATTGCTTTAGTATTTGATATAATTAATTGAAGAAAATTGCAGCTCCTTCTAAACAGACATTTGCAGTACGGTCACGCAGAGGCAGTGGAGGGTCGAGAGAGATGGTGGAGAGCTAGACCAGAGGGTTGTCAGCACAGATGTGTAAGCTGACCCCATGTCTGTAGGTGCTGGTGACATTGGGAAACATCTAGATGTGGAAGAGGAGGAGGAAAAATCGGAAGTATAGGCACAGGCGAATAAATAGTGCTGGTAGGTGGAGAGAGTTCATTACGGGAGAATGTGTGACTGTCATCGTATCGGTAAGACAGGAATCAAGAAAGGGAAGTCCCACCTAATGTGCCCAATGTCAGAGGTATGGAGAGATCTCGGGCGAGGTTTGCTGCAGATTTGGAGGAACGGGTGTAGATGGTGAATTTTGAGACCATGATCAGATTTTAAGCTGAGGACAAGAATTTTAAATTTAAGTTGAGCAATTTGAAATCTAATGTTGGGCCGTGAAAACCATTGCGTTGTGCGAGCTGTTGGACCTTTTGGGAGATGGATATGTTCGGTACAGTTTTGGATAGAAGGAAGAATCTGTACTGAATTTGAAAATAAAACATCAATAAAAATTGATTAAACCCTTAATTAACTAATTAATTAATAAGTAGAGTAACTAAACCGGAGGGAGAAGATGACTGTAGTTAGTTAGCATTTAATATTTATGATAGAAATCTAGCACTAGGGGTCATATAGTTAATTGTAAGATAATTCAGTAAGGATTTAATAAATATTTATTTATTTTAAATTAACTTATTAATTAGTGCCAGAAATGTCAGTTAAAGGGGTAAAGTACTTCACCTGTGAGATGTGGGAGATCCGTGATGCTTACAGCGTTCCGGACGACTACATCTGCAGGAAGAGTACCCAGTTACTGCTCCTCACAGACCGCATGGATCGGTTGGAGCAGGAACTGGATGCACTTAGGAGCATGCAGAAAGAGTCATAGAGAGGAGATTTAGAGAAGTGTTTACACCCAAGGTACAGGCAGATAGATGGGTGACCGCGAGAAGGAGCGGGCAGTCAGTGCACGAATCCCCTGTGGCTATCCCCCTCTTTAACAAGTAACCCGTTTTGGATACTGTTGGGGGGGATGGCCTATCAGGGGAAAATAACAGCAGCAACCAGAGCAGTGGCACCACCGCTGACTCTGTTGTTCAACAGGGACGGGCAAAGCGTAGAAGAGCAATAGTTATAGGGGACTCGATAGTCAGGGGCACAGATATGTGCTTCTGTGGACGTGAAAGAGACTCCAGGATGGTATGTTGGCTCCCTGGTTCCAGGGTCAAGGACATCTCTGAACGGACAGGGGGATTTCTGAAGGGGGAGGGTGAACAGCCAAAGGTTGTGGTACACATCGGTACCAACGACATAGGCAGGAAGAGTGACGAGGTCCAGCAGGGGGAGTTTAGGGAGTTAGGTAGAAAGATAAAAGACACGACCTCGAGCGTTGTAACCTCAGGAGTACTCCCTGTGCCACGTGCCAGTGAGGCTAGAAACAAGAAGATAGTGCAGCTAAACACGTGGCTGAACAGCTGGTGTAGGAGGGAGGGTTTCAGATATCTGGATCATTGTGATCTCTTCCGGGACAGGTGGGACCTGTACAAGAAGGACGGGTTGCATATAAACTGGAGGGGTGCAAATATCCTGGCTGCGATGTTTGCTAGCGTCACTCGGGAGGGTTTAAACTAGATTGGCAGGGGAGTGGGACCAGAGCAGTAGGTCAGCAGGTGAAATAACTGCCGGAAAACGAGCAAATAAGGCCAGTAGGACTAAGAGGAAGAGCAGGCAGGGAGATGTTGCTGAGCACAGCGGGACTGGTGGTCTGAAGTTCATTTGTTTCAATGCGAGAAGGATAACAGGTAAGGCAGCTGAACTTCGAGCTTGGATTCGTACTTGGAACTATGATGTTGTTGCTATTCCAGAGACCTGGTTGAGGGAAGGACAGGATTGGCAGCGAAATATTCCGTGACTTCGAAGCTTCAGGCGGGATAGAAGGGGGTGCAAAAGGGGTGGGGGAGTTGCATTTCTGGTTAGGAGAAGAAAACAGCTGAACTGCGGGAGGACACCTCAGAGGGGTCATGCACGAGGCAATATGGGTGGAGCTCAGGAATAGGAAGGGTGCTGTCACGATGTTGGGGATTTACTACAGGCCTCCCAACAGCCAGCGGGAGGCAGAGGAGCAGATATGTAGATAGATTTTGGAAAGATGTAAAGGTAACAGGTTTGTAGTGGTGGGTGATTTTAACTTCCCCTATATTGACTGGGACTCACTTAGTGCTAGGGGCTTGGATGGGGCAGAATTTGAAAGGTGCATCCAGAAGAGCTTCTTGAAACAATATGTAGATAGTCCAACTAGGGATGGGGCCGTACTGGACCTGGTATTGGGGAAGGATCCCGGCCAAGTGGTCGAACTCTCAGTATTGGAGCATTTCGGAAACAGTGACCATATGTCCGTAAGTTTTAAGGTACTTGTGGATAAGGATAAGAATAGTCCTCGGGTGTACGTGCTAAATTGGTGGAAGGCTAATTATAACATTATTAGGCAGGAACAGAAGAAATTAGATTGGGGCGGCTGTTTGAGGGTAAATCAACATCTGACATGAGGGAGTCTTTCAAACGTCAGTTGATTAGAATCCAGGACCGGCATGTTCCTGTGAGGATGAGGGATAAGTTTGGCAATTTTCGGGAACCTTGGATAACGAGGGATATTGTGGGCCAGGTCAGAAAGAAAAAGGAAGCATTCGCAAGGATAGAAGGCTGGGAACAGATGAAGCCCTTGAGGAATATAAAGAAAGTAGGAATGAACTTAAGCAAGGATTCAGGAGGGCTAAAAGGGGTCATGCAAAGTCATTTACAAACAGGATTAAGGAGAATCCCAAGGCTTTTTATACGTATATAAAGAGCAAGAGGGTGACCAGAGAAAGGGTTCTCCCACTCAAGGACAGAGAGGGAATCTATATGTCTATATGGAGCCAGAGGAAATGGGCGAGGTACTAAATGAGTACTTTGCATCAGTATTCACCAAAGTGAAGGACTTGGCGGATGATGAGTCGAGGGAAGGAAGTGTCGATAGTCTGGGTCATGTCGTTATCAAAAAGGAGGTGATGTTGGGCGTCTTGCAAAGCATTAAGGTAGATAGGTCCCCAGGGGCTGATGGGATCTACCCCAGAATAATGATGGAGCAAGGGAAGAATTTGCTGGGGCCTTGACAGAAATCTTAGTATCCTCATTGGCTACAGGTGATGTCTCAGAAGACTGGAGAATTGCCAATGTTGTTCCGTTGTTAAAGAAGGGTAGCAAGGATAATCAAGGAAACTGTCGGCCGGTGAGCCTTCCATCAGTGGTAGGGAAATTATTAGAGAGGATTCTTCAGGACAGGATTTACTCCCATTTGGAAACAAATAAAGTAATTTGCGAGAGGCAGCATGGTTTTGTGAAGGGAAGGTCGTGTCTCACTAAGTTGATTGAGTTTTTTGAGGAAGTGACGAAGATGATTGATGAAGGAAGGGCAGTGGATGTTGTCTATATGGACTTCAGTAAAGCCTTTGACAAGGTCCCTCATGGGAGACTGGTACAAAGGTGAAGTCACACGGGATCAGAAGTGAGCTGGCTAGATGGATACAGAACTGGCTCGGTCATAGAAGACAGATGGAAGCAGTGGAAGGGTGTTTTTCCGAATGGAGGGCTGTGACTAGTGGTGTTTCGCAGGGATCAGTGCTGGGACCTTTGCTGTTTGTATTATAGAAATTATTTGGAGGAGATTGTAGCTGGTCTGATTCGTAAGTTTGCGGACGACACAAAGGTTGGTCGAGTTGCGGATAGTGATGAGGATTGTCAAAGGATGCAGCCGGAAACAGATCGGTTGGAGACATGGACGGAGAAATGGCAGATGGAGTTTAATGCGGACAAATGTGAGGTAATGCATTTTGGAAGGTCTAATGCAGATGGGAGGTACACAGTAAATGGCAGAACCCTTAGGAGTATTGACAGGCAGAGAGATCTGGGCGTACAGCTCCACAGGTCACTGAAAGTGGCAACGCAGGTGGATAAGAATGCATACGGCATGCTTGCCTTCATCGGTCGGGGCATAGAATTATAAATCATAGAGTATAAAAATTAGCAAGTCATGTTGCAGCTGTACATAACCTCAGTTAGGCCACACTTAGAATATTGTGTGCAATTCTGGTCGCCACACTACCAGAGGACGTGGAGGCTTTGGAGAGGGTACAGAAGAGGTTTACCAGAATGTTGCCTGGTCTGGAGGGCATTGGCTATGAGGAGAGGTTGGATAAACTCGGATAGTTTTCACTGGAACGACGGAAGTGCAGGGGCGACGTGATAGAGGTTTACAAAGTTATGAGTGGCATGGACAGAGTGGATAGTCAGAAACTTTTCCCCAGGGTAGAAGAGTCAGTTACTTGGGGACATACGTTTAAGTTGCGAGAGGCAATGTTTAGAGGGGATGTGCGAAGCAAGTTCTTTACACAGAGGGTGGTGAATGCTTGGAACTTGCTGCCGAGAAAGGTGTTGGAAGCAGGTACAATAGCGACGTTTAAGAAGCATCTTGACAAATACATGAATAGGAAGGGAATAGAGGGATATGGTCCCCTGGAGTGCAGAGGCTTTTAGTTTAGACAGGCATCAAGATCGGCGCAGGCTTGGAGGGCGGAATGGCCTGTTCCTGTGCTGTACTGTTCTTTGTTCTTTGTTCTTTGAAGGTGGGGGTTAGGTTCTCAGTGAGGAGTGAACAGGAAGAATAGTGTCAGGAGGTTGCCCAATTCTAACTTTACCAGAGCCTTTAGCCAATGTAGAATGACCTGATAAACATTTGCAATAAAATAACAGAGAGAGGAATGTCAACAGAGCACGCTGAGAGCCTGTCCTGTAATATCGCCCATGGTAAGTTCTCAGCTGTAATCCTGAACATGGATTTAATTGTCCTCGTGACAAAGTTCACATTTTTACTGTTTGTGTCCCTGGATTCCGTGTATATTGTGGAGAAATCCGTAACACTTGTACGTGAATAATTAGGAGTGAACATTGTCATTACAATTACATGAAACCTGCATGTGAAGACGCTCATTATGTGGGAACTGTCTTGTATGCTTACATGTTTCAGCCTTATCCCCAACAGAGGTCCGATTAAGATATTTTGCTGGACTTTGAATTATTTATGTTATATGCACTATTTTAATTAGATTGCAGACAAAGCGGCAGATGTAATGTGTTTGTTCAAGTCACTATCACTGATCACAATCATCAGGGGTCTAACCATGTCAGTGGAGACTTATCTCCTATATATATCAGGGCCTATTAGTATGTATCAGCTCCGAGTGACTCCCAGAGCTGTGGGTTTCAAAACAACACCAGTTGCTGCTTCTGACAGAAATGGGATATCCAGTAATATATCAGATTGAACGTATTTACTATCCGATTCTTGCAACCATTGGAGTTCCCGGTAAGCTGCTATCTCCAGCTGTTAATGTTGCAAATCAATATTAAATCGACTGTTGTACTTGATAATGTTTTACTTGCTGAATGTTTTCCGCAGTTGTCTCTTCAGTTCAATCAGTTGAATGATGGGCTGTCTGAGGCTCTGTTCATTTGGTGTTGTAGCAGAAGCATAATGACTGTGATGATCTTTGTTCATCAAATCCTTGCATTAGTCTTGGATTATTCGCTGTACTGAATGTATTGTCCGTTGATGAAATGCCCTCAGATTCTAAATGCTGTATGAGGCTTGTATGAGTTTCTTTATCTGCAATGATTTGTGTTGATCCATCCCAGAGATTGTGATCAGATTAATATCTCAAAGGAATGTTTGGGATCAGGTGCTCGGGCTAAGTATGTAATAATATAAGCAATAGGAACAGGCGTAGGCCATTTGGCCCCTCGATCCTGCTCCACAATACATTAAGATCATTCGTGATTTGATCTCGACCTCAAAACCATTTTCTTACTTGTTCTCCATACCTCTTGACCAGCCTTTAGTTCATAAATCTCTCTCTCTTAGCCTTGAAGATAACCATATAACTCTGCCTCCGCTGCTCTCTGTGCTCGAGAATTCCAAAGATTCATGACTCTCCCTCCTCAGCTCCGCCAGAAATATGCACATTTTGCCCCCTAGTTCTACATTCCCGTTTGAGGGGAAACATCCTCTCACCATCCGCCTGTGAAGCTTCCTCAGAAATTCATATTTCAATATTTCTCCCATACTTCTAAACTCTGAAATATATTGGCCGAAACTATTCAACCTTTCATCACAAGACAGCCATTTTACCACCAGGAGTGATCGGAGAGAAGCTTCAATGAACCTCCCTCAATGCATGTATATTCGTCCTGAAATAAGGAGAACAAAACTGTACACAGTAGTCTCAGTGTGTTCCCACCAACCTTCTAAGAGCAGTTATCAGACCATCAGGAGTTGTTAATACTTTCCACCTGCCACCCATTTCGGCGTCGGGCTTTTAAAATTCAACCACAAAAGTGGGTTTCAGGGGGATTTCAATATTTTATTGGTCATCACTGTTATGAAGTATTTCCTTTTGGGAATCTGACGCTGCTTCAGAGGTGTGGCAACTGAACTGAGTTTGCTGCTTACCCGTAAACATCTCTTTCTCTGATTCACTGCCGTTCGATTAATTTACTGTCAGAGGAATTAATTTAAATGTGTTGATTTTATGTTATATCAGTTTGGACTGGATTTGTTGGAATCACGAGCTATTCTAGTTCATTGCAGATTTTTAACGTAAATGTTGATGTTGTCGTTTTGTTGATTGAATAAAGCCACAATCTGACTCTGAATTTTAAAATTACAGAAGAAATTTCAAACAGCGTGGGTTCTGTCTGTCAGAGGCACTCAATTTTATTTATTCTATGTATTGTAGATAGTTTTAACAGTGCCTGTTGTGGGAACGAGAGTCCACCCTACCTGTGCATATCAATGTCCTGGGTTATTTTTGGCATGTGCACATGATATAGTCAAACAACTGTCGGGTTCTGTATATACGCTTGTATATTCACAACCCTTAAACTAATTATACCTTTGATCTCTACATTCCATGCGTACTAAAACTAAACAAGAATACATGAAACATGCAGATCCTGGAATCGTTTTATGTGATGTTTAATTAAAGACCGGATTCTATATCGTTCCAAAAGATACTTGTGCACTTTGGTGTTTAAAGTAAATATTTGAATTAAATTAAGTAAACAACGCAATACAGGATGACATTATTGGTGTCTCACAATGATCAGGACTGGGGTCGCAGATTTTCACTGCATTTCCATATAACTTGAATGAAGGATTCGTGGGCTAATACATCTAAGTTTGCTGATGACCGTAAGCTAAGTGACTCAGTAATTAGTAATTAGAAAAGATAAAAACGTGTAAAGTGTTGTCGATAGTTTAAATGATTATTTAAACTATGGGATATGGAGTTGAATGTGGGGAGGTGTGAGGTCATTCACCTTGTATCAAAGAGAGATAAATCAGAATACATTCTTAATTGCGAGAAGCTAGGAGCTGGGCACAATTTGAGTTTGCAGGTCAAATACATCTATCACTAGGGGACAAATTAAAATTTCAAAGCAGAGCTTGATAGATGTTTTTAGGCAACGAGATTAAGAATTAAGGAAACAAGGAAGTGGATGGACTTAATAGGGATAGATGAGGTTTTAATGGTTTGAAATGGAAAGAAGGGAAAAGTAAACTGGAGGTGTTGGGGTTCTCCATACAATGCAGATCGGCAAATAGAACAGTGTTTCTTGAGAAGAACCTGGTATGGCATAGGATAAAGGCAGCAGAGTGTTGTATCCACAAGTGAATGGACGGTGGGGAATGGACCGTCTGCCAGGTGACAATTAATACATTCGAATCTGGATGAGGCAAACGCATGGATGTACGTTTCAATATGTGATGGACTGAGACAAGAGTGGAACACCAAGTCGTGATACTATGATGTGGAAGGAGGGACTAACTGTTATGTCGTGACACATGGTGTTATGAACGTGACTCCATATTGTGCAAAATATTTAAAAAAGGAATTTATAGATAAGCTAAAAAATGTGTCAGTTTTTTTTAATTGGGAGGACTGAGGGAGTTAGATTTCCAACAGTGCTGCTGTTTGTCACGTGGCTTGGGTTAAAGATGAGCGGAAGCCGTGGCAATAGGGGCAGAAAAATGACAAACCCCTCCTTTGATTGGGCAAACCCAGTAGTAACAAATGAATTCTGGGTGGGCAGAAAGCTGTCAACCCTTCAAGTTGTCAGGCACAGTGTGTGTGTGTGTGTGTGTGTGTGTGTGTGTGTGTGTGTGTGTGTGTGTGTGTGTGTGTGTGTGTGTGTGTGTGTGTGAGTGTGTGTGTGTGTGAGTGTGTGTGTGTTTGTGTGTGTGTGAGTGTGTGTGTGTTTGTGTGTGTGTTTGTGTGTGTGTGAGTGTGTGTGTGTTTGTGTGTGTGTGTGAGTGTGTGTGTGTTTGTGTGTGTGTGTGAGTGTGTGTGTGTTTGTGTGTGTGAGTGTGTGTGTGTTTGTGTGTGTGTGTGTGAGTGTGTGTGTGTTTGTGTGTGTGTGTGTGAGTGTGTGTGTGTTTGTGTGTGTGTGTGTGATACCTTCTGGAAGGAGACAAAACTCAAATTTGCTGCAGAAGAAGGAGAGAACTCCAAGGACGTACAGAAGACGACAATCCAGCTCATTTTCTGGCTATTCCCAAAGCCGCTCTGTGAAGTTCAATGCATCATTTTTTTCTTGTTTCCTGTATTTCAAGGAGGCCTGCTAAATTCCTTTACAATGCCGCCTGTAGAGAGCTTATTCTGGAAGATTCTACAGGTCTTGCCAGCATGTGCTCGGAGGTTGGCCTTCTTGCCATTTTGCCGCACTGTGTCTCCTCTGCTATTTTTTTTTTCAGGGGTGGGCAAGTGACCCTGCTCGAGTGTGTTTTTTTGGTCTGTAATAGAGATCTGTTCTAAAATTCGGATATATATGCGTGTATATCATTTGATCTCTGTGCTATTGTTTTACCTCATTACTAGGTAAGACTGGTTCTGTAATGAAATGTTAATTTTGCTGTTCACTAAAGAAACATGGTTAGTGCGTTCTATTCTGGAACTATATCGCCGTTCCTTCACTTTCGCTGGGTCAAAATCCTGGAACTCCTTTCCTAACAGCACTGTGGGTATACCTACCCTAAATGGACCACAGCGGTTCAAGAAGGCAGCTCACCACCACCTTCTCAAGGGCAATTGGGGATGGGCCATAAATGCTTCCCTGGCCAGCGTCACCCACATCCCATGAATGAATAAAAAAAAGTAATTGGGAAAATGTGACGAATATGCTGTGACCGATGTAGAGGTGGGACTGAATAAACAGTGCACGCCTCCAGCCTCGGTCTGAACAATGCGTATGACGTTTAACCTGGGGTCAGGTTGTGTGCTGAGGGTCACTCAGAGACAGCAGCCATAATGTGGATTCGAATTGATACCTGGGATACAGTTTCTGGATCAGAATAAAGGTGATGAATTCAGTCCTGAAAATGTTATATCAACGACAATTATGACGCATCCATAGACAGTGTATTGGATCAATAAATTA
Source organism: Heterodontus francisci (assembly GCF_036365525.1). Lineage (NCBI taxonomy): Eukaryota > Metazoa > Chordata > Chondrichthyes > Heterodontiformes > Heterodontidae > Heterodontus > Heterodontus francisci. Next base: position 29,962,070 of record NC_090391.1, read on the forward strand.
AAGCTAAATACTGCAGATGCTGGAATTCTGAAATAAAAACCGGAAGTGCTGCAAATACACATCATCTCTGTCAGCATATGTGGAGTGAGAAACAAAATTTAACGTTACTGGTCTGTGACCTTTCATCTGAAATTTCTGGACTGTGTTCAGGCTGGATAGTGGAGGGTGGTTCACATGAGTAATCATGTTGTGTGAACACGTGGAGGCTTGAATAATCTGGAGAAGTGATTGGAGAGAACAGGAGCTGTGGACAGAGAGAGAAGTTGACAGAGAGAGAGAGAGCAAGAGAGTAGAAAGAAGGAGAATGAATCAGAGAGAGATTGTGAAGAGAGAAAGAGAGAGAGAGGGAGAGTACCCACCATGTGAATAATTCACGAGGATGAACTGCTGAACTTTCCAGATCGATTACAGTGAAACTGTGAGTTGCAGGTATGATGAGGATTTTGCCAGATAGGGTGAGATTTACTGCTGCACTCATTTCCTGTGTGTTTAACCCCGTCATATTCTCAACCTGTTTTAGTGAATGTTCCTTTTCATTATTTCTGAACTGATTAAATACCGTAATAGGACCTGTTTTTACTGATTGCATTCTTTGCTTCACTTTTTTCGCTTTCCAAACCTTTCAGGACCTGCCTCCACTCCAGATCACAAATATCATTTACCTTGTCTACCTCCAATCCACTCACTGGCTCAGCCTCCATCGGCCTCTTCCTCCTGATCTGAAGTCTCATGCTCACTGCAGCGGCTCTCGACCTTTTCACGTTTTGAGACAGCTCCTGCTGGCTCTATTAACCAGTAAAACGAAAACAGCTCCCCGTCCCCTCAATTTCACGGCCATTGGTCTGGAGGTTAAACTGGATGTAAACAATTGTATTCCTTTTTTGAAACCCCTTCTCCCTTCCATCCTTGCACGGCGCCCTCACTCAGCCCTTCCACTGTATCCAATGATCATTTTATTTTACCTTTAGTTTAAATCAATTTCCCAATCAATTATTGATAACTGTGTTCAAAACCATTCTCTGTGCGAAAATGCTGGATGCTGCAACAAAGCTGTAAATTTCGCACGGGATCCTGTCAAACTGCTGTGTTAGTTGAGTTCTGATCAGTAACTCTCTGCTTCCTTTTCGAAATCTTTCAGTTAACCTGCTGGCGATTTTGATCCTGTCCCGAGGAAAGTGTGGCCTCTCCAAATGCAGCACTCGCTACCTGGTGGGAATGGCAGTGGCTGATCTCCTGGTCGTTATCACAGATCCCATATTGAAGTGGATTCCGGTGATTTATTTCCCAGATTCATTCCTGTCCATTACTCCCATCTGCAGTTCAGTTCATTTCCTGATTTTTTCAACCACAATGGTTTCTGTCTGGCTGACAGTCGTTTTCACCTTTGATCGATTTGTGACCATTTGCTGTAAGAAGCTGAAGACTAAATATTGCACTGAGAGAACAGCGGCTGTGGTTATCGCAACAGTGAGTGTGCTGTGCTCTTTAGAAAGTGTTCCCTGGTATTTTGTATATGAACCTGAATATATAATTGATAAAGTTTCCTGGAACTGTATTTATAAACATAGCTTCAATACTTACCCTGCATGGACCGCGTTTGAGTTGTTTCACCGCATTTTAACTCCTTGTGTCCCGTTCTTTCTGATTTTGCTGCTCAATATTCAGACTGTCAGACATATTTTAGCTGCTAGTAGAGGTCGCAGGGGACTCCGGGGCTTTATCAATGGAGAAAATCACAATGACCCAGAAATGGAGAATCGAAAGAAATCCATCATTTTACTCTTTAGTATATCTGGTAGTTTTATACTGTTATGGGTGACGCAGATTGTATTTTACATCTATCAGCTAATTACAAAACAATACCCTTCCTCCGCCAATGACCCACTTTATATCACAGAAGTCACAGCAGCAATGCTGCAGCTTCTCAGTTCCTGCACCAACACGTGTATTTACGCTGTGACCCAGACTAAATTCAGAGAGGAGCTGAAGAAGGTCGTGAAATACCCACTCAATCTGATTGTTAAATTAGTTAAATCATAAGAAAAGTGAAGGTTTCCGCTTTCAAGCACTAAAATCCATTCAAATCCACAGCCTATATTCACGAGATGGTGGTAAATTTTCTATTCACATTACAGAACTCTGAGATGATTGTAAACTTAATTTTGTAATATTTAATTAAACATTAGACTTAATGAGGCTGGTTATCTTTGCAGAAGACACATGAATTGTTTCTCAAAAATGACGGTGCTCAAGAGCACAGCTGGACATCAGCTGAAATAGTGATCAATCAACGGAGGTGATGTTGGCTTGATGATAGAGTGACAGGGTGGTGTACTGGTAATGTCACTGAGCTAATAAACCAAAGGCCCATGCTAATGCCTTGGGAACACGGGTTCAAATCACCCCTTTGTGGATAATTTGATTAGACAATACCTTCAGTCGTAATCTGATTGCCAAAGTAAGTGAACCATTGCTGCAACTGTTAAAACATTTTCATTGCAGCAGAATAGAGTTTATATTCAAAAGCAAAATATGGCGACTGCTGGAAATCTGAAATGAAAACATACCATGTTGCAAATTTTCAACCGTCCGGGCAGAGTAAGTAGTGAGACAGAGGTAACTTTTCAGGTCAATGATCTCCACTCTGGACTGATAGATGTTGGGGATTTAAATAATTATAAGTAAGTGTTTTGCCACTTTATAAGCAAGTTCAGTATTCTGGCTTTGCCCTGGCTTAGAAACCCTTAAATCTCCAATCTTCTGATGAACATTCATCCGCCTGAAACTTTCACTTCATTTTTCGCTCCACAGAGGCATTTACAAAGTTCTTGTTCACATCATTAGCAAATAACCCGCATTGAAATCTTCATGAATTTAGCACATTTTTGCTTCTCAAGCCTTTGCAGTTTCTTTACAGTTGGGACATGCAGTTTGAAAATATGTTTTAAAAATTGGGTTTGTTCAGCTCTGAAATGAATTATTATGGACAATTTACTATTATTTACCAGAATAATTATCTACTGGTTTGCTCAGAAAAGCAAATAAAACAGTTTTGAATCACCAACCTAATTTATTTATCCAGTTAAATAGTGGCCCTCACTTAGTGGTAACTCTAAGGAATCTTTGTGCAGAATGAACAACACGCAGGAGAAATACAACAATGTAACGAGGGCACTGAGAATAGAGATTTGTATAAACAGCATCATTACAAGCACAGCACAGCGCAGACCCATATATTCAGGAGTCAATGCTTCAACTTGGGAGACAGATCTGTACTGAATGCAGACAATTGTGGGATCATTTAATTCTGAAAACCAGATGTAGTTTGCAACTGGATCCTTTCATTATGTTAAACCAATTGTTTGACACATGCAATGTCGCCAGGCTTTCGACATGCATTGACCCCGTTTCCCCCTCTGAGTACAGATGTGTCCATCATCCAACCATTAGTTTACCTTTTCCTCTTTCACCTATGAAGAAAAGCTCAAGATTTTCCTGCATCTAGACACGCAGGCAGTCCGAGACGTTTCCTTAGATCCTGATAACAGTTATTGTGAGCAGAACCACCGGAAATTAGCTAGTTCTTACAAAACATCGCATTCCCACCTGCCTCTAACCTGGCACATTTTCGCCAGTTTGGAACATCAAGCTTCACAATGTATTGGCGAACTTTAGTCAAACAGAATCGAGTTAAACAGTACCATCAACTAAACTTTACTCTGATATATCAGCCTAAAGTATTCTTCAAATGGACAACTTTAAACATTTCATTACTGACAGCTGCAGTACATGTATACACCGATTAACCTTTCTGTTTATCTTTGTCTTTTAATGTCTGTCTGTCTATCGATCTATCTATCCATCGATCGATCTATCTATCTATCTATCTATCTATCTATCTATCTATCTATCTATCTATCTATCTATCTATCTATCTATCTATCTATCTATCTATCTATCTATCTATCTATCGATCTATCTATCTATCTATCTATCTGTCTCTCTATCTCACTACGTATCTGCACAAGAGCACATGTCATGTAATTCACCAAATAGATGTTTGCCAACTCAAATCTGATGTAAATATGTGCCAGTGAAGACAAATCACAATTTCAATCACATAGCACTAAAATAAAACGAAACTAAAGGTTGGGCCCCAGGAAATCAGGATAGGTCAACTGTACAAACCTTGAGAAACAAGTTACTCCATAACTCAAACATACTGCAACATTTCAACTACATTTGAGCAATTCCAAAACTGACTACAATGAAAATTAACATTTCAGTTTGAATGTGGATTACTATATATGACTGTGTCTGTCACTCTCTCAGACACATACACTGAAAAAGATTTATAGAATGAGGTACATATATTGCTGTAACATTATCTGACATCAAAATTAGGTCTTTGCTATTTTGTATAATCTTAAATTCTGCCGTGTTAAGAAAATGCCAGGTTTACATAACATCTTAAATATAGTATGTTCACATTGCAGTCTCTTCATCGCCCCTTACGACAGAATATATTCCTTCAGCAACATCATCTGTCAAAAGAGAAAGAAGAGGGCTATCAACAAGACTACTCAAGCATATCCTGTCCTGCCACTGATAGCCTCATGACATTAATCGACGAGACAGCGAGACGTTATTTTAAAAAAAAATCTTCCTGAGGGCGCCCAATTCCCATTTCCAAAACTGATTTCCAGTTTGCATACTTGTCAGCTAGATTTCTGTGTGAAGCTTCGCAGTGGAGATTTGTTATATGATTATTTCCCACTCAATTTTGCCATATCAGTCTAATGATGCAGTTGCAGGTTCTGACCACGAGTTGGCGCTCGGAAATAAAATTCTGTCTTCACTGAGGAAAGGTCCCAGAACTGAAACATTAACCCCGCTTCTCTCTCCAAAGACGCTGCCACACCTGCTGAGTATTCCCAACACTTTCTGTTTTTTTTCCTTCAGATTTTCAGTTTCTGCAGTATTTTGCTTTATTATCTATCTTCACTTTCCCAAATTGCACGCTATGTTTTTATTTATTTTTATTTAGAGATACAGCACTGAAACAGGCCCTTCGGCCCACCGAGTCTGTACCGACCACTAACCACCCATTTATACTAATCCTATATTAATCCCATTTTTCCTGCTACATCCCAACCATTCTCCTACCACCTACCTACACTAGGGGCAATTTACAATGGCCAACTTACCTTTCAACCTGCAGGTCTTTGTGTGTGGGAGGAATCCGGAGCACCAGCGGAAACCTACGTAGTCACAGGGAGAACTTGCAAGCTCCGCACAGGCAGTACGCAGAACTGAACCCGGGTTGTTGGAGCTGTGAGGCTGCGATGCTAACCACTGCTGTTTATAGGGAAACCCCACCAATTATCGTCTCCCATTATTAAAGCTCTTCTTTCTGCGTGTATTTCCGATGCAACTTCCAGTTGTTAGGATTTTGGATCACCCACTTGTGACAGCATTTAACACAGAAACTGACTATAGAAACAGTTACTTGCAATCATGCAAGTAGGGAACGCTGGCCTGTTGTTAGGGGGCATTCAAACAATATCTGTTTATACCTGGTTGTCTTGCAGAATATGCAAAAAAAAACAGTTTTCAGCACCTGATCTTGTACCAATTGCTAGTAATTTCTCAGTGATGCCAATGACATGTTTTTTTTTTCTTTTTCCCGCCCTGTGTCTATCGCCACTCTCAGCAAATCTTTCCGGGTTTTCTTTCCCTTTCCTGCACCTGTCAGTGATTTAGTACATACTACTAGATGGCCTCCGTACACAGAAGTTCCTGCTTGAATTTTGCTTAAATCCCTCCATTGGTTGAAAGGGGTGATGCTCATCTCGTCAATTAATGTGACCGTGCTGATTTTTATTTTGTGGGCAAGTGTGATTGTCATAATTTGACTTTTTTCTGATAAATATAGTTGCAGATTCTGTACAGAATTGAAATGGGTTTGCATGATGGTCCAGATGGATATGGGAGGGAATATAAGCGATTTTTATTTGTGTAAAGTGGGGCGGGGAAGGTGGGGGGGGGGGTGGTGGCGGGGGCGCTGAAGCATAAACTCTCAGGATTCTGTCGGAAGTGGCAATTGAAACTGGTTTTGTCAATATCAATAAAGTGAAAGATACTTTCATGCAGATATGATTTATGTTTACCATTTAAAGAAATTTGGAGAGGGTACAATCTGGAAGAATTTAATGTTGCAGCTACTTACAAATCTATCACATTGAGATATTTTCCCAACAATACTTACCTTTATGTGGCATTTATTGCCACCTCTTTGTGACTGATAATGACTGAGGAATTACTGTATATATCTTCTGCTGAAGAGGAAAGTTACACAGCCTTTCGCATCGAGACAACTATTATTCATCATGGCGACGTTTAATAATGTCAAATTAATAATTATTTATAGTACAGTGTGCAAAGCAGAATCTTTTCTTTTCTGAATTAATTGCAAAATGAAATAGTGCAGAGATTCAGCAATTCTTCGATCATCCTGCAACCATCTTTCTTTCGCTTGATCGGCATACACTCTATTCCTAGGATAACCGCAGTTTCAATGAGGAGAAAATTAAAGACACAGACGAATTGAGATGGAGATTATGGTGGAACCGAGAATGTCACAGAAATGGGCCCGCTTTCCACTTGACACCTGCTGTGCGCATGCTGAACCCTCAAAACTGGGAGAGGTCAGACGCGAGGGCGGAGCTTGGGGAGGGGGACGGGGAATGGGAGGGGAAAGGAAGGGCAGTGGGAATGGGAGGGGGGAGAGGGGAGGAGAGATGGGACGGGAAGTGTGGGAAGGGGGAATGGGATTGGGAGAGGTATGGGATAGGGAGGGGAGAGAAATAGGAGGGAGAGGGGATGGGGAAATGAATGGGGGAATTGGTGGAGAATTGGCCGAGCGGGTGGGTATGGGAGGGGGAAGGATAAATTTCCCTCGTGCCCCAAGGATGATGCTCTTTTTAACTCAGTGCCTTGTTCCTGTGGGGTGTGTATGTGGAGGAGGCTTCTGCAAATGAAAAGGGGCCGGCATTGACCGGACGGGCCAAATGGACACACCTGAAGTGATGTGTGTCCCTATGGTTGATGGACCACACCAAGACATTGGAAATCCAGAGGAAAACTCACAGACGGATTAGATACGACACAGAAGCTGGCCACTCGACCCATACAGCCCGTGCCAGCATTTAACCTTCCCACACGTGCAACTCGTTCCAGTCACACTTACCCTCCCTGTCCGCTTATTCCTTTAGTCGCTGTTCCTTCATTCACTCATTCAATTGATATGAATCGCAGGAAGCAGATTAAATAGGAACTTTCAAAAGACAATTGGACATGTACTTGAAGGGGAAGAATTTACAGGGTCATGAGGAAAAAGTTCGGCTGTGTGAGACTAAGCTGGAAAGCTCTTTCAAGGAGCCGGACAGAAATGATAGGCTGTATAGTGTTGTCAGCTCCATGATTCTGTAACCACTGCAAATATCGATGTGAGCAGTATTAATAGGAATATCTCATGCAAACAGGCAACGCTGTAGTTACTGGCTGTGACCAATAGGCAGCATCGCAGCCTCGTTATGTCCTGCACCATTGCCTCCACAGCATCTGCTGGGATTGAATATTTCTTGTGCCTAGCAACAGCGACACAACCAACGCACAATTGTTCTGGTGATTTCTTTCTAGACTGGTTCGGAGCCCAGATTCGAGATGAAGCACCGCAACAGGTGAGGGAAAAAGGCTTTACTAAATCAGAATAGTCTCCCTCACAACACTGCTTCCTGAGGATATCCAGATGCCCTTTTATCACGCTGCTGTTTGTGGGATCTTGCTGTGCATGCATTGACTGCCGCGTTTCCCTACATTACAGCAGTGCCTGCACGCAGAAAGAGATTCATCACCTGGGAATAGCTTTGGGACGTCCTGAGGTGGTGAAAGAAGTGAAAGAAATGGGAGTCCTTTCTTCCGTTTAGCTGTTAGCCGTGGCTCACTGGGTCACACGCTCTCTCTCTCTCATCTCTGAGTCTGAAGGTCGTAGGTCCGAGGCTTCAATCCAGGGACTCCAGCCCCATAATCCAGCCTGACGCACTCCCTGACTCAGTAATCTCCTCCTGTCCAACAGACCTCCCGATCTCTGCAACCTCCTCCAGCCCCTACAACCCTCCCTATTTCTGTCACCTCCGACAACGCTCCTTATATCTGCCACCACCTCCAGCCCCGACAACCTTCCCTACCTCTGTTACCACCTCCAGCACCTACAACCCTCCCTATTCTGTAACCGCCTCCAGCCCCTACAACCCTCCCTATCTCTGTAACCTCCTCCACCCCTTACAACACGCCCTATCTCTGTAAACTCCTCGCGTCCCTATAACCCTCCCTTTCTCTGTCACCTCCTACAGTCCCTACAAACCTCCCTAGCTCTATCACCTTCTCTAGACCCTACACATGCCCTATCTCTGCAACTTCCTCCGGCCCCTACAGCCCTCTGCGATCTCTGCACTTCACTGCCTTGTTCCCTAAACGCTGCAATTCCCTCTCTAAACCTCTCCACAGCTCTCTCCTCCTTTAAGACGCTATTTAAAACCTTCCCATTGGACCAAGCTATTGGTCACCTACCCATTATCTTCTTATGTGGCTCGGGGCCAGATTCTGTTTGACAGGCTCTCCTTTGACGAACATGGGACTTTTTTTTGCTCTGTTAAAGACGCAGGATCAATATTTTATACATATAATCATCGTAAATAGGAGCAGGAGTCGGCCATTCGGCCCATCGAGTCGGCTCCATGCAAAAGCTTTCTTTCTGATTGAAGTTAGATTCAGCCAGAAATTGGTGCCTCTGTGATCTCGGAATTTCCCTTACGATATTTCTCGTTTGATTTTTTGTCAATGCGTGTTAACAGGAATAATGAAGATGCCACTTACTAATTAATCAGTGGGTCACTTGTAAGTACATGAAAATGCACAATCTCTGGGGACAGTTTTATGTCTGATCCGAAATGAATTGTACAAACTTCACTCCATCCACCCCTACAACAATAAGAACTGCAACATCAAATTCATTCAGGAACCAATAAGAGATCACACAATACTGTGGATAGTTTTGGTCGCCTGACCGAAGGAAGGATCTTCTTCCCCGAGAGGGGGTGCAGCGAAGGTTCACTAGTCTGATTCCTGGGATGAAGGGATTGTCCCATGAGGAGAGATTGAGTAGAATTATCCAGTATTCCCTGGAGTTTAGTAGAATGAGGGTGATCTCATTGAAACGTATGAAAGTCGTTAAGGGATCGACAGAGTAGATACTGAGAGGTAGTTTCCCCCTGCTAGGGAATCTAGAACGAGTAATCACAGTCTCGCAATAATGCTTTGGTCATAAGACTGTGAATCTTTGGAATTCTCTCCCTGAGGAAGCTGTGGATGTTTCATGGTTGAATATGTTTCCAACAGAGATGGATAGATTCTTGGACACGAAGGGAATGGAGGAATATGGGGACATTGGGAAAAGGTGGAGTTGAGGGAGAAGATCAGCCGTGATCTTATTGATTGGCAGGGCAGCCTCAATGGGCCGAAAGGGCTGATTCCATCTCCTATTCCTTATGTTCTTATGACAATTGGAAAAGGACCGAGAGGTGACATAATGAATTTTTTCTGTTAACACAGTATGTTGCGATCTGAAAGGCCATTGGAAGCAGATTAAATAGTAAATTCCAAAAGGGGAATTGGAGAAATACTTGAAGGGAAAGACATTTCCAGGGCTGTGAGGTAAGAACCGGGGAGTGGGACTAATCGTACAGCTGCTGCATAAAGCCAGCACATGTACGACCGTCCAAAGGGACTCACTATTTCAGCATCATCCTGGAATGTAAAGATAACCACCGGCTTCTTTTCTCTACAGCGAACAGTATTTTTAAAACTCATCTCCCCGTCTCCTGCACCCACACCTCCAATAACAAGTGTCAGGAGCTCATGGATTTCTTTATCATTCAGATCGGGACCATCTAGTCTGCTGCCTCTGTCACTTCCCTACATTCCCCTGGGCCACTGAACTAAATTTTCTCCAAGGTTACCACCTCCCCTAACCCTGAACTCGCATCCTTCTCCAGTTTTTCCCCTCTCTTCCCTCATGCCCTCTCTGAGCTCAGCTTGTCAATAAGACCCACCTGCTGCTCCCTAGACCCTATCCCTGAACCGCTGATCACCCACTTAACTTCATGGTTCTCATATTAGCTGATATTGTGAAAGATGTTTTCTTCACTTCTGTTTGTCTCTCCTTCGAATCTGCCCTTGACCCCTCTGGCATTGCAAACAACCATCCCATCTCCAATCTTCCTTTCCTCTCCGAAGTCCGTGTTGCTGTATCCCAAACCTGTGCCCAACGAGAGGGGGCGCAATTCTAGACTTAGACTTCGGAAATGAAGCTGGGCAAGTGGATGAAGTGGTGACCATTTTGGAGATAATGACCACAATACAGTTGGTTTTAGCATAATCATAGAAAAGGACAAGGATAGAACAGGGGTAAAAGTTATAAATTGCTTGAAGGTATATTTTGCGAAGTTGAGAGTTGATCTGGCAACAGTGGACTGGGTACATCGACTTGAAGGAAAATTAGTAGCAAACCAGTGGGAGGCATTCAAATCAAGATTCTCCGGGCATAGTGTAGACATGTCCCCACAAAGAAAACGGGTGGTGCTGTCAAATCTAGAGCCGCATGGTTATCTAGAAGCATGCAGGGTAAGTTATGTTCCAACAATAAAGCCGAAAATGAAATCTTATGACAGTCACAAAAAAACTTAATATTTAAGCCTAGAGCAGTATAGAAAGTGTAAGGGTGAAGTAAAAATGAAATTAGAAAAGTAAAGAGAGTACATGAAAAAATGTTGGCAGGTAAAATCAAGGAAAACCCAAAGGTGTTTTGTCAGTACATTAAGAGCAAGAGGATAACTAAGGAAAGGGTAGGGCCTATTGGACATGTATAAGGTAACTTATGCATGGATGCAGAAGATGTGGGCAGGATTCTTAATGAATACTTTATCAGACTTCGCAAAAGAGACGGATGATGCAGACATTGTAGTAAGAGAGGAGGAGTGTGAAATATTAGATACGATAAGCATAATGTGAGAGGAAGTACGAGAGGGTCTGACATCCTTGAAAGTGGATAAATTACCAGGAAAGATGGATTGTATCCCAAGCTGTTAAAAGAAGTCAGGGAGGAAATAGCGGATGCTCTGAGGATCATCTTCAAGTCTTCACTAGAAAGAGGAGAGGTACCAGACGATTGAAGGTCTGTGAACGATGTACCATTGTTTAAAAAGGGTGCGAGGGATAGGCCAAATGATTATGGGCCTGACTTCGGTGGTAGGCAAATAATTAGAATCAATTCTGAGAGATAGGATAAACTGTATTTAAAAAGGCATGGATTAATCATGGATAGTCAGCATGGATTTGTTAAGGGAAGGTCGTGTCTTACTAACTTAATTGAATCTTTTGAGGAAGTAACAAGGAAGATAGATAAGGGTAGTGCAGTGGATATTGTCTACATGGATTTTGCGAAGGCATTTGGCAAGGTCCCATTTGGCAGACTGGTCCGAAAATTAAAAGTCCATGCGATAAAGGGGAAGGCAAATAGTTCTTTCCAAAATTCGCTCCGTGATAGGAAACAGTGCATCGTGTTGATTGATGTTTTTAGAGAAAGGAAGGCGGTTTCCAATGGAATCACACAGGACTCAGTTTTGGGTCCCTTAATGATCTGGATTAAAATGTGGGAGGCATCATTGGAAAATTTGCAAATGACACAAACATTAGCCATGTAGTTGATAGTGAAGAGGATAGCTGAAGACGCCATAATGATGTCAATGGTTTGGTTGAGTGGTTTTCAAAGCGGCAAATCGAATTCAGTCCAGAAAAGTGTTAGGTAATGCAGTTGGGGAGTGCAAACAAAGCAAGGGAATACACAACAAGTGGGAGCACATTGAGAGAGGTAGAAGAAGTGAGAGACCTTGGAGTGTATGTTCACAGGTCTCTGAAGGTGGCTGGACAGGTAGATAAAGTGGTGAAGAACGCATATGGAATACTTTCTTTTATTGGCCGAGGTATAGAATGCAAAATCAGGGATGTAATGCTGGAAATTAATAAAACGCTGGTTAGGCCACAGCTGGAGAACTGTGTAGCGTTCTGGTCACCACATTACAGAAATGACATAATTGCTCTGGAGGGAGTACAGAGGCGATTAACAATAAACTTTCCAGGTCTTGAAAGTTGCAGCTGTGTGGAAAGATTGGATAGACGAGGGCTGTTTTCCTCAGAACGGAGGATGCTGAGGGGTGACTTAATAGAGGTGTACATATTATGAGGGGCCTATATAGAGTAGATAGGAAGGAATTGCTTTCCCGAGCGGAGAGGTCAATTACCAGAGGACACAGGCTTCAATTGACTGGTAGAAGGATTAGAGCGGACATGAGGCAAGACATTTTTTCAGTCAGAGGGTACTTGGTGTCTGGAATTCACGGCTGTATTGGTGCTGGAGGCAGAAACCGTCAACTCATTTAAAAGGTAACCGGACCTGCAACCGAAGTGCTGTAAACTGCAAGGTTACAGACTAGGTGCTGGAAGGTGAGATTAGAATGAGCAGCTAGTTTTTTTCAGCAGGCACAGACATGATGGGCTGAATGGCCTCTTTCTGTGCCATAACTTTTCCATGGTTTCTATGATCTTCCAGCCCAGTAACATAACCAGATTTCCAGCAAAGACGCATCCAGAGAGGTGGAACTGAATAGTGACTCCTTGGAGAGTGACTGCGTGCACTGTGTGAGACACGGGCCAGGTTCACACACCTACAAGCCTATTGCACCCTCTCTTGGTTAGAAACTTGCCCCACTGACAATCCTGGAGCCGGGCAATCCTGGATATTGAGGAGACATTTTTTCTCTCTGTGGGTTGTGCGACTTTTGAATTCTCTGCCTCAGATAGTGGTGGAGGCACTATCTCTCCCGCTCTTCGTTTCTCCCTCTCTCTCCCTTTCGCTTTCTCTCTGTCTCTCCGTCTATCTCTGTCTCTCCCCAAATCTTACCCTGAATCTCCCTTCGTCTCTCTCTCTCTCTGACTCTCCCACTCTCTCTCCCTCGGTGTCTCTGTCTGTCTCGATCACTCTCTTTTCATCTCTCTTCCCCTCGCTCTCCCTGGACAGTAATGCTTTGAGCAATTTCTTGCATAATGTTGAACCTATAACTCTATCCCTCGTTGGGAAATTCACTGTAGTTTGGAAATATCAAACACTGATCCAACACTCACCCCTGAAACACTCATTCCAAACCACCAATACAGGACTGGGCAGATAATGGGGATTGTTACTGATTATTACAACTTGTCACATCCTCTTTGTGTCTGTCCCGCTCATGCCTGTCCCTCTCTCTATCTCTCTCTCACTAACATTTTCTCTATATCTCTATTTCTCTGCCTCTCCACACCAATTACCCCACCCCTCCCCATTTCCTCATTCCTCCCCCACATCACATCTCTCCCACCCTCACCCCACCCTCTCCTCTATCCATTTTGCCTCCCCTCCAGCTTCCCAACCCGCCCCCACCACCATGCAATTCCCCACCTCCATACCTCCCCCTCTCCCTCCCCACCCCTTTCGCCTCCGCACCACTTTCCAGCCCCTACACACGCTCCCCCACACATTTACTCTCCCCAACCACCCAAACCATTTTCTCTCCCCTCCCCCACAACCCCCTCCCACAACGACCCCCACTCATTCCCTGCCCCAGAGAATACCCCGCCCCTCCCCTACTAGCCCTACTCCCATTACCCCTCCCACCCCTCCCCACCACACCCTTCCCCCACTCATGTCCCCTAACCTTGGACAGCCCTCCTTCCCCCACCCATTACCCGTCCCTTCCCCTACCCCTCCTGTCCCCTCCCTACCCCACCATTTCTCCCTCCCCCACCCCCCCACCACCCCTACCTCTTTCCCCTCCCCCTGCCATTTCCCCTCTGGGGGGGAGGTCGTGGAGGGCAAAAGGATGAGGGAGGGGGTGGGGGGAATGGAAATTGGTGGGGGGAGTGGGGGGGAGGGGAAAGGGTGGTGGAGGTGGGGTAATGGGTGGGATAGGAGAGTGCAAATAGATGTTGCAGCGGAGGCGAAATAGATGGCGAAGGGGCAGGGGAAGGACTATTCCCAACATTGCACTCTGAACTACGATGAGAGAAAAGGTCTCAAACAAACACACATTTACTTCTCTGTTGTTCTGAATGTGGAATCTGTTACAGCTGCTTCATCCTGTCATCATTGCCTAATATCTACAGGCTGTCATTTTGGACCTTGCAATGTTCTCATCAGTATCTCACTCACAGTTGTACATATCTCAGTGTTGTGGCTTTAGTTGTGGTGACGACTTCATTTCCTCCCAGCCTCTGTATCCACTCCCATCTTAACTTCCTGGGTTGAACTTCTGTGAGCTGGAGAAAGAGATTCAGTCGTAATTGTTTACAGCTCTCATGTCTCGAAGCAGCTCCCACAAGGACATGGACATAGCCGCCTTAACACTGCTGTTTGGTGAGTGGTTAAATAATTTATACTAAAGCGACTGGATTTAGAATATGTGAGGTAGCTGAGTGGACAGATGGCCAGAGCCGGAGTGGGAGTGTGTTGTCCAATCTCCAGTAGCTCAGTGGATGAACTCAACAAGTAGTTTGGTCTGTATTACTCGAGATTGGAAAGCTATTGGAGCAGATGATTGCCTATGCTGCATCCTCAGTGAGTAGCACTGAGGGACTGAGACTTGGAACAGTTTTCAAGAGAGTTGAGTTATTGAGGGAAGAGCAAGAAGCAGAGAGTGTGCCCGCTGCTCATAGTGACCTGGTGGCCCCGTTGTAAAGTGTTGATGAATGGATTTCTGATGAGGACTCTGTCAGGGGCCGTGTTTACACCTTCTGTAATCAGAATGTTCATGGAGAAACAGCGTCTGAGCTCCAACACTGGAAGTGTCCATTCTACCCAAGACAAGGCTGAGAGGCGCTACCATCAGCACTGTCTTCCAGGGCAATTCGCCTCTATCATATATGGGAAAGGAATGGGAAGGAACAATTGAAGGCACACGGTTTTATTTGTGTCTGATTGTGTCGGATGATGCACGATTTCAGTTGTTGAGGTTTGAGGTTTCCCAGAGGTGTTAATTTGAGTTAAATCCTGCTCGTTAGCAGAGATGAAACACTTGAGTTATTTTGGGAGACAATATAAACTGGGTTTGTTCTCTGTGGAACGCAGAGGCTAAGGAGAGACCTAACAGAGGTATTCATAATTATTATCGCGTTTGATAGATAAAATGGAGAGAAACTGCTTCCTGTCACAAGTGGTTCAGTACCCAATGGTCAACGATTTACTATACTTGGAAAACAACGAGAGGGGAAATCAGAAAAATCATCGTCATACTGAGGGTTCTTGTCATCTGGAATGTACTACCTGAAGGAATGTTGGAAGCAGATTCCATATGGTCTTTGAAAAGACAACTGGACTTGTACTTGAAGGAAACTGATGTGTAGTGTTAATGGGAATAACGCTAGGATGTAGAAGGATATTGGATAGCTTTTTCAAGGAGCCAGCGTGGGCAAGACGGGTGAATGGCCTTCTAGAAATCTATTCTAGACATAAATGCAGCATGCAATGCTCGACATTTACTGATAAAATATACAAAGTCAGTGGATATTCAAATCAATATATATTTAGACATTTTGTTCTGAGACACTGTCCTTTCTGCAGGAGGCTAAGTTCCTCTTTCTTTGAACTAACTTTCCTGCAAGTGCAAACCACAACTTTTCTTTCTAAGACCTAAATGATGTTTTTTTTCCTGTTTAGGGCTGACAATTTACCGTTTGTTTGCTTATTTGTCATTCCATTTTCCATCTTGCATCCGAATTTCAGGCACCTTTTTACATTTGCGAGCGTGTGTGTGTATTGTTTGCAACAACTAAACCCTTTTGGTGCATAATTCAGGCGGCTTTCACATATCGTATTTTTTATTAATTCCACTAGAATTCTTCCCGCTGGAGCTGAACATTTTACTGAGACAAAGAACTGCAGAGTCGGGGAGACTGATGTCCTTCAATAAACTCAGTGCTGTAGCTGCCTTTATGCTCACAATTTCTCTCAATCTTTTCAAGTACTATCATCACTCTGTAATCACCGACATTAATGAACCAGATGGCTTTGATTTTTTTTTTCATTTTATTTTAAGATACAGCACTGAAACAGGCCCGTTGGCCCACTGATTCTGTGCCGAACATTAGCCACCCATTTATACTTTTCGTACATTAATCCCATATTCCTACCCCATCTTCACTCAATTCTCCTACCGCCTACCTATACTAGGGGCAATTTTATAATGGCCAATTTACCTATCAACCTGCAAGTCTTTGGCTGTGGGAAGAAGCCAGAGCACCCGGCGTAAACCCAGGTGTTCACAGGGAGAATTTGAAAACTCAGAATTGAACCCGGGTCCCTGGAGCTGTGAGGCTGCGGTGCTAACCACTGCGCCGCTGTGCCGCCCCTACATTTACAAATGTATATTATATTATATTATGAGCGGGTATTTTCACCATCACCATTACTGATACAGAATGTTTTTTTTTTGTTCCAGGTGTATTAATTCATTGAATTTCAACTGCCAGAGCTTCCCTGGTGGGATTATGAATTGATATCTCAGGATCATTAGTCCAGGCCTCTGGATTATTAGTTAAGTTTATGAAGAGTGAATGACATAGAGGAAAAGAGGGCGATTAAAAATCTCCCAGAATGATAATTAATGTTCCCTGAGAAGATCAACGTGTTGCCATACTTGTAAGGCAAATGTAAGATAGGATGGAGCAAGGGAGGTCAAACAGTTTTATGTGTGTTTGATTGTGTCAGATGGTACACGATTTAAGTTGATGGGATGTGAGGTTTTCCAAACGCATTCAGTTGATTTAAATATTGATCTATCAGTGATTATATAAACTGGGATTGGTACAAAAGATGAAATACTTCAGTTACTTTGGGAGACTCTGGAAACTGGGTTTTCTCTCTACAGAACAGAGGAGTGTAAGGAGAGACCTAACAGAGGTATTCGCAATTATTAGGGCTTGATAGTGAAAGTAGGGAGAAACTGCTTCCTGTCACAAATGTGTCAGTTACCAATGGTCAACCATTAAATATATTTGGGAAAGAACTAGAGGGGAAATGAGAAGCATCATTCTCACATTGAGGGCGAGTGCGGTCTGGAATGTACCATCTAAAGGAATGGTGGAAGCAGGTTCCACCAGGACTTTGAAAAGACAACTTTACTTGATCTAGAAGGGAACTGATTTCTGGGATAATGTGGATAGCGCTGGGATATGGGAGCATATTGGACAGCCATTTCAAGGAGCTAGCATGGGAGCGATGTGTGAATGGCCTCCTTCTGTGCTGTAAAATTATATAAATCTATTCTAAACATAAATACAGCATGCAATGTTCGACATCCATTGGGAAAATATACACACTCAGTGGATATTCAAGTAAATATATTTTGTGTTATTTTGCACTGTGACACTGCCCTTTCTGCTGGAGGCTAAGTTCCTCTTTCTTTAAACTAACACACCTACAAGTGGAAACCACAAACTTTCTTGATCACGCCTAACAGCTGTCACTGTTCTGTTCAGTGCTGACCATTTTCCACTTATTTGCCTATTTGCCATTCCATTTTCCATCTTGCATCCGAATTTCTGGCACTTGGTCATATTTGTGAGTGTGTGTGCCTCTTGTCTGCAGCAACTCAACCCTTCTTGTGAATAATTCAGGCGACGTTCAGATCTCGTAGTTTATATTAATTCCACTCCCTTATTCAGCCTGCGAGAGTTGAGCATTTCACTGAGACATCGATCAGCAGTGTGGTGAGAGACTAATGTCCTTCAATAAACTCAGTGATGTAGCTGCCTTTGTGCTCACAATTTATCTCAGTCTCCTCAGGTACTGCCGTCCCGATGTAAAGCTGCATGTGGTTTGTTTGCATTATCTATTCACTTTATACGGTTTCCCTAAGTAAGTTCCCTTTTTTATGTTTTAAAATCAATCAGATGGAATATTAACTATTTCTAGTTATCTCAAATTACTTGAATGCAATATTATTAGTAAATAATTGCCTGGGAGTAAGATCTGTTGTTTTTCTAATTGTGATGGCCTTCGGAATTCATTACTATGAGCTTCGGTTGAAAGAATCAGCGAAAATTGTCACAGCGTATTTTAATTTAACCTGTTTAAACACACTCTCGGTTCTCATTCACTGTTCTTACTGTCAGGGGCTAATTTCCTGTTTGTCTGAGGTAAAGTGTTTCTGAGGGTCTCAGCATTTGAGTTCACTACTGACATCAGTCTGAAATATCTTCAAGTTCCTTTCTAATTGATATTGTATTTATAATCTGCCTTCATGTCACAAGTTCTATCATGATCCACTTTCCAAACACATTCTGAAGAATTGTCTCCTGAATTCCTTGTTGGATAAGTTGAAGTAAATGCTGATCTGTCAGGTTTATAACCCACTGTTGAATTTTGTCACTGGTCATGATTTGGAGGATGGTGCATTCTATCAGGAGGACATGTAAGCTTGTTGGCATGCTGCCGGTTTAGATAGTACCTGCAGACTTCATGTCAAGTAACCCACACAATATCAGCACACAAACATGCTCAGACAATGGGGTGGGGTATTCCATGTGGCGGTTGTGGGGGGTGGGGGGGGGGGTGATGGTTGGGTGAACGAGTGAATCAGCATGTTCAGGAGATTTGGAGACAGAAATTAGAGGGAGAAGTTTAGCTACATAGGGTATGAATATTCTAGTGAATATATTTTGAGAGACTCCGTTGGTTCTGAGTCACTGTTCTCACTGGCAGTGGTTTAGTTCCTCTTTCTTTGAACTGAAACTCCTTCCAGTTCTACTATGATGCCTTAGTGCTATTACTATCCTCTTTCATACTTGCAGTTTTCAGAATGTTTGCTTATTTTACAATCTCTAGGATCCTTATGATATTTGTGAACGTGTGTGTGTGTGTGCACTGCCTGTACAAATAAGTGTTTCTAATTAATTCAGACACTGCTAACATCGAGGAATCTATAACACATCTTCTTAATTCAGCCTGCTCGCCTTGAGCACATCTCTGCGATATAGATCTGCACAGTGAGCGGAGACTAATGTCCTTCAATAAACACAGTGTTTCAGCTGTCTAATGTGCTCAGAATTTATCTCGCAATCCCTATATTTTCCAATTACAATTCCCACAGTAAATGCTTCCATCCATTCCCTAATGGAGCTCCGATTCCCATTGTGTGGCCGCATGTGAGGACCTACAAAGATGTAGCCAGTACTTTTCCTTTGTCTTTCAGTGACAATGTCATTTCGCCATAAAATGGATGCTTTATATATTTGAACAACCTGAAGCACAATTTTGTGTCATTAGATGCAAGAGCATGTTTTGATATTCGCCATGGAGTACAGACACTATGTTGAAATGGACATTTCTATAGTACTCATGTAATTAGAATTGTTGAGTCTGACAGCCACGAAGGAGCCCATTCGGCCCCTTGCCTCCATTCCCGCTCTTTGTATGAGTTGTCAAATTCAGTCGAACATCTCATTTTTTGCCCATAACCCTGCAAATTAATCCTCTTCTATAGATTTTCAATCACCTTTTGAAACGTCCTATGGAATGTGATTTCACCACCCTTCAAGTTCCAGATCGTAGCATCACTCTGAGTCAAACTATTCTCCACATTTCACTTCTAGTTTCTTCCCCAATGCGTTCCAGTTATGAAATGTGGTTAAAACCGACTTGCCCTTGGAAACAGCTTCCCTCTTCTTTCTATGTGGAACACACAACCACAAGAAGTGGTTAAAGGAAGTTGCTTATCTACTTTTCAATGTAAATTGGATGATTGCCTGCGAGACAAGGGAATAGAGGGATTGGGTGAAAAGCTGACATGAGGTGTAAGGTGTGGAGTGTGAACAATGGTACTGAATAGTTGGACCGAATGGCCAATTTCTCTACTTTGTTTATTCTTTCATGGGATGTGTGCCTTGCTGGCTAGGCCAGTATTTTTTGCCCAGCCTTAGTTGCCCTTGAGCAGGTGGTGGCGAGTTGCCTTCTTGAATGGATGTCGTCCGTTTGGGGTAGATGTACCGACAGTGTTGTTGCTAAATGAGTTCCCGAATCTTGACCCAGTTATAGTGAAGGAATGGCAAACATAGTTCCATATCGGAATGGTGTCTGACTTGCAGGGGAAATTGCAGGTGATGTTTACCATGCAACTATTGTCCTTGTCCTTCTCAGCAAATCCAACTGTCAGCCCAAATGATTCTTTACGGCTTTCCATTCGAAGGTTTATCATCCCTCTGTGTGCAAAACTCCATCATTTAAACACTAGCTCTTTTCTCAATTATTATAAATCCTTTATCACTGCTTAACTGCCCATTTGCAAGAGGGAACCCATTCTCCCCAGTTGTTCCCCGAAGCCTTCTTATAATTCTGAATCCCCTCCATCACTTGTCCTTCTTAACCTGCTCTGCTCCAAGCAAAATATTCCCACATTGTCCAATTTCCCCACATAACTGAAGTCCCTCATCCCTGCTACAATTCCAGTAAATCTCCTCCGCACACTCTCCAAGGTTTGACATCCTTTCCAAGGTGTGGTGCCCTGAACTGGACATAGTGATCCAGTTGAGGCCTAACCAGTGATATACATTTCCTTTAGAATAGCCTCCATTTCCTTTGTAATATGCACCTTTGTTTTTATAAACATGTACACTATTTTTAAACAGATTGAAGAACTCTTCTCATAATCTTGCACTCTTGCTGTATGTGAAAACTGTTCCTGACTTCCCTGTTACATTTTATCATTTACGCCATATCACCTCTCCTCAATCTTTAATAAATAGTTCATCACTTCATCACTTCTATGCACTAGATGTCACCTGTCCTGTGTCAGCCCATTTCAGCACTCTCTTGGAGCCCACCTGAAGTCTGC
Organism: Heterodontus francisci; assembly: GCF_036365525.1. NCBI lineage: Eukaryota > Metazoa > Chordata > Chondrichthyes > Heterodontiformes > Heterodontidae > Heterodontus > Heterodontus francisci. Next base: position 29,983,108 of record NC_090391.1, read on the forward strand.
TGTTGACCTCCTCACTGCTTACGACAATTTCAAATGTATTGCGTTAACAACCATGCCGCAAGGTTAGGACGGTACAGTGGCGCACTGGTTGGCACTACAGTCTCACAGCGCCAGTGACCCGGCTTCGCTTCTGGGTTCTGGAGTTTGCAAGTTTTCTCTGTGACCGTGTGTGTTTCTGCTGGGTGCACTGTTTTGCTCCCACAGCCAAAGACCTGGAGGTTGAGGGGCAAATTGGCCATTATAAATTGCCCCTAGTGTAGGTGGCAGGAGAATAGTAAAAATATGGGATTTAATGTAGGATTAGTATAAATGGGTGGCTGTTGGTCGCAACAAGCTCAAAGGGCCTGTTTCAGTGCTGTACCTCTCGAAGGTGACTTGCTTTTCAGAGAATATCAATCTGGAAAAGGAAAACAAGAAGAGGAGGATGCCATTCAGACCCTCGAACCTGTCCTGCCATTCAGCAAGATCATGGTTGATCTGTGATCTAACTCCATAGACCCGCTTTTGCCCCATATCTCCTAATACCTTTATTGAACCAAAAGCTACCAATTTCATATTAATTTTAATAATTGATTGAACATTGATTGCCAATTGCAGAATAGATGTCCAATCTTCTACCACCCTTTGTGTGTTCAAACATTTTCTAATTTCACTCCTGAAAGCTCCATTTTTTAGACTCTGTCCCCTAGTCTTAGACTCCCCCACCAATGGAAATGGTTTCCCTCTGCATACCCTATCTGTTCCCATTTGTTTCTTGAACATTTTGATCAAAACAACACTTAAACTTCTTATTTCCAGGGAATCGAGCCCTAGGTTGTGTCATCTGCCCTCAGAATTTAACTATTGGAGACCAGCTATCATTCTGGTAAACCTACACTGCACTCCTTCCAATGCCAATATACCCTTGCTGAGTTATGGTGCCCATAAATGCTCACAGTAACTCCAGGTGTGGTCTATCCAGGGCATTGTGAAGCTGAAGCATAACCTCTACCCAGTTGTATTCGAGTGCTCCAGATATAAAAGTCTGCAGTTACTATTCTACAACCAATTAAATAATCACAGGAACAGGAAGAGGCAATTTAAACCGTCGAGCTTTTCTTATTATTGAATCAGATCATGGCTGTTCTCTGTTCTAACACAACATTTTTGATTTTGTCCCAGATCCTTTCATCTATCTGGTTAACAAAAATCTATCAATCTCAGATTTAAAATTTACAACGGAACTTGCATCAATTTCTGTTTGCAGAAGAGAGTTTTGAAATTCTAACACCCTGCACGTGTAGAAGTGTTTCTCCACTTCACTCCTCAACGGCCTGGTTCTGATTAGAACATAGAACATAGAACATAGAACAGTACAGCACAGTACAGGCCCTTCGGCCCACGATGTTGTGCCGAACCTTTAACCTACTCTAAGATCTAAGTAGCTACCTACCCTTCATTCCATTATCATCCATGTACCTATACAAGAGTCGCTTAAATGTCCCTAATGTATCTGCTTCTACCACCACCGCTGACAGCGCATTCCACGCACACACCACTCTCTTTGTAAAGAACCTACCTCTGACATCTCCCCGAAACCTTCCTCCAATCACCTTAAAATTATGCCCCCTGGTGATAGCACTTTCCACCCTGGGAAAAAGTCTCTGACTATCCACTCTATCTATGCCTCTCATCATCTTGTACCCCTCTAGTGAATACTAAAGCAAAGTATTCATTTAGGACCTCCCCTACCTCCTCCGACTCCAGGCACAAGTTCCCTCCACTGTCCCTGATCGGCCCTACCCTCACTCTGGCCATCCTCTTGTTCCTCCCATAAGTGTAGAACGCCTTGGGATTTTCCTGAATCCTACCCGACAAGACTTTTTCATGTACCCTTCTAGCTCTCCTAAGTCCATTCTTCAGTTCCTTCCTGGCTGCCTTGTAACCCTCTAGAGCCCTGTCTGATCCTTGATTCCTCAACCTTAAGTAAGCTTCCTTCTTCCTCTTGACTAGCTGTTCCACATCTCTTGTCATCCAAGGTTCCTTCACCCTACCATCCCTTCCCTGCCTCATCGGGACAAACCTATACAGCAGTCGCAGCTAGTGTTTCCTAAACAACCTCCACATTTATGTCGTGCATTTCCCTGAGAACATCTGTTCCCAATTTATGCTCCCCAGTTCCTGCCTAATAGCATTGTAATTCCCCCTCCCCCAATTAAATATTTTCCCATCCCGTCTGCTCCTGGCCCTCTCCATGACTATACTAAAGGTCAGGGTGTTGTGATCACTATCACCAAAATGCTCTCCCACCGAGAGATCTGCCACCTGGCCTGGTTCGTTGCCAAGCACCAAGTCCAACATAGTCTCCCCTCTAGTCGGCCTATCTACATATTGAGTCAGAAAAGCTTCCTGGACACACCTGACAAAAACTGCTCCATCCAAACTATTTGCACTAAGGAGGTTCCAATCAATATTAGGGAAGTTGAAGTCACCCATGACAACAAACCTGTTACTTCTGCACCTTTCCAATATCTGCCTCCCAATCTGTTCCTCCATGTCTCTGCTGCTATTGGGGGGTCTATAGAAAACTCCAACAAAGTGACTGCTCCTTTCCTGTTTCTGACTTCCACCCATAATGACTCAGTAGACAAACCCTTCTCGACGACCTCCCTTTCTGCAGCTGTGATACTATCCCTGATTAGCAATGCCACTCCCGCACCTCTTTTCCCTCCCTCCCTATCCCTTTTGAAACATTCTAAACCCTGGAACATCCAACATCCATTCCTGCCTTTGTGATATCCACGTCTCCGTAATGTTGACTACATTCCCGAGTCCTTACCCTCAATTACGCGGAGCAACTGGAGAAGCTGGGGTTGATCTCCTTTGCACAAAGAAAACTTAAAGGGGATTTGATGGAGGTGTTCAAAATCATTGAAGTTGATTTTGGAATGGACAAGGAAAACAATTCCCAGTGCCAGAAGAACCAGTAACCAGAGGGCACAGATCTAACTTGACTGGCAAAAGAACCAGACACGACATGAGGAAATATTGTTGTGATCTGGAATGTAATTCCTAAAATAGAGCTGGAAGACGATCCAATCGTAACATTCAACATATAATTGTATAGGTACGTGAATGCGTAAATTGAGGACGATGGAGAAAGCGTACGGGAATGAGATTGATTACATAGCTCTACCAAAGGGACAGTATAAGCACAATGGGCCGAATGGTAATCATTCTATGATGTATCATTTTATGATCCTATGGAAAGCAATGTTCTTAGTTGAATCACTTCATCTTTTCTCATTGTAGTGTTTTTTGAGATTCGGTGGAGCACTTCTTGAGGTTAGTGTCAATATGCCTCTCTAAAATACTTCCAAGGAGTAACTAAGGTCATGTACTCTTAAATCATTCAGTTTGCTTTTTATCACATTTAATTTCATTTCTGTGTCTAACCATGTTGTGACATTGATAGCGGTGATGTAGGTCTGCATTCAGCAGCTGTCATTGTGATGGCGCTATAGGAAATGTGATTATTTTCTTACATTTCATCCATTCCCTCTCGGTCTTGAGTGTTACAATAGACACACAACACTCCCTGTGGCCCCAGGTCAATATTCTATTTGATATTATGATTACTTCTAGATTTCTCTCAGTTAGCCAGCCAATTCCTAAAATGTGGCACCGGAATATAAGAGGAGCCATCCAACACCTCACGCTTGTTCACTTCTTCTAGCCCAACATGATTGATGCTTACCTTTTCTCCATTTCCTCGCCTTGCTTCCAGATAATTTAATCCCTTTACGTAACAACAAAATATCAATCTCAGGCCTGGAATTTTCAATTGACCTAGTCTGGAAAGTGTTCTGAAGGACGGAGTACCAGAATAAAACTGCTCCTCCTGTGAATTTCATCTTCCCGCCATCACTCCTGAATGGCCGCACTCCAACTGTGAGGTTATTTGCCCTCTGGTCTGGACGCTGACACCAGAGCAGACAGTTTCTCCCTACCTAGCTGGTAGGGATAGATTGGTGAAGTCGTAATGACCCTGACCTATTAATCCAGAGATCCAGAATAACGCCCTGGGCCTTCGAGTACACATCCCACCCCGATAGTTGGTGGAATTTAATTCAATTAATTAAACTAAATTAAGAATTAGAATCTCGGATCTGTAATCATGCCAAGAAAATGTCATCGTTTATCTAAACATCTAACTGGCTCTCTAATATTCCCTAGAGAAGGAAGTTTGCTGTCCTTAACGATCTGGCCTTCATGTGACTCCATATATACAGCAATGTGGTTGACCCTTAAGTCGCCTCTGAAATGGCCCTAAGAAGCCACTCAGGTCAAGGGCATTTAGGGATGGGCAACAACTGCTTGCCTTGTCAGCAGCACTGCAAGATGTAAGAAGAAAAATAAAATATTTCATTTCTCTCAAACATTTCTCTCAATTAGATCATGCATGACACTTTTATATGATCTCCTAATTTATTATTTCTGTGAATCTGTGCTGCACCCACTCAATGGACAATATATCATCCCTGAGCTGTTATGCCCAGTACTGAATCCTGTATTCTAGCCTTGGTCTAAACATGAAAAAAACATAAAACGACAGCATAACTACAATCAGCCTCCTTGAATTTCAAAGTAATTTAGAATTCACTGATTTCATTTATTGTAGATATTTGCACTGCATTTTTAAATTATTTCTTCCTGCAGGTCTATAAATGTCTTTGCTCTTACAATCTCCTTCGCGTCTTTATTTCCTAAATTGCAGCCGTGACTGCAGTTCAGATCTACCTCATTGGCTGTAATGCTGATGGCACGACCTGAGGTACTGAAAGGCGCTATGTAAATGCAAATTGTACTTTCCCTTTTTCAACAAATTCTGAAATCTCTTTTTTTGAGGAATCTGTGCCCTCGAGTGTAACACTTCCCTTCAACACCAAGCAATCAGTATTGAGTTATCAGTCTGCTACTGTACATGAAATTCTGCTTGTCCGTTTCTAACTGTGCTCTCCATTTATGTCACCACTGATCCACTAACAACACCAGTGATATCTCTTGATCAACCGACTGGGGTGTATGTTGTTGGAGAGACCCCCACCATTACCTGCAACGTGACTGGAGACAGTAGCAGTAAAACCTTCGATTTTTCGAGAGATAAGCAATGGCTGTCAGCCAATCAAATAATCACAAAGAATAATATTGGAACATTCCAGGTTACTGGTGCAAACCAAGGAGGGCAGTACCAATGCCTATATGTAAAATTCATCCTAGATATGGGGTTACTTTCCAAACTGAGTGAGGCTGTGATGGTTACTGTAGCAGGTCAGTGAGAGAGAATAGACTCTGTTAATATCTCCCTTCAACGCACTTGACTGTTTCACAAATCGGTATTTTATTCACTGCAACAAAATGCATTTTCTAATATTAAGAGAGAAGAGTGCAAGCCAATGAGCAGCCACGAGTGCCTCAGTGGCTAACACCCTCAATCTGCGTCAGGAGGATGTAGGTTCAAGTCCTAATCCAGGACTGGAATAGGAAAATCTAGGCTCACACTTCAGTTCAGTACTGAGGGAATATCTCACAGTTGGAGGGGCAGTACTGAGGCAACGCTGAACTGTCGGAGGTACCGTCTTTCAGAGGAGATGATAAACCGAGGATCTGTCTGCCCTCGCAGGTGGAAATCAAAGTTCCCATGTCCACTCTTTGGAGATAGAGCAGGGGAGTTCTCCACAGTGTCCGGGGACCAATATTTATCCCTCAATCAACATCACAGAAACAGATTACCTAGTCATTATCACATTGCTGCTTGTGGGAGCTTGACGGGTGCAATTGGCTAACACACTTCTGATATTCGCATAGTGCCTACATTTCAAATCGTACTTCATTGAATATAAAGTGCTTTGGGATGTAGTCATGAAAGGCGCTTTATGAACGCAGAAGTCAACCCTTGACCAATTCACCCAGTCGGCATCCACTGCCAGCAACAGTATTATTTAGATATAATGGCTTAAAATATATCCCCGGCATTGGAAGTGAGTTAGACGCCTGCTTTTCTAACTGTTGTTCAACTGGAGGCCAAAGGGCGGCTCAGTGGCACAGTGGTTAGCACCGCAGCCTCACAGCTCCAGGGACCCGGGTTCAATTCCGGGTACTGCCTGTGTGGAGTCTGCGTGGGTTTTCTCTGGGTGCTCCGGTTTCCAGGTTGATAGGTAAATTGGCCATTATAAATTGTCACGAGTATCGGTAGGTGGTAGGGAAATATAGGGACAGGTGGGGATGTTTGGTAGGAATATGGGATTAGTGTAGGATTAATATAAATGGGTGGTTGATGGTCGGCACAGACTCGGTGGGCCGAAGGGCCTGTTTCAGTGCTGTATCTCTAATCGAAAATCTGGTGGTGTGTTATATGAACTGCTGATGAGATAGTGGCGCGTTTATGCTGTTGCACAAGAGGAACATGTTCCCATTGAGTCTGAATTTGGGGACTGAAACTCCGCCCAACCAATGACCTCACACCTCATTGTGACATTGATGGTGAATTTTATTGAAATCCGCGAAGTGTAAAGAAAGAGATTTGGATCGGCCGCACGATTTACATTCCACCCGATTTTAACCTCCATTCAGTTGAATGCAGAGTAAAATCGGGATTGGTTAATCACTCCAGAACCTCCTGGAATTTGGTTTAATTTGACTTCATGGTCATTAATTTCAGTTGAAGTGAAAAGCAGGCGGTGATCACGCTCCCAGCCAGCAGGTTTGTGTGTCTAAAATGGATGCGTTCCCTTGCTTTCCTTATGGATTACACTCAAAAGCTATCAATATACTTGGACAGTCCAGATAGAGTATTTGTGAAAGGAGAATCAGTCAGTATTACCTGTGAAGCACCGTCCTCATATTCTGGAAGCAGTTTCTCTTTGTACAGAGGAAACCAGAATGAACCAATCAAAGCAGACACAGCCAATGCATCTGTATATTGGACCATCTTTAACATCAAAGACCAGCTGTCTACCGGGTCAGTAGATTACTCCTGTGCTTACAGAAAGAAAGTATCAGAGAGGGAATTCATCTTCGAGGGAAGTGATAGTGTAAAGGTAATGGTTGTGGGTAAGTTTTAATCACATTCACGCTAAGTATATATAGGATATCACTGAACATAATAAACAGAGAAACATAGAAAAAAGGAGCAGGAGTAGACCATTCGCCCCTTCTGGCCTGCTCCATTATTCATAAAATATCATGACTAATCGTCTAATACAGTACGCTGTTCATGCTTTCTCCCCATATCCCTTGATCCCTCTGGCATTAAGAAATATATTTATCTCCTTCTTGAATATATTTAATGACTTGGCCTCCACTGCCTTCTATGAAAGAGAGTTCCATAGGTTCGCCACCCTCTACGAAGCCAGGGAGGAGATTGCAGAGCCTTTGTCCTTGATCTTTATGTAGTCATTGTCGACAGGAATAGTGCCGGAAGTCTTGAGGATAGCAAATGTTGTCCCCTTGTTCAAGAAGGGGAGTAGAGACAGCCCTGGCAATGATAGACCTGTGAGCCTTACTTCAGTTGTGGGTAAAATGTTGGAAAAGGTTATAAGAGATAGGATTTATAATCATCTTGAAAAGAATAAGTTCATTAGCGATAGTCAGCACGGTTTTGTGAAGGGTAGGTTGTGCCTCACAAACTTTATTGAGTTTTTTGCGAAGGTGACCAAACAGGTGGATGAGGGTAAAGCAGTGGATGTGGTGTATATGGATTTAAGTAAGGCGTTTGGTAAGGTTCCCCACGGTAGGCTATTGCAGAAAATACGGAAGAATGGGGTTGAAGGTGATTTAGAGCTTTGGATCAGAAATTGGCTAGCTGAAAGAAGACAGTGGGTGGTGGTTGATGACAAATGTTCATCCTGGAGTTTAGTTACTAGTGGTGTACCGCAAGGATCTGTTTTGGGGCCACTGCTGTTTGTCATTTTTATAAATGACCTGGATGAGGGTGTAGAAGGGTGGGTTAGTACATTTGCGGATGACACTAAGGTCGGTGGAGTTGTGGATAGTGCCGAAGGATGTTGTAGGGTACAAAGGGACATAGCTAGGCTGCAGAGCTGGGCTGAGAGATGGGAAATGGAGTTTAATGCGGAAAAGTGTGAGGTGATTCACTTTAGAAGGAGTAACCGGAATGCAGAGTACTGGGCTAATGGGAAGATTCTTGGCAGCGTAGATGAGCAGAGAGATCTTGGTGTCCAGGTACATAAATCCCTGAAAGTTGCTACCCAGGTTAATAGGGCTGTTACGAAGGCATATGGTGTGTTAGCTTTTATTAGTAGGGGGATCGAGTTTCGGAGCCACGAGGTCATGCTGCAGCTGTACAAAACTCTGGTGAGGCCGCACCTGGAGTATTGCGTGCAGTTCTGGTCACCGAATTATAGGAAGGATGTGGAAGCTTTGGAAAGGGTGCAGATGAGATTTACTAGGATGTTTCCTGGTATGGAGGGAAGGTCTTACGAGGAAAGGCTGAGGGACTTGAGGTTGTTTTCGTTGGAGAGAATGAGGAGGAGAGGAGGTTTAATAGAGACATATAAGATAATCAGAGGGTTAGATAGGGTGGATAGTGAGAGTCTTTTTCCTCGGATGGTGATGGCAAACACGAGGGGACATAGCTTTAAGTTGAGGGGTGATAGATATAGGACAGATGTCAGAGGTAGTTTCTTTACTCAGAGAGTAGTAGGGGCGTGGAACGCCCTGCCTGCAACAGTAGTAGACTCGCCAACTTTAAGGGCATTTAAGTGGTCATTGGATAGACATATGGACGAAAATGGAATAGTGTAGGTCAGATGGTTTCACAGGTCGACGCAACATCGAGGGCCGAAGGGCCTGTACTGCGCTGTAATGTTCTAATGTTCTAATGAGTGGAGAAATGTCTCCCCATCTCGGCTCTAAATGGCATACCACGTATCGTGAGACTGTGACCCCTGGTTCTGGACTCCCCAGCCATCGGGAACATCCTCCCTGCATCGAGCCTGCTTCGTCATTTCAGAATTTTATAGGTTTCTATCAGATCCCTATTATTCTCCTAAAGTCTGCTGAATACAGGCCTAGTCGACCCAATCTCTCCTCATACGTCAATCCTTCCAGCCCAGGCATCAGCCCAGTAAATCTTTTTTGCTCTACCCCCAAGCCACGAACATACTGCGTCAGATGAGGAGACCAAAACTGCACGCATTACTCCATACGTGGTCTCACCAAGTCCCTGTATAACTGTAGTAAGACGTCCTTGTTCCTGTACTTAAATCCTCTTGTAATGAAGGCCAACATACCATTCGGCTTCCTAACTGCTTGCTGCACTTGACTGTTTGCTTTCAGCGACTGTTGTACAAGGACACCGAGGTCTCAATGCACCTCCTCCTTTCCCAATCTACCACTATTCAGATAATAATATACCTTTCTGTTTTTGCAACCATTGTGGATAAGCTCATATTTATCCACGTTAAACTGCATCTGCCATGCATTTGCTTATTCACCCAACTTGTCCAAATCACATTGGAGCCTCTTTACATCTTCCGCACAGTTCGCATTCCCCCCTCCCTCGCTGCTTTGTGTCATCTGCAAACTTGGAAATGTTACATTAATATATATTGTGAATATCTGGAACCCACGCACTGATCCCTGTGACAACCCACTAATCTCTGTTTCCTATCTGTCAACTACTTCTCAGTCCATGCCAGCATATTACTTCAAATCCGATGTGCTTTAACTTTGCACACAAACCTCTTATGTGGGACCATATCAAAAGCCTTCTTAAAATCCAAATACTCCGTATCTACTGGTTCTCCCTTATCTATTCTACTGGTTATATCCTAAAAAAAACTCCAGCGCATTTGTTAAGCCTGGATTCCCTTTCATAAACCCATGCTGACTTTATCCAATCCCGTTTATGCTTTCCAGGTGTTTTCTATCACATCGTTTAAACTGGACTCTAGCATTTTTCCCATTACTGATATAAGGCTAACTGGCCTGTAATCGACTGTTTTTGTTTTCTCTCCCTCCATTTTTTAAAAGTAGTGCGGTTACATTTGCTACCTTCCAATCTGTATGAACTTCTCCAGAATCTATTACATTTTGGAAGATGACCACCAATGCAGCAAATAATTCCACGGCCACTTACTTTAGTACTCAGGAATGTAGATTATCAGGTTCTGGGGATTTATCAGCTTTTAACTCCATTAATTTTCCTGCATAAGAATTGGAGCAGTATGAGACCATTCGACCCTTCGAGATTTCTCTGTCATTCAATTTGATAATAGCTGATCTTATACCTCAACTCCACCTTCCCACTCTCTCCCCATATCCTTTAGTTCCCTCTGTGCCCCAAAATATATCGACATCTGTTTGAACATCGTCTATGACTGATCATCCAAAAACCTCTGGAGTAGAGAATTACAAAGATTCACAACACTCTCGGTGAAGAAATATCTCCTCATCTCAGTCTGGAATGGCTGATCATGTATTCTGAGACTGTGACCGAGCGTCTAGATTCTGCAGCCTGGGGAGACACTTACTCAGCACCGACCATGTTAAGCAGCTGAAGAAGTTTCTGTTTCACAGAGATCATATCTCATTCTCCTAAACCCCTGTCCAGTCTACTCAATCTCTCCACATTGGACAATCTCCTCACTCAGCAGCCGGTCTAGTGGACCTTCATTGTTAACCCTCTAGGGCAAATCTGTCCCTTCTTAAGTAAATCGGCCAAGAATGCACACAATAATCCAGGTCTCCTGGCGGATAGGTGATATATTTAGTCGGGAGGTAGCTTTTCGGATTCTCGACGGCAGGATATTTTTTGAGGTATTAAGTTAGCAACGGGTTTGTGGTGTTCCAGGGTTCCTCCAGCCCGGTGGAAGATTGCACCTTAAATAATATAAATAACATGAATCCTCATTAGCCTACGGATAGATACAATTTAATCCGACCCGCCTGATTGTGTGAACAGTGAGCAATATCCCCATGCTACCCAGTTCACGAATGTTTCAGCATGGCAAATACTCATGAATATCTCTCCTTAAATGCATCTAACCTGTTCTCCTCAATCTCTGCCTGTGGTAAAATGTTCAACATTCTCCCCATTCTCTGGTTCAAGATGTTTCCCCTGAATTCCCCCATTGGATTTATTAGTGACTATCTTAAATTGATGGCCCCCAATTTTGGGTCTGGATGGAAGTGAAAACATCCTCTCTACATCTACCCGATCGTATAATCTCTGTTGAAGATAAGATTTTGAAACGCTGCATAATTGTGCTATGTGTGAACAATCATTTGGTAGCCTTGAGTCCTTGATACCCGAAGTAAACTTCTGGACAAGGCGTGGGGATAGACTACAGAATCTCCTTCATAATCTTAATACCCTCTTTTAGGGAACCCCTCAGTCTTTTCTGTTGTACAGTAAAGAGCCCTAGCCTGTTCAAACTTTCTTGATCATTATAACTGCTCAGTTCTAGTATCATCTTTCTTAATCATCTGCTCACATTCTCCAGTGTCTCTTTATTTTTTATTAAGATGGAAACCGGAATTATGACAACTACTCCATGTCATATCAAGTCATTGTTCACAGTCTATGAGATATTATGGCCCCTTCAAGGTTACGGAGGTTCAATTTTACCCCCTACATGTCTGAAATATCAAAGTGAACAGGTTAATCCCGCAATGACGGTACGGCACCAGGATTTGAACTCCACTGAGTGTCATATTTCGAGCTATCTTCAGATTGGCTGCTTTGTCACATACAGGTTCCACCCTCAGATACTGACCTGAATAGCTAGATTTCCAAAATGATCCTCGAAGGTGAAATATGTTAATTTAATTATACTGTGCTCCTCCATATCCTTTCCCGGATTGAATTTCAATATCCCCTGTTAACATTTTCCTTTAACACAAGACAATTGTTATTGAGGTACCAGACTTGCACTGCACAAGAATATGTACAGAATCAATTACTGGTTCTTCTTACCATTTATTTGACCACAGAACCGCTGGCATGGCCAAGGATATCACTTGATCAACAGACTGGGGTCTATGTAGAGGGAGAGATGGTCACCATTACCTGCACAGTGAACAGAGACAGTCCCGGTCAAATCTACTTTTACAGAGATAATCACCCGCTCAACTCTCCACAAATTGTCACAAAGTGCAACATTGGAACATTCACGGTGAATAGTACAAACCAAGAAGGGCGGTACCAATGCAAATATAGAGCCTCTGTCAAAGGAAGATGGTTAGAATCCAAACTTAGTGAAACTGTGACACTCACTTTAGCAGGCAAGTGAAGGGGCACTGAGATTGTTTGAAATTTTGGTTAATATTATCAGTGTTTTCAAAAAAAATTGCTTTAAGTCCATTGTGCATTTTATGCTAATTGTCACTAATTCAACTTCACCAATGGCAGATCTCCCAAAACCAAATCTATCAGTGGATTCTAGTGTTACTACTAAGGGTGAAGAGGTCATACGTAACTTTACAAGCCCCAGGGACCTTCCTGGGATCACATTTTATATATACAGATAAGGATATTACTCGGATGTCCAGTCTGCTGATGCAGGGAGTAATTCTGTCACCTTCACCATCAGAAATATAGATAATGGTAAAGGAGGAAATTATACCTGTCTGTTTGAAGCTGCGGTAGGTGGAAGGAGGCTGACATCAATACAGAGTGACACTGTACACATCACTGTAAGAGGTGAGTGACATTCTCGCATTCACTGTGTTTATTGGATCTCAGTAAATGCTGCATCTGTTGATTTTCAGTCTGTGCCAGTTGTGTATGGACAGGTTTAACACGGTGTGAAATGACAGCCAGATGTAATTACGTATTTTGAGCTGAATCTAAACTGCCTCCCTCTTTACAACCCGCCCAATATTCACTTTCATTGACTTCAATGGAGCTGAATATCGGGCAGGACCTAAAACAGGTGGGCCGTGAAACACCGTCCATTTTGCTCTGCTGCACCAAGATTTTTCAATTCATATTTCATTATGTTCCCTGTTTATCGCGTAATAGTATTTCAGTTGCAATTTATGTCCTGCGTTAAACATCTGATTATTTATCTTGTTAGAAGCTGTTCATTAACTTGATGCTACGCTGTCTCCTTCTTCTGATTTAGTGAATCCATTGCGCCGGTGGCTGGTGTTGGCTCTGCAGTGATTCTGATTCTCATACTTGCTCTGTTGGGTGTTTGCCTCTGTAAGAAAGGTAGGTTAGACCCAATGTAGTAACCGTTCAGTATAGATGCTCAGACTAAGGTAACTGTCACCTCTTCTTCACGACTACTAACCAAATCCCTAAAACATTTGGGGTGGCCCAGTGGCGCAGTGGTTAGCATCACAGCTCTAGGGACCTGAGTTTGATTCTGGGTACTGCCTGTGCGAAGTTTGCAAGTTCTCCCTGTGACTGTGCTTGTTCCAGATTCCTCCCACAGCCAGGAACTTGCAGGTTGATTTGTAAATTGCCCATTGTAAAATTTCCCCTAGTGTAGGGCGATGGGAGGAGAATTGAGGGAAGGTGGGGATGTGGTAGGAAATATGGGATTACTGTAGAGTTAGTATAAATGGGTGGTTGTTGGTCGGCACAGACTCGGTGGGCTGAAGGGCCTGTTTCAGTGCTGTATCTCTAAATAAATAAAAGTAAACAAATTTAGCAACTGACATCTAACCTCTAAATGTAGGGCGATCATGACCTGAAAGGTGGAATAACCAATGGCGAAGTTGGAAGCGACTGGGGTAGAAATTCACCTTGGGTGGAATGCCAAGAGAAGCAATCTCTCAATGTCCGCCTGTTGCACTCTGCATCAGATATTGAGTTCCATATTTTTCCTTGAGTTGAATAAATGGCTGGGTTTATAATGTGGTATCTCAGCCACAAGACTACTTCTGGGCCATATGGCTGGGTTAGAAATTTTCCATGGCTGTGAAAAAACAGAGGGGCTGTATAGCACAGGCCGATCCAACAAAGGCAGTTCCATGTCGCATTCATGCCCATTCCTGAGGAATGAGTGGGATATCTTAGGCTTCTCTCTCTCGAGGGTGATCACGGTGAAGTGACTATATAGATGTTGTTCAGATGGTATAGAAGAAAGAAAGCTGGAACGTGGAAGGAAATGAAGGCGAGTCAAAGGGATGCAGACTCAAACTGGTGAGAGGTAAGCCTGTACAGATATAAAGGAAATATCCTTGAATGAGTAATGGTGCTAGGAATGGACTCCCAACTACAGTTCCGGATGAGAATATTTTGGAATCATGACAAAATATTTATGTGCAACAATTGGGGCAGGGGGAACTTTAGCGACGTTCTGGAAGATGATTGAGATGCAGTGCCCCTATGCATAAGACTCTTGTCCTTCAAAGTCAAAGATAACCCACTTCTCCACGTGACTCCTTCCCACCATTCCGCTTCCAAGTCGCCTGCCCTTCTCCCTTGGGTAACCCTCTCCAACTACACTGCGTATTTTTGATAGCCCCTCACCGATCATAGTTAAACTTAAAAGCAAAATACTGCGGATGCTGGAAATCTGAAACAAAAACAAGAAATGCTGGATTCACTCAGCAGGTCTGGCAGCATCTGTGGAAAGAGAAGCAGAGTTAACGTTTCGGGTCAGTGACCCTTCTTCGGAACTGACAAATATTAGAAAAGTCACAGATTATAAACAAGTGAGGTGGGGGTTGGGCAAGAGATAACAAAGGAGAAGGTGAAAGGGCCCTCAACCATGTCCGACCCATTCCCCGCACCTCTACCCTCACCCCTTCCCCTCCCTCCCTGAACCGTGACAGGGTTCCCCTTGTCCTCACTTTGCATCCCACCAGCCTCCATATCCAAAGGATCATCCTCCGCCATTTTCGCCACCTCCACCGTGATGCCACTACCAGTCGCATCTTCCCCTCCCTTCCCCTGTCAGCATTCCGAAGGGATCATTCCCTCCGCGACACCCTGGTCCACTCCTCCATTACCCTCACCACCTCGTCCCCGTCCCAGGGCACCTTCCCTTGCAATCGTAGGAGGTGTAATACCTGCCCATTTACCTCCTCTCTCCTCACTATCCCAGGCCCCAAACACTCCTTTCAGGTGAAGCAGCGATTTACTTGTACTTCTTTCAATGTAGTATACTGTATTCGCTGCTCACAGTGTGGTCTCCTCTACATTGGGGAGACCAAGCGCAGACTGGGTGACCGCTTTGCGGAACATCTCCGCTCAGTCCGCAAGCAGGACCCTGAGCTTCCAGTTGCTTGCCATTTCAACACTCCCCCCTGCTCTCATGCTCACATCTCTGTCCTGGGATTGCTGCAGTGTTCCAGTGAACATCAACGCAAGCTCGAGGAACAGCATCTCATCTACCGATTAGGCACACTACAGCCTGCCGGACTGAACATTGAGTTCAATAATTTCAGAGCATGACAGCCCCCCACTTTACTTTCATTTTTAGTCATTTTTAGTTATTTTTTCTTCCTTTTTTTTTTGCATTCCTTTTTACATTTTTTACAATCTTTTTTTTGCATTTATTTCATTTTATCTTAGTTTGTTCAGTTTGCTTACCCACTGTTTTTTCAGGTTGTTTTTCTTCAGGTTTGCACTTGCTGATGTTCAATATTCAGTATATTCACACCTAATCTGTACTAATGCTTTGTCTTTCAACACACCATTAACATATTGTTTGCCTTTGCTCCGTGACCTTTTGGTCAGCTATGTGGCCTGGTCCAATCTGCACCTTCTCCTTTGTTATCTCTTGCCCAACCCCCACCTCACTTGTTTATAATCTGTGACTTTTCTAATATTTGTCAGTTCCGAAGAAGGGTCACAGACCCGAAACGTTAACTCTGCTTCTCTTTCCACAGATGCTGCCAGACCTGCTGAGTGAATCCAGCATTTCTTGTTTTTGTTTCATAGTTAAACTTACCCGTCCATGAGACCGGCTGACAGCTCAATGGACCCACTCCCTTCTGAACATCTCCAGAAACAAATTCCTCACCTCAGTTCAATCAACACATTGATCCTCCTTTGGCTTAGTCGAGACATCCCTCGAAAGTGCTTTCATCAAGAAACTATCTCCAGTTCTTCCGAGCTCCTCACATCTTGATCATCTCTCAAACCCGTGTCCTGCTCAGAAAACCTCCTGAGAGCGGGTTGCTTCCATTGCTACTTCTATGTATCCTAAACTAGGCATAACATTGTCGACTATAGCTTCATCTCACTTGTCTGTACAACATTTCATTTGTAACCTAGGTTCTCTCCTTCAACATATTCATCATCATCTTACACCTTAGAACTGTTGATAATTATGTCGTTGAAGTCCGACCTTAATATGACCATTTCACACGAGGCATTTTTTGGGCATCTCCATATAAACATTTCGTTCTTATTATTATTCATTAATGGGATAGGCGGCTCACTGGCAAAGCCAGTAGTTATTGCCCTTGAGAGCATTCCAGAGGTAAGGTAAGATTTGGCCACATTGTTGTGGGTTCTGGAATCACATATCGGCCTGACTGGGTACATGTGGCGGATTTGTATCCTGAAAGGGCATCAGTGCAACAGACAGACTTTTTTTTTGCAACAAACCGGTATTTTTGTTTAATTATTTAGTTTAGTGATACAGCACTGAAACAGGCCCTTCGGCCCACCGAGTCTGTGCCGACCATCAACCACCCATTTGAACTAATCCTACACTAATTCCATATTCCTACCACATCCCCACCTGTTCCTATATTTCCCTACCACCAACCGATACTCAGGGCAATTTATAATGGCCAATTGACCTATCAACATGCAAGTCTCCAATTTACCTATCAACATGCAAGTCTTTGGCATGTGGGAGAAAACCGGAGCACCCGGAGGAAACCCATGCAGACACAGGGAGAACTTGCAAACTCCGCACAGGCAGTACCCAGAATTGAACCCGCGTCGCTAGAGCTGTGAGGCTGTGGTGCAACCACTGCGTCACTGTGCCGCCCCGAAAGGTTGGTATTACGAGCTTGATTATTCTAAACGTATTGAATTAACTGATTTTAAATTCGTCAACTGACATGATGGGATTTGTACTCTCGTTTACAGATCATTAATCGAAGCTTGCAGATAACATGCCTCATCACATAGCCACAAAGCAAATCCACCTGTGGTAATGGACATTGGGGCTTGAAGAACTTTTCTGCTCTTTGCCTTCTCTCCTGCTCCTAATCTGTCGACCAGTAACTGGCTCGCAATTCCTGACACGCTTTTCATGTTTTCTTCGCGGGCAAGTGCAGCAGCAGCAGAGAAATATGGTGAGAATATTAAACCTTCAATCACACCAGACCATCATAATGCTCAGAAGCAAATGATT
This sequence comes from Heterodontus francisci, assembly GCF_036365525.1. Classification (NCBI taxonomy): domain Eukaryota; kingdom Metazoa; phylum Chordata; class Chondrichthyes; order Heterodontiformes; family Heterodontidae; genus Heterodontus; species Heterodontus francisci. The sequence continues at coordinate 30,000,444 of NC_090391.1, forward strand.
TGAAAAATGTATCCTCTCTGTATGCATTGTGTCTTTTTCATTTAAGATATGAGCTCCCCCATTCATGCACACACTTAAAGGAAAACTACAGTCCACAATTAGACATAAGTTGAACTTCAAAACACATGGGTGTCTTTTATTTTCAGGAGTCACTGAAAGCTAACATTTATTTTTATTCATTCACGAGATGTGATCATCGCTGGCAAGGCCAGCATTTGTTGCCCATCCCTAATCGCATTCATTGCCCATCCTTAACTGCCCTTGAGAAGGTGGTGATGATCTGCCTTCTGGAACCGCTGCAGTCCTTGTACTCTTGTTACACCAATAGAGCTGTTAGGAAGGTTGTTCCAGGATTTTGACACAGCCACAGTGAAGGAACAGTCGACATATTTCCAAGTCAGGTTGGTGTGTGGCTCCGAGGGAAACGTGCAGGTTGTGGTGTTCCCAAGCATCTGCTGCCCCTATCGTTCTATATGGTAGAGGTCGTGGGTTTGGAAGGTGCTGTCGAAGAGCCTTGGTGAGTTGCTCCACTGCGTCTTGTAGATGACACTGTGTGTCAGTGGTGGAGGAAATTAATATTTATGGATGGGGTGCCAATCAAACTGGGTGCTTTGTCCTGGATGGTATCGAGCTTTTGAGTGCAGTTGGAGCTGCACCCATCCAGGCAAGTGGAGAGTATTTCATACACACTCGAACACACAATCACACACATACATATACTCGCAGGAAAAAGAACATACCCACTCCCACTATAATCAACGCACCTACATACTCATCTAAACATTTGCAGCGTTTGTTCAACTCAATAATTTGTGTTCACTGTAAGTAATACAGATGGGCTTTGATCAGTTTGACATGCACATGTTTCTGACCATGCAAATAAGCCCACTTTTGCACATAACGCAGAAACCACGCCTACAATCCATTCAATACCTGCCTTAATAAGTACATAACTTGCGTTATGAAAGTTACTGCGAATAATTGATGATGGTTAATTATTTGACGGACCACAGAATCTCCGAGGGACCAAACCAGCGAAGCCCTTACATAAAGTTCTGTTTTGCGTTTCTGCTTCCAGAATCGTCATTAACATTTAGAATGTTCTTAGCATTTAATGAATAAGAATGTAAGAATAGTCATTAGAGCATTACTAGTAATTGTCTGTTGATTATTTCAATTAGGACCTAACCAGAGATTTATAAAAGTTCAGCATAATTTAATGAAGCCCAAGATCCCATATGTTTTACCAACAGATCTCTCAATATGTCCTGCCACCTTCAAAGATCGATGCACATGCACCCCCAGGTCCCTCTGTTCCTGCACACTCTTCAGAACAGCGCCATTAAGTGTATATTGTCTCTCCCTATTATTCTGTCAAAATACATCACCTCACACTTGTCTGTATTAAATTCCATTGGCCGCCTCCCTGCCCGTTATACTAGTCCATCGATGTCCTCTTGCCGGTGATTCATATCATCTTAAATATTTGTCACATCTCCAAGTTTGGTGTCATCAGCACATTTTGAGTTTCTACTCTGTATTCCAAGATCCAAGTCATGTAGGTTTTTTTTTAATTCATTCATGGTATGTGGGCGTCGCTGGCCAGGCCAGCATTTATTGCCCATCCCTAATTGCCCTTGAGAAGGTGGTGGTGAGCTGCCTTCTTGACCCGCTTAGGTCCATGTGGGGTAGGTATACCAAAGTGCTGTTCGGAAGGGAGTTCCAGGATTCTGACCCAGCGACAGTGAAGGAACGGCGATATAATTCCAAGTCAGGATGGTGTGTGACTTGGAGGGGAACTTGTAGGTGGTGGTATTCCCATGTATGTGCTGCCCTTGTCCTTCTAGTTGGTAGAGGTCGCGGGTTTGGAAGTTGCTGTCTAAGGAGCCTTGGTGCATTCCTGCAGTGTATCTTGTAGATGGTACATACTGCTGCCACTGTGCGTCGATGGTGGAGGGAGTGAATGTTTGTAGATGGCGTGCCAATCAAGCGGGTTGCTTTGTCCTGGATGGTATCGAGCTTCTTGAGTGTTGTAGGAGCTGCACCCATCCAGGCAAGTGGAGAGTATTCCATCACACTCCTGACTTGTGCCTTGTAGATGGTGGACAGGAAATGGGGAGTCAGGAGGTAAGTTACTCGCCTCAGGATTCCTAGCCTCTGACCTGCTCTTGTAGCCACGCTATTCATATGGCTACTCCAGTTCAGTTTCTGGTCAATGTAGCCCCTAGGATGTTGATAATGGAGGATTCAGCGATGGTAATGCCGTTGAATGTCAAGGGGAGATGGTTAGATTCTCTCTTGTTGGAGATGGTAATTGCCTTTCACTTGCGTGGCGCGATTGTTACTTGCCACTTATCAGCCTAAGCTTGGATATTGTCCAGGTCTTGCTGCATTTCTACACGGACTGCTTGAATATCTGAGGAGTCAGGAATGGTGCTGAACATTGTGCAATCATCAGCGAACATCCCGACTTCTGACCTTATGATTTAAGGCAGGTCACTGATGCAGCATCTGAAGATGGTTGGGCCGAGGACACTACACTGAGGAACTCCTGAAATTATGTCCTGGAGCTCAGATGATTGACCTCCAACAACCACAACCATCTTCCTTTGTGCTAGGTATGACTCCAGCCAGTGGAGGGTTTTCCCCCTGATTCCCATTGACCTCAGTTTTGCTAGTGCTCCTTGATGCCATACTCGTTCAAATGCTGCCTTGATGTCAAGGGCAGTCACTCTCACCTCACCTCTTGAATTCAGCTCTTTTGTCCATGTTTGAACCAAGGCTGTAATGAGGTCAGGAGCAGAGTGGCCCTGGTGGCACCCAAACTGAGCATCACTGAGCAGGATATTGCTAAGCAAGTGCTGCTTGATGGCACTGTTGATGACACCTTCCATCACTTTACTGATGATTGAGAGTCGGCTGATGGGGCGGTAATTGGCCAGGTTGGACTTGTCCTACATTTTGTGTACAGGACATACCTGGGCAATTTTCCACATTGCAGGGTAGATGCCAGTGTTGTAGCTGTACTGGAACAGTTTGGCTAGATCCGTTGGTTTTGGGATCACTTAGCTCTGTCTATCACATGCTGCTTACCCCGTTTGGCATGCAAGTAGTCCTGGGTTGTAGCTTCACCAGGTTGACACCTCATTTTGAGGTATGCCTGGTGCTGTTCCTGGCATGCCCTCCTGCACTCTTCATTGAACCATGGTTGGTCTCCTGGCTTGAGGGTAATGGTAGAGTGGGGGATATGCCGGGACATGAGGTTACTGGTTGTGGGAGAGTACAATTCTGCTGCTGCTGATGGCCCACAGCGCCTCATGGATGCCCAGTCTTGCATTGCTAGATCTGTTCGAAATCTATCCCATTTAGCACGGTGATAGTGCCGCACAACACGATGGACGGTATCCTCAATGTGAAGGCAGGACTTCGTCTCCACAAGGACAGTGCGGTGGTCACTCCTACCAATACTGTGATGGACAGATGCATCTGCCTCAGGTAGATTGGTGAGGACGAGGTAAAGTATGTTCTTCCCTTGTGTTGGTTCCCCCACCATTTGCCGCAGACCCAGTCTAGCAGCTATGTCCTTTAGGACTCGACCAGCTCGGTCAGTAGTGGCAGTACCGAGCCAGTCTTGGTGTTGGACATTGAAGTCCCCCACCCAGAGTACATTTTGTGCCCTTGCCACCCTCAGTGCTTCCTCCAACTGGTGTTCAACATGGAGGAGTTCTGAGTCGTCAGCTGAGAAAGGGCGGTAGGTGGTAATCAGTAGGAGGTTACCTTGCCCATGTCCGACCTGATGCAATAAGACTTCATGAGGTCTGGAATCAATGTTGAGGGCTCCCAGGGCAATAGCCTCCCTACTGTATACGACTGTGCCACCACCTCTGCTGGGTCTGTCCTCCCGGTGGGACAGGACATACCCGGGGAATATGATCGCATTGTCTGGGACATTGTCTGTAAGGTATGATTCTGTGAGCATGACTATGTCAGGCTGTTGCTTGACTAGCCTGTGGGACAGCTCTCCCAACTTTGGCTGAAGCCCCCAGAAGTTAGTAAGGAGGACTTTGCAGTGTCGATAGGGCTGGGTTTGCCGTTGTCCTTTCCGGTGCCTAGTTCGATGCTGTGTGGTCCGTCCTATTTCATTCCTTTTTATTGACTTTGTAGCGGTTAAGTACAACTGAGTGGCTTGCTAGGCCATTTCAGAGGGCACGTAAGAGTTAACCACATTGCTGTTGGTCTTGAGTCACATGTAGGCCAGACCAGGTAAGGACAGACCAGGTAATGTCCTTCCCTGAAGGACACTGGTGAACCAAATGGGTTTTTACAACAATCGACAATGTTTTCATGGCCATCATTAGAGTAGCTTTTAATTCCAGATTTATTAATTAAATGTACAGTTACAAGGAACAGTGGTCTCAGAAATGACCCTTGGGGAACACCACAGTCTACCATCTGAAAAGTTCATATTTATGGTGACTCGCAGTTTCTGTCGTTCAGCCAATGTTTTATCCAATTGTACACTGAACCTCCTATTCTATTTACCTAGACAGTTTCCAATGGTGGAGATGTGGTGGCCATTGGTTGTTATAATGGGAAGACAGTAACACGTAGGTAGGATATGAAACATGACAACAGCTGGTCAGGATTTGTAGATAGGGAACAATATCAAAAATGGCAGCTAACCAAATATGTTATCGTTAATGCATTTCGATGTGGAAATTCTTCGGACTACAGCACATGGATAAATACACATTCATAGTCAAAGTGAAAAGTTATACAGTTAGATAATCATTGTGACTATTGGTCAGCTCAGGACTGGACAATCTAATGCTGCATTCGTGTGAGCCGTAACAATAACAAGTCACACACAGAAAGTCTGCTGCCCATCTCCAGGGAAATCTTGGCCATCCCGTAAGCATCTGCAGCAAGAGTTGAAATGGAAAAGGGAAGGTCAGCAAAGGAGGTACATTCGCTTCTTCATGAACAATCAAAGAGCCATTAGGGTTTGTCAAGTACCAGTTGCTCCCAACACTTGGCAGTAGAGTCAGTGTTCCTTCCATATGATACAATAACTACCAATAATTATATAGCGCCTGCAATGTACCATAACAATCAAAAGAAATTCACAAGAAGGTTATCCAGCAAAATTAGATATTGAGTCAAATAAAGCGATAATCGGGCAGGTGGTAAAAAGGCTTGCTCAAAGAGGTCCACTTTAAGGAGCATCTTAAAGGAAGGAAGAGCGGTAGAGCATTGTAGAGGGTTAGAGGGAATTCGGGAGTTTGAGGACCAGGCAGTTGAAGGCACGGTTGCCAAACCTGGAGTTAATAAAATCGGGAATGCTCATTAGGTGCAATGATATATTGATGTGAAAATGAGGAAGCTCTATCAATCAACATATAACTCTTCAAAACACGAGCAAATATTTTAATTATTTGCACATCTATGATTTATTGCTTTGTTTTGTTTCATTTACACGCTGTCCTTAAGCTGAACGTACAACCGAAGAGAAACTAAGTAAGTTTAAAATGGCCCAGAAGGTTATATCTATCGTTTGATGTTGCCTCTTATTTTACTCATTCATACACTTAGGAAGAAGTGCCCTAATATCTTGCTGCTTTCTCTACTGAGTCCATGTTCTGCTTTTAATATCTCAGCTAACTTGTTCCATGAATAAATATTCGTGAGGACAAATAGTTTTCCGTTCACATTGCGAACTATCTTAAAATGGCCACAGAAATGTACACAGGCAAGGGAAGTGAACAGTTTGTGTTTGTCTCAGTGGATTGAACCTCATTATATAATGAATCTTTGAGCAGTGAAGAGCAGAGCTGCTCAATCTATAAGAAATTAAGGGCATTGGCAATTACGTTTGGACTTTTACAGTGTATATGTTGCATATACTGTTATATAACCAGATGCAAGTATTGTACAGCAGATACTGTTCCACTGTCGGTTTATGTGCGGACTAGGAAGAGTATTGTTTGGTCTAAACAAGGCATTTTTAAAATTTAATTTTCGATTCCTTCTGCTGCCGTCCACTGCTAAGAGAATTTCACTTAACTTTGAACAGATTTTAAGACAGTGGGTTGATTTTTATGACCAATTTCACCATTTACTTCAGTGTCAGTCAGAGACCACCCGAAACCTCGGTGAGGACTTCACCCTCTATGCAGCAGTAAAGATTTAGAACATTTACAGATCTCCTGGGCACAAGGCATGGCCCCCTCAACAAGAGGTCCAGTGCTAAGCAACATGATGATCATTGACACTTCTTTCAATGTTGCCAAGAGAGATTATTTGTTTCCAAACAGCCAGCTTGAGAAACAGAATCTGCAAGCGAATCCGTACCTCACTCTTGGTATGGCGTTTCCTATACATGTCAATCAAACGACGTTTTTGAAAATAGCAAACAGGAGTAGGCCATTCAGCCCTGCATGCTTGATACCATTCAATTATATCATGGCTGTTCTGCACCTCAGCTCTCTTTATCCGCCTTAGTTCCATCAACCCGTGATACCTGTATAAGACAAATATCGCAGTCTCTAAAGCTGCAACTATGTGGCACCATCCCCCTTTGTGGGAAAGAGTATCAACTTTCTGTGACTGTTGTGTGCAAATATGCCTCCTGATTTTGCTCCTGAGCTGCTCGCTCTCATATAGGAAGAGGGCTAGTCCATTCGGCCCCTTGAGCCTGCTCCGCCATGCAACTGGAACATGCAACATGATGGGCCGAAGGGCCTCTTTCTGTGCTGCATGACTCTATGACTCTATGGCTGATGTTCTACCTCAACACCATTTTCCTGCTCTATCTTCACATCCCTGGATATCTTTATTATCTAAAAACATATCCATCTCTGTCTTGAATATACTCAATGACTGAGACTCCACAGCCCGCTGGGATAGGGAATTCCAAAGATTCACCACCCTCTGAGTGAAGATATTCCTCCTCCTCTCAGTCTTAAATGGCCTGCCTCTTATTCTGAGACTGTGTCGCTTGGTTCTAGACTCCCCAGCCAGGGAAAACATCCTTCCTGCATCCAACGTGTCACGCCCTGTAATAATTGTGTATATTTGAATAAGATCACCTCTCATTATTCGAAACACCAGAGAACACAGGCACAGTTTCCTCAATCTCTCCTCATAGGACAAACCTGCCATCTCAGGGATCAGTCTGCTGAACCTTTGTTGTACTCCTTCTATGGCAAGTATATCTTTCCTTAGGTCAGGAGACCAAAACTGTGCACAATATTCCAGGTGCAGTCGCACCAATGCTCTATACAATTTCAGCAAGAGTTATTTACTCTTGTACTCAAACCCTCTTCCAATAAAGACCAACATGCCAGTTGCTTTCCTAATTGTTTGCTGCACCTATATGTTACCTTCCAGTGACTCTTGAACAAGGACAGCCAGGTCCCTTTAGATAACAACACTTTCTGACCTCTCACCATTTTAGCAAAACTCTGCATTTCTGTTTTTCCTACCAAAGTGGACTACTTCACATGTTTCCATATTATATTTAATCTGCCATGCTCTTTTCCACTCACTCAGCCTGCAAAAATCCCCTCACATCCTCCTCTTAACCCACATTCCCATCTAATCCTGTGTCATTTGTAAACTTGGAATAATTATGTTTGGTCCCCACATCCAAATTCTTGATGTATATTGTTGTATAATAAGTACCTCGATTTTACCTCCCATCAATCTTCTATAGACAACGGAATACAAACCTCACTAAAGCAACCTGCCCTCATAATGTAACCCAATGAGCTCAATATCATCCAGTCAATCTGTGCTGCAACTTCTCAAAGGCTAATAGATTCTTGAACTGAACACAGCGACTCCAGAAGGGTTCTTACTATGAACGCATGCACCTGAAACAGCACTTCCATCCTTTTGTATTCCCAAACGTCTTGAGGTAACTGCATACTGAATCGCTGTTTCGGCGTAGTATGGGCATAAAACACCAACTTGGCCCCCGGTGCAAGAATTTGAACAGTGGGTTAACCAGGTGAATGTGGGTGTGGAATTTCACAAAGGTGTGCAGCGCTCACCATGTTTTGGGATTGTAGAAGCGGGAGTCATAGAGTCTTAGAGTCACAGTGTCCTTCATGGCACAGAAGGAGGCCATTCGGCCCATCCAGTTTATGCCAGCTCTCCACGGAACTATGCAGTCAGTCCCACTCCCTGGCACGATCCCCCTTACCTCTACTAGCATCAGTAATGGGGAAAGAGGGAACTGTTCCACTTAAACCGAGCTGGGAACAGTATCCTAGTGAATCGAATAACCCGGACACTGGGTCAAAATCCTGGAACTCCCTCCCTAATAGAACTATGGGTGTACCTGCCCGACATGGATTGCAGCGGGTCAAACAGGCAGCTCAGCACAATCTTCTCAATGGCAATTAAAGATGGGCAATATATGTTAGGCTTTGCTAGCAATGTCCAGACACCTGCAGAACAGATGATTCAAAAGAAAAATCCCTGTTCAGCTGCCAAGACAAAAAGACACCGGCAAAAAAAAAAACTGCCAGGAATGACAATGTGATGCTTATGGAATGTGCCAGATGCCTTTACATTGATAGTATGGATGTTTTAAGCTGTTAGCGCTGCGGGATTGCTTCCTTACTCTAACTAATTTCTTCTCTGTTCTGAGGCCAGGCGACAATCCAATATGACAGGAGAATTTGGTTGTATTTCTTTCTGGGAAGCGGCCTTGCATTGATAGATAGTTAAGATGCTTCAATAATTTTATAAAGTAATGCACATTTCATTGCACAGCAATACTGCGTTTTCAATGTCTCAATAAACGCATTACAATTTCACAACTGACACTGTACTGGTGTTTTTCTAGTTGCTCCCAGAGGGAAGTGATGTTCCACAATAATCAGTTCTGAAAGCATAATTTATATTAGTGAGACAGGGATCCCATTTATTCTCACTGCCTTTGTCTCTCCCTCTCTGTCATAGGAACGGGAGGAGATCATTCAGCTCCTTGATCCTGCTCTCATTCAGTGACATCTCAGCTGATCTGGATCTTAACCCCATCTGCCTACCTTGGTTGTTTCACCGTTAACCCCCGTGTTCAACAAAAATCTATGTGGGGTCGCTTACCCTTATCTATCGCATGCCACTTCTGGTGATTGGCATTATTACATACTTTAAATTCACCAGGTATCTTCTCATGTGAATTACTACTGCATATTTCACATTTTTCCAGATGAGGCCTGGTTTGCATTGTTATTGTTTGACATTTACAAGATTTGGTCCAGCGTGCCTTATTATTAAATGTTCCACACTTACCGGATGCTTCCAAGTGTGCATTATTATATAAATGTCATACATTCCAGATGTGAGCTAGTGTGCATTATTATTAAATGTTTCTTAATTACCTGATGTGGTCCAGTGCACATCATTACTAAAATCTTCACATTTATCAGCTGCTGCCCAATGTGCATTATTGCTAAATACATATTTACCAGAGTGGTCAATGTGCATTATTATTAAATGTCTCACATTTATCAGATGCAGTGCAATGTGAACTATTACTGAATGCTTCTTTATTTACCAGATGTGATCTAGTGGGCATATTGATTAAATGCTTCACACTTACCAGATGCTGCCCAGTATGCATTATTACTAAATGCTTCACATTTACCAAATGTGGTCCTATGTGTAGTATCATTAAATGCTTCATATCTTCGAGTTGCAGTCCTGTGTGAATTAGTATTAAAGGCGTCACGTTTACCAGAGGTGATCAAATGTGCGCTTTTAATAAAGACATCTTATTGACCAGATATAGTCTATTGTGCATTATTAATAAATGTTTCACATTTACCAGATGTGGTCCAGAGCGAATTATTATTGAACACTTCTTATTTACCGATGTGCTCTTGTGGGCTTTATTATTAAAGGCTGCACATTTACCAGATGTAGCCCAGCATGCATTATTACTAAGGGATTCACATTTACCAGATGTGGTCTAATGTGCGTTAGCAGTATACTTTTCACGTTTTCCAGATGCTGCCCAGTGAGCCTTATTATTAAATAATTACATTTATCAGAGATAGTCCAGTGTGTATTACTATTACATTTTTGACATTTTCCGGATACAGTCTGCTGTACATTGTTACAAATTGTTTCACTTATCCCTGATGTGGTCTCGTTTGCCTTATTATTAAATGTTTCATATTTACCAGATGCTGCCAGGGTGCATTACTAGTAACAGTTTCACACATTCAAGTGTGGTCCAGTATGCATTATTATTATTATTAAATGTTTCAGAAGGTTCAGATATGTCTAGTGTGATTCACTATTAAATACTTCACATTTACCACATTAAGTCTACTGTGCATTATTATTAAATGTTTTGCATTTATTTGTTGCTGCCAGTGCGCAGCATTATTAAATACTTCACATTTACCAGATGTGGTCAATGTGTGTATTGCTATTAAATATTTTACTTTTGCCAGATGTGATTATGTGTACAATATTATTAAATGTTTCACTTTTACCTTATGTGGTCCAGCGTGCCCTATTATTAAATGTTTCGCATTTATCAGATGCTGCCCAATATGCAACATTATTACATTATACACATTTACTTGATGTGGCTCAGTATACATTACTATTATATATTTTGTATTTGCTTGAAGTAGTGTAGTATGAATTATTATTGAATGCTTAGTTTTTTTTACCAGATGTGATCTAATGGGCCTTATTATTAAATACTTCACATTTAACAAACGTGGTTCTCCTCTATTATTATTAAATGCATCACAGTTTCGAGCTGCCGTCTTGTGTGCAGTATTATTCAAAGCTTCAAATTTACCAGATGTGGTCAAATGTGAACTATTATTAAAATCTTCATATTTACCAGATGGGGTCCAGTGTGCGTTATAAACAAATGTTTCACATTTAGCAGATGCTGCCCACTGAGAATTATTATTAAACACTTCACATTTGCCACGTGTGGTCCAGGATTTATCACTATTACATATTTCACATTTTCTGGATGCGGTCCAGTGTGTATTATTATTATTATTAATAATTGTTTTACACTTTCCAGATGCGGTCTAGTGTGTAATATTGCTAAATGCTTAATTGTGACCAGATGTGGCCCAGTGCACATCATTTATTATTAAACGTTTCAGCTTGACCAATTGTTGCCCAGTGTGTATTATTGTTAAATGTGTCACATTTACCAGATTTGGTGTACTGTATATTCCCATTATAATTGTCACATTAGCACAATGCGGTCTAGTGTTCATTACATTAAATGCTTTACATTTACCACAATGCAGGGCAGTTTTCGTTATTATTATGTTTTCCTGATGTGCCCATGTGCATTATAATTACTAGTCTCACATCTGCCTGATTTGATCAAGACTGCAATGTTATTAAACTCTTCATATTTTACAGTTGTATTCTAGCATGTATTATTATTGAACACTTCACATTTACCAGATTTAATACAATTCACCTTTTTGTTATTTGTTCCACATTTAACTGATCGTGTCCAATGTGCATTATTATTGAACATTTCACGATTGTCAGTTGTGTCCCAATTGGCATTTTATTATTACGTGCTTCACGGTGTTCAGGTGTGTTCCCAGTTTTTTTATCCTCTTCTTCTGCGTTTTACATTTTTTTTGGTTGCATTTCAGATGCTTATTTTTTTCTATTTCATACCCATGCGAGAGGCAGGCCCGTTCTTCTGCCTATTGTATTATTGTCAAACTCTCTCGCAGAGCACCAGCCTGTTTCGGTCCATCACCAGTCAGTGTTACGAAATAGAAGAAGAAGCTGGGTTGATATTTACACAGCCTGATCCAGCTTTCTCCCAATTATTTGCTATTGACATAATCTCCCATTCAGTGTGACCAGAGACTTCATCCCATTCATCAGCTCTTCTCTGAATTCTCTTTGTGTAAGTCCATAGATTCACGATTTGGTGCAAGAACTGAGAAGCTGCAGCATGTATCCCGTTTGCTGGGTGATGTATATTGGGTTGCGATAGTATTTGTTTGCATAATTGTAGTTTGTCACCCGCCACATTAGGGAATGTACAACATGTGTCATCCAGAGAAGAATGAAATTAGCAGATAGAGTGAAAATCAAGATCATTGCCCTCTTCTGTTTCTCGCTCTCTGGATCATTTTGATTATTGATGTGACTTATGAGTGTCCGGTGGACTATGTTAAATTTTAGAATATGTTTTACAATGAGAGCATTGAACAACAGGATGAAAAATATCGGCAAAATAAAGGGGTTAAAATACTGTTGAACCACTCGTACGCCGTCCATAAGGGTGAGGTATAATAGGCAACGGTTTCAATGCAGAAGTACGGAATATTGTTAATTGTAAGCTTGGGTTGCTTTATAAAGTAAAAGGGGATGCTCTTTAGACAGCTAAGTACACACACGGTTGCAACGACCACGTTTGCCATTCTCTGTGTACAATATCTTGGTCTGAAATTCTGACAACAAATAGATACAAAGCAATCGAAGGTGAAAGCGACTGTAAACAAAACTGAACAGTTCAGGAGCAGCATCTTTGTGACAAGTTTCAGGGCGCATATTGGAGTAATGAACAAGATATGTATTGGCAAGTAAATATTGTTAATTCGCTTCAGTATGACTTCAATTATCACCATCGTTGGATCTGCCACTGCCATAGCCACGAGGTAACAAGTGACACATTTGCAGAGACCGCACTTTCCTCGGGACAGGATCACAACCACCAGAAGATTCACTGTAAGAGAGAGAAAAAATATTCATCATTAGATCATCCCAAGAACCTCTCCCAAAATCTACGCACTAGGCCCAGGCTTCTTGTTTCTTTGTGAATTGCAATTGGATCTGTAAACAAGAGTGAACTGGGTTGCAATGAGGCCAATTACAAAAAGAAAAAACCGAAAATAGATTTCAAACTTTAGGAAACTGAGTGAAATAGCATATTGAGGGAAATATGTAAGAATATTTAATATTGTAATCAATGAACAATAACCTGAATGACACCAGTAAAATATTACAAAATGGACGAAGAAAACAAGGCAATACTAATATGACAATCTAGCTGAATGGGATGGACCCAACTGGCTCCATGCTTATCCAACTAATCACAGCCATAGATTCACCAGCAATGGTTTCTTTTCCTGATCCCGCACCGTTCTGTGGTCACTCCTCAAGGATCTATCCTTTACCCGCTCCTATTTTTCATCAACATGCTGCCATTTGGCGACATCATCCAAAAATGCAGCGCCAGTTTCCACAACTATATTGGCAACATCAAGATCTACCACCTCTCTCAACTCCTGCACCGCCTATAAATGATTAGATCATTTGTCTGACATTTCTGATGAATTGAGATTTCCTCCAGTTAAATATTTGGAGATTGAAGCCTCTGCCACAATCTCCGCTCCATAGCCATCAATTCCAACCAGCTCCCTGGCCACTCTCTGAGGTTGAACAATGTCATATTGTACTCTGAGATCAGATTCCAATTCATATGCGCGCTGACATTAAGATCACCGATTTCAACCCCTGTCCATTGTCCAAATCGGCCTCCACCTCAACTCATCTACCACTGAAACTCTCATCCATGCCATTGGCACTTCCAGACGTGACTGTTCCCAGCCACCCCTGACTGGTCTCCCACATTCTTCCTTCCATAAACGTGAAGTCATCCATGACCCTGCTGCCCGTGTCCTTAATCACATCAGGTCCCTTTGCCCAATCATCCCTGTGCTCACTGACCTACATTGGCTACGGTTTAGGCAACACCTCGTTTGTAAAATAAAACCATCCTTGTTCTAAATTCCTTCCATTGCTTCGCCCCAAATGATCTCCCCAAGCTCCTCCAGCTCGACAATCTTCCAAGGTATCTGTTCTTGAATTCAGACCTGTTGAGCATCCTTGATATTAATTGCTCCACAATTGGCTTTCATGCTATCATCTGCCTAGGTCCTAAGCTCTGGAACCCCTTACCTAAACCTCTTTTCCTCTCTTCCTCCCTATCTCCCTGAAGATTTCCCTTAAAGACTACCTTTTTGACCAAAACTTTGGTCATCTGCTGTATTATTTCTTTATGTGCCTTTTGTGAAATGTTGCTCCACAACACTTCTTTGAATCGCTGTGGGATGATTCAATAAATGAAATATGCTGTATTAACACAAGATGTTTTTGTTGAGTCGGCACTGATGTGGACCAAAATAAACAAAATGAAAAAAGTGAATTGTGGGATGAAGGTAAAGGCTTGCAATAAGATTAATAATGAAATCAAAGGGTGCAACTAAAGAAGAAACGAGCAACGAAATCACATATGTTCTCATATCCCCTTTTACACTTTAATTCACCCAAATTTCCAATCTAAACTTCCTGAGTCAACCAGTGTTGGAAACTCCGCAATGGACACACAGACGATGGAGGGAGACTCAGGAAAAATAAATGAATAGCTCAGAGATTTAGGGAATTTGCCCCGTGTCCAGTGATACTGAGAATGGTAACTCTTGAGTAGATCTGATGAATAAAATAACGTGGAGCTGGCACAACGTTTATACATATATATTTTACTTAAAGGGAAAGCAGCCAAAGGGGAAAGTTCACTCAAGTGACATTCTTGCACCATTCCAGTTATCATCCTCCTCTTTATTGATTTCTCCACCGTCCAACTCTTTTCCCCCGACATAATTTATTCTTTTCTCTCTCAGCCTCGATTGATGCTGCCTCAGTTCCCAGCTCTGTTGGATGATGAAATCCCAAACACTCTGTCCATGTCTGGGAAAATCTGGGATTAGCGAGTATTGAGCCCACATTGTCCACCACCTATGAATTTGCTTGACATAATGTTCGGCTTTCTCCATTTAGATTGCAATTTTTATATATAGTATTGACACTGAGCATATATCCGCCTGTTTCAACTGGATTAAACAATGACCCGTTTAGCCTTGTCAAGCAAAACCTCTCCTGCATTCCAAATCAATGGACTCGCCAATTGTTATCTATCCAAACACAATTTATGAAGACCTTTGCTCATTTTGGATAAACCATTCTCCATTGTTTTGCCATCCTATCTAGTTTAAACAGTAAAGTATCCCTTTGAAAGATTGAAACGCACTGTTCATACAGAGCTACCTTACAACCAATCGAGTTCATACACAGATGACTGTTGGACAGCACCCTCACCAGTGGAGAGCCTACAACGTTTGTCCTGTCCTCTTATCGCAGGTCTCCAGAAGAGAAAACGTTGCTGATGAAGGGTTATAGAACTGAACGAACTGAAACGTTAACTCTGTTTCTCTCACAACAGAAGCTGCAAGACATGTTGATTATTTCCAGCGTTTTCTTTCTTTAATTTATCATTGATATTGAGCATGTAGTCTGTTTTGACAACTATTTTTTCTTTTCAATCAATGAATGATTGTTGTTCTTTCAGTAGCAAAAGTATAAATAGAGCTGCCATTTTTCAGAGCCCAGAATCTCGTGGAAAATTCATCGAAAACTGTCTGGCATAAACTGCTTACTTTTTGGGCGAAAATGGTTTGCTTGTCCCTCGGTGTTAACTTGATATTTCTGTCAATACAACGAATATGTTGAAACCTCAACACAAGCAAAGGTGCACTTTCTCAAAGGATGATGGAAGTTTATATTCCATCTGATGACAGCATCTATCAGAGGTAGGACATTTTCCAGAACATAGAACTGGTGAATAACCCGCCGTTTTCTCTGGTGTTGAAGCTTCAAAATGGTTGGTTATTTCAATCAAGAAAGCATATTAAGAAGATTGCTGAAACTATTACATGAATTGATACAATGCAACAGACAACTATATCACAAACGGCAATCACGCGTTTTATATATTCCCTGTTTCCATCTCTCTTTATCTCCAGCTAACTTGCTGACGCACACACACAAGCACCATCACTTTCCTATGTGCAAACCTATTAATACTGATATGTTGCAGTAACAGAAAATGGAAAAAAAAGAATAGGAACAGTTCTACTGGTTTGCACTATAACCATTGTTTTTGCCTTACGGGTAATGCCAATGGCTGCAAGAATTGTATAGAAAATGCATTCAAATTCAAAGATAATTGGATAGACCATTTTCCATGTCCTAAAGTGATGACTGCGAGACTCTGACTGAAAAGTGTCAATTCTGTCAAAGGAGACCTCACTTATCCCTGTGGGCGACGTTCACTGTGACACTTAGATGGAGTGCACCACGTTAGTTACATTCAATTAAACAACTAGAATTAATCACCTATTTACCCCATAGCTTCTTTAGGTAACTGAATCTATTTTAAGAAATATTGAAAAACACTGTAAAATTGTTTTGGAATATCTTTTTAAAAAAGTTCTCAAGTAACATGTGACTGAGCCGCATGAACAGCTGCATTAAACAAGCCTCTGGATACTGATTACCTGTACAGACCCAATACTTTGAAAGCTATCGTCAAAGAATGTCTACTCAGAACTGTGTGCTGTGTGAAGGGCCCCGAAGCATTGAAATTGGGAGTTGACCTAATCTGACCGGATCACATAAAGCACCAGCTGGTCCTCGTCTCCTTTGCCACAACTGCTCACTATCCCAGGCTCAGCTGAAAAGCAAAGATAACGCCGGATTCTCTTTCACATGCAAATCAACTTCTCAAATCCCTCTTACCAGTCCCCTGAACATTCACATACAAGTACTGCGAGGAGCTCCTGGACTTCATTGTCAATCAGATTGAGAGCATCTGATCATCTGCATCTGCCACTTCATTCCCTATCCCTATCCCACACGACTAAACTTTATTTATGGTTCCCTCTGTGCTACCCCTGAACTTTAAACTTCCTCCAGTTTCTCTCCTATCTCTCCTCATGCTCTTTCCGAGTTGAGTGCGTCCATTAGATGCACCTCCTGCTTCCTTGACCCTGTTCCCAGTAAACTTCTGGCTTTCGCAACGTATCTTCCTGACCTCGATGTTAGCTGATATTAACTGTTCTCTCTCTTCCCGTAATGCCCCCACCCCTTCAACTCTGCCTTTACCACCGCTTGCCTCAAAGCAAAAGCAACTTTATTCACTCTGCCATTGTAAACTACACGCGGATGTCCAACAGCACTTTCCTTTTGAAAGTCCCATAACCTTATGTCGTCTCCAAACTCCGTTTCCATTTTTCATGGAACTCCAAATTGGAATCACTCCAGTAAGGTTTCCACCCTTACCAGAGTACCGCACCTTCTCGTTTCTAAGTGACAAGTGACAGCCTAAGTGACTGTGATACAGGGACACTATTCCCCCTCGTCCTGCTCGAACTGCTTGCAGACTTTGACATGGCTGACCATATCATCCTCTTCCAAAGCCACTCCATTGTCGTCCAGCTGGATGGAACTGCTCTCACGTGGTTCCATTCTGATCAATATAATTGCAGCAACAGTATGACGAACAATGGCTTCTCTTCCTGCTGCCCCACTGTTACCTCGAGTGAATCCCGCTGATCTATCCTCTGGATCCCCCTATTTCTCCTGAACAAGCTTCCAGAGCTCTAGCTCACCACGTCCCAGGTCGACACAAACCGAGCTGATATGCCATGGGGTCCTCACTATGTTTTATGAAGGGAAATGTGTGAATGTTTACAAGCACATAAACCGGTGAACGAAATAATGCTTCACATATTTAGACAAAGGGAAATGCACTTTTTCTTAACACAGCCAGCTGTTGGCTAAGGCAAAATGCACTGATGTGTTCATAGACACAGGAAACTGATACAGCATGGGTCGCCTCGCATTCTTGGACAGAGGATCTGTCCAGCTGTTGCCAGAGTTCACTTACAATGGCTGCTCTTCTTACTCCCATACCATTACCTCTAGATGTCCACAAGGATTTATATTTGCCCATTTTCTGTTTCTCATCTGCACGCATTCCCGAAGCGACATCATCCAAAAACGATACATCAGGATCTACGTGATGCTGACACCACCTCATTGTCACCTTTTTAACCCTCTCCACTGACTCTGATTTGTCACAGTGCTTGGCTGACACTCAGAATTGCATAAGTACGAATTCCAGAAATTTTCTCCAGTTAAATATTGGGAATACCAAAATCACTTTCTCCAATTTCAACGTTCCCCTAGCCAGCAGCTTCATTTATGCTCATGGTCATGCTTTGAACATGAAGCAGGCTATTCACAACATTGGCATCCGAATTTAGTCTGAGATGAACTTTCGACCCCATATCTGCTCCATCACTGAAACCATCTTCTTCCACCTCGACAACATTGACCTCGGGACTGGACTTATCAATAAACCGACATTGTATACATGCAAATTGTTGCTTTTATTTCCACACCCCTCTTCCCCTGGCTCCGTATTTTCTTATAAACTCTTACTGCTTTAACTCATTTCACTTCTAACAAAATTACACTGTAACATTAACTCTGTTTCTCACTCCACAGATGTTGCCTGATCTTCAGAATATTTCCAGCATTTTCTGTTTTATTTTAAAATAGCATGAGTTCCTTTAAGATCATTGTTCCCATAAGTAGAACTGGAAGCAGCCAAATAACGTGACGCAGAAACATGAAGATGATGAAGGCTTAAATCCTCATCATTCAGGTCAGCAAAATTTATAACACAATACAGCTGTCAGTGCATTTACCAGTTGCTCTGAGCCCAGTCACTTGTAGCTCAAGAATTCTCACTGTGTGTTTATCACTAAAAGAAACATTTCCCTTCAACTTGTCAGTGGATTCTCGAATTGATGAAGCATTCGCTTTTCCTCTTATCTTCAACTGTCCTCCCACCAAATTTGTAGCATTAGTTTCACAATTAGACTGAACGGGGGAAAGGAGTTATCTTTGCTCTATGACTACTATTCACTGCCCAGGCGTTACGAAGTTCTATGGCATATATAGGCAAGCTCCAAAAACTTGCGGTAATTGAAAACTCTACTGGCTACGTCTTCATTCACAGCAAATCCCATTTACTCTTCACTGACCAACATTGGCTCCGAGTAAACAGCACCTTGAATTTAAATTTTTCATTCTTGTTTTGATTTCCCTTCATCGCCACTGCCTGATTCTGCAATCTCCCAGTCTCACAACTCTCTGAGATCTCTGCGCTCATCCAATTCTGGACCCTTGTGCATCTGCTATTTTGATCACTTCATGAATGCTGACCATACATTGAGCTGCCTCGGCCCAAAACGCTACCTAAACTTCTCACTGTCGCCACAGCGTTTTCATTCTTTAAGACAGTCCTCATGACCTACCTCTTTTGTTTTTTAGTTACTTGTTCTTAAAGCCTGTCTACCCGACCATACCCGACCGCATGTGTCTGGTTCCGATCGGGTCGGATCTATATTCTGTCTCCAGCATTCGGGCTCGGGTCGGCTCGGGTCGGTTCCGGCTGGACTGGCCTGTTTAGCTTTCGAAGTCTTGGTGCCACATGTCATGTCCACTTATGTGAAAACCCCAATATAAATAAATATTATGTATTGAAACTTAAGTGTGACATTTTAAACCAAACGTGATGGTTGATTATGATTTTAGAAATGTGGAAACACTTGTTTTATTTTTCCAGACTGGTTTTAAGCCTGGAAATTTTTGCGAATAGTAGTTCTAAGGAACTGTATTTAAAATGACTTTAGAGCATGAAATTGAATAACACAAATTAAAGGCTGTCTTCTCTGCCCAAAGGAAACCCAGGAGTAGATTGTAACGTACATTCATATTTCACTGAAGTGGCTGCCAAAATGGTATGAAGTTTACTGGATAATTTGAGTAACAGTTTTGTGAGTTAAAATTTGCCTCTATAGGAATGTTAATGTCTCAATTTATACATAACACATGCTTAACATAAAATTTATGTAACTGTTTGTTTTAACATTGCAAGTGCAGTCTTGGAAAAAAAAAGCTGTAGTGCCCTGCCCAGACCATCCTGTCTGTAAGCATGTTGATGATTTGTCTTAACATAAAAAACATCAAGAATTAGATCTACCCGGTTGTTGAAAGAGGACAGAAAAAAATACCAACTGTGGTATTACTTGAAGGGATTGCTTATGCGAAAAGTCATGTTGTAGCTGTTGTGTGATGTACATCTGGTAAGCTGTGTCATTCTGATTGGAAGCGAGTGTAATTGACTGCATCAATGAATCATTTGGACAAAGTCTACTCGGAATTATGAGTTAAGCCAAAACACAGGATCCAATTTACATAATTCTCATTACTGAGTGCGTGTGTGACTAACTTACACTCAAATGATCTTCGTTTTGATAATGCAATGTTTCAAATGCGAACATTAAAACAAAGAATATGCATAGAACCAATATTAATTGTATGTAGTCTAGACGTCAATTGGCATTGAGCTCACTGTTTTGTTTCTCGCATATATGGTGCCGGGGGTGTGGGGGGTGGGGGGGCGGTGGCGGGGAGGGGGTGGGGGGTGGATGAATAATCGCAATTGGCCATCCAAGTATAAATTCTAAATCTTACACTGTAATGAATTAAAACACTCTGGCATGTTAATCTGCCGTTACAGTATATATTAGTCAACCTAATAGCTTCTGTTCCTTGAACGAAGTATTCCTCTGATTCCAAAGGGCTGGTGTTCTGTTCCATGGGAGTGAATAGACAGTTTCTATCTCTGGAAAACTTGATTTATGTCAATACCATTTTGAAGTCATTAAACAGTTTAGCATTATCAAGGCAATATTTTCCCATCAAACGTAGATAATTTCAAACAAGCTATAATGGCTGTAGAAGTAATGCTAATTGATTTTCAAAAACAAACCTTTGGCCCATTACTTGCCAACTGATTGTTTCACACTAGCAGACAAGCAACATTGCAGACAGAAAACTAAACAGAGCTTAATATTTAAAAAAGGTATATCAGGCCACGTATGCGTAGGAATAGACAGGATGCTAGGTGGTTCGTTTCCCAGAGAAGGTAGAGCCTCTGGAATACATTGTCAGCTGGTGTGGTGAGTGCTGACTTTCTCAGTGGCTTCAAGAGGGAGCTCGATCACTTCTTGACTGTGAGAAATATTGCATCATATCGAAGGTAAGTTTCATTATAGGTAACACTTGGTCCATGTAATCTCCTGGACAGGTTTTTGACTGCCAGGGAATTAGAATTAGAATTAGAATTAGAACATTACAGCACAGTACAGGCCCTTCGGCCCTCGATGTTGCGCCGACCTGTGAAACCATCTGACCTACACTATTCCATTTTCATCCATATGTCTATCCAATGACCACTTAAATGCCCTTGAAGTTGGCGAGTCTACTACTGTTGCAGGCAGGGCGTTCCCCGCCCCTCCTACTCTCTGCGTAAAGAAACTACCTCTGACATCTGTCCTATATCTTTCACCCCTCAACTTAAAGCTATGTCCCCTCGTGTTTGCCATCATCATCCGAGCAAAAAGACTCTCACTATCCACCCTATCTAACCCTCTGATTATCTTGTATGTCTCTATTAAGTCACCTCTCCTCCTCCTTCTCTCTAACGAAAACAACCCCAAGTCCCTCAGCCTTTCCTCGTAAGACCTTCCCTCCATACCAGGCAACATCCTAGTAAATCTCCTCTGCACCCTTTCCAAAGCTTCCACATCCTTCCTATAATGCGGTGACCAGAACTGCACGCAATACTCAAGGTGCTGCCTCACCAGAGTTTTGTACAGCTGCATCATGACCTCGTGGCTCCGAAACTCGATCCCCCTACTAATAAAAGCTAACACACCATATGCCTTCTTAACAGCCCTATTAACCTGGGTAGTAACTTTCAGGGATTTATGTACCTGGACACCAAGATCTCTCTGCTCATCTACACTACCAAGAATCTTCCCATTAGCCCAGTACTCTGCATTGCTGTTACTCCTTCCAAAGTGAATCACTTCACACTTCTCCGCATTAAACTCCATTTGCCATCTCTCAGCCCAGCTCTGCAGCCTATCTATGTCCCTCTGTACCCTACAACACCCTTCGACACAATCCACAACTCCACCGACCTTCGTGCCATCCGCAAATTTACTAACCCACCCTTCTACACCCTCATCCAGGTTATTTATAAAAATGACAAACAGCAGTGGCCCCAAAACAGAACCTTGCGGTACACCACTAGTAACTAAACTCCAGGATGAACATTTGCCATCAACCACCACCCTCTGTCTTCTTTCAGCTAGCCAATTTCTGATCCAAAGCTCTAAATCACCTTCAACCCCATACTTCCGTATTTTCTGCAACAGCCTACCGTGGGGAACCTTATCAAACGCCTTACTGAAATCCATATACACCACATCCACGGCTTTACCCTCATCCACCTGTTTGGTCACCTTCTCGAAAAACTCAATAATGTTTGTGAGGCACGACCTACCTTTCACAAAACCGTGCTGGGCATTGGAGAGGAAATTTGCTGAGCTTTCTTTTTCCCACATTGGCCCATTGTTTTTATGTTTTTTGACACTCCTAGTAGATGTAGATGTGAGTTAGGGAGAGGGAAGATGTGTTTATCCATGATGGTCCAGCTATCTTGGTGTGGGGCAGCCTTGATGGGACAGCTAGTCTTCCTGCATCATTTCCATAAGTTTGTAAGGTGGAACGTTCCCTCTATGTCTACTTAAATTGTACAGGGACCAGAATGCAACAAATGCTACAAGTACCTCCTTCCTCAATATTGTAGACAAGATGTAAGTAGCAGAAGATCTAAATCAGACAAATGTTAGTTATGCACTCTGACAGCACCATGTCTAGGTTCCTGAACTGTTTGCTGATGCAAGAGTAATGTAGTGGCTCATCCTCACACTTGTTGACTTATCTTGTCTACTTTAGGCACCCTAGCAGAGTCTAGGAACTGTCTGACAGTACGACTGATGTACATTTCCCAATTGAACTACTAATTGCCGATCCCATTAGCTGGTGGCATTGTTTACTTTTTGATATACATTTTTATTGCTGTTTCAATCATATATTTCGGGTCAGGGTCGGGTTCTGGTTGGCTGCTGTCGGGTCGGGCCTGGGTCGCGTTATAATTTTATACCCGAGACAGGCTTTACCTTATACTCCTCACTGGCGACCTGTAGATGGTGGGAAGCCTTTGGGGAAGTCAGGAAGCAAGCTAGCGCTGCAGAATGTTTTTCTTACGTCCTTCTCTTGGACCCACAGTTTTTATATGGCTGTTCCAGTTGTTTTTTTTGGTAGATAGCACCCACGGGATGTCGATTGTGGGGGAATCAGCAAATGTTATATGGTTGAATGTCAAGAAGATGTGGTTAAATTATCTCTTGCATGAGATGGTCATTTCTTGGCACTTCTGCTGTACGAATGTTACTTGTCTGAATGCTGTCTAGGTCTTGCTGCATGTGGGGATGATCTACTTCAATAGCTGAGGAGTTGCGAATGGTGCAGAACACTGTGCAATTATCAATCAGCATCTCCACTTCTGACCTTATGCTGGTGGTAAGGTCATTAATGAAGCAGATGAAGATAGTTCGACCTATGACACTCGACCATGGAACTCCCGTAGCAGTTTTGTTGGGACTGAGATGATTGGTCTCCAATCATCATTTCACTCTCCATTTGCATTAATTATTACACTAACCAGTTCCAAGTTTTCCACTTGGTTCCCATTGACTTCAGTTTTGCTAGGGCTCCTTGATGCCACAGTCGGTCAAATACTGCCCGGATAGCAAAGAATTACGATCAAAGGAACATGTGAATTAGCAGCAGGAGTAAGCCATTCGGAGCCTTCGTTCATGCTCCGCCATTCAATATGTTCATTGCTGATCTGATTATGGCCTCAACTCCACTTTCCCAGCGAACCCCGATACCCTTTGACTCCCTTGTTAGTCAAGAATTAAAACTCCTCTGCCTTCAAAGTTTTTAAAGACCATGCCTCCACTGCGCACTGGAGAAGTGAGTTCCAAATACTCACAACTCTCTGAGAGAAAAACAACAAAGAAACAAAATCCTTTTACTCCATTTTAAATGGATGGCCCCTTATTTTTACATTGTGTCCCCTGGTGTTAGCCCTTCCACAAGGGGTACCATCCTTTCAGCATGCACCCTATCAAGTCCCCTCAGGATATTTTGTTTCTATAAGATCATTTAACATTCCTCTAAACTCCAATGGATACAGACCTGACCTGTACGACCTTTCTTCATAATAAAACTCCCACTCCCATCCCTGGTATCAGTCGAATAAAGGGTCTCTGAACTGCCTCTAATGCATTTATATCCTTTCTGAAATAAAGAGACCAAAGCTGTACAGAGTACTCTGGATGTCGTCTCACCAATACACTGGAACTGTAGAAAAGCTTGCCTACTTTTATATTCCATTCCACTTGTAATAAAAAAAATCAATATGCCTTCCTAATCGCTTGTTGTCGCTCCATGCCAATCTCTAATGATTCATGTACCAGGACAGCCAGATTTCTCTTTACTTCTGTGTTTTGCAATCTCTTACCATTTAAATAATTTTCTGCTTTAATATTCCCGCTACCAAAGTGGATAAGTTCACAGTTTCAGATATTATACCACATTTGCTAAATTTCTGCCCACTCACTTAGCATATTTATACCAGTAACTCTTTCCTCATCTCTGGAATTCAACTCTGTTTGGTCCAAGGTGATAATAAGGCCTGGGATTGAGTCACCTGGTGCAACCTAAATTGAGCATTGTTGAGCATTTTGTTGCTACATATTGCCATGTGCTAGCAATGTTTACGACACCAATAATTGGCAGGATTGGGTTAGTCCTGTTTCTTGTAGGTAAGACATACTTGGCCAATTTTTCACATTTTACAGTAGATGTTTATGTAGTAGCTTTACTGAAACAGCTTGGCGAAGGATGCGGCTAGTTCTGAAGCATAAGTATTTATTACTGCAACTGGGCTATTTTCAGGGTCAACAGCCTTTGTTCTACGCAGTTTTTTTGGGCAAATTTTTGTGCTCACGTGGAGTGAACCTAATTGGCTGACTTCTGGTATCTATGATGGTCTGGACCTCAGGAGAAGTCCGAAATCCCAGCATGATCTCTACTGTACACTACAGGTGACAGACTTCCAGTCGTAAAAACAACCTTCGACAAATACTCTCTGCCTTCTGCAACGAAGCCAATATTGGATTCAATTTTCCAAATTGCCCTGGATCCAATGGGCTCTTAGGTTCTTGACCAATCTCCTTTGTGAGGCCTTAGCAAAAGCCTTACTGAAGTCCATGTAGACTGTAGAAATTGCTTTACCCGCATCCACACATCTAGTCACATCCTCGAAAAATTCAATCAGATTTATGAGACACGATCTCCTCCTGACAAAGCCATGCTAACCATCCCTGATTAAACATTACCTCTCCAAGTGGAGATTAATCCTGTCCCTCAGACCTTTTCCAATACTTTCCCTACCACTGATGTTAGACTCCCTGGCCTTTAATACCTGGTTTATCCCAACTACCCTTCTTGAATAATGCTCCCACATTCGCTGTCATCTGGTCGTCTGGCACCTCTCCTGTGGCCACAGTGGATTTGAAAATGTGTGTCAGAACCCCTATAATCTCCTCCCTTGCCTCACAATGCAGCCTAGGAAACATCTCTTCTGGGCCTGGGAATTTATCCACTTTAAAGCCCGCGAGAACTGCGAAAACCTCTTTCCTTTCAATGCTAATTTGTTCAAATATATCACAATCTCCCTCCCTGATCTCTACATCGGCATTGTCCTTCTGCATCGTGAATGCAGATGAAAAGTAATCATTCATAACCTCACCTACATCCTCTGGCTCCACTCACAGATTGCCACGTTGGTCCCCAATGGGCCCCACTCTTTCCGTGGTTATCCACTTTCCCTTAATATACTGATAAAACGTCTTGGGATTTCCCTTTATCTTGTTCACCAGTGCTTTTTCATGCTGCCTCTTATCTCTCATAATTGCTTTTTAAAAATAACCCCCTACATTTGCTCTACTCCTCTAGGGCCTCCGCTGTTTTGAGCCCTCTGAATCTGCCATGAGCCTGTTTTGCCTTTCCTTATCAAATCCTCCATATCCCTTGACATCCAGGATTCCATGGACCTGTTGGTCCTACCTTTCATCGGTACGGGAATATGTTGGCCCTGAACTCTTACTGGTTCTTTACTGAATGACTCCGACTGATCTGGAGTACACTTTCCGACAAGTAGCTGCTCCCAGCCACTTTGGTCAGATCCTGTTGTATCACACTGAAATCGGCAGTCCCCCAATTCAGTGCCTTTACATCTGGTCCATCTTTGTCCTTTTCCATAATTACCTTAAATTTTACAGAGTTATGGTCACTATCCCCGAAATGCTCCTTCAATGACACGGACAAGTTTAGATCCAGTACCGCCACTTCGCGTGTTGGACTTTCTACGTGCTGGCTCATGTGCTGGGGCGGCACAGTGGCGCAGTGGTTAGCACCGCAGCCTCACAGCTCCAGCGACCCGGCTTCAATTCTGGGTACTGCCTGTGTAGAGTTTGCAAGTT
Source organism: Heterodontus francisci (assembly GCF_036365525.1). Taxonomy (NCBI): domain Eukaryota; kingdom Metazoa; phylum Chordata; class Chondrichthyes; order Heterodontiformes; family Heterodontidae; genus Heterodontus; species Heterodontus francisci. The sequence goes on from NC_090391.1 coordinate 30,026,912, forward strand.
CTCCCTGTGTCTGCGTGGGTTTTCTCTGGGTGCTCCGGTTTCCTCCCACAAGCCAAAAAACTTGCCAGTTGGTAAATAAATTGGCCATTACAAATTGTCCCCAGCATAGGTAGGTGATAGGAAAATATAAGAACAGGTGGGGATGTGGTAGGAATATGGAATTAGTGTAGGATTGGTATAAATGGGTGGTTGATGGTCGGCACAGACTGGGTGGGTCGAAGGGCCTGTTTCAGTGCTGTATCTCGATACTAAAGTAAACTAAACAAAAAGCTCGCCTGGATACACTCCTTTAGGACTTTTGCACGAAGGCTATTCCAGTTAATATTCTGGAAGTTGAAATCCAATACTGCTGTCACCCTATTAATTTGACACATCTCTGAAATTGGCTCCTTTAACTCTCCCTGACTTTTTGGAGGCCTTTAGTATTTCCCAGCAAAGTGATTGGTCCCTTTTTATGTTTAAGGTCGACCCATATGGCCTCATTTGCTGAACCTTCTAAGATATCGTCCCTCCTTACTGCAGTAATTGACTCCTTGATCAACAGTGCAATGCCACCTTCGCTTCCGCCCACCCCCACCCACCCTCCACAACCTGTCACTCTTGAAGATTGCGTCCTCTGGGATATTGAGTTGCCAGTCCTGCCCTGCCCTCAACCATGTCTCTGTGATAGTAATAATATCATAACCCCATGTGCGAATCAACGCCTTCAATTCATCTGCCTTGCATTAAAATAAATGCAATCCAGCCTTGCATAATTCGCTTGTGCCTTAACAGGTCTATATTTGCTCTGCCTTCCAGACTGACTCAGGTTTTCTTCTATATTTGACTGTTCATCACCCACTACTGTACCTCCACTTTGTTTCTCATCCCCTTCCAAATAAGCTTAACCCCCGCACACCCCCCGCCCGCCCCCCGCCCCATCCACCACACCACGAGCAAACCTCCTTGCAAGGATGTTGGTCCTGTTCCTGGTCAGGTGCAATCCGTCCAAATTGCATAGGTCCCACCTTCGCCAGAAATAGACTCAGTGATCCGGGAAACTAAAGCCCTCCCTCCTGAATCATCTCTTCAGCCATTCATTCATATGCTCTATCCTACTATTCCTATACTCACTATCACGTGGCACCCAGAGTAATCCTGCGATTACAACATTTGAGACCCTGCTTTTTAATCTGCTACCTAGCTCCCTAAATTATTGTTGCAGGACCTCATCCCTCTTTCTACCTATGTCATTGGTACCAATGTGCACCACAACCTCTGACTGTTCACCCTCCCCCTTCAGAATGTCCTGCAGCCACTCCGTGACATCTTTGACCCTAGCACCAGGGAGGCAACATACCATCCTGGAGTCATGTTTGCAGCCACAGCAACGCTTAGCTGTACCACTTACGATAGAATCCCCTAACACTATAGCTCTCCCAATCTATTTCCTCCCCACGTGTGCAGATGAGCTATCTGTGGTGACACAGATTTGTCTATTGCTGCATTCCCCTTAGAAGTTATCTCCCTCAACAGTATGATAAGTGGAAAATCCGTTAGAATGGGAGATGGACCCACGGGACTCTTGCACTACCTGCCTGTTTCTTCTACTCTGCCTGATGGTCACCCATTCCCTTTCTGCCTGAACAGTCTTTACCTGCGGTGTAACCACCTCCCTGTACGTGCTATCCACAATGATCTCGGCTTCATGGATGCTCCACAGTGTCCCCAGCTACCGCTCCAGATCCGAAACGCCGACTTCGAGTAGCTGCCGCTGGAGACACTTCTTGCACACATGTTCGCTCTGGACACTGGATGCATCCCTGACTTCCCAAATTGCTCAGGAGGAGCACTTCACGCTGCCGAGCTACCTTGCCATAAATACCCTTAATTCACTCTTTTAAATTACTTTAAATGAGAGGTTATTTACACTAGGGACCTTGATTCCCTAAAAACAACTACTTACTGCATAACAAACTGTAGACCTTGCTTTTCTCTTTACTTCAGTTACACATCTAGCTATTTAGATATTTAGAATTATTCCCTAATAGCAGTTACACGCCAACAAAACACCTTGCAGCTTTCATGTGACGTCACTGTTTAATTTGTTTTCAAGCTCTGGTTCTCTTTCGCTCCATCTCTTTGGGCTCTGCTGCGCTCTCGCTGTTTCCCGCTCCCTGAGAGAACTCTCTCTATCTCTCTCCCGGTCTCTTTTTGCTCTGGTTTCGCTCTCAATGTTTCATGTTCTCATAGCGAAGTCTCTCTGTCTCTCCGAGTCACTTAATGCTCCGGCTCTGCTCTCGCTGTTTGCCGCTCTCTGAGTGAACTCTCTCTCTGTCTCCCGGTCTCTTTATGCTCCAGCTCCGCGAGCACTGCTTCCTGCTCTCAGACCAAACTCTTTCCCTCTCTCCTGGTCTCTTTATGCTCCAGCTCTGTTCTCGTTGTTTCCGCTCTCTGAATGAACTCTCGCTCTGTCTCTCCAGGTCTCTTTATGCTGCAGTTCCGCTCTCGCTATTTCCCGCTCTCTCAGTGAACTCTCTCTAGCTCTCTCCCGGTCTCTGTATGCTCCAGCTACACTCACGCTGTTTGCCGCTCTCAGAGTGAACTCTCTTCTTTCTCCTGGTCTCTTTCTGCTCCAGCTCCGCTCCCGTTGTTTCCTGCTGTCAAAATGAAAGCTCTCTCTATGTCTCCCGGTCTGTTTCTGCTCCAGCATCGTTCTCGCTGTTTCCCACTCTCTGAGATGCCCAAGCAAATGCCCCAGGGATGGGAGTTCAAATCCCACTACAGCAGTCGGTGGAATTTAAATTCAATTAATCGAAAATCAAAAGTAAAAGTAAAATCTGGAATTCAAAGGTAGTCTCAGTAATGGTGCCATGGAACTATCATCAATTGTATTAACAATCCATCTGGTTTAGCAATGTCCTTTTGGGAAGCGGATTTTCTGTCCTTACCTGGTCTGGCTTGCATGTCACTGGAGACCTGCAGCAATGTGGTTGATTCTTAACTTACTGCTGAAATGGCCTTGCAAGCCACTCGGTTGTCTATTGAAATTAGGGATTGGCAACAAATGCTGACGCTTAATTCCCATGAAAGAATAATCTCGGCTTAAAACATTCAACTTAAATATCATTTTTCCATGTCCGCCTTAATTAACTATCAACATGAACTTTTGGATGAGGTAGCAGGGAATGTTGATGAAGGGAATGCGGTGGATGTTATAGAACATAGAACATAGAACAGTACGGCACAGTACAGGCCCTTCGGCCCACAATGTTGTGCCGAACCTTTAACCTACTCTAGGACCAAACTACCTTCATACCCTTCATACTACTATCATCCATGTACCTATCCAAGAGTCGCTTAAATGTCCTTCATGTATCTGCTTCTACTATCACCGCTGGCAGTGCATTCCACGCACCCACCACTCTCTGTGTAAAGAACCTACCTCTGACATCTCCCCGAAACCTACCTCCAATCACCTTAAAATTATGCCCCCTGGTGATAGCCCTTTCCACCCTGGGAAAAAGTCTCTGGCTATCCACTCTATCTATGCCTCTCATCATCTTGTACCCCTCTATCAAGTCACCTCTCATCCTTCATCGCTCCAATGAGAAAAGCCCTAGCTCCCTCAACCTTTCTTCGTAAGACATGCCCTCCAGTCCAGGCAGCATCCTGGTAAATCTCCTCTACACCCTCTCTCAAGCTTCCACATCATTCCTATAATGAGGCGACCAGAACTGAACACAATATTCCGAGTGTGGTCTAACCAGGGCTTTATAGAGCTGCAGCATAACCTCGCAGCTCTTAAACTCAATCCCCCTGTTAATGAAAGCCAACACACCATACGCTTTCTGAACAACCCGATCAACTTGGGTGGCAACTTTGAGCGATCTGTGGACATGGACCCCAAGATCCCTCTGGTCCTCCACACTACCAAGAATCCTGTCTTTAAGCTTGTATTCTGCATTCAAATTCGACCTTCCAGAATGAATCACTTCGCACTTTTCCAGGTTGAACTCCATCTGCCACTTCTCAGCCCAGCTCTGCATCCTGTCAATGTCCCGTTGCAACCTGCAACAGACTTCCACAACATTCCACAACTCCAACAACCTTCGTGTCATCGGCAAACTTGCTAACCCAGCCTTCCACTTCCTCATCCAAGTCATTTATAAAAATCACAAAGAGCAGAGGTCCCAGAACAGATCCCTACAGAACACCACTGGTCACCGAGCTCCAGGCTGAATACTTTCCATCTACTACCACCCTCTGTCTTCTATGGGCCAGCCAATTCTGTATCCAGACAGCTAACTTTCCCTGCCTCCCATGCCTCCTTACTTTCTGAATGAGCCTACTATGGGGAACCTTATCAAACGCCTTGCTAAAATCCAAATACACCACATCCACTGCTCTTCCTTCATCAACGTGCTTTGTCACATCTTCAAAGAATTCAATAAGGCTTGTGAATCCTGACCTGCCCCTCACAAAGCCATGCTGACTGTCTCTAATCAAACAATGCTTTTCCAAATAATCATAAATCCTGTCTCTCAGAATCCTCTCCAATAATTTACCCACTGCTGACGTAAGACTGACTGGTCGATAACTCCCAGGGTTATCCCTATTCCCTTTCTTGAACAAGGGAATAACAGTTGCCACCCTTCATTCATTTGGTACTAATCCAGTGGACAGTGAGAACGCAAAGATCATCGCCAAAGGCGCGGCAATCTCTTCCCTCGCTTCCCATAATGTCCTTGGGTATATCCCGTCTGGCCCCGGGGCCTTGTCTGTCCTCATGTCTTTCAAAATTTCCAGCACATCCTCCCTCTTAACATCAACCTGTTCGAGCATATCAACCTGTTTCACGCTGTCCTCACAAACGATCAGGTCCCTCTCACGAGTGAATACTGAAGCAAAGTACTCATTGAGGACCTCCCCAACCTCCTCCGACTCTAGACACAAGTTCCCTCCACTATCCCTGATCGGCCCTTCCCTCACTCTGGCCATCCTCTTGTTCCTCACATAAGTGTAGAATGCTTTGGGATTTTCCTTAATCCTACCCACCAAGACATTTTCATGTCCCCTTCTCGCTCTCCTAAGTCCATTCTTCAGTTCCTTCCTGGCTCCATTGGAACCCTCTAGAGCCCTTGCTTCCTCAACCTTAAGTATGCTTCCTTCTTCCTCTTGACTAGCTGTTCCACATCTCTTGTCATCCAAGGTTCCTTCACCCTACCATCCCTTCATTGCCTCATCGGGACAAACCTATCCAGCAGCAAGTTATCGCTATGGATTTCAAGATAGTGTTTGACAAAGTCTTCTAATAAGGCCCTCCCTCAGGAACGAGGATGCCTTTCTTCCACTCCTGTGTTTTGGGTCCTTTTCGGACAGAACAGTAGAATTATGGATCCGCAAACTATACCGCAGTTGGGACAGCTGATGTTTGGTGAGGCGAGTGAATGGGATCCTCGAATTTCCAAACGTTCCTTCTGCTATTTGTACTTAGTCGCTGTCTGAGCATGTTGACGTTGTTAGAATTGGTTGGCATCTTCACGGATGCTAGTTCTCCATTTTGGGCGGTTTCGGGCAAAGGCTTCCCACAGATCCGTGGAGATGTCACATTTTTTCTTGGAGGCCTTAAGGACATCTTTGTAGTGTTTCATCTGCTCTCCCAGTAGCCTCGTGCCGTGACGGAGCTTGGAGTAGATAGCTTGTTGGGGAAGTCCTGCATCAGTCCTCTGAACGATGTGGTCTGCCCAACATAATTGCTTAACCATCACCAGTTTCTCAAACTGAGGATGTTGGCCTGAGAGAGGACACTGATATTGGAGCGCCTGCCATGGCATTGAGTATGAAGGATCTTGAAGAGTCTGCACTGGTGATATCTCTCCAGAGCTTTGAGATGTCTGCTCAACATGCAGGTTCCTGGGAGCCATTGTCACAGCAGTCTTTGTTGAACAAAGTGTCACATAAAAGGCTGGTTGACAAAGTTGAGGCTCATGTAAAAGGAGGAGCAGTGTGCAATTGTATACTCAAATGTTTCAACTAGAGAAAACAGCAAGCTGCTTTTCAGACTGAAATATGTTCGACAGTGGTGTGCCCCCGACGGTCAGTGCTAGAACCTGCACTTTATGTTTGCTTTATATAAATCATTGAATCGTGGAATACAGTAAAATTTCTAAATTTGCCGATGGCACCAAACGGTGAGGGTGATATGGACTGCTTGCAAAAGGACATAGATAGGTGAGCATATTGGGAAGACAAGTGATAAATGGAATTTAATTTGGACAAGTATGAGGTAATGCACTTTGGCAGAAGGTATAGATGAGGAAATGGCGCGCTTCTAAAGTATATGCAGGAACAGAGGGACCCTGGGGGTGCATGCGCATCGAGCTTTGAATGTGTTAGGACATATTGAGAGAGTGGTTAACAAAGCATACGGATATTAGGCTTCATTAATCTACGCAGAGAGTACAAAAGCAAGGAAGCTTTGCTGGACTTTCATCAAGCTCTGTTTAGACCCCAAATAGATTACTGCATCCAGCTCTGCTCATCACACTTCAGGAAGTATTCCGTATCCTTGAGAGAGAGGACAGGAAATTTACCAGAATGGTTCCAGGGCAGAGGGATTTCGGTTACAAGGTAATGTTCGAAAAGTTAGTGGTGTTCTTCCTGGGGCAAAGGAGATTCAGGGGAGATATCTTAAAGCTTTAAAAGATTATGTCAGGCTTACATCTGTCAGACAAAATAAAACTGTTTCCACTAACTAATGGCACACGGGCGAGAGGACAGGGATTGAAGGTTTTGGACAAGAGATGCGGGGGTGGGGGCGGGGGGTGTGTTTTTAGGTAGCGAATGGTACTGATCTAGAAATGGCTGCTAACAAAGGTGCTGGAAGTGGAGACAATCAATGATTTCAACTGAAAATTAGATGGGCACTGTAAAAAAATCTTTCAAATCTATGACGATCGAGCAGGAGAGTGGAGCTAACTGGATAGCTGTTCAGTGAGATAGCATGGGCCGAACGGCCTCCGTCGTTGCTGTAAATGAATCAATGTCTCTATATCTCTAATCTTTCTCAAGGTTATTCAGAGTGCTCTGAGAAGAGAGAGTCACAATTAAATAAGGAAACTTAAGAAAAGGCCAAAAGCTTGGTAACAGAACGAGTTTCAATGAGGATATCAAAGGAAGAATGGGAGATGGAGAGATAGGAGGACCAGGCAAGTTTTCTGAGAGTTGTATGTAATCAACTACGACTTGGCCTGGGATTGTAAGAGGGCAGGACTGGAGGGCAATACTATCAAACAATAATAACTTTAATTTATATAATGTATTTTAGATAGAAAAACGTTGAAGGACATTTTGCATAAATATATTCAGGGGCAAGTCGATCCTGGCCAAAAAGGTCTCAGGGGAGATAAACATGAGATCATTCAAATGATTGTATTGTTGTCAGGGCTTCTATGAGGAGAGGAGGAGAAGGTAGAGGGGATTCAATGCTGCAGCACAGATTTGATAACAGCAGGAAAGTCGCCGGTTACAACTGAAAGTCGAAATGGTAGATATGATGTGTCATATTTATCTGAACTTCCAGAAGGCATTTGACGACGTTTTGCCTGAGAGACGCTTAAAAATATGCGCCTGGACTTGGAGGCAGCCTATTGGCTGGGCTCTGGAATTGTCCAGGAGTTGTAAAGGCTATGTGCTGAAATTGTCAGGGTATTATTAGTTTTGCCTCTCAGCGATCTGGACTCAGGTGGCATCTTTTCACTAAATTTCTATATGAATAGATTTAGGGAATGGAGGGCCATTTATCTATGTTTGCTGAAGGGTGTAAGTTAAGTGGCACATGAAATAGTGGAAATGCGAGAAACAAATTTGTAAAGGGACGTTGATTATTTAAGTGATTGGTAAAACTGTGGGAGATTGAGTTCTATGTGGGGATGTGTGAGGGCTTCAATTTTGTACCAAAGAAAGATAGATCAGAGTACTTTCCTCATTGTGAGATGCTCGGAGCTGTGGAGGAGCAGAGAGATTTGCATGTCCAAGTACATAAATCACGAGGAGTAAAATTGAAATCTCATGACTGTTCGATGCATTTTTGTGAGGCAAGTGTATTAAGCGTTACAGCAAGACCACAGTAAATTCTATTAGTAGGGATCGAGGAGGTAGTGAGAGCTTGAAATGCATGGTAAAGAAAAAATAAACTAGAAGCTTCGGGGGACCGCCATCCAATGTCGGTCAGTAAAGAGAGCAGTGATTGGTGAGTGAAACCAAGCATGGAATAGGATAAAGGCAGAAGTGTTTTGTATCAATAAGTGAATGAAAGATGGAGGATGGGAGGTCAGTCTGGTGTCCATTAGTATAGACGAGTCTGGATGTAACAAATACATTGACGAGTGCTTCAATATCTGGTGGGCTGAGAGAAGAGTGGAGTCGCAGGTGCTGCTGAGGTGGAAGTAGATGATCACTGTTACAGTGTGACACATGTATATGGAGCATAACTGGAGGACAATTCGTGTCCTGAGTATCACTCGGAGCCAGCAGCCGTCATGTTCATTGGAATTAGTGGCTGGGAGAGACAGTTTGTGACTGGGATGAAAAGTAATGGAGTTAGTCCTGTCAATGTTTAATAGGAGAAAATTGTGACTATCCAAAACAGTCTGATGGATAATTCCTCTTATAACACAGAGACAATGGGGGCATCTTTGAGAGAAAGGGAACATGGAAGTCACCAGCGTACAAGTAAAATCTTATCTCACATCTGCCACTGAAAGCTCCAATGGGAAGTTGTTATTGAGGATGAAGTGGATAACTTTGAAAACAAGACGGGAAGTCCCAACAAGAGGCCAGTGTCAGAGGAATGAAGAGGTGGAAGATTGTCCGAGGGGAAGTAGAGTTGACCAATATATGTTTGTGTCAGTGGCCGATGGGCTGAGGCAGGTTAGAGGGCGCTGTGTTAGGGAGGCAGCTGTAGACATCTTTTATGCTGGAGGGGATATGAGATCGGAAGCTCATATCGGAAGTACGAATGCAGTAAAGGTTACAAAACATCATATGCTGCCTTAGACAACAGCTACGAAGGGGAATGAGGTCGGTGGAGTTTGTGGTAGGTCAGACGATGAATGGGCAGTCCTTCCATAAGCAGCCAATATCGGAGGTATGGAGCGTTCACGGGTTACTTTTAACGCAGTTTTGCACGAGTGTGGAGATGGTGATGGCTTGGGCCATGAAGAGGTCTTCCCTGAGGATGATAATTTTAAATTTAAGATTTTGGGCGGATTGAAATATTTTCATTGTCAGTGAATGAGATGGTCCTGGGCAAGCTGGACTTGTTGAGGGCTAGGGTTGTACAGCACAGTGTTGGATGGAAAAAAATAATTGAGGTCGAGGTGTCAGTCAGGAGTGGACAAGAGGGATATTGTCAGGAAGTGGCACTGTGCCAATTTTACAGAAGCCACTGTAGAATAAACTGCTAAACATGTTCAAAAAATAAAAGAGAGAGGAGTGTCATTCTCCAAATGATACCTACGCTAAGTTATCAGCTGCAATCCCGCTCATGCATTAAACTGTCCTCTTGTAAAATTTCTCATTTTAACTTCTTATGTCCCTGGATTCTGTGTAAACTGAGGAGAAATCGGTGACATTGATAATTGAATCTTTGTGAATGAATATTATAATTGTAATTATTTTAAAGCAGTATTGTGCATTATTGTGGAATCAATCTTGTATGATGACCGTTTTCAGACTTTTCTCCAGCAGAGGTCTGATTAAGATAATTTGCTAGATTTTGAGATACTTGATGTTTGCACAATTTTATGAAAAATGCAGTCAAAATTTCTGATGTAATGTATTTGTTCAATTGACTGCAACTAATAGCAATGATCAGGGATATAGCCATGTCAGTGGAGACTTATACCTTGTATATATCATTGTCTATTAGAATGGATCAGCTCAGAGTTACTACTGGAGCTGTGAGTTGCAGACCAACACAAGTCAGTGCTTTGCACAGAAGCTAAATATCCAATAATGCATAAGATAGGACATATTTACTACCCAATTCTTGCAGCTTTCGGAGTTTTCGGTAAGCCGCGTTTTCCTCCAGCTGTTAATGCTGTAAATTAGTATTAATTTGACTGCCGTACCTGAAAGTGTTTTACTTGCTGTATGTTTTACGCAATCGTCTGTTCAGTTTGATCAGTTGAATGATGGAATATCCTAAGTCTCTGTTCATTTGATCCTGTCGCTGCTGGATAGTAAATTTGATCTCTGTTCGCCCAATCCCTATATTATTATTGGTTTATTTTCTTGACTGAATGTGTTGGTGGATGATAGAATATTCTCAGATTCTAAATATGCGGGCGTTTATGAGTTTCTTTAACAAAAACAAGAAATGCTGGATTCACTCAGCAGGTCTGGCAGCATCTGTGGAAAGAGAAGCAGAGTTAACTTTTCGGGTCAGTGACCCTTCTTCGGAACTGAGTTTCTTTATGTTTGTCATGATTTTTTAAAATCTAATCCTAGATATTTTTTAGGTTAATGTCAAAACGAATTGTACTGAAATCATGTGCGAGGGTTATGTACGTAATTATAAAAGCAATAAGAAAAGGCGTAGGCCATTCAGCCCCTCGAGTTTCCTCCAGCTTTCTAATCTGATCTGATCTGGGCTTCAAATCCAGTTCCCGCTTCCTCACCATCACCATTGAATTCATTATATTTCAAAATATTCTCTATCATAGACTTGAATATAATCAATGGCTCAGCCTCCACAGCTCTCTGGGCCTGAGAATTCCAAAGATTCATCACCCTTTCTGAAAATAAATTTTTCCTCATCTCATTCTGGAATGCTGGACCAATGCCTCCGAGTGCTGGATTCCCCTCGAGGAGAAATTTCCTCTCACCATCCCCTTATCAAGATCCATCAGACGGTAACATGTTTCAATACTTTTCTCATACTTGCAAACTCGAAAGAGGATCTGCCCAACCTGTTCAACCTTTCCCCACAAGGCAGCCCCTTCACCCCAGGAGTCAAATCATGAAACTTCTCTCAACTGCGCTCAATGTATATTCTCCTTAAGGAGAGCGAAACTGTACACTAATCTAGATGTGGTCCAAGCAATGTTTAAGAATAATTACCAGACCGTCAGGAGTTGTTAACAGCTTCACTTTGTAGAACAAACCTTAGAATATTACTTCATAAAACTAATTTCAGTGATTTATAATGACACAGTTCACAGTCTCGGTGTTACAGGGAGGCAGGACAGTTTCCTCCTTCCCCAACATCGTGTGTCAGTTTCACTGGGATTTGAGTATTTTTATTGGTCATCACTGTTGATGTATTATTTCCTTGCGTGAATATAACGCTGCTGAAAAGGTCTGGCAGCTGAACTGTGTTTGCTGCTGACACTTGGGCATCTCCTCTGATTCACTGCGGATGAATTTATGCACTTCACTTGACTTCAAAGTAATAGTAAAAATGTTCATTTTATGTTGTGTCACTGTGCATTGTATTTGCTGGAATACAGAACCCTTCTCGTTATTTGCAAATTTTAAAATGCAGCGTTGTTGCTGTTTTGTTCATTGAACCAGCCCACAAACTTACTCTGAACCTTAAAATTAGACAGCAAGAATTTCAATTTCTGTGATATAAAAAAGGAAAGTGCTGCGAATACTCAAAAGGTCAGGCTGCATCTGTGGAGAGAGTAGCAGATATGTGACCCTTCATCAGAACTGGCAATGGTTGGAAAGGAATTAGGTTTTAATCAAGTGAAGGGGGCGGGGGTGGTTTGAAACGGAAGAGAACAAAAGGGAATGTATGTGATTTGGCAGAGGGCAGCAGAGATAAAATAACAAAGCTGTTCTCAGACAACAGCAAAGAGTGTATTAATAGGGCGGCACAGTGGCGCAGTGGTTAGCACCGCAGCCTCACAGCTCCAGGGACCCGGGTTCGATTCTGGGTACAGCCTGTGTGGAGTTTGCAAGTTCTCCCTGTGTCTGCGTGGGTTTTCTCCGGGTGCTCCGGTTTCCTCCCACAAGCCAAAAGACTTGCAGGTTGACAGGTAAATTGGCCATTATAAATTGTCACCAGTATAGGTGGGTGGTAGGGAAATATAGGGACAGGTGGGGATGTTTGTTGGGAATATGGGATTAGTGTAGGATTAGTATAAATGGGTGGTTGATGTTCGGCACAGACTCGGTGGGCTGAAGGGCCTGTTTCAGTGCTGTATCTCTAATCTAATGCTTCTGTTGAAAGACAAAGCATTAGTCCAGCGACAGTGTTAATAAGAAAATAATGAGCAACTCTGTTTACATGAAGAACAGGCACATGGTTAAAAAGTGCAAAAATATATATATAAAAGCGGAATAAAGCCAGTCATGCTCTGAAATCGTTGAGCTCTCTGTTCAGTTCGCAAGGCTGTAGAGTGCATAATCGACAGATCAGGTACTGGTCCTGGAGCTTGCATTTTCCCAGTGTGGGGGATTCAATTACTAGGGGTCACGAGTTCAAAGTGAGAGGGGAAAAGTTTAGGGGGATATGCGTGGTAAGTTCTTTACGCAGAGGGTGGTGGGTGCCTGTAACGCATTGCCAGTGGAGGTGGTACACGCGGGCACGATAGCGTCTTTTAAGATGTATCTAGACAGATACATGAATGGGCAGGAAGCAAAGAGATACAGACCCTTAGAAAATAGGTGACATGTTTAGATAGAGGATCTAGATTGGCGCAGGCATGGAGCGCAGAAGGGCCTGTTCCTGTGCTGTAATTTTCTTTGTTCTTCTTCTTTGTTCATTGATGTTCACTGGAACACTGCAGCAGGCCAAGGACAGAAATGTGCGCAGTGAGCTGGGGTGGGGTGCTGAAATGGCAAGCGACCAGAAGCTCTGTATTATACTTTCGGACTGAGTGGAAGTGTTCCACAAAGTGGTCACCCAACATGCATTTGGTCACTCAATATAGAAACAATGTCATCTTGCAGAGCAGGTGGTTTTCCAGTCGTATTGGCGTTGAGTTGATAACACCAGCACTCAAACTGGTGTTCAGCAGACATGGGTTTGAATCCCTCCTCGGCAGAAAGTGGCATTTTATTTGTGTTAGTAAATATGGAATTAAAAGCTGCTCCAATAACGCCTTGAAGCCCTGTTGATTGCTGTAAAAACCCATCTGGTTTATTAATGATCTTTAGGCAATGAAATCTGCAGTCCTTGTGCTGACATGTAACTTCAAACCCACAGCAATGTGTTTCACTCTGTAATAGTCTCGCAAGCCATTCATCTGTAGTTAACCGATAGAAAGTCAATAAGAATGGAACAGGAGAATTGAGAATCAAGTCATCTATGCGCGATATTCAATAGCATTACTAGTATTGCATCCTCTGCGATCAACGTCGTGGGGGTTACCATTGACCAGAAACTGAACTGCAGTATCCGTAATGTTATATCCTTCAATAATTCTCGCATACTTCTTAACTGTAAAGTTTGCCTGCTCAACCGTTACTCACACGGCAGCCCCTTCACACCAGAAAGAAACCCAATAAACCTTCTCTAAACTGCCCTCAATGGATGTGTATTGCTTGTGAAATAAGGAGAGAAAAATTGTGCACAGTACTCTAGGGTGAAATGAAAAACAGTCTCATGTTGTGGAACTAGCCTGCACTCTAATATTACTTAAAACGTTTAATTTTGATTATTTATACTGATACATTTCAAAGCTTGCAGGCACCGATAATGGGTCAGGAGGATGGGTTAAGAATGCAGGACAGTGTGCTTTTCAAAGGGGTGAGTTGTTTTCTGCTGGGTCCCTTTGTGGGCCACAGATTACCCACGGAGGAGGACACCCAAGCCCACAGGGAGGATACTTCATTTTACTGGTCTTAATTCCAGCATAGCAGGAAGAGGCCATTTATCAGGCAATAATTGGCCTCTGGAGGAGAAGTCCTTTTCCACTCCCAACTTGTTGCAGGTTGATGGAAAGATGACCGGCCCTCATTAATCTGCCAGCCACCGCAAATCTTTGGTGCACACGCCTCCTCGCCTATCTCTGGGAGTAGTGTGGCATTCAATCCAGGCCTCGGATCCATCACACTTCCCCTCTTGGTCAGGATTTCGTTCAAAAAGTTAGAAAATACAATAAGTTCTTAATACTGTTATTTTATACAAATAACTTACTGTGTACTGCAGAGATGAAAAGTTCCTATGCAATCATAAAACACATACTATATTTTTCCAATGCTATTTACTATTTTACTGACTGTGGCTGCTCACCTCATCAAGGTTCTACTGCCCTCTGGTGTGGACATGAAATTTCGCCTCAACTTCAGTCGCCTCTGTTGCAAAACGAAACTATGTACCATAGACATACATGATCTACAGTTTGTGGATGAATGAGCTGTTATTGCCCACTTCGCACCAGATTTCAAAGCCACTCTCAATCTCTTAACTTCTACATGGAGGGGACTGGAATGTCCTTTAATGTTGACAAAGCAAAACTGATATATCAAGCTATTTCTGCTCATCCAACTATTCCATATCCGACATATATTGAAGGAGACACTCTAGAATACATTGACAACTCCCCATAACTTAGCATCTACCTCTAGCAAAAGGTAGCCATTGATGGGGAGATCCAACAAAGAATTAGCAGTGCCAGCTCAGCCATCTACAAGCTACAGCAGCGAGTGTTTAACGATATAGACTTCTGCAAGTTAACAGAAGTCCTAGTGTACAGACAGTTGTTGTCACCACCCTGAACTGTGTATCAGCGACACATAAAAGCGCTGGAAAAATTTCATCAGCAAGGCCTCGGCTGCATCCTCCAGATTAACGGGAAGGACCATTGCAAAAAGGCTAAATCCCTTTTTGGAACCAGCTCCACGTTAATCACGCAAATTGCCTAAAAAAAAGGCAACTTCAATGGACAGGATACTCTGTTGGGATGGTCAAAAACCGTCTCCCCTGACAGATCCTGTTTTCCCAACTTTCAGAAGGTAAGCGTTACAGCACAGGACAAAGAAAAAGCTTCAAAGAAACTCTGAAGCTCTATCTGAAGTGCCGCAGCATTGACATTGATGACTGGAGGACCGCGCCACTAATCGTTCAATACGGTAACAACTTGGATATCGCACTTTGAGAATAATCGCCTGAATGAGGATGCAGAGTGGCAGAAGATAAGAAAAGAAAACCAAACAAATCCCAGACTCAGGATCTCACTACCTCATGTGAAGTACTGTCCCATGTGCCCAAAGATCTGTGGGTCGAGAATCGGCCTGTTCAGTCACACAAAGATCCATGGCAGAAACCCTCGACCCTGTGTTGACATCTTCCTCGAATCAAGGGAGAATTTTACAAAATTGCAGGGTTTTACCGATAACAGATATAAGTTTAATAGGATTCAGACAGGGTAAAATTTTCGCATTCCAGAGTTTTCCTTGCCCCTTCTCTTTGAACTTTGAACTCTGGTCAGAGCATCAGCAATGTCATTGTTTTTCCCTGCAAGATGTACAATGTACAGTGCGAACGAATGTAACAATATTCTCCACTGAAACATCCTGACTTTCTTTGTTCTGCCTTTTATGCAGAAAAACGAATGGGTTGTGATCCAAATAAAGCAATATAGCCCGACTGACTATTGGTTGCATCTGCATTTAACTGTTGTATAGCCCGTGTCGGAGGGAAACCCCAGTTGCAATCCCACCACAAAAGCTGGTGAAGCCTTTTCAAATTCAATTAATTAATAACATTCATTAAATAATAAATAGCAATTTGGAATCAAAGGTTGTGTTGCCATGAAAACTTATATTTTTAACTCTTAACCACCCTCTGAAATGGCCTGTCAGGCCACTCAGTTGTCAAGGGCAATTAGGGATGGACAGTACATGCTGTCTGAGCCAGGGACGGCCACTTCTCATTACTGCAACATCGACTCTTATGCATTGAGAACAGCAGTCGTTACTTTGTTTTAGTCACGTGAGCGATCATCTGAAAGAGATGAGTACACCTGCAAAAATTTCCTTTCGCAAAGAGTCTCCAGCGGATTGGCTAAAATGAGTTGGGCCATTCTATATTGCGGCAGTTTCTCAAATGACCCAATGTAAACCTCTACTCCCTGTTCACTAAATTTAGGTACCAGGTATATTCTTTGCCAAATCAAAGCTACGAGGAATTTCCCCTTGATCAATCTCATCTTTCACCTCGAATTCACGTCCTCCAGCTTTGAGCCTTCCATTCTCAGTTCAAGATTTAATGCAAATTAAACATGAACTCACAGTCAAATCACATTCTATGTTTGTATATCTAAAAGGTTGCACCTTAGTTAGCATATGCCAAAACAATAGTCCGTACTAACCCTTTGAACAGGATTTTCAACAAGTTTGTGCCAAACAGTTCCACAGTACAAAAATAGCACGCATTTTCTCAAATAGTTTTCCACGTCCTCACCTCCAAGATGCAGATATTGAAGCCCTGCTTAAGTGTTTCAGTGTCAGACGGACTGAGGCAGTGCGAGAAGCTATCGATGCTAGGGAAGCAGAAATGCGTATCTTTTATGATCGAAGGGCTATGAGATCTGAAAGTCATATCAGTGACTATTAGGATGAACTTTAAAAAAGCATCAAAAGATAATTGCTTTGGTATTTTACATATTTATTTGCAGAAAATTGCAGCCTCTGCGAAACAGATATATTTAGAATGGTCACACAAAGGCAGTGGAGATGGTGGAGTGCTGGACCAGGGTGTTGTCAGCACTCATGTGGAAACTGACCCCATGTCTGGAGGTGCTGCTGACATTGGAAAAAATGTAGATGTGGAAGAAGAAGAGGCCGAATCGAAAGTTCAGGCACAGTCGAATTGATATTGCTGGTAGTTGGAGGGAATCCAGTGCGGGAGAATGTGTGACTATTATCGCATCGATAAGACAGCACAAAGAAAGGGCGGTCCCACCAAAAGTGCCCAAAATCAGAGGTACGGAGAGATCACGGGCGAGGTTTGATGCAGGTTTGGAGGAATGGGTGGAGATGGTGAATTTTGAGACCACGATCAGATTTTAAGCTGAGGACGAGAATTATAAATTTAAGCCATTGAGCAATTTGAAATATTATGCTGGTCAATGAAAACCATTGCATTGTGATAGGTGCTGGACCTTTTTGGGGGATGGAGATCTATGGCAGAGTTTTTGACAGAAGGAAGGAGGAGGGTGGGGGCCCAGTGAGGAGTGAACTGGAGGAATAGCGTCAGGAGATGGACCAGTTCTAATATTACTACAGCCTTTAGGCAATGTAGAAAGAACTGATAAACATTTGCAATAAAATAACAGAGAGAGAGGAATGTCAATGGAACACGCTCAGAGTCTGTCCCCTGATATCACTGACAGCAACTTCTCAGCTGCAATCCTGAACTTGGATTTAACTGTCCTCCTGTCAAAGTTTACATGTTAGATGCTTGTGTCCCTGGATTCAATGTATACTGTGGAGAAATCCGCAGCATTTATACATGTATCATTGGGACTGAACATTGTCATTACAATTACATGAGGCTTCATGTGAAGCCATTCATTATTGTGGGGTCAGTCTTGTATGATTACATGTTTCAGCATATTCCCCAAGAGAGGTCTGATTAAGACATTTTGCTGGACTTCGAGATATTTATGTTTTATGCACCATTTTATTTACGTCACAGACGTTGCTGTTGATGTCATGTATTTGTTCAAGTGACTGTCTCTAATAACTATGTCAGTGGAGACTTATCCCCTGTATAAATTAGTGCCCAATTGTATCAGCTCAGAATAGACTACCGGATCTGTGGGTTTCAGGACAACACCAATTGGTGCTTCTCATAGAAATATGATATACAGTAATATATCATATTCAAGGTATTTACTATCCAGTTATTGCAACCATTGAAGTTCCCAGTAATCTGCTATCTCCAGCTGTTAATGTTGTAAATTAATATTGAAGTGACTGCTGTACTTGATAGTGTTTTACTTGCTGAATGTTTTATGCACGTGTCTGTTCAGTTCGGTCAGTTGAATGATTGGCTGTCAGAAGACTCTACTCACTTCAGCACAGTGGCGCAGCTTTAGCAACCCGGGTTCAAATCTGGGTGCTGCCTGTGTGGAGCTTGCAAGTTTTTCCTGTGCCTGCATGGGTTTTCGCTGGGTGCTCCGGTTTCTTCCCACAGCCAAAGACTTGTAGGTTAATAGGTAAATTGGCTATTATAGATTGTCCCTAGTATAGGTAGGGGGATGTGGTAAGAATATGGGATTAATGTCGGTTAGTAGAAATGGGTGGTTGAGGATCGGCATAGACTTGGTTGGCCGAAGGGCCGGTTTCAGTGCTGCATCTCTTAAATAAATACATTTGTTGCTGTAGCAGTAGCATAATGACTGTGATGATCTTGTTCATCAAATCGTTGCATTAATATTGGGTTATTCAGTCCACTAAATGTATTGATAAAATGCCCTCTTATTCCAAACGTTCAGTCTTGTTTGAGTTTATTTTTCTGTAATGATTTGTGTTGATCCATCAGTGAGAATGTGATCAGATTGGTATCTTAAATGAATGTATTGGGATCAGGTGCTCGGGCTAGAAACGTGAGAATATAAGTAATAGGAATATCCATCGGCCGTTTGGCCCCTCGCTCCTGCTCCACAACACATTAAGATCGTTTGTGATTTGATCTCGTCCTCAAAACTATTTTCTCGCTTGCTCTCCATAATTTTTGTCTAGCCTATAGTTTAAAAATGTCTCTATCTTAGCCCGGAATGTAATCAAAGACACAGTGCCCGCAGCTCTCTGGGATGGAGAATTCCAAAGATTCATGACTCCCACAGTAACTAAATTCCTGCTCAGCTCTGCCTGAAACGTGCACCCCCAACTCCCCCCGTCCCCCCAGTTGTAGATTCCACCTCGAGGGGAAACATCCTCTACCATCTGCCTGTGAAGCTTCATATTCCAATATTATTCTCATACTTCTAAACTCTAAAGTTCATAGGCCGAAACTATTCAACCTTTCCGCACAAGACAGCCCGTTTGAACACCAGCAGCCATTGGAGTGAAGCTTCATTGAACCTCCCTCAATGCATAGATATTGACTTCCTGACTTGGAAAAATATCGTCATTCCTTCACTGTCACTGGGTCAACATCCTGGAACTCCCTTCCTAAAAGCACTGTGGGTGTATCTATCTCACATGGTCTGCCGCAGTTCAAGAAGGCAGCTCACTACCACCTTCTCAAGGGCAATTAGGGATGGACAATAAATGCTAGCCTGGCCAGCGACACCCACATCCCATGAATGAATTAAAAAATCGTCCTTCAATAAAGAGATCAAAACTGCAAACAATATTGTCGATGTGTTCTCACGAACGTTCTAAGAACAATTATCAGACAATCAGGAGTCACTAACAGCTTGTGTAACGTTTGTCACAACATTAACGTTGTGAAACTAACCTGGCCTGGAATATTACTTCATAAACCTAATTTCGAAAATTTATAATGAGGCAGCTGCGCATCCCCTGGTTCCCCAACATCATGGGCTGATTATAAAGGGCAGCCGACTCTGGAAACGTTGGCGGGGAGGGGAGGGGGCATGAAGCTCGCACCGGGTGAGGACCGTCGCTGACCCCAATGCCAGAGGACCCGTCCTGATCTCAGCAGCGACGGCGAGACCTCGTGTCTGCCACCCTGCTACATGACGCCGGGGCCCACATTATAATAAGCAAATGTGTACTTAACTTTCATTAATGTGCAGGCTGCAGCGATTCTGTCAGTAGGTTTGGACCTTCATTCCGGCATCTGGCCATGTCGCATCTTCAAATCCTTGTTCAGGCAAAGGAGCCGCGACACCTGTGGGGAGGGGGGAGGAGGTGATTTTCCTAAAGGGGGCGGGGTTACAATGATGTGGATTGATCGAAGGGGCTGTGGGAAGGGATAAAGGACCATGTTTCCGAAATTTCGGGGGGGTGGGGTGGTTGGGTGGTGGTTGCGGAGGTGGTGGTGGTGGGAAGATAAAATATTAACAATAAGTATTCGGGGAGGGGTGGGCGTGGGGGGAAAGGGCAGGAATGATGTTTAATGCCATTAGGGACGGTGGGAGAGGGCAGGGATGGAGTTTTTTAAATTCAATTTCATAAACGTTAAATTCAAGGTGTCTCTAAAAATGTAAATGATCATTTAGTGGTATAAGCTGCATAAAAACTGTGCCGGCGCCTGTACATTGCTGCTGGATGCTCATGCCAGGGACAGCTCGCCCACGCTCTCATGTCAATGGGAGATGGGAGCAGCCAACTCGGCCATGCTAGTAAGCTGCCATATTTGGAATTGTGGAGGCTTTGTGACTTGGTGGCGAGTGTGCGGGCTGGAAACCTTTCTTTTCCACTCGACACCTATTTCAGCGTCAGACTTTTAAAATGCGGGCCCAAGAGTGGTTTCTACTGGGATTTCAATATTTTATTGGTTTTCACTGAGATGAAGTCTTTCCTTGTGGGAATCTGACGCGGTTTCAGAGGTCTGGCAACTGAACTTACTTTGCTGCTTGCCCTTTAACACCTCCTTCTCTGATTTACTGCGGTTGAATTCATTTACTGTCACTGGAATTTAGTGTAATAGTAAATGTGTTGATTTTATGTTGTATCAGTTTGTACTGGATTTGTTGGAATCGCGAGCCATTCTGGTTAATTGCAGATTATAAAATGCAGTGTTGAAATTGTAGTTTTATTGATTGAACAAACGCACAATCTAACTGTGCACTTTAAAATTGCAGGAGACGAGATTTCAACATTGTGGGTTCTGTCTGCCAGAGACAATCAGTTTTATTTATTCTATGCATTGTAAATAGATTTAACAGTGCCAGTTATGTGAATGAGGGTTCACCCGAACTGCGCATATCAATGTTCCGGTTTATTCGTGAGATGTGACCATGATGAAGTCGAAAAAAATCGGTATATGTAAATACAGTATTTATTCACAACTCTTAAACGAATTATACCTTTGATCTTTGCATTCCGTGAACACAATCAATAAATAAAAAGTCATGAAAGTTCGACGTACTGGAATTGTTTTATGCGATGTTTAGTTAAAGACCTGATTTTATATCGTGACATAAAATGTTTGTATGCTTTGGTGTTTCAAATAAATAAATGATTTAAAGTAACAAAACAATCCAATACAGGATGTGATTACTGGTGTTTCCCAGTGATGTGGACTGGGGGCGCGGATTTTCACTGTATTTCCATATAACTTGAATGAAGGATTCCAGGGTCATACATCTAAGTTTGCTGATGACTGCAAGCTAATTGGTTCAGTAAATAGCACAGATGAAAAGGTAAATATTCAAATGGTTGTCGATAGTTTAATTATTTTTGAACTGTGGGATATGGAGATTAATGTGGGGCGGTGTGAGGTCATTCACCTGTTATCAAAGAGGGATAATTCAGAATGCATTCTGAATTATGAGAAGCTATGAGCTGGGGACAGGCTGAGACGTTTGCAGGTCAAATACATATATCACTAGAGGACAAAATAAAATTTCAAAACTGAGCTTGATAGATTTTTGAGGTAATGGAGTGGATGCAATTAATAGGCATAGATGAAGTTTTGATGTTTGGCAATGTAAGGTCGGAAAAGTAAACTGGAGGCATTGGAGTTCTCCGTACAATGCAGGTCAACAAATAGAGCAGTGGTTCTTGCAAGCAACCTGGTATGGCATAAAATAAAAGTAGCAAAGCGTTGGATCCATAAGTGAATGGACGGTGGGAGATGGGCCGTCAACCAGGTAAGAATTGGTACATTCGAGTCTGGATGAGACAAAGGCATGGATGCCTGTTTCAATTCCTGATGCACTGAGGCAAGTATGGTACCAAGAGTGGAGATGATATGATGTGGAAGGAGAGGATATCTGTGACGGCGTGACACATGGAGTTATGAACATGACACTATTTTGTTAAAAAAAATATATAGTTAAGCTAAAAATTGCTGTGTCAGTTTTTTTTCATCAGGCGGACTGAGGGAGCCGGATTGGAAACAGTGTTGATCTTTGTCACATGTTACACATCCATAGAGTCATTGAGTCATAGAGTCGTATAAACAGGCCCTTCGGCCCACCGCGTATAAACAGGCTGGCCCACTGCGCCCATGCCGACCATAATGCCAATCGAATACTCTTCCCACCTGCCTGCATTAATTCCATATCCCTCTACGCCTTGCTCATTCAAGTACCTGTCTAGATGCCTCTTAAATGTTGCTACTGTTCCTGCCTCCACCACCTCCTCAGGCAGCACATCCCAGATACCCACCATTGTTTGTGTGAAAAATTTATACCTTTAAACCTCCTCCTTCTCACCTTAAATCTATACCCTCTAGTTTTATTCACCCTTGCCATGGGAAACAGACTCTGGCTATCGACACTATCTATGCCTCTCATAATTTGATATACCTCCATCGTGTCCCCATCAGCCTCCTTCGCACCAGGGAAAACAGACCCAGCCTATCTAATCTCTCTTTATATTTCAAGCCCCCTAAACCAGGCAACATCCTTGTCTTGGGCTAAAGACGAGCAGAAGGCCTGGCAATAGGGCAGAAAAGTGACAAGCGCTCTTTTGTTTGGGAAAGGCCAGTAGGAACAGAGAATATCTGGGTGGGCAGAAAATTGCCAAGCCTTCTGTTTGTCAGTCACTGTGTGTGTGTGTGATACAAAGAACAAAGAACAAAGAAAATTACAGCACCGGAACAGGCCCTTCGGCCCTCCAAGCCTGCGCCGATCCAGATCCTCTATCTAAACATGTCGCCTATTTTCTAAGGGTCTGTATCTCTTTGCATCCTGCCCATTCATGTATCTGTCTAGATACATCTTAAAAGACGCTATCGTGCCCGCATCTACCACCTCCGCTGGCAACGCGTTCCAGGCACCCACACCCTCTGCATAACGAACTTTCCACGCATATACACCCTAAACTATTCCCCTCTCACTTTGAACTCGTGACCCCTAGTAATTGAAATCCCCACTCTGGGAAAAAGCTTCTTGCTATCCACCCTGTCTATACATCTCATGATTTTGTACACCTCAATCAGGTCCCCCCTTAACCTGCGCCTTTCTAATGAGAATAATCCTAATCTACTCAACCTCTCTTCATAGCTAGCGCCCTCCATACCAGGCAACATCCGGGTGAACCTCCTCTGCACCCTCTCCAAATCATCTATATCCTTTTGGTAATGTGGCGACCAGAACTGCACGCAGTATTCCAAATGTGGCCGAACCAAAGTCTTATACAACTGTAACATGACATGCCAACTCTTGTACTCAATACCCCGTCCGATGAAGGAAAGCATGCCGTATGCCTTCTTGACCACTCTATTGACCTGCGTTGCCACCTTCAGGGAACAATGGACCTGAACACCCAAATCTCTCTGGACATCAATTTTCCCCAGGACTTTTCCATTTACTGTATAGTTCACTCTTGAATTGGATCTTTCAAAATGCATACCTCGCATTTGCCCTAATTGAACCCCATCTGTCATTTCTCTGCCAAAATCTCCAATCTGTCTATATTCTGCTGTATTCTCTGACAGTCCCCTTCACTATCTGCTACTCCACCAATCTTAGAGTCGTCTGTAAACTTGCTAATCAGGCCACCTATACTTTCGTCCAAATCATTTATGTATATCACAAACAACAGTGGTCCCAGCACGGATCCCTGTGGAACACCACTGGTCACACGTCTCCATTCTGAGGATCACCCCTCCACTGCTACTCTCTGTCTCCTGTTGCCCATCAGTTCTTTATCCATCTAGCTAGTACACCCTGGACCCCATGCGACTTCACTTTCTCCATCAGCCTACCATGGGGAACCTTATCAAACGCCTTACTGAAGACCATGCATATGACATCTACAGCCCTTCCCTCATCAATCAACTTTGTCACTTCCTCAAAGAATTCTATTAAGTTGGTAAGACATGACCTTCCCTGCACAAAACCATGTTGCCTATCACTGATAAGCCCATTTTCTTCCAAATGGGAATAGATCCTATCCCTCAGTATCTTCTCCAGCAGCTTCCCTACCACTGACGTCAGGCTCAGCGGTCTATAATTACCTGGATTTTCCCTGCTACCCTTCTTAAACAAGGGGACAACATTAGCAATTCTCCAGTCATCCGGGACCTCACCCGTGTTTAAGGATGCTGCAAACATATCTGTTAAGGCCCCAGCTATTTCCTCTCTCGCTTCCCTCAGTAACCTGGGATAGATCCCATCCGGACCTGGGGACTTGTCCACCTTAATGCCTTTTAGAATACCCAACACTTCCTCCCTCCTTATGCCGACTTGACCTAGAGTAATCAAACATCTAAGATACCTTCTAGACGGAGACAAAACTCAAGTTTGTTGCAGAAGAAGGACAAATTTCAAGGACGAACAGAAGACCACAACCCAGCTCATTTTCTCGCAATTCCTAAAACGATTCTGCGAAGTTCAGTGTATCATTTTGTCTTGTTTCCTGTATTTCAAGAAGGCCTGCTAAATTACTTTTCAATGCCACCTGAAGAGAGGTAATTCTGGATGACTCTAAGGATCTTGCTTGTGCATGCTCGAAGGTTGGACATTGTGCCAGTTTGTCACACTGTGTCTCGTCGGCAAGTGATCTGTCCGAGTGTGCTTTGTGGTCTGTGTCTCAGAGACAGCAGCCATCATGTGGCTTGGAATGCATACCTGGGATACTATTTCTCGATCGGAATAAAGCTGATAGATTCAGTCCTGACAATGTTCGGTAAACAGTTATTGTGACCCATCCAGAGACAGTGTGTTGGATAAGTAAACGAAAGCAAAAGTACTGCAAATATTGGAAATCTGAAATAAAAACATAAAATGCTGTAAATAGACAACAGATCTGTCAGCATATGTGGAGTGAGGAAGAAAAAATAACGTTTCAGGTCCGGAACGTTTCGTTCAAACTCGCTGAGTTGTCGCTATGCTGAATTGTGGAGGGTGGTTTACCTGAGTAATTACTTTGAGTACAAAACGAGAAAAAGGGATTCAACGGAAAAACAGTTTGTCTTTTGCGTTGAGGAACCGTCGGTCGATACCATAAGTTATATTTTTTGGCCTTTTTTAAAGTTAGGAAGTGGTTATGAGCAACTCTCAGCCGCACTAATTTTTGAAGAGTTGGAAGAGGCTTGGATAATCTTGAGAAGCGATGGGAGAGAGTACAACTGTGGATAGAGAGAGAAGTTGATGGAGAGAGAGAATAAGTGATAATAAATAGGGGGAATGAAACAGGGAGGGAGAGAGCGAGAGAGAGAGAGAGAAAAAGAGAAGAGAAGGGAAAGAGAGGGAGAGAAGCCACAATTTGAATAATTCAGGTAGATGAACTGCTGAACTTGCAAGTTGCAGGTATGATTAGGATTTTGCCAGAGTGAGTGATATTTACTGTTGGACTCACTCCCTGTGTGTTTAACCCCGTCATATCCTCAACCTATTTTAGTGAATGTTCCTCTTCATTATTTCTGAACTGAGTAAATAAGTTAATTGGAACAGCTATAGACCGATTTTATCCGTTGATTCACTTTGTTCGCTTTCCAAACCCTACAGGATCTGCCTCCCCTCCTGTTCCCAAATGAAATTTCTTTGTCTCGTTCCAATCCACTCACTGACTCAGCCCCCATCAGTCTCGTTCTCCTGATCTGAAGTCTCAGACTCACCGCAGCACTTCTGGTCATTTTCCCGTTTTGAGACAACCCCTGTTGGCTCTCTTAACCAGTAAAGCAAAAACAGCTCTCCAGTCCCCTCACTTTATCGTCAATTGGAGGATGACACGGATTTAAATCATTGCATTCCTTGTTTGAAATCCGCCTTCTCCCTTCCACTCTGGCACGGCGGCCTCACGCAGCCCTTCCACTCTATCGAGTGATAATTTTATTTTACCTTTAGTTTAAGTCAATTTCCCAATAAATTATTGATAACTGTGTTCAAAATCATTCTCTGCCCGACAGTGCTGGCTGCTGCAACAAAGCTGTAAATTTCACACCGGATCCTGTCAAACCACTGTTTTAGTTTGTGGTCTGTTCAGTAATTTCTCTGTTTCCATTTCTATCTCTTTCAGTTAACCTGGTGGCGATTCTGATCCTGTCCCGAGGAAAGTGTGGCCTCTCCAAATGTATCACTCGCTACCTGGTGGGAATGGCAGTGGCTGATCTCCTGGTCGTTAGCACAGATCCCATATTGAGAAGGATACTGTTGATTTATTTCCCATATTCATTCCTGTCTATTACTCCCATCTGCAGTTTAATTAAGTTCCTGATTTTTGCAAGCACAATGATTTCTGTCTGGCTGACAGTCGCTTTTACCTTTGATCGGTTTGTGACTATTCGTTGTGAGAAACTGAAGGCAAAGTATTGCACTGAGAGAACAGCAGCTGTGGTTATTGGAACAGTGAGTGTGCTGTGCTCTTTAGAAAGTATTCCTTGGTACTTTATATATGAACCTGAATATATAATTGATACTGTTCCCTGGGGTTGTGTTCCTAAACAGAGCTACTATGTTTCCCCAGCATGGACCGGGTTTGTATTGTTTCATCGAATTTTAACTCCTTGTGTTCCGTTCTTTCTGATATTGTTGCTCAATGCTCTGACTGTCAAACGTATTTTAGCGGCCAGTCGAGGCCGCAGGCGACTCCGGGGCATCTGCAGTGGAGAGATTCGCAATGACCCAGAGATGGAGAATCGAAAGAAATCCATCATTTTACTGTTCAGTATATCTGGCAGTTTTATACTGTTATGGGCGACGCAGGTTGTATTTTACATCAATCAACGAATTACAAAACAATATCCTTCCTCCACCAATGGCCCACTTTATATCACACAAAGCACAGCAGCAATGCTGCAGCTTCTCAGTTCCTGCAGCAACACGTGTATTTACGCTGTGACCCAGACTAAATTCAGAGAGGAACTGAAGAAGGTCGTGAAATATCCACTCAATCTAATTGTTAAATTAGTTAAATCATAGAGAAAACGAAGGTTTGCAAGTTCTAGCATCAACATCCATTCCAGACAAGGCAGCATAAACTCATTACAGGGTGGTAAATTTTCTATTCACAGTACAGTGCCGTGAGATGTTTGTAAACCTGATTTTGAAACATTTTCTTTCACATCAGACCAAATGAGGCTGGTTATCTTTGCAGAAGACACATGTTTTTTCCCCTCAAAAGTGACAGTGCTCAAGCACACAGCTGAACATCAACTGAAGCAGCTCTCAATCAAAGGAACTTCTGTTGGATTGATGACAGAGTGACAGGATGGTGTACTGGTAATGTCACTGAGCTCATAATTCAGAGGCCCATGCTTAATGCCTTGAGAACACGGGTTCAAATCACCCCATAGCTGCTGGTGGAATTTGGGGGAGTCGAGGGCGAGGGGTCACAGTCCAAGGATAAGGCGTAAGCCATTTTGGACTGAGATGAGGAGGGGCCTTTTCACCCAGACAGTGGTGAGCCGGTGTAATTTTCTACCACGGAAAGCAGTTGAGGACAAATCATTAAATATACTCAAGAAAGAGTAAGATATTGTTCTACGGGCTAATGGGATCAAGCGATATGGAGAGAAAGTGGGAAAAGGTTCCTGAGTTTGCTTGCTCAACCATGATTGTATTGAATGGCAGATCAGCCTCAAAGGGCCGAATTGCCTATTCCTGCTACTTATTTATGTTTCTAATTCAGATTAAAGTAAAAAGAAATCTGGCATTTTAAGCTGATCCTAGTCATTGCGCCAAATTATCACCAGTTATCATAACAAAGCCATGTGTTTGTCTAATACCCTTCAGGTTTGGAAATTTGTAGTCTTTACCCGATCTAGATTATATGTGAACCCTGACCTGCAGCAATCTGGTTGACTTAACTGCTATTTCAATGGCTAGCAAGCCACTCAGTTATCAAGCACATTTAGGGATGGGCAACAAACTTCCCATGAAAGAATAAATAATATTAATGGAGGGTGAGTGAGACACCAAGGAAAGTAAAGGGATCAATGAGGAAAGAGTGTAAAAATCAAACATGAAAATAAGCAATAAGTCAGAATGCCTAGAAGAAAGAAGCGAAGAAGATTTACAAAGAGAGATAAGAGAGCAGAGAAATGTGTAAATAAGAATTCAAGCAAAGAGAAAGTGGAGTTCGGCAGAGCAGGAGGATGAAGGAGAGAAATATTAACTCCTCAAAACCAAGAAAGAGGCCGGAATTGTTTGCTGCATGTATACAGCCTCTTGTTACCTGCAAATAGCCTCGAATAATTTAGACAAAGAATGGCGTATGAAGGGCTGGAATTTGTTGGTATCATTGAGGTTCCTGGTGCCAGGTGGAAAAGGCAGGGAGAACACCGAGTTGGACTTTCTGAGCCCTTCCCTCCCAAGACCCCCACCACCATCCACCGTCACCTCCCCCTCCTGCCCACCCCACCCCCAGCGCGACCTTTCACTGTTGAAGCATTTAAGTGGCCAGCGTCGGAATCTCCATCCCTTTGAAGATGGGGATTCCCGCCTCAAAGAGTTCATAGGGCCAGCATTATTGATGGGCCCACTGGGAACTGTGCTAAATGCTGGTACTGCAGAGACCTTCGAGAAGGCCCAGCATGGGAGTCCTGAACCTCTGGTAAGTCAGCTGGTGTTTCCGGGGCAAGTCTGTCTGGCGTGGAGGTAGTGTGTGGTGGGGTGGAAATGAAATGAAAGCGAGGGGAGTACAGGAATAGTGAGTTTTTGACGGTGGATTTCCTCCATTGGCCACAAATATCCCACAGAGGAGGATCCCCTAAGCCTGCAGGGAGGGTGCCTCATAACATTAGGTGATGTCACGGCTGATGGAGGCGATAATAATAGGCAACATAACGTCCTAATTGGCTTCTGATTGGGAATCCCATTGTTGGCTTAACCCACCCCAAACAAAATAGCTTGGCAAGGGCCCATCTGCCTCCTGAATCCGACCGCATCACTTGCGGGGTCGGGGGGTGGGGGGGGGGGGGTGCGTGCAGTCAATAAAATCCAACCATAATTGTGGAGGCTGTTATGGCGTTTGTTACGGTTAACAACAACATCCTCCTTCAATGCCTCTCCACTGCGATCCAACTGACTGGGGCTTCTGTTGCCTGGTTCAAATCTTATCCCGCCAATCATAGCCAGTGTATCACTTGCAAAGGCTTCTCTTCCTGTTCCCGCAACATTACCCCTTGTGTCCTTCAAAGATCTATTCATGGCCCCCTTGTCTTTCTCATCTGCATACTGCCCCTGGTGAAGGATAGAAAAACGCGCAGAAAAAAAGACAGAGCAAGCAAAATATACTCAGAGCGACAGAGACAGATAGAGATAACAGGAGAGGATAAACGCAGAGTCAGGAAGTGAGTTTAACCCACAGAGTGCAATGACTATATATCCTTTTTAGATAACACCTCATACTAAACCAGGAGAATG
This sequence comes from Heterodontus francisci, assembly GCF_036365525.1. Lineage (NCBI taxonomy): Eukaryota > Metazoa > Chordata > Chondrichthyes > Heterodontiformes > Heterodontidae > Heterodontus > Heterodontus francisci. Next base: position 30,056,308 of record NC_090391.1, read on the forward strand.
TATGTGCTGGCGTGTGTGAATCAACAAATGAAACAAGCAGTCAGGTAAATGTCTGTACGGTGGTAGTACACTTCTGTGTTTTATGTCAATTCTAAATGTAATGCACATAGGATGAGCAATAATCTCACTCAGTCTTGTGTAACAGTGCATGTCTGCATTTACTGCATGAGTTTAACCTGCTGTTATGTACAATGTGTAACTTTACTAGTGAGTTTCAGTCTTATGTAATGAATCAGAATGAATTCTTAACCCTTCTTCTGTGTTACTGAACCGGGTCCGACTGCACTGTCCTTTTTTTCTGTTTACGTACCATATTTATGCACACTGGGTCTTAGCCCAGTTTTATGTCTAACATTTGAAATGACAGCTGGAATTGCATATTCTATACAAAACGCCCTCTCCCTGTGTATTATATCAAAGTAATAAACTTCAGTCCGTTTACTTTAAACACATGTCATTATTTCATTCAATGCACTGCATTCTCGATGTTAAAAATCCATGACTTTCACTGTGCTACTTGCCATCTTGTGATTTTAGTACATTTAGCAGGTCTGATTGTATTAAACCTGTTCATTTATTGCGAACATTGATTTAAAATGAGGAACAAATGAAGTTTTTCGATGTCTATCACCTGTAACTTCTGGCATATATAAATGTTTCAAGGACACTTAACAGCCCGTTCAACCTCACACATTATATCGTACAATGAACTGGAACAAACAGCGACAAACCCATATGAGAATTTGTTGGTCATAGGTCCATGTCTGCCATCCTTGGAAGCATTCTCGGGAAATAAACTGGGATAGGAAAAATGAATTGTTGATGCAGAAATCTGCTGCACTGGGAGAAATCCATTGAGATTCCAGAACCTATGAGGATAGGAGTAGACCCATCAGGATTATAAGTGCTGGTCTGAATGGTGGAAATTATTTTATTTCCAGAAATCAAATGAATCAGGGGAAAAAAACAAAAATCATTGAGGTTCCATATATATACTGAGAAAATAACACTGAGCTTCTAGATGTCTATTGGAAATCGATTGGGATCGAAAATTATTGGAAAGAAAAAATGGGTTTCCAGAAATCCGCTTGGATGGGTGAAAGCAATTAGGTTTACATAAAGCAATTCAGTCGGGAGAAATCCGTTGTGTTGAAGAAATACATTGTGTTCGAGAAATCAGTTGAGGCTTAAAATGCTGCTGGTGTTCCAAACATCTACTCGGGTTTTAGAAATCCAGAATAGGTCGAGAAATCCACTGGTGCATCACCGGTGGGATTATGACCGCCAATGTAAATATAATTCTTGCACTATTGTACTGGTTCCTTCCAATAATTCTTTACCTGACAGCAAGAAAATTTACATGAATGAGATGGGGTGTCTGAGAGAGAGTTCCACCAGAATTTCAAACACTGCATTGAAAAGCACACAAACTCAGATAGTTAAAAACAGTTTTGTCTTGTCGTGTCTGGTATCTTTGCATCTATGTCCTCCAGTTAGTGGCTATTTGTCACCGGAAATAGTTTCCTCTTAGTCACTGTTTGAAAACAATTGGTGATTTGAGACACCTCTGCACATATGGGCGGAACAGTGGCGCAGTGGTTAGCACCGCAGCCTCACAGCTCCAGCGACCCGTGTTGATTTCTGGGTACTGCCTGTGTGGAGTTCTCCCTGTGGCTCCGGTTTGCTCACACATGTCAAAAGACTTGCAGGTTGATAGGTAAATTGGCCATTATAAATTGTCCCTAGTATAAGTAGGTGGGAGGGAAATATAGTGACAGGTGGGGATGTGGTAGGGATATGGGATTAGTGTAGGATTAGTATAAATGGGTGGTTGATGGGCGGCACAGACTCGGTGGGCCGAAGGGCCTGTTTCAGTGCTGTATCACTAACTAACTATATACTCTCAACTGTCTCGGTTTAAAGCGGCATTTAATTCACCAAAGTGGAGATGCTAGTATATCAAATTCCACTTCGGAAATTTGATTTGATTTGGAGTTTGGGATGGGCACTCTCATAAAGGAAATGTCCGAAGCATAGTGTTCTGGCACCGACTTTTGAAAAAGCACAAGTAGCAGCATTTTCTCAGAGATCCAGAAAATCAGTATCACTTGAGAACAACTGTCCCTTTTTACCATAAGACAGATTGCATTTTCAAGACAGAAACCGGCAATTTCAAAATTGATTGTGGTACTGGTCATTTCTCTAAAGACAGTTCATTTCTGGAGTGATGCGAGGCCAGAGTTTAGAAACACCATGCTTCAGAAACGACAGGACAACAGTCTAAACAAATTTTGTAATGAGTAACGAGCCAGAATCAATTAATATTCAGACACCAAAAGAGCAACGAGCACTGAGTGTCATAATATGTTCGAGAAAGATCTTCAGTTTGAGGAGAAAAATAACGGAAATGCTCTGCTATTCACCTTAAGTAATGCTGACCTGACATGAGACATAGGCTGAGCACGTAAATCTCGGATGTGTTAATAACGTGTAAAAACAGGCAAAAACAATCGGAAACACTGGAAAAGTACAATTCATAGAGCCTGTTCTGGCTTTTTGGAAGAGCTACTCAATTAATTCCAGTGCTCTTTCCCATTAGTCCTATTTTCTATTTGCCATGCAACATTCGAACAAAACTCTTTTGAATTTTCATATTCAATTTGAAACAACCAGCCTTTTAGATAATACCTTCAAGAGCATAATAATTCACTGTGTAAAAAAATGAATCACTATGTAGCTCCTGTTTCCAATGCCAATCACCTTGCACATCTCTCCTCTGGTTACCTTCCCTTCTGCCAGGAAAGAGTTTACATTGGGAAAACAATTCCTGATTTGGAAAACGTCTGCCAAAACTCCGAATAGATTTGCTGATTTGAGAAAACATGGCTAAACCATCAAGGTACTGCTCCATGTTGATATGTAGCGCTCCCCTTGACTCACTCACATCGACTGCTTAGACAAAAGTGCCAGCTCCCTAGAAACAAAACCCAGTTCCTCTGTTAGCATCCCCTGGATCAGAAGATTCTTCAAGAACATTTCGTGAACAAACCGGCCGCTGTCCTTCCAAAAGTCAGCCCTCCTTTTGCAGAGCTTATCTATTGTGAAGACAGTCAGAATACTGACTGAAATCGAGGCACAAAGGAACATTGATGTGAACGGAACATCTCCCCCCAGGAGCAGCTGTCGCAGCAGAGCAACGTAAATGGTGTAACATAATGGAAATGAACGTTAGCGTCAGCTCGACTGCAGTACAATGTCTGGGGCAGGTGTGCATGATGGAGAGTGAAGTACAGACGCATGCAAGTGCGGGGATGGAAAAGGAGAACTATGGGTTTTAGACATCAAGAACTAATGCATTTACATGCAGTGATGTTTGGTTTCCTGTAGCCGTTCTATTAGCAGGTGTGGCAGATGTTTAAAACAAAAAGGAAAACAGAAAGCATGCGAAGAATTGTTATAGATTTTAATTGACGTTGTTGTGAAGAGTATTAACCATTGCACAACTGCAGGGTCCTAAAAGCCGCTGTGATAGTCTGAAACAGTCCACTACAATGCTGGTGAAAGGAAGATATATTTGATAAAGAGCATCTCTCCAAAAAAGCTGCCTACTCTGCTGAAAGTTCCGCAGTCAACTGCTTTCATTTCGAGTCTCCTTTCTCAGCAACCTTTCTGACAATACAACGCAAATAACAGCAGTGATGAGATTTGAGCTTGACAGAGACTCGAGCCTCAATCCAGCACCTTTGACACCTCAGTCCCGCCACCACGCCAGGCCTAACTCAGTGTTGATGCTGTTAACTGGTGGTTGAAAGCAGTCATTCTTGCTGTTTATCCTCTGAGTGTAATATTTGCAGTGAGAAACTGTGTGAGAAACATTGTGAGTTGTGTTCACGGGATGAAGTAGCCGAGAGGTTAAAACAGCGAACCACTAATCCGTTACTCTCTGCATGCATGGTTCTGAATTCCACCATCATTGTTATTGTATATCAGACTTGATCTGTTTTTCCTTTCTTTAACAAATCCAAGAGTCCAACATCTGAGTCCCATCCTTCCACAAGCCGCAGTGCGGGTGCTTTGCAAAGATAGCGAGAAGGATAGTTGTCGGCTGAAAGAAGATATTGTTAGTCTGGTCATTTGGGCAGAAAAGTGGCGAATGGAATTCAGCTGGGAGAAGTGGAAGGTGGCGAAGTTAGGGAGGTCAAACAAGGCAAAGGAATGCACGATGAGTGGGAAAATACTGATAACTGTGGAGGAAATGAGGAAACATGGAGTGAATGTCCACAGATCCTGAAGGTAGCAGAATAGGTCGATAAGTTGGTTAGGAAGGCATATGGTATCCTTTCCATTGTTAGATGAGGTATAGAATACAAGCGAAGGAAGGTTCTGTTGGAACTGTATGACTCATTGGCTAGGCCACAACCTGAGTAGTGTGCGCAGTTCTGGTCTCTTCATTACAGAAAATATATAATTGCACGAGAAAGGGTACAGAGGGCATATACTAGGATGCTGCCAGGACTGGATAAATGCAGCTATGAGGAAAGATTGGATGTGCTGGGGTTGTTCTCCTTGAATCAGAAAAGGCTGAGGGCAGATCTGACTGAAATGTACACAATTTTGAGGGGCCTGGATAGAGTGGAAGTTAAAGGTTTTTTCACCTTTGTATAGAGGTCAGAGACGGGGGGGGGCACAGATTTAAAGTGATTGGTAGAAAAATTAGAGGGGGGATTAGGAAAAAAAAACCTTTTTCACCCAGAGGGTGGTGGCGGTCTGGAACTCACTGCCTGAAAGGCTAGTTGAGGCAGAGACCCTCAATTCATTCAAAATGAATCTGGATATGCACCTCAAGTGCCGTAATCTGCAGGGCTACGGACCAAATGCTGGAAGAAGTGATTAAAATTGGTGGATTGTTTCTCGGCCTGCACACAAACAAAATGGGCCAAGTGGCCTTTTTTCTGTGCCTTAAACTTTCTATGATTAACATTTAACAGGTATGATCCAGTGTGCACTATTCTTCATGGTTTCATATTTAACTGATATGGTCCAGTGTGCATTATATTTATGCACTTCACATTTACAAGATGTGGTTGAATCGAGATTATTATTGCATGCTGTACAGTGACTAAAAGCATTTTTCATTTTTTATCCTCTTTTTTCTGAATTAGCCATTTTTTTGTTGCATTTGAGTTACCTTCCTTCTTTCTTCCTATTTTATGCCAAATGCGGGGGTAAACTCAATGCAACTGCATTCTGCTGCCGAACTGGTTTATTGGCCAGCTGTCTCTCTCAATCAAGAGAGTCCGCCTGTTTGCTCCCATCACCTGCCAGCATGGTGTAAAAGAATACAAGGATGGTCTTGATTGCAATCTACACAGCCTGCTGCAGCTTTCTGTCAATTATTTGGTATTTACATCACGTCCGATTCAGTGTAACCAAAAACTTCATAGAAACATAGATACATGGGAAATCGGAACAGGAGTAGGCCATTCGGTCGCTCAGGCCTGCTCCACCATTCAAACAAGATCATGGTTGTTCGTCTAATTCAGTACCCTATTCCCTCTTTCTCTCCATATCCCGTTTCGCATTGAGAAATATATCTACTTCTTGAATATATTTAATGACTTGGCCTCCACCGTCTTCCGCAGTACAGAATTCCACAGCTTCACCAACCTCTGAGGGAAGAAATTTCTCCTCATCTCGGTTCTAAATGGCATACCCCGTATCCTGAGACTGTGACCTCTGTTTCTGCCCTCCCCAGCCATCGGGAACATCCTCCTTGCATCCGGCCTGTCTAATCCTTTTAGAATTGTATAGCTTTCTATGAGATACCCTCTCATTCTTCTAAACTCTAATGAATATAAGCCTGGTGGACCCAATCTCGCCTCAAACGTTAATCCTGCCATCCCAGGAATCAGCCTAGTAAATGTTCTTTGCACTCCCTCCATGGCAAGAACATCCTCTCTCAGATAAGGAGACCAAAACTGCACACAATACTCTAGGTGTGGTCTCACCAAAGCCCTGTACAATTACAATAAGACATCCTTGCTCCTGTAATAAAATCCTCTTGCAATGAATGCCAACATACCATTTGCCTTCCTAACTGCTTGCTGCACCTGAATGCCTGCTTTCAGCGACTGGTGTACAAGGACACACAGTTGTCGTTGCACCTCACCCTTTCTCAATCTATCACCATTCAGATAATAATCTGCCCTTCTGTTTTTACAGCCAAAGTGGATAATCTCACATGTATTCACGTTATACTGCATCTGCCATGCATTTGCCCACTCACCCAACTTATCCAAATCACATTGCATCTTTGCCTCCTCCTCACAGCTCACAGTAACCACCCCCTCCCCAACTCAGCTTTGTGTCTTTAACTGTTCCCTGAATTTTCTCGGTGTCAGTCCACAGATTCATGTGTTGGTGCATAAGCTGAGAAGCTGCAGCATGTATCCCGTTTGCTGGGTGATGTATTTTGGGTTACTGTAGTATGTGTTTGTATATTGTGGTTTCACCACTCAAACTTCGGGGATGCACAACATATGTCATTCAGAGAAGAATGAAATTAGCAGATTGAGTCAAGAGCAAGATCATTGATCTCTTCTGGCTCTTGCTCTCTGGATCATTTTGGTTATTGATGCTACATAGGAGTGCCCTGATTATTATATTGGACTTCATAATCTGTTTGACAGTGACAGCATTGGACGACAGGATGAAAAGATCGGCAGCAAAAAGGTTAAAATGTTTTAGAACCACTCGTATGCCACCGATAAAGAGACGAGGTGTAATAACCAGATGTTTCCATGCAGAAACGTAGAAAAATATGGGATGGTGTTAATTCAAAGTTTGGGTTCCTAAATCAAATAAAAGGGGATGCTCCTCTGGCAGGCGAACACAAAAACGGTCACTAAAACGACGTTAGCCGCTCTCTGTATACAATACCTTGGTTTGAGATTCTGACAACAAAGGGCTATAAAGCGATCAAAGGTGAAAGCAACCGTGAACCGACGGAGCAATCCAGGGCTGCACTTTTCATGACAATTTTCGTGGCACGTATGGGAGTATTGAGCAAGAAATTTATGAGCAAGTAAATATTGTTAATTCACTCCTTAACCGACATCATTTATTGTTTTTTTTTCAACCCTTTAAACTCGCCCGGTATTCCCTGCCTCAACCGTGCTGACCAGTCACGTGATTTCAGGAATTCCGGTCGTAATATATCATATTAATGTGATCCAAACGGCTTAGCCCCCCAGAAAGACAAATTGTCTCTCTTGCTTTTGCTCTAGTTTTTACCTGCCTTCGCCGCACATATCGTCTGCATGATCGGCAGGCCAGTTTGCCCCATGTTATGGCCAGTATCAACTGTATTCCAACTGGCACATGAGAAATTATCCCAATCCAGGGGTGGATATTCACATTCATTCCGCAATCCCAAATCTTCTCCCACCAGCTCCGGTTCTGCAGTTCTGTGCCCGTATCTTTATCTATCTTTTTGATTTTTTTCTGCAGTTGGTGGTAGAGTTTTACAGATTGGCACACCCTGAGCCCTTAGTAACTCGGCCAGGTGTGGGATGGGGACTGGTTCTGGTTCCTCGTAATCCTGTAGGTGGTCATGGAGGTAATCAGTAACGTTGATGGTCTCAGTACCTCTACGCTGAACCTGGATAACTCAGACTTGCCCGAAGGACGTAAAGCAAAAATTAGGAAACGGGATAGGGCATTGTGGATTATTGTAGCGGTATGAACTTTCTGTGGTGGAAACGCAATATTTCCCTTTACCTCCGTATCCTGTTCTTGCGAAATGCATGGGGGCAGGTATGATTTCAACCGTCTGTTGGATTAAACCCACATTCATCCAATTCTCCCTGTCTCACTGGGTGTGGGCATACTGTTATGTCTCCCCTCTGCTTGCATTCCGTAAGGTAAATGCCATATAGTGGATTGTTCCTGAGTATGGCAGTGGTTTCAGTTAAATAGTAACGGAGGGAGGTGTTAGCCCGTACGACCCCAATATTTTCCAACTGGTTGTGGGGAACATGAGTCCCATGTTACTGTGGGGATCATCAGGACTACCCCCACTCCGGTATCTTTGCCCAATTCGCAGTTTGGGATCACTGGATATACTCTGGTGAGCCCTTTCAGAGTACAATTGTCCAGTTTCCCTTTCCTCTCTGCTAACCGAACTAAATGTGGGGCGTCTATCCAATCGGGCCCCTCCCCCCTTTGGATCTGATCGAAATTGTCCCACCATCCATAAGCCTTAAGCGTGGCAGAGTTGTCCCTGCCTTCGCTTTCTGGCATCTTCGTTTCCTCTATCTATGAGGTGATTGATGGACTTGGCATGGGCCTCTAATATCGTAATTCCATCCAATTGTATTCCCATGCCCTCTTCTCCTATTGGCCTGATCCGCCTGATTTTCCTCGGCTCTCTCTAAGAGTTCCTTCATTACTCCTTTAAGTCGTTCTACCTTTTCATTTAGACGTTGTATGTCCAGTGAGTTTATGACGGAAGAAGCAGTATTGGCTCCGGTCGCAACATCGTTAACTATCCACCTTTTTGTTCTAGAAAGCTGATCCTGGCCTCGAAATTTAGTGGCACCCATGGCATCGGCAGCCTGCTGCATTACAACCTTACTTAATACACTATACATATTTCTTGCTGTTCTGTACAATATCCCGGCATTTGTATTCCGGAAATATTGATCAAGACAGGCACAATTTCATGTTTAACATTATCATATAATATTTCACCTTCGTTAAAATCACAATTCCATTCTCTGGTCCTTTAGTGATTGTCGGGCATGGCAATTTCTCGGGTTGGGTGGTAGTTAATACGGGGTGTGGTGTCGGAGGGGGAGGAAAACATCACCCACCTCCTCATAATACCCTCATAATCCCACCCCCTTTCTCTTGGTAGTCATGGGCTGACGTCCGACAGGTGGTGCACACAATATTCCGAACAGGCACCCATCAGGTTTTTTTTTGTTTCACTTCGTCGGATGCAGCTGACTCTTGTTGCATTAGTGGAGCACTGTATGCATACTTTATCTTTTCCCAAGTGGACTTGTAACCATGCATTAAAATAAGCTTTATCGCTACTCCAGTCCTTGGCTGTTGGGATACATATACCATCAGGAAAATAATACAAAGTCCCTTCGTTCATGTCGTTACGTTCCTCCTGTGTTTGCTGTCGCGTCAGTGGTGCATCAGCATTCTCGTGTGCTTGTATTAATCTCAGAGTTCCCATTATCATGAGTTCCCAGAGTCGAAGTGCCCACTGTGGTTTCATCGCTTCAGGTGTTTTAACCTGGGGATTTCAACAAAATGACCTGGTCGTCACCAGGTGTTAGTTCCTGGTCTACTCATTTCATCACCTGTATGGGCCGAAAACGTTCTATTGTTTATGGGCTGTGTCTTTTATAATCGTACCATTTCTATATCATCAAGTCCGTGTCTGTACTGCCGTCGAATTTGCATCTGAGCATGATGCGCTCGTGCCTGAGTGTTGATCCATTTGAATACCACCCAGACTCCAGTTAACATCATCATCACTCCCAGTCCCCCGAACAATCCATTCTCTAATGTGTTTCGCCATTCCTGGTATCATATGGCATACCAGGTGATCTCCATGATAGGCACTATGTCAGGCTCAGCCATCATTCCCTTGATCATATTTTTTCAGCTGGAACCATGTATTTCCATCGGCCCTGCCCTTTACCATTACTTTGTCTCCCACAACAGGCACCTTTGCCTGTTCCTCTTTCATGTCTGTGTCAATAGAATCTCCTGCCTCAGCTCATGCAGTTGCCTGCACAGCTGCTTCACAAATCTTTTAACCCTTTCTCTCGAGGTTGTTACTTCCTCACTACCTGCTACGACATACCTTGGAAGTCTCATCACCCTTCCTGTCATTAGTTCATTTGCTCTACATGTAACACATCACATCTGCACACTTACACTGGTATTCCAATGTCATGCCACATATTCGCAACTCTCAGGCGATCTTATCAAAAGATCAAATGTCAGCGGTGGGGAGAGGGGGACACTGGTAGTGTCTGTCTGAGATTTTTGCTTACCACCCCTTGCAGGGCCATGATGTCTCAGGTTATGGCCAGACTTTCAAATGTAGCTCTCTTAAAAACTCATATCTCCAAGAGAAAATTCTCAGTTGCCAGTCTTATCTACACTTTCCTGACTTTCACTGGAAAATTCAAGGCTTCTTGGAAATTAGCTGTTTGAATTCTAATTTCACCATTTGTTTATCCCCAGAATTCCTTTATTAGCTTTTGCATCAGCCAGATCTGATTGCCAATTCCCACTAATTATAATTCTATTTCATTTTGAACCCTGGAGAACCTTTACAATTAATATTCATAATTTCTTAAAACACAAATCAAACATTTCCGTTTGATTCCAGGCTTTAGTGTATATTGTTTGTGTTTTTTTAAAAAACCTTAGATGACATTTTAATTCCTTCAATAACTTGCCAAATTAAACTGGATTTTCGGAATCTCATATTATTCCAAATTCAAATAACAGTAAACTTCCCTTTGAATGCTTTAAATAACCACTCATATCAATTTAATTTTGTTTATCGATTCCAATTTCTTATGCCCAGACTTGGTGATATTGCATTTTTTTTTTATTAAAGACAGAAATGCTTGCAACTATTTCTCCTTCTCAAGCACTTTGTCTCATTGATAAAGATAGCTGCAGCAAGGTTAATTTCTTTGCTTGTCTCCAAGAGGGCGGAGCAAAGCATTCTCCACTGCGTCACTTTACGTTACCCTTTTTTTTCCTTAATCGAAAAGAACTAAACTCCACTTTAAATTCTTTTTTTGGCATCCGTAGGATTTTCAAACAACAAAATCTTTAGTAACATTATCAACTTCAAAGGAAACCATCTCCATCAGGAAAGACGGCATTTTCGATTGAACTCCAATTGCTTCCAAACTTTTAGCATCTTTTGTAAGAGATTTTTAGCCCAAGGAATTTATACGACCAAGTTGATTCCAAATTCCAGTTCACATGAATGAGTATTTGAAGTTTTCCTCAACTTACCAGGTTAGTTAACCTCAACAGTATTAAATTAATTCAGACTTATTAACTAAGAATACTTATTAACGATACACAGAACAGCATAGCACGTGCTTTTATTTACAAAAATACGTAAGTTACGTCATTTTTCCTCTTTCTTCATCTTTCCTATTAACCTTTTGTGTTTCTCTGCCAGGTGGCAGGTAAGGGACCCCTCCGGTCCACACTCGTGCCCCATCTTTTCACTGGCCATGCTTGGGTAGGATTAGAACCGTTAAAATCTACTCTCAGAGGTCCGTTTTCAACCTAGTGCAACTTGCCGTAGACCGTCTCCTGGTTAACTGTCGGGTCACAATCTGTCAGTATTTCACACAACAAGCTTATGATATATATACGCATATATATATTCCAAACCCTTCTCGACAGTGCCCTACGTATCTTAGCGAACTACCTACCACCGTTTGACCATTGGTCAGATCCTGTTCACAAACTTGGCATTCATCGGTCACAAAACACCACCTGGCCCCTGGATAAGCTTTAAAGATACTCACCCGGTATTCCTGATGGCATCAAACGACCGCCGAATCCTGTTCTTAAGTTCGGGATCAGGCTCCAGCCAACTCCCCCTTGGCCCCTTGGTTCCGTTCGCCCACATGATCCTGGCCGTCACATGGGACTCAGTCCTCTTAATTCAGGCTCAGGCTGGGTGATTGGGATATCGGGGTTGCAGAAGAGCTGACTTACACCTGATCCTGCCGACGACGGCAATTGTTAGCGGGAATGAATCTAGAAGAATCACTCGACACTCAGGTCTGCTCCAATATCAAACAGTTTATTGAGTTACGCCAGCGGGTTGTCCAGATGCCTCTCCACCAAACAAAGGAAAATCATCAATACTTATATATTTTCAAACGGTTACTCAGCCCATCCTGGCTGGACATGGTCCAATCACAATGATTATAGATCATATACATTGATTATTAGAGCCAATAGAAGTGGTTCCTAGGCATGGAGGGACTGCACAACCGGCCCATAAACAGATAGGGGATTACTCATGATGTTTTCCATTCCCGCTTATCCATTATCCTTGGTTCTCATGTACGTGTACCACCTCGTTACAGGCTGGTACCTTTGTCAGCATTCCACAAGGACATCTGCTTTCCATTTAATGAGTCTTTGTTTGAATTTATGTTACTCAGCTCCTGTGTGGAATGTTGTCAAATTGGCTAAGCCCCATGATGCCTTGCAACATCTTCATTGCTCACTGAGATTATACGTTACTGGTTACTCAAATAACATTTAAACAGTATAATATTTACTGCATGTGCCTCTGCACTTGGGAATATCCTACAACAGTCACAATCGCCAGCAAGTTCACTGAAAGCGAGAGAAAAGAGTTTTAGCATTAGACCATCCCAAGAACCGGTCACAGTCCCTGTCCCTTGGCACTAATGTCAGACTTGACATTAACCTTTGTTAATTGTAACTAGTTCTGTACATAAAACTGATTTGGGGTTGCAAAGAGGATAATTCAAATTAACAAAGCACCGTTAATGAATTGAATTTTACAGAAATTGAATTAAATAAGTGATTGAGGGGGAAAAAAATCTAAGAATGTCGTATATTCTAATAAAGTAACAATAAAGGGAGTTACACCAGTAAAGGATTACATGAAGGAGGAACAGAACAAGGCAAGAGTAACATGAGAATCCAGATGGGTGGAACTGCTCTCAACTTGTTCCATCTTACCGATCTAATCGCAGCCAGAGAATTGCCTGCAATGGTTTCTCTTCCTGGGCCAGCACTGTTACCTGTGGTGTCTCCCAAGGATCTATATTTTACCCGCTTCCATTTTTCATCAGCATGCTGCACCTCATCAACATCATGCCAAATACAGCATCACTTTCCACATTTCTGTCGACTGCACCTGGCTCTGCATTACCATATGAATCTCTTTCAACTCCTCCACAGCCTCTGGGTTATCAGACTGCTTGTCTGACATCCATGATGAAGACACAATTCCTCCAGTTATATATTGGGAAGAGTAAAGCCGTTGTGTTCTTCCCTTAACACAAACTCTGTGCCCCGGCCATCAAATCCAACCCCCTCGCTGGCAACTGTCTGAGGTTGAACGAAACTGTTTGCAAGATCAATGTCGTATTTGACCCTGAGATGAGGTTCAGAGCACCTTTCCGAACCGTCATTAAGACCACTTATTTCAACCTCTGTCCAATATCTAACTCCGCCCCTGCCTCAACTCATCTGCTGCTGAAATGTTCATCCATACCATTGTTATTTGCAGACTTGACTATCCCAATGCACCCTTGTCTGGCCTCTCACATTCTTCCTTTCATAAACTTGAAGTCATCCAAATCTCTGCGACCTTTGTCTTAACTGACACCAAGTCCCGTTTCCCTATCACACATGTGGTCGCTATCCTACATTGGCTCCCTGACAAGCAGGGTCTCCATTTTAAAAACGTCATCCTTGTTTTAAATTCCCTCGATTGTCTCGCCCCTCCTTATCTCTGTAACCTCCTCAGCTCTAAAATCTTCCGAGATATCTACTGTCCTCTAGTTCTGGCCTCGTGAGCATCCTTGATATTAATTGCTCCTCATTTGGTGGCCGTTCATGCATCTGACTGGGTCCTAAGCTGTGCGATTCCCTCCTGAAACTTCTCCTCCCTTTCCTACATGACGATATTCCTTAAAGCCTACCATTATTTCCTTATGAATCTTGGTGTCACATTTTGCTCTACACTGCTCCTGTGAAGTGTCCTGTGCCTTTTATTACGTTAAAGGCGCAATATGAATCCAAGTGCCACATCAAAGGAAATAAAATATCATGGTGTCGGGGGTAACATTTTGGCAAGGATAGAAGATTGGCTAGCTAACAGGAAGCAAAGAGTAGGCATAAATAGGTCATTTTCTGGTTGACAAGATGTGGTGTCACTCAGGGATCCGTGATGGGGCCTCAAAGTTTTACAATTTATAAAAATGACTTGGATAAAGGAACCGAAGGTATGTTAGTTAAATCTGCTGATGATACAGAGATAGGTAGGAAAGTAAGATGTGAAGAGAATATAAGGAAGCTACAAAGGGATATAGATAGGTAAAGTGAGTGGGCAAAGATCTGGAAAATGGAATATCAGAACAAAAACCTAAGATTTCCCATTTTGGCAAGAAGCATATAAAATAAGCATATATCAACACGGTGAGAGATTACAGGGATTTGAGATGCAGAGGGATCTGCGTACCCTAGTGCATGAATCGCGAATGTTTAGTATGCAGCTGCAGCAAGTAATTAGCAAAGTTTATAGAATGTTATCTTTTATTTTGAAGTCGAATTGAATGCAAATTTATGGAAGAAATACTTCAGTAACACAGGGCATTGGCGAGACCACAGCTGGAGTACTTATTTATGGAACGGTGCAAATGCTTTGGAGAAAGATCAGAGCAAGTTCACTAGATTAATACCTGGAATTGGCGGGTTGTCAAATGAGGAAAGGTTGGACAGGCTAGGCTGGTATCCACTGGACTTCAGAAGAGTAAGAGGTGACTTGATTGAAACAGATAAGATTCTGAGGGGTTTTCACAGGGTGTAAGTGAAAAGGATGTTTCCTCTTATGTAAGAATCGAGAACAAGGGATCACTGTTTAAAAATAAAGGGACCACCCATTTGGGACAGATATGAGGAGATATTGTTCCCTCAGAGGGTTGTGAGTCTTTGGAAGTCTCTTCCTCAAAAGGCTGTGGAAACAGAATGTTTGAATATTTTTAAGGCAGATATATGTAGATACTTGGTAAACAAGGAGGTGAAAGGTTATTGGGCGTAGACAGGAATACGGAGTGGAGGTTACAATTAGATCAACCATGATCTTATTGAATAGGGGAGCAGGTTTGAGGGGCCGAGTGGCCTATTCCTCATTCATATCTTCGTATGTGAAGCAACACGTCAGTGGATGGTGTTTGACTCCAAAAATGATCACGGGATTACAAAATCTTATAACAGAGAACACACACCGTCCTGACTTAGAACTATATCGTCGTTCCTTCACCAACGCAGGATCAGAATCCTGGAACTCCCTTCCTAACAGCACTGAGAGTGCGTCTATTCCACATGGAGTGCAGTGGTTCAAGAATGCAGCTCACCACCACCTACTCAAGGTCAATCAGGTAAAATCAGTAAATCCTGGCCTAGCCAGCGATGCCCACATCCCATGAATGAATACAAAAGGAGGCTATTTGGTCAACGTGACTGTATAGGCCCTGTGAAAGAACTGTTCAATTAGTCTCACTCCCTTTCCCTTACCCCATCATCCTGTGAATGTCATGTATGCACCCAGTTCATTTTATCATAGTTATTATTGAACCTGCTTCTACCTCCCTTCCATACAGGACATTCCAACTGGAAGATAGCTCACATCAAATATTCTACTCGTGTATATGAAATATCCCTTCTTGTCCATAAGCATCGCGAATCTTTGCCCTCTGGTTACTGATCTCTGGCCAGTGGAAACAGTATCTGTTTATTTATGCAGTGATACAACCATAGGAATATTAGGAAAGTAGCAGGAGTAGACCATAACACCCTTCGAGGCTGGGCCACCATTGAATATGATCATGGCTGATCCTCGGCATCAACTCCACTTTCTCACCCTCTCCCACTCCCTTGCTCCCCTAAGGGACCAAAATTCTGTCTAGCTCGTCCTTAAATATATGCAATGATGCAGCATCCACTCCTCTGTGGGGTAGAGAATTCCAAAGGTTCACCGACCTTTGAGTGAAGAAATTGCTGCGCATCGAACTCCTAAATGATCGGCGCCTTATCCTGAGACATTGACCCCGTGATGTAGATTCCCCAGTCAGAGGCAACCACCTCTGTGTCTCCGCTGTCAAGCCCATTTAGAAGCAAAAATACCCCTAATTCTAAGCAGTTCTATTACTTATTCCCTTATCCTTCTCAGTTTTGAGGGAAACAGAACGAGTTCATCTACTCTTCTTACGTGCATGAAGTACTTCCTCCGGAGCACCATGCTAGTACAGACCTCGGTGTGTCCTCCTGGGCCATGAAATCCTTTCCCAATTGTGGTGCCAAGAAATGGACACAATATTCCAGCTGACGCCGAACCAATGAGTTATAAACATGTAGCATAACTTATTTGCATTTCTACAGTCGGCCTCTATTTTGAAGCCAAGCAACCATCGAGTTATGGATTCAGAAAATAATTGCAGCACCGAAGGAGGCCATCAGGCCCATCGAGTCCGCGTTGTCTCCATTCAAGGGCAACTCAGCTAGACCCACTCCCCTACCCTTTCTCGGTAGCTCTGTATTTTTTCCTTTTTAGATGCTATTCCAATACCCTTTTGAAACCATCATTGAATCTGCCTCCACCATCCTCTCAGGCAACGCATTCCTAATTCTAACTCTTCACGGCATAAAAAAAAGCTTTCTTTATGTCGACTTTGGTTCTTTTGCTCTTCACATCATACCAGTATCCTTTGGTTCGTGATGCTTCCATCCATGAGAATAGTTTTTCTGCATCTACAAAGACTAGACCCCTTCATCCTTTTCAACGTGTCTTTCAAATTTCTTCTCGACTTTCTCTACACTAATATGAACCACCAGAGCTCTTCCAATTTTTCCAAGTGATGGAAATCCCCCATCTCTGGAATGATTTGAGCAAATCTGTTCTGCATCCTCTATCAATACTTCACAATCTTCCAAACTTGTGGTGCCCAGACATAGTACTCCAGTTGAAGCCCAACCTGTGCCTTCTAAATGTTGACCATAACTGCCTTGATTTCGTCCTCTATGCTGGTATGCATAAAGACGAGGGTATTGTATGACATTGTAACCGCTTTCTTATTCTACACTGCCATGTTCAATAATTTTTGCACATATACCACAGATCTCTGTGCTCCTGCACACCCTTTAGAATGCATATTTTATTTTATATTTCCTGTCCTCGTTCTTCCTATGGAAATGTATCACATCGCACTTCTTGGCATTAAATTTCATCTACTACCTGTCTTCCCAGTCTTGCAGCCTGTCTCTCTCCTCTTCAAGTCTATCACTATCGTCCTCACAGTTCACAGTAGTTCTGAGTTTTGAGGTATGTGCAAGTTTTGAAACTGTGCTCTGCTCAACCAAGTATGCATCATTGATAAAAGAATGAAGAAAAGCAGTGTTCCTTTTCCTGAACCTTGGGAAACCCAACTGTCTAACCTTCCTCCAGTCCTAAAGGCAATGGTTCACCATGACTCTCTGTTTCCTGTCACTCCGCTAACATGGTGTCCATGCTTCCACTTTATCTTTTATCCTATGGAATGTAACTTAACTGGCGAACTTATTATGTGGCACCTTATAAAACGTCTTTTGGAAGTCCATGTATATAATATCAACCACTTCACCTTGATCAAACTGCGCTGTCAGCTCATCAAAAAAAATCGTGTCAGTTAAGCATGATTTGCCTTTAACAAATCAGTGCTATATTTCCCAAATTAAATCAGACTTTTCCAAGAGGGTGTTAACTTTATGCGGGTCTGTCACTCCTCACAGCATTTCGACATCTGAGGTAAAGTTACTGGCCTGTAGTTGTTGGGTTTACCCTGACACCTTTCTTATGAAAGGGTGTAACATTTCTCGGCAGTTTCTGCAATTATTTCCCACAGTATCCTCTGATGTATCCCATCCGGATCCGATGACTACCACTTTCAGAAAAGCCGGCCGATCTAATATCTTGTCTTTATCAGTTTTTCACCCATCCAGTGTTTCACCGACCGTGCTCTTTCACTGTGACGTTTACACCATCTGCTTCCTTGGTAAAGACAGATGCAAAGTGCTCATTTAATACTTGAACCATGTGGTCTCCCTGCACAATTGGATCCAGATTTTGTTCCATAATCTGCCGCACCCCTCCGCTCACTATATGAATTCCTTTAGACGACTTTTGGGTTAACTTTTATGTTATCTGCCAGTTTCTTCACAACCTTTATCTTCGCCTCTCTGATTTCATTTTTCACTTCCCCTCTGATCTTTCTATATTTAGCCTGTTTCTCACTTCTATTATCGACCTCATATCTGCCACACCCACCCTATTTCTGCTTCATCTTCTCTCTATCTATTTCGTTATCCAGAAGCTCTGTTTTTCGTCACCTAGCCTTTATCCTTGTGGGAATGTACCTCGACTGTACTCGAACCATCTCCTCTTTAAAGGCAGCTCTTTGCTCTGTTACAGGTTTGCCTTCCAATCTCTGATTCTGATTAAGAAAATTCTCCTGAAAGCTTCAGAAACTCTTCCTCCTCTCTGCCCTTTCCATTATTACGATCCCAGTCGATGCTAGGACAAATAATGCCCCCCTCTATAATACATTTCCATTTTTTTAACCCTCGTTGACTTCCCTGCAAAGTTAGCCATCTATATCTTTCGAACTAGTTGCTGTTCTATGGAATGCACGTTGTAGTATAATGTTTTCTCCACTGTTTATTAAATCTAATCATACGGACTCGAGGAATGCAATAGCAATAAATATTTATAAACAACGTTTTTGATCCATGTGCGTGATGTGACCATCTCTGGCTAGGTCAGCATTTATTGCTCATCCGAATTTTCCCTTCAGGACACATTTTAAGAATCAACCACATTGCTGTTGGTCTGGAGTCACATGGTGGCCCGATCAGATGAGGACAACAGATTTCCTTCCCTAAAGGGCATTAGTGAACCAGATGGTTTTTTACAACAATCGACAATGGTTTCATGGTCATCATGAGACCGGCCGTTTAACTGCAGATTTATTGATTGCATTCAAATTTTACTATCTGCCGTGGTGGGATGCGAACCCATGCCCCCAGAGCATTAAATTGGGCTTTGGGCTACCAGTTCAGTGACATTACCACTATACGCCACCACCTCCCCAAACTTAACAAGCTTCCACTGTCTTTGCCATGGTTTTTTTGTATGTGAAAACGTAGATTTTTGTTTCTGCACCCATTAAAATAGCATCAGTTTATATTGCTTCCCGGCATTCTTCCTCCCAATATACCTCACCTCGCCACTCTGTGTGACACTTTTCAACCCTATGCTGTCTGCCCAGCTTACCATCTCCACATTATCATTAAATCTGCTTCTGTCCTCATCGCTGTTATCCACATTTTCGAGTTAAGTGTTATCTGAAAACTTTGAAGTGATATCATTTATACCCATATACAGGTCATTGATGCATATAAAAAAGACCAATGGTCCTAATATAGCCCCCTGGATAATACAACTGCATACTCCCCTTCAGTCTGGAAAATAAAACAACCATTCACCACTAGTCTCTGCTTTCCACCTTTCAGGCATGCCACATGAACGGTTCCATTGTCCGTTTCAAACAAAGTCCATCAAAACTGCGAACAAGTCCGCGAGATGGTGCTTTAGAAAATGCCATTTGAATGTCCAAGTACACTACAGAAACCACATATCTTTATCAACCCTCTGTTACTCCATTAAATACCTCATTCAATGCTGTCAGACATGATATGCTTTTAATATAGGTTTCAACTGAAGGGGGAGGGTGAACAGCCAGTTGTCGTTGTGCACATAGGCACCAATGATATATATAAAAAACGGGATGAGGTCCTACAAGCAGAATTTAGGGTGTTAGGAGCCAAGTTAAAAAGTAGGACCTCAGACGTAGTAATCTCAGGATTGCTACCAGTGCTACGTGAGAGTCAGAGTAGAAATGAAAGAATAGTCAGGATGAATGCGTGGCTTGAGAGATGGTGCAGGAGGGAGGGGTACAGATTTTTGGGACATTGGGACCGATTCTGGGGGAGGTGGGACTATTACAAATTGGACGGTCTGCACCTGGGCCGGACTGGAACCAATGTCCTTGGGGCTGCTTTTGCTAACGCTGTTGGGGAGGGTTTAAACTAATGTGGCAGGGGGATGGGAACAAAATGAGGAGGTCAGTGGGCAGTAAGGAGGTAGTAACTAAAGGCTGTAAGGAACTAGATAATGAAGTCAGCGTGACTAATGGGAAGAGTAGGCAGGGAGCAGATGATGAACGCAAAGGGACTGGTGGTCTGAGGTGCATTTGTTTTAATGCAAGAAGTGTAGTAGGTAAGGCAGATGAACTTAGGGCTTGGATTAGTACCTGGGAGTATGATGTTATTGCTATGACGGAGACTTGGTTGCGGGAAGGGCATGATTGGCAACTAAATATCCCAGGATATCGATGCTTCAGGCGGGATAGAGAGGGTGACAAAAGGGGTAGAGGAGTTGCATTACTGGTCCAAGAGGATATCACAGCTGTGCTAAAGGAGGGCACTATGGAGGACGCGAGCAGTGAGGCAATATGGGCAGAACTCAGAAATAGGAAGGATGCGGTAACAATGTTGGGGCTGTACTACAGGCCTCCCAACAGCGAGCGTGAGATAGAGGTACAAATATGTAAACAGATTATGGAAAGATGTAGGAGCAACAGGGTGGTGGTGATAGGAAATTTTAATTTTCCCAACATTGACTGGGATTCACTAAGTGTTAGAGGTCCAGACGGAGCAGAATTTGTAAGGAGCATCCAGGAGGGTTTTCTAGAGCGGTATGTAAATAGTCCAACTCGGGAAGGGGCCATACTGGACCTGGTGTTGGGGAATGAGCCCGGCCAGGTGGCTGAAGTTTCAGTCGGGGACTACTTTTGGAATAGTGATCACAATTCCGTAAGTTTTAGAATACTCATGGACAAAGATGAGAGTGGTCCTAAAGGAAGAGTGCTAAATTGGGGGAAGGCCAACGAGACCAAAATTCGGCAGGAGCTGGGGAATGTAGATTGGGAGCAGCTGTTAGAAGGTAAATCAACACTTGATATGTGGGAGTCTTTTAAAGAGAGGTTGATAAGCGTGCAGGAGAGACATGTTCCTGTGAAAATGAGGGATATAAATGGCAAGATTAGGGAACCATGGATGACAGGTGAAATTGTGAGACTAGCTAAGAGGGAAAAGGAAGCATATAGAAGGTCTAGGATGCTGAAGAAAGACGAAGCTTTGAAAGAATATAGGGAATGTAGGGCCAATCTGAAACGAGGAATTAAGAGGGCTAAAAGGGGTCATGAAATAGCTTTAGCAAACAGGGTTAAGGAAAATCCCAAAGCCTTTTATTCATATCTAAGGAGCAAGAGGGTAACTAGAGAAAGGATTGGCCCACTCAAGGAAATTGGTGGAAAGTTATGTGTGGAGTCAGAGAAAATGGGTGAGATCCTAAACGAGTACTTTGCATCGGTATTCACCGAGGAGCGGGACATGGCGGATGTTGAGGTTCGGGACAGATGTTTGATTACTCTAGGTCAAGTCGACATAAGGAGGGAGGAAGTGTTGGGTACTATCTCAGGCAATAAGGTGGACAAGTCACCAGTTCCGGATGGGATCTATCACAGGTTACTGAGAGAAGCGAGAGAGGAAATAGCTGGGGCCTTAACAGATATCTTTGCAGCATCCTTAAACACGGGTGAGGTCCCGGAAGACTGGATAATTGCTAATGTTGTCCCCTTGTTTAAGAAGGGTAGCAGGGAAAATCCAGGTAATTATAGACCGGTGAGCCTGACGTCAGTGGTAGGGAAGCTGCTGGAGAAGATACTGAGGGATAGGATCTATTCCCATTTGGTAGAAAATGGGCTTATCAGTGATAGGCAACATGGTTTGGTGCAGGGAAGGACATGTCTTACCAACTTAATAGAATTCTTTGAGAAAGTGACAAAGTTGATTGATGAGGGAAGGGCTGTAGATGTCATATACATGGACTTCAGTAAGGCGTTTGATAAGGTTCCCCATGGTAGGCTGATGGAGAAAGTGAAGGGGCATGGGGTCCAGGGTGTACTAGCTAGATGGATAAAGAACTGGCTGGGCAACAGGAGACAGAGAGTAGCAGTGGAAGGGAGTTTCTCTGAATGGAGACGTGTGAGCAGTGGTGCTCCACAGGGAACCGTGCTGGGACCACTGTTTTATGTGATATACATTAATGATTTGGAGGAAAGTATAGGTGGTCTGATTAGCAAGTTTGCAGACGAGACTAATATTGGTGGAGTCGCAGATATTGAAGGGGACTGTCAGAGAATGCAGCAGAATATAGATAGATTGGAGATTTGGGCAGATAAATGGCAGATGGAGTTCAATCAGGGCAAATGCGAGGTGATGCATTTTGGAAGATCCAATTCAAGAGTGAACTGTACTGTAAATGGAAAAGTACTGGGGAAAATTGATGTGCAGAGAGATTTGGGTGTTCAGGTCCATTGTTCCCTGAAAGTGACAACGCAGGTCAATAGAGTGGTCAAGAAGGCATACGGCATGCTTTCCTTCATCGGACGGGGTATTGAGTAATATGGTTGGCAGGTCATGTTACAGTTGTATAAGACTTTGGTTCGGCCACATTTGGAATACTGCGTGCAGTTCTGGTCGCCACATTTCCAAAAGGATGCAGATGCTTTGGAGAAGGTGCAGAGGAGGTTCACCAGGATGCTGCCTGGTATGCAGGGCGCTAGCTATGAAGAGAGGTTGAGTAGATTTGGATTATTTTCATTAGGAAGACGGAGGTTGAGGGGGGACCTGATTGAGGTGTACAAAATCATGAGAGGTATAGACAGGGTGGATAGCAAGAAGCTTTTTCCCAGAGTGGCGGATTCAATTACTAGGGGTCACGAGTTCAAAGTGAGAGGGGAAAAGTTTAGGGTGTATATGTGTGGAAAGTTCTTTACGCAGAGGGTGTGGGTGCCTGGAACGCGTTGCCAGCGGAGGTGGTAATCTTCTTTTGAGATGTATCTAGACAGATGCATGAATGGGCAGGAAGCAAAGAGATACAGACCCTTAGAAATAGGCGACATGTTTAGATAGAGGATCTGGATCGGCGCAGGCTTGGAGGGCCGAAGGGCCTGTTCCAGTGCTGTAATTTTCTTTGTTCTTTGTTCTTTGTTTCAGTCCAAATCATCATCATGTTGACTAAGTATTGGGGAGACGGTGATGTATTGGTAATATCACTGAACTAGTAATTCTGGTGCCCAGGGTAGTGCCCTGGGCATACTGGTTTAAATCCCACTCGGTCAGCTGGTGGAATTTAAATTAAATCATCAAATAATTAATAAAGATCTGGAATTTAAAAATAAGTAGTCTCAATTATGATGCCATAAAATCATCATCTAATGTTGTTGCAACTCATTTGATTCCCTAATATCCTTTGGGGAAGTAATTCTGTCCTCATTACCTGATCTGGTGATTCCAGACACAGAGCAATGTACTTGACTCCGAACTGCTCTCTGAAATGGCCAATCAAGGCATTCACTTGTCAGGTGCGAGTAGTGATGGACAGAAAATGCTGGCATTTCCCGCATCCCATAAAACACATATTTTATAAAAACGATGTTAACATAGCTCCAGAGTCTGCTTGAGACAGTACTCAATTGGACGGAGGTGCTGCCGGAGTCCTGTTCAACTCTTGCTGAAATTCAGCTGCAATAATAGGTATCAGTAACGAAATTTCACGCAACATGGGGACACCGTTTGGATCAGTAAAGGTGTCAGCGAGATAAGGTTGGGCATCATTAGCCTGCATGGTGAAAGCTAGCTATTTTTTCACCCTCGAAGACAACCTCAAAATGGTGCAGGAAAGAGCAGCAATTGGCCAAATACCTTTCATTGGATGTGAACAGAGGTATCAAGTCATTAATATCAATGCAGAGTCGAGTGAGGGAAGAGTAGAATCTGGGGACAGCAATTAACAACAGATGCAAAGCAGAGAAGACAAGCTTGTAAAGGAAAGAGTGCTGAATGGTGCTGAAAGTGATAGCTATATCAAGGAGGATGAGGAGTGATTCATAATAATGCCTGGCTAACTGACCCGAGGCCGACTAGACACTACTACGTGTGTGGGATTCGGGTCGGGTTGGCACTCTTGTGAGTCCAGCATTCGGGCTCGGGTTGGGTCGGGTTGGACGGTGCTGCCACCGGGAAATAATCTTCAGTTCAATATTAGAGTCAAGGCAGGAAACATGCAGTCCGGAATCCGCACTCTGCAGTGAGGGATTGAACATTTCTATAACGCCATCGTGCTCATGGTGTCACAAGCAGAGGTGATTCTACACTACAGTACAGTACACTATGGATGTAAAATAAATGTTTGCTGCTGGTGCATGTTCACCAGGGGTAAGCCCAGTAGCCGGAAAAGGTAAATCTCCCTTTGGAAACATTTCAATGTTGTTGTTTCCCGCAATAGTAAAGGTTCAATCAGATTTGTACAATGCATATCTTGCAAACTTCAGCTGAAATATGACTGCAAAAAGATGGGAAATTCATCTTTGCAGCGGCACACTTAAGAAGGTTATATTCCACCTGCAGAAGGGCCAAGTCAGTCAGAACTAACTTTGGTTTCACAGACAAGTGAAAAAAAACATACGCTCACAAGAAATCTGAAATTTCAGACAAATTCGTGAGTCTCTGTTGCAAGGATATTTGACCTGTCCAAACTGTCTCCGGTGAAGTGTTTGTGGAGTTAGCACAAGAGCTTATCATGTAGGTGCTACATACGGTCGAATATCAGCAGCTAGTGTGTTACCAAATCCAAGTACAGTTTCAAGAAGGTGCCGAGGAAAAGAGAAAATAACTAATTTCTCAGATTACTGACATAATAAAGGATGTATATGTGAGAATGACAACTGACATGTGGATGGATGACGACCGTAAAATCCATTATATGTCGATAAGCTGTCATTAGATTTTCAACTTAATGCCAAAGATTCAACAACAACAATTTTTTACCAGAGGATGCCAAAACTGGCGAAAACATCAGGCATGAGACTTTAAAGCTGCTAGTGAATACTTTTGGAATGGACCAAGCAAACTGAATGAATTAGTCTTGGTGACAGATGAAGGCGCTAACATAATGCTTGCTCTTGGATCATATCAACGTCTGGATTGTCAGGATCATGTACATAACACGCTCCTTCGACATTCACTTGATCCAAAGGAATTAGCTTCCGATGCGCCGTATGTTGCAGAACCTATACATCATGCCAAAGCCTTTGTCACATACGTTAAACAGTCTGGTCTTGCTGCACAGTTGTATAAAACTGTAAATCCAATGAGAGAAACGAGGTACAGTACTGTGTGTCTGCCACTGAATTCAATTCAGGATATTTATCATGAGCTGCACGAGACACTGTAACAACGTGGGGAAAGCTACAGGCTAGAAAACATTTCCCCCGATGTCTTGCACTTTTTGGTGGATTTCCTCCGACCATTTTATGAAACTCTCAGGGAACTCGATTGAGACCAGTATCCTGCATTGAACCTGGTAATTCCGTGGGTTGAGAAACCTAAACGACTCTGTATGCCAGTTCCTTAAGATACTCCAATGCAAGCAGTTGTCAGGCAACGGCACAGGGATTGTTTGTGAAGAACGTTGAAGTAAATGACGAGCACAAGCTAGCGACATTTCTCTGGCCGAAATTGAATCAGCTCCGAGTATTGTCCAGCCATGATAGGGATGACGTTTGTTCTGAAGAGTTCAGACGTATCAACAACTTTAAAACAGAAGACGCTGTGAAGAAAACTAAAGTGACTGACAATGAACCTACAGCTGCCAAAAAAGCAATGACCGAATTTGTTGAATGAGAGAATATTCATGAAGAAATGGACACAAATGATGAAGTGCGGCACTCCACAACACAGAGGTCTGCTGTTTTGGCAATGGCAAACGAGTGTGATCTGTTGGGCTGGTGGAAGGAACACAGTGTTACATACTCTAAATTGGCCAGGCTGGCTAGAAGTATTCTTTGCATTACAGCGAGCTGCAGCAGCATTGAGAGGAACTTCAGCATCGCTGGAAGAACAATGGACAAGCGGAGGACTGGCCTTGAGCCTTCCACTGTTGACTCTATTCTTCTTTTTACCTGACAATTTATAAGACTTTTTGGTCTTTTGTTTTCTTTTTTGCTATGACTGTAACTGACTACTAAAGTAAGTGTTCACCTAACTGTCGATTGGGTGATTCGTTGGAGTAGGCTATATGTTTTCTTTTTAATATACTTTTACGTGTTTTGTTTCTGTTTTATCTGGTTATTATCACAGTGCTATTTGTGTGAGCTTGCTCTGGGCAATGACTGCTGCGTTTCCTACTTGACAACAGTGACGATAATTCACAAAGACCTTCATTGGGTGGAAAGTGGTTTGGGACATCATGAGGTTGTAAAAGGTGCGAGAGAAGAGCAAGTCTTTCTCTGCAGAGAGAAAATGCATAATTTCATGAGAAGACTGCTTAAAAATCATGTTGGAATCAAGACGCTGCTTGAAAGACTCAGAAGAGACAGCTGACATTTCTGACAGAAAAGAGAAATGCCATGTGTATTTGAAAGTTATCTGCAAAAACGTAGTTTGGCTCCTTAACTTTTTGTACGCAAGGGATTGGAGTACAGATGTTGAATAAATACATAACTGTTGTGAGATTATTTGTTTTGCATTTTAATACTTCACATCAGGGCTTCTGGGAAGCTTTATCTCTTCGAAGACTGAACTGTGATCTTGCAGAGGAACACGAGAGTCCAGTGTGTAAAAGCAATTAACAAGCAGTGCTTGCTGATTGTTTATCTGCCAGTGCCACAAAAACTTACAAAGATCTCAAAGGATAGATGAAAACAGTGAAAGCTTTGTGTTGGAGAATTTTCTGAGCTTCGCTAATTATTTCTTAACTTTGTAAAAATAGAGAAACAGGACGCAGCTTGTAGCTAACCTAACCAATGATCAGGAAATGTAGACAGAGCAACTGACCACAATTATCTGGCTTAGGAATGGACAGAGCTCATGATGGATTTTGGGGAAGTGAAAGCAGACTGTTCGTTACTGACTCTTCCGCTTTTATCATGTTTGTGCAACCTAGCCAGAAGTAACGGCCAAATATAGTACCTGGAGTGTGTACGTTAAATAGGGAACAATAGCTTGTTATGCTCGAACTAACGCTCTACTGACCTCGGACATTGCAAAGGGCACAGAGCTGCAGGTGGTCTTGTGGTTGTCCTGTGGTTTATGCTTAATTGTGAAACTGCTAGCTCTGCTTCTTTTATACTATATAAGTCCACGACGATTTGTAGCTGGCGGGAGTTGCGCTGGACCGCAATTTGGTAAGGTGTGCTCCCCCATGATATCATGCAATAAAAAGTTTGTTCTCAACGTCTGAGTCCGGAGAATTTGTTCAACAATTGGGCACAATCTGGCTTTTCTTCAACACTTTGGAAGGTTGAGATTCACGCATGACATCAAATAATCTACAGTAAGGACTTTTTTAATTAATGCAAACTTTTATGTAATGTTGTTTTAAATGTTAATGCGACAAATAGTTCAACATACTTCGTCAGCATTAATATATCTGTTATCCTTTTTTGCTTTCTAGGCTATTCGAGGTTCTTTCCATTATGTGTATGCTGATGAATCAGAAGTCTTCAATCAAACAGTACTGTAGATCTGCAGATTGGTAGATTAAAGATCAGACAGCACCGGGAATCTGCAGAATTGTACATTAACAATCAAACAGCACTGGGAAACTCTGAAGTCTGAACTGCCATTTTTCCAATCAATCGATCTTTCCTTTCACCGAAATTTGGCTTCCAGTCCAATCTCTCTGAATTAAATTCACCGAACTTAGAAATAGCAGTAAGAAAATCATAATTGGCCTCCATGTTGCTCATGGTCAAATCTTCATGGTCTTGCAGCACCCCCCTCCCCTCTCCCGCCCACCAGCACTCCAGATCTCTACAGTCCTTCAATCCTTCGAAAATTGTGTTGACGGAAAAATGGAGGGGGTATTGAAATGACTAGGTTTGTATCCCTGATCATTATCCAATGAACTCGGCCACAAAGCGCTCATTTATGAAAGTTAGGGACGGGGGGCGTTGCTTGCTGGTGACGCAATCAGGATCAGATTCCCCATAACTCCAGCTGCAGGAATAGTTTGCTGCCGGAATGGATGAACCAGATCACAACATTTGGACAAGGTAGTGAACTATAACCAGCAGTCCACGCCATCACCACAACCCGTCATGCCCCCCTCCCACCCCCCCACCCCGGTCTCATGCTCACATCTCTGTCCTGGGATTGCTGCAGTGTTCCAGCGAACATCAACGCAAGCTCGAGGAACAGCATCTCATTTATCTCTTTTACCGATTAGGCACGCTACAGTCTGCCGGACTGAATAATGAGTTCAATAATTTCAGAGCATGACAGGCCCCCACTTTGAGTGCTTTGTGCTTCACAGACAATTGACACCCTCTCTGTACTAACGATTTGTCTTTCAGCACTCCATTAACATATCGGGTGACTTTGTTCCATGACCTTCTGGTCAGTTATTTTCTGTGACTGTGTCCGATCAACAACTTTTCTTCTGTAATCTCTTTCCCCGACCCCGCCTCCCCACCCCCGTTTACTTGCTTAAAGTCTTTTACATTTCTAACATTTGTCAGTTCTGAAGAAGGGTCACGGAACAGAAACGATACCTCTGCTTCTCTCTCCACAGATGCTTCCTGATCTGTTGAGTATTTCCAGCATTTCTTGTTTTTTTTACTATTTGATCACAATCACCTGTTTGATGTCATTAACTTTATACGATAGTCCGGTCGAATTGGGTGTGGGGAAAAAACAATTAAAGGACTCGGGCCCAGGGCGGTTTCCAGTTGGATGTGGTTGGGACGGGTTTCAATTTTATGCCCGAGCAAGTCTTTACAACTGGGCCATCTCTATTCAATGCATGCAGCCCCAGACTTCCTGCGAGAGAGAGTGGGAGAGCGGCGAAGAGCGAGAGAGCGAGATGGCATTTAGACACATGTAATGATGATTACTCCATCCACTCATACATTGAACTCCACACACAAGGAGGAAAAACCTCGACTCGAGCTACAGCCGATGCTTAATGAGCTGCTCTCACCCAGTCAGGGACCGAGCACCAGAAACAGAGCTGAAATATCCCACAATCCATCCCCGGTCTGTGCCGAATAAGCTGCTCTCACATGCCCTATTGCACCACCAAGTGCTAAAGCATTGCACGGGACTATTACATTTCAAGAGGCTTTTGCATTTCAGAGGATATTGCATTGAAGGCTGGCACTGCAATGCAAGGTGCTATTGCATTGCATATGACTATTGTACTGTAAGGGACGAATGCACTGAGGAGCGTTTGCACTGCAAGACGCGATTCTCTTGTAAGCAGCCGTTTCATTCACAAGTTCCGTTATGCTTAATGGCTATTGTATTTATAGGGCCGTTCCATTGCTGAATATGTTGCCTTGCAAGAGGATATTGTACTCGAGTGATCTAGCCTTTCCAGGGCATTCCCCAATGGTCGATCGCAACAAAAATGGGAACACCATGAAAAGAGGTTATCGCCTGGCAAGTGGCTATTGTATTCCATGCGACGATTACATCGCAAGAGTCCATTGCATTTCAAGTCACTATTTAACACCAAGTATTCTGGCACTACAAGGTCTCTTGCTCTGCAACGCTCTGTTGCACTGGAAGAAGAAATTTAATTGCAAGGAGCTATTGCATTGCAAATGGATGTTGCATTGCTATGGGCTATTACATGCAAGTAGTTGTTGCATTGTAAGAGGCTTTTGATCTACAAGGAGCTATAGCACATCATGCAGCTATTGTATTGCAAGTGGTTGTTGAAATGTTCAGGCTATTGCACTTCAAGAGGTAGTTGCACAGCAAAAGGCCTTTGTAATGCAAGGTGAATTACACTAGAATAGGCTTTAAATTGCAAAAGGAAGTTGCACTGCATGAGGTGCATGCATTTCAAGCCGCTATTTCACTGGAACTGGCTATTGCAAGCATCTATTGCACAACAAGTATATTTTGCGTTGCAAGTGGATATTCAATTGCGACATTATTGCAATGCAAGATGTTGTGGCATTGCGTGTGGATCCTCCACTGCAAAGTCCATTGCAATCTGAGGAGCTATTACTCTGCAAGGGCCTCGAGTATTGCAAGAGTATTTTGCATTGTTATGGTCTCAATGGGATTTTGCATTTCTTTTTTTGATTCAAACATGCAGCACTGAAACAGGCCCTTCGGCCCACCGAGTCAGTGCCGACCATTAACCACCCATTTATACTAATCCTATACTAATCCCAGATTCCTACCACATCCTCACATGTCCCTATATTCCCCTACCACCTACCTATACTAGGGGCAATCTATAATGGCCAATTTACCTATCACCCTGCAAGTCTTTTGGCTGTGGGAGGAAAGCGGAGCACCCGGAGAAAACCCACACAGACTCAGGGAGAACTTGCAAACTCAACACATGCAGTAACCAGAATTGAACCCGGGTCTCTGGAGCTGTGAGGCTGCAGTGCGAACCACTGCGCCACTGTGCCGCCCCAACTTGCTACACAATATCCTATGCAGTGTTGCAGCCCATTGTAGTGCAAAAGGCATATTGCGATGCCATAGGCTTTCACAATGCCAACACAAATTTGCACTCCCATCAAGCATATAGACCATGACAATGCAAAAATAAGCTTGTAGTGCAATAGCATTTGCAGCACAACATCCACTGGCAAAGCAATAGCCCCATGCAGTGCAATAGCCCCTTATAGAGCAAAGGCAGCATGCAATGCAATAGTCTCTAAGAGAGGTAGAGCAATAGACTGCAGAAATACAATAACCTTTTGAGCACGACAGAGAATGGCAATGCAATAGCCTCTTGCAGTGCAAAAGCTCGATGCAGTGCATTAGATCCTGATAGTACAAAAGCCATGTGCAATACAAAGAAGAAAGAACAAGAACAAAGAACAGTACAGCACAGGAACAGGCCATTCGGCCCTCCAAGCCTGCGCCGATCTTGATGCCTGCCGAAACTAACACCTTCTGCTCATCTGGGGCCTATATCCCTCTATTCTATTCCTATTCATATGTTTGTCAAGATGTCTCTTAAACGTCGCTATCGTATCTGCTTCCACCACCTCCCCTGGCAGCAAGCTCCAGGCACTCACCACCCTCTGTGTAAAAAACTTGCCTCGCACATCCCCTCTAAACTTTGACCCTCGCACCTTAAACCTATGTCCCCTAGTAACTGACTCTTCCACCCTGGGAAAAAGCTTCTGACCATCCACTCTGTCCATGCCGCTCAAAACTTTGTCAACCTCTATCATGTCGCCCCTCCACCTCCGTCGTTCTAGTGAAAACAATCCGAGTTTTTCCAACTTCTCCTCATAGCTAATGCCCTCCAGACTTGGCAACCTCCTGGTAAACCTCCTCTGTACCCTCCCCAAAGCCTCCACGCCCATCTGGTCGTGTGGGGACCAGCATTGCACGCAATATTCTAAGTGTGGCCTGTCTAAGGTTCTGTACAGCTGCAACATGACTTGTCAATTTTTATAATCAATGCCCCAACCGATGAAGGCAAGCATGCTGTATGCCTTCTTGACTACCTTATCCACCTGCGTTGCCACTTTCAGTGACCTGTGGACTTGTACGCCCAGATCTCTCTGCCTGTCAATACTCCTAAGGGTTCTGCCATTTCCTGTATACTTCCCACCTGCATTAGATCTTCCAAAATGCATTACTTCACATTTCTCCAGATTAAACTCCATCTGCCATTTCTCTGCCCAAGTCTCCAACCGATCGATATCCTGCTGTACCCTCTAACAATCCTCATCATTATCCGCAGCTTCTCCAATCTTTGTGTCGTCCGCAAACTTGCTAATCAGACCAGCTACATTGTCCTCCAAATCATATATATTTGCTACAAACAGCAAAGGTCCCAGCACTGATCCCTGCGGAACACCACTAGTCACATCCCACCATTCAGAAAAACACCCATCCACTGTTACCCGCTGTCTTCTGTGACTGAGCCAGTTCTGCATCCATCCTGCCAGCTCACCTCTGATCCCGTGTGACTTCACCTTTTGCACCAGGCTTTACTAAAGTCCATATAGACAACATCCACCGCCCTTCCCTCATCAATCATCTTCGTCACTTCCTCAAAAAACTCAATCAAATTAGTAAGACACGACCTCCCCTTCACAAAACTATCCTGTCTCTCGTTAATAAGTTCTCTTGTTTCCAAATGGGAGTAAATCCTGTCCCGAAGAATCCTCTCTAATAGTTTCCCAACCACTGACGTAAGGCTCACCGGCCTATAATTTCCTGGATTATCCTTACTACCATTCTTAAACAAAGGAACAGCATTGGCTATTCTCCAGTCATCTGGGACCTCACCTGTAGCCAATGAGGATGCAAACATTTCTGTCAAGGCCCCAGCAATTTCGTCCCTTGCCTCCCTCAGTATTCTAGGGTAGATCCCATCAGGCCCTGGGGACTTATCTACCTTAATGATTTGCAAGACACCCAACACCTCCTCCTTTTTGATAATGAAATGACTGAGACTATCTGCACTCCCTTCCCTAGGCGCACCATCCACCAAGTCCTTCTCCTTGGTGAATACTGATGCAAAGTACTCATTTAGCACCTAACCTATTTCCTCTGGCTCCACGCATAGATTCCCATCTCTGTCCTTGTGTGGGCCAACCCTTTTCCCGGTTAGCCTCTTGCTCTTTAGATATGTATAAAAAGCCTTGGGATTCTCCTTAATCCTGTTTGCCAATGACTTTTCATGACCCCTTTTAGCCCTCCTAACTCCTTGCTTAAGTTCCTTCCTACTGTCTTTACATTCCCCAAGTGCTTCATCTGTTCCTAGCCTTCCAGCCCTTACAAATGCTTCCTTTTTCTTTTTGACTAGGCTCACAATGTCCCGTGTTATCCAAGCCTCCCGAAACTTGCCAACCTTGTCTTTCTTCCTTACAGGAACATGCTGGTCCTGGATTCTAATCAGCTGTTGTTTGAAAGACTCCCACATGTCAGATGTTGATTTACCCTCAAACAGCCGCCCCCTATCTAAATTCTTCAGTTCCTGCCTAATATTGTGATAATTAGCCTTCCCGCAATTTAGCACCTTCACCCGAGGACTACTCTTATCCTTATCCAAAAGCACCTTCAAACTTATGGAATTATGGTCACTGCTCCCGAAATGCTCCCCCATTGAAACTTCGACCACCTGGCCGTGCTGATTCCCAAATACGAGGTCATGAATGGCCCCATCCCTAGTTGGACTACCTACATACTGTATCAAGAAGCCCTCCTGGATGCTCCTCACAAATTTTGCCCCATCCAAGCCCCTAGCTCTAAGTGAGTCCCAGTCAATATTGGGGAAGTTAAAATCACACACCACTACAACCCTGTTACCTTTATATCGTTCCAAAATCTGTCTACATATCTGCTCCTCTACCTCCCGCTGGCTGTTGGGAGGCCTGTAGTAAACCCCCAACATCGTGACTGCACCCTTCCTATTCCTGAGCTCCACGCATATTGCCTCACTGCATGACCTCTCTGAGGTGTCCTCCCGCAGAACAGCTGTGATATTCTCCTTAACCAGTAAGTCAACTCCCCCACCACTTTTACATCCCCCTCGATCCCGTCTGAAGCTTCTAAAACCTGAACCATGTAGTCGCCAATCCTGCCCTTCCCTCAACCAAGTCTCTGTAATAGCAATAACATCATATTTCCAAGTACTAATCCAAGCTCTATGTTCATCTGCCTTACCTGTTATACTTCTCGCATTGAAACAAATGCACTTCAGACGACCTGTCCTGCTGTGCTCAGCAACATCTCCCTGCCTGCTTTTCCTCCTGGTCCTGCTGGCCTTATTTACTATGTCCTCCATATTTACTTCACTAGCTGTCCTACTGCTCTGGTTCCCAACCCTCCTGCCACAATAGTTTAAACCCTCCCGAGTGACGCTAGCAAACCTTGCAGCCTGGATATTAGTGCCCTGCCAGTTTAGATGCAACCCGTCCACCTTGAACAGGAGGAAATTGCCTTTTAATGACCTATTGCAATATGAAATCGCCTCACAATACAAATCATGTAGCAATGCAATAGCTCCCTGCAATGCAATAGGCATTTGTATTACAATTGTGATTTGCAGTGCAGTCGACACTTGCCAAGCAACATCCTCTTGCAATGCAATGGAACCATTAATACGCAAGATCCTTGGATTGCAATAGCGTGTTGCAGTTCCATGGCAGTAAAATAGCTCCAATGCAAAGGTCTTTGAGAGTGCAATAGCCCTTGGCATGCAACATCCACTGGCAATGCAATAGTCCAACTCAGTGCAATACCCCTTTATGGCAAAGGCACCATGCAGTGCAATAACCATTTGCAGAGCAAAAACTCCAGCATGCCTTTTTCATTGCATTAGCCCATTGTCATGCAACAATTCCTTGCAGACTAGTGTCCGTTGAAATGTCATTACTTCTTGCAATGTAATGGCCCCTTTCAATGCATTATCCACATGCAATGCAATAAGCACTAAACTGCAAATGTTTTTGGCAATGCAATACCCTCTTGCCATGCAACATCTACTTGTAATGCACCAGGGTTAAGTGATGTAATAAAAACATCATACCCTGACAATGCTAAAGCCTCATGCAAAGCAATGTACGTTTGCTGTGCAATAGCTCATCAGAGTGCAATTGCCCTTTGCAACGCAATATCCCAATGCAGTGCATTAGGTCCTTACAATACGATAGCCATGATCAATGCAATACCACCTTGAATTACAATACTTTCTCAAAATGCAATATCTTCCTGCTGTGCTAACACTCTCACAATGCAATAGCTCCTTGCTGTGCAATAGCCAGTTGCATTGCAATTGCACCTTGAAATGCAATAGACACTTACGATTCAAATGTCACTTGCAAACGTATATAACTTGTAGTGCACTGCACCACTGGAATGTAGAAGCCTCTTGAAATGCAATATCCTGTTGCAGTGCAACATCTGTATGTTGTGCATTTTATTCCATTTACAAGTACATAGTTCAATTGCCACATGCAATGCAACAGCATCTTGCATTGCAATACGATCCTGCAAAAGTATTCCATTCCAATGCAGAAGCCGAATGCAATGCAATTCAATAGCCCCCTGCAGACTAAGAGCCTGTTTTAATGTAATAGTGCCCTGAAATGCAATGCCGACTTGCAATGCAACAGCATCTTGCAGTGCCGGAGCCTCCGGCACTGTAATGATCCATTGCAATGCAAATTCCTTTTGTAGCGCATCCGTCAGCTTTAATGCAATAGCCCCTGCTGTGCAACATTATCTTCCAACACCAAAATTCCATGTAGTACATTCGCCATTTGCAATGCAATATCCTGACACAGTGCAACAGATTCAGTGACTGCATTAGTTTCTTCCAGCACAATAGCCATGTGAAATAAAATGGCACCTTGCAATGCAAAAAAACATTGAAATGCAACTTTCACTTGCAGTGCAGCCGTCCCTTGACAGTAACAGACGTTTCCAAGGCCCCCTGTTAAGCTTTTGTGGAATCGCATCCATCTTCTGCCAGAAGTGCCAAGTAGATGATCCATCGTGGTCACCTCCCGAGGCCCCCAGCATCACATTGAAACATGAGAAATTGGGGCAGGAGCAGGCCATTAGGCCCTTTGGGCCTGCTCCACCATTCAACAAAGATTATGGCTGATTGTCTAATTCAGTACCTTGTTCCCGCTTTCTCCCCATATCCCTTGATCCTTTTGGCATTAAGAAATATATTTATCTCCTTATTGAACATATTTAATAACATGGCCTCCACTGCCTTCTGCGTTAGAGAATTCCCCAGGTTCACCACCCTATAAGTGAAGACATTTCTTCTCATCTCAGTTCTAAATGGCATATCCCATCTCCTGAGACTGTGACCCCTGGGTCTGGACACCCCAGCCATCAGGAACATCCTCCCAGTAACTAGCCTGTCTGGTTCTGCTAGCATTTTGCATGTTTCTATGCGATCCCCTCTCATTTTTCTAAACTCGATTGAATATAGGCCCAGTCGACCCAATCTCTCCTCATACGTCAATGCTGCCATCCTAGGAATCAGCCTCGTCAAACTTATTTTCACTCCCACCATGGCAAAATCATCGTTCCTCAGATAAGGAGACAACAACTGCACACAATACTCCAGATATGGTCTCACCAAGCCCGGTATAACTGCAGCAGGACATCCTTGTTCCTGCACTCAGATCCTCTTGCAATGAAGGCGAACATACCATTTGCATTCCTAACTGCTTGCTGCACCTGAATGTTTGCTTTCACTGACTGGTGTACAAGAACATCCAGGTCTCGTTTCACCTCCCCCTTTCCCAGTCTATCACCATTCAGATAATAATCTGCTTTTCTGCTTTTCCAACCAAAGTGGTTTAATTTTGCCTCTTACGTGGGACCTTATCAAAAACCTTCTGACAATCCAAATACACCACTTCGACTGGTTCTCCCTTAACTATTTTACTGGTTACATCCTGAAAAAAGGTCCAGTAGATTTACTAAGCATAGTTTTCCTTTTGTAAACCCATGCTGACGTTGTCCAATCCCGTTTATGCTTTCCAGGTGTTCTGCTGTCAGATCCTTTATAATAGACTCTAGCATTTTCCGCACTACTAATGTAACGTTAACTGGTCTGTTATTCCATGTTTTTTTCTCTCACTTCCTTGTTAAATCGAGGAGTTACATTTCCTACGCTCCAATCTGTAAGAACTGCTCCAGAGTCCATAGAATTTTGGAATATGACCACCAACACATCTACTATTTCCAGAGCCACTTCCTTTCATATTCTGGGATGTAGATTATCAGGTCCTGGGGATTTGTCAGCCTTTAACCCCATTAATGTCCCTAGCACTATTTTTTAATGAATACAGATTTACTTCCATTCCTCCCTCTCATTCGACTCATGGTTCCCTAATATTTCTGGGAGGTTACTTTCGTCCTCCTTTGTGAAGACAAAACCGAAGTATGTGTTTAATTGTTCTGCCATTTCTTTGTTCCCCGTTATAATTGCCTTCGTTTCTGACTGTAAGGGCCCTACATTTGTCTTCACTAATCTTTTTCTCTTCACATATTTATAGAAGCTTTGACAGTCAGTTTTTGTGCTCCCCACAAGTTTACTCTCATATTCTACCCCCAAACCCCCACTTAATCAACCTCTTTGTCCTCTTTTGCTGATTTCAAACCTGTTCCCAATTCTCAGACGTGCTGCTTTTTCTGGCAATTTTTTGTCTCCCCGTCCAATCACTGTTGCTCGTATTCACCAAATCAGATTCACGCTATTTGATATCACAAAATGACTGAAGGCACTGGATACTGCAAAGGCTATGGCTCTGATAATATTCTGGCAATAGGACTGAAGACCTGGGCTCCCATAATTGCGGCACCCCTAGCCAAGCTTTCCAGCACGGCCGCAACACTGGAATGTGTAAAATTGCACAAGTATGCTTGTACACAAAAAACAGGAAAAATCCAACCCGTCCAATTACTGCTTTAACAATCTACTCTTCATCACCTGCAAAGTGATGGAAGCAGTTGCTGACAGTGCAATCAAGTGGCACTTGCACAGCAATACCCTACTCACTGAAGCTCAGTTTGGCTTCCATCAGAACCACTCAGCTCCTGACCTCATTACAGCCTTTGTCTAAACAAGAACAAAGGAGCTGAACTTAAGAAGTGAGGTGAGAGTGACTGTCCTTGATGTCAAGGCAACATTTGACTGTGTATGGCATCTGGAGCCCCAGAAGTACTGCAGTCATTGGAAATCAGCAGGGAAGAGCATCATTAGTTCGAGTCATACCTTGCACAAACGAAAATGGTTGTGGTTGTTGCAGATCAATCATCTCAGCTCCAGGCCACCACTGCTGGAGTTCCTCAGGGTGGTGTCCTAGGCCCAACCATCTTCAGCTACTTCTTCAATGACCTTCCTTCGATCATAAGGTCAGAATTTTGGATGTACTGTGATGATCTCACAATGTTCACCACCATTCATGATTCTTCAGTTAATGTAGCAGCCGATGATCAGATGCAGCAACACCTGGACAGAATTCAGGCTTGGGCTGATAAGTGGCAAGTAATATTCATGGCACACAAGTGCCTGGCAATGGCCATCTCACACATGAGAGAATATAGCCATCTTCCCTTGGTGTTCAATGATATTAGCATCACTGAATACCCACTATCAAAAATCTGGGCAGACCATTGACCAAGATCTGAACCTGACCAGCCACAAATTACTCTGGCTACAAGAGACGGCCAGACACTAGGAATCCTGTGGTGAGTAACTCCCCAAAGCCTGTCCACCATCTACAAGGCACAAATCAGGAGTGTGATGGAATAGTCTCCACTTGCCTGGATTGGTGCAGCTCAGGAAGCATGGCAGAATGCAGGACAAGTAGCCAACATGATGTCACCCCATTTACCACCTTCAAAATTCACACACCCCACCAACCACGCACAGT
The DNA here is from genome assembly GCF_036365525.1 of Heterodontus francisci. NCBI lineage: Eukaryota > Metazoa > Chordata > Chondrichthyes > Heterodontiformes > Heterodontidae > Heterodontus > Heterodontus francisci. Next base: position 30,094,698 of record NC_090391.1, read on the forward strand.
GGCAACAGTGTGTACCACCTACAAGATGCACTGAAGCAACGTGCCAAGGTTCCTTAGACAATACCTTCCAAACCTGCAACTTCTACCACCTAGCAGGACAAGGGCAGCAGATGTATGGGAACACCATCACTTGCAAGTTTTCCTTCAAGCCACACACCTTCCTGACCTGGAACTATATCGCCATTTATTCACAGTCACTGCGTAAAAATCCTAGAGCTCCCTTCCTAACAACACTGTAAGTGTACCTACCCGACATGCACTGCAGCAGTTCAAGAAGGCAGTTCACCACCAGCTTTTCAAGGGCAATTATGGATGGGCAATAAATGCTGGCCTAATCAACGATACACACATCCCATGAACGAATTTAAAATATGAAGCATCCTCTTGCACTGCAACATCCCTATATAAAACGAAAGCTCATTCAGCACAAGAGACCATGCCATTGTAAAAGCATCCTGCAATACAGTAGTACCTTGCAATGTAATAGCCCCTTGCAGTGCAAGAGCCAATCGCAGTAGAATAGTGCCTTGCTTTGCAAAATCGAATTCCAATGAAATAACTCGAAGAAATGCAATTGCCCTTTGAGCAGAGCAGTCCGTGGTAATGCAAAAGCCTTTTGCCATGTAATAGCCACTTGTAGTGAAATAGCACTTTTAGCCCATGCGACCACTGGAATGCAGAAGCCTCTTGTAATGAAGTCACCCTTTGTAATGCAAATGCATCATGCAGTGCAGTGGAATTACACTCGCATTGCAACATACACTTTCAATTTACTAGCCCATGCCCTGCAATAAATCTCCCCTTGTAGTGCAACTGCCAAAAGCAAGGCAACATCCATTTGCACTGCAACAGCCGATTGCAAAGAAATAGTATCTTGCAGTGGAAACACCCACTTGCAATGCAATAGCCACTGACGGTGCAATAGTCTCTTCTGGTGCAAAGTCCCTTGCAATACAATAGCTTCTTGAATTGTAACAGACTCTTTGAAATATAACTATCACTTACAACGCAAGAGTCACTTGAGCGCAATAGACATTTGGAAAGAACAATCCTGTTTGAGTGCAATAGTAACTCACAATGATAATGTCTCTTGCAGTGCAATAGCCTTTTGCAATACAAATTCCAGTTGAAATGCGAAGCCCCTGAGTGTGATGCAACCTTTCAATGAAAAAAAGCTATTGCACTGCAAGAGACTATTGCAATGCTGCAGTGCCTTGTAATGGAAATGTACTTTAGAAAGCAAAGGTCTATAGAAATGCAATAGCCCCGTTGAGTGCAACATTCATTTGCAGGGAAATAACCCATTGCAATGACAATGACTGGTGCACTGTGAGATCCCCTACAGAGCAAATGCCCTTGCAGCTTTGTAGACACTTGCTATGCAATAGCTCCTTGAAGTGCAATAGCTCCTTGCAGTTCAATAGCGTCTTGGAATTGTGCAGTACCTTGACTGCAATAAAATCGTTCAATGCAAGTAATGGGCCCTATAATGCTAAAGCTCCATGCAATGAAATACAAGCTATCGAAGAGAAGCATCTTTCAATGTAAGCATCTCTTGCAGTGCAATGCAGCATTCACTTGCAATGCAATTGCCCTGAGAAATGCAGTAACTATTGAGCACAACAGAGCCTGGCAATGCAGATGCCTCTTGCAATACATTAGCTCCTTGTAGTGCAATAGCTCCTTGGAGTGTAACATCCCCATGCAATGCAATATCCTATGCAGTGCATTTGTTTCGTACAGTTTAATAGCCATGTGCAATGCCGCAGCAGCTTGCATTGCAGTAGCTTTCTGCAATGCAATAATCCCATTGAAATTCCAAAATCTGTTGAAATGCAACACACACCTCCCCTGCACTCGTCTGTTGTAGTGGATTAGTGCCCCACAATGCAACATCCGGTTGCAATACACTAGTCTGAAGTAATGCAATGCTCATTGAGAGCATCCAACAATGGCAATGCAAAGTGCCCTTGCACTGCAATTACTTCTTCAATGTATTAGCTCGTTGGACTGCAATAGCACCTTTCATTGCAATTCCTGCTTTCAGGGCAAAGGCATCATGTAGCACCTTTGAATTTCTAACATACCCAAGTGCAACACAATACCCTGTTGCATTGCAATATCCTCTTCTATTGCTATATGCCATGGACTGCAAGTCTGCTCAAAATGCAATACCCCTTTTCAGCGCAAAAGCCATTTGTAGTGTGGAAGCACCTTTGAATGCAATCGGAACTTGCAATGCAACATCCACTTGCAATGTGTCAGGCAAGCTCCCCACCTACCAAGACTGAGGCATATATTATTTTAGCACATGAACAATAAACTTAAAACTACAAGCCCCTTACTGGAAATGCAGTTGCATAGTAACAGACAGTGTTGGAACAATGAGGAACCAGTCCCAGCCCCAATACACAGAAGAAACATGGGCAAACCAGTAGATCACGTGACCACCTGCTGGCCAACTAGGGGACTTTTAAATTGGAAAAACAGAATTTGAACTCAGAAAGCCATCTGCTACTGGTTGGAAGAGAACCTCCTCTCCAGTCCTGCCTGCCTCCATCTCTTTCCGACAGTACTGAATCTTGTGAAAACAGGTGAACCTTAAAGAGAGAAAAGCCTCCTCCGTGAACAAGGTCTAAGTAGAACATCAGCCCCCGACAAACAGCAAGCCTACCTACAGTCAAGTGAGCTCGAAGCAAGGTCAAATAAAAGACTTTAGATACTGCCTCAATCCTTCCATATTATAATTTCTTCTACTCTTATCTGTCCGTATCTGCAAGTGTATACTGTGTGTGCATGGTGGTGTGGGTGCGTTGTAAATCCATAAGCATATTAGAGTTTAAGTAAGTTTAATAAATGTATTATTTCTTCTTTAAATCGAAGAAAGCCTGTTTCCGTGCATTTCTTTGTCTTATAATTGGAAATCTGTGAACAAGGGTTCACAAATAGTGAGCTCAAAACACAGTGTGTTTAATATTAAACCTTATCCCTATAAGATCAGGAGAAGACAGCAAAAGACCCCGAGACACCTTTCTCACCTGGTCATAACAAGTGCAACACACCGTTTAGTGCACGAGATTTTTTGGAATACCGTCATCTCTGGCAATTCAATATACTTTGCAAAACAATGGACTGTGGGTATGCAATCGACCTGACTGTGAAACATCCACTTGGACTGAATTAACCCCATTCAGGGCCATAGCGCCTTGTAGTACAGAAGCTTGAAGCAGTGAAATAACCGCAGGCAGAGTAAAAGCCCTGAGCAATGCAACATCTATTTGCAGTGCAATAGCACCTTGCAAAGTAATATCCCCTTGCAGAGCAATAACCGTTGCAGTGTAGCAGCCACGTTCAGTGCAATAGCGGCATGAAGTGCAATTGGCCGATGCAATGAAAAAAAACCTTAAAGTTAAAATACACCTTGAAGTGCAATAGACCTTGCAATGCAACATCTTGTGATGTAATATCCCTTTGCAGTACAATCGCATCCTGTGTTGCAATATCCCCTTGCATTGCAGCAGCCACTTAGAATACAATAGCCCATTGGAGTGCAATAACGTGTTGTAGTGCAATGGCCTTTCGCAATGCAGTAGCCATTATGGAAGTCAATTTTCACTTACAATGCAACAAGCCCATAAGCGCAACTGACCTTTGCAAAGCAAAATTCTGTTGCAAGAAATAGCCCCTTAAAATGCAATAGCATCTTGCTGTTCAAAAGCCACTTATAATCAGTGCAATTGCACTAGCAGTGTATCCTCCTCGAATAATGCAAAAACCATCTGAGTATAATAGAACGTTTCAGTGAAAATGTCACTTGCACTGCACTATGACTTGCAATGCAATAGCCACTAGAAATGCAAACACCTCTTCAAAGTAAACACATATTGCCACACAATAAACCCTTGCAACGTAAAGGACTTTGCAGTGCAACATCCACTTGCAGGGCCACATCCACTTGCAATGCTATATCTCGTTGAGCAGAACAGAGCCTGGCAATGCAATAGACTCTTGCAATACAGTAGCCATTATGCAGTGAAAGTGCCCATTGCAATGGAACATCCTGATACAGTGCAACAGTTCCTTGCAATGAAATAGGCCTTTGCAATTTAGTAGCCAATCAACTCGGCCTTAAAGTAATAGGGTGCGGAAGTTGGGGCCGGGGTGCGGGTGTTGGTTCCAGGTGACGGAATCAGGATCAGATTCCCCACAATTCCATCTGCAGGAATAGCCTGCTGCCAGAACGGATGAACCGGATCACCACATTTGAACAAGACTGAGCACAATAACCTGTTTGATATCATTAACTTTATTATGATAGGCGGGTCGGGTTGAGTCGGGAGTGAAAGAAAAATAAGGGAATCTGGCCCGGGTCAGGTTCGGTTTGGAAGTGGTCGGGTCGGGCCTCGTCGGGTTTCAATTTTATACCTGAGCAGGCCTTTACCCTGGATGGCTGTGAATACTCAGAAACTGAGTATGTTCAAGACTGATATCGACAGATATCTGGATGCTAATGACATCAAGGTATATGGGCTGAGGTGGGAAAGTGGCGTTGAGTTCGATAATCAGTCATGAGCTAATTGAATGGCGGAGCGGGCTTGATAGGTTGCATAGCCTATTCATGCTCCTATGTTCCTACACAAAAGCATATGTCATGTATTTAACCGAACAATTTCTGCTGACGCAAATCTGATATAAATATATGCAAATGGAGACAAATTGTGAATTGAAGCAAATAGTAATAAAATCAAACTGGCTTACAGTGAACATCTGACAAAGATGAGAAACAAATTAAAACCATAGCCCAGATACACAGCAACAAGTCAACCGCATTTGAGTAATTCCAAAACGGAATGCAATACAACTTCACATATCAGTTTGGATGTGGATCACTATATCCATATGTGGTGACTCCACCTTTCCTTCTCGCTCTGTGGCACACACACATGCACTAAAGACTATTGATACAAAGAGATATAGATATTGCATCTTAAATATAGTATCTTCAGACTGCAGCCTCTTCATTGCCCTTTCCAACAGGATATACTCCGTCAACAACATCGCCTGTCAAACGAGAAAGAAAATGGTTATCAATCAGGTTGCTCAGGCAAGTCACTGATATTCTCATGACAGTAATGCTCTATATGTTGTTACAAAAGTGCCTCAGTGCTTTGTTGAATATATTTTTTGAGGATTCATTTTAGTAAGAGTGAAGAAACGTTAAACTTTCAAAGGGGGTCATGTAAAGGCCATTTGACTTGGAAAAACAGTCCCTGGAAATGTTTTGTAAAAGGGCCCTGAGAGGTCTTGTGAGGAAACCAAGCCTTTCTGGGAAGCCACCTTATTTCCAGGAACAACAACAAGACTTTTCGGGAAACGATCTGACTTCCAGCTCTTTAAACAACAGAGAGCTTTGGACACCTGGAGAAATTGTTTGCTAAGAAGAGACGGGTCAAGATTTATGGAGGGCAAATGTTGACCTCCTGTTGTCGGTTTTACTTTTGAATTATTTTGAACGGGGGTTGAACTGCATAAAAAGGGAGAGAGCTTCCAAGGAGACAAGAAAGTTCCCAACGACGAAGACACGACTACAACCCAGCTCAGCTTTCCAGCACCTCTCTAAAAGACCCTGAGAACTCAACTCTGTGAACTTATCTCGTCTCCTGCCTTTGAAGAAAAGCCTGCTAAATTAACTCTCAACGCTGCCTGAAAAGAACTGTTCTAAAAAGATCCCAGTGACCCATCTACGTGTACTTGGAGGCAAGACTTTCCCAGTTTTGGGAACATAACATACATCATCGGCTGTTTCCGCAAGCAAGTATTCAGCGCAGCTGTTTTATTTTACTGTAATAGCAATCTGAAAAAAATTCCTTAATTTTTCCAGTTAACGGGTGTGTGTGTTTGTGTGTGTGTTTGTGTGTGAGAGAGAGAGTGTGTGAGGGGCTCAGGTAAAAAGGGAACTTTAATATTTCAATCTGTGTGTTTATGCTTTACTTCATGACTGGTTCAGACTTGTTTTACAATAACAATACATATTGTTATTTATTAAAGAAACCTGATTGGTGTGTTTTATTATGGAATAAAAATAGAGTCTGTGGTTGACTGTATTGGTAAGTGGGAAAAGTTTAAATATATGTTGTGACCCGTGGACCAGTGGAACTCGAATAAAAAATGCACTCCTCCCACCTCATTCATAACAATATCTATATTTAATCAGAAATCTTACTGAGTGCACACATTTCTGGTTCTCAAAGCTTATCTTCAGATTGCTTACTTTGTGGCTAGATTTTTGTGTGGATGTGCTTCAGAAAATGGTTATATTAACTTATTACGTTCGAGTTTGCAGCGTCGGAGCTATGAGATAATTATGAGTTCAACGACCTGGTCCTTCCACGATGAGTTGAACTTAAATGCCCATCTTTACTTGCCAATTTGGGGGTTTGAACTTACATCACTAGACTCTCGGGGTTACAAGAATTCTCCTGAACGGGGGCCGAAAGTTCGACATTAGTAGAGTTAGCATTAGAATGCATTAATAATCTTAGCAGAACTATTGTAGTTGTGAGGGACCCCTTGGCCTGATGGGATACTTGATGGGATACTTCACCACGATCCTGGGATTTTACAACTCAGTTCTTAATTGCTTCAAACATCCTGTGTACACTTGCTGCCCTTACTTCCCTAACAAAAGAGATAAAGGGAAATTAGAGACTAGACTGGCAACACTAAACCATGGGATGTAGTAGCGTCAAGGTTGGGGGCTGAGATAACAAGAGGCATTTGTTGGGAGCCATACAATCCAATTCATTGATCAAGTCGTAAAGCTGGCATGTGTCGGGGGTAGTGTGACCAATGAGTAATGGCTATTGTATCCTATAAATGTCTGCTGTAAACTCTGGAGCATTGAGAATTCTCTCAGGGTGCGGTGCACGGGGGAGGGTAACAGGTCTTCTCCCTTGTGTATGCTTGAAATAAAGTATTTATTTGCTTTAGTCCCGTGAGACTGTGAGCACGGCCCACCGGGAACTACCGCCCGGACCGGGAGGAGCGAGACTTGGCCTTGCCCGAGCTTTACCACTGGTCTTCCCTCGTCAAGTCATTTTTTTCCCCAAAAGTATACTGGATTTATAAAAATCTGTAAAAACTACGTTACAAAACAGTTCAGGAAGAATGATCGAATCCGCCCACATCCGTCCCACTTATACCTTCTGGAGGAATGATAATGAGGACATTGGTGATTGGTCACTCTGTGCAGCTTCTCATTGTGTTGTTCCTGTTACCAATCCGTTAGTTGCTTAGTTCACCAATCCGGAGGCATCACGTTAATAGAGCGGCAAATAACCGCCAAACGGTTTCTTTTTTCAAATTAGAAAAGTCAGCCAACATACTTGTAAAACAAGGAGCGGCTTCACTCGATATCACGTTAATAGGTCATATAGACTTACGACAAGGATGCAATAATATCCTCCATATCGTATTATTTCACATTTTCTCACAAGTTCTAGAGCTGCTTTTCCAATGCGGCATCTATTCAGATTCATTCTCTGTCCTTTTTTTTAAGCATTCGGTAACCGGCAGGCAAAAAGCCTCATTCACAGCATTCTGCAACCGGATACATTTCAGGTCAATGTTAAATAAATGCATCACACATTATAAATTGATCCCTGTTCGTGGGAGACAAAAGCGGAGTGTAGATTTTCAGTGTCAGGTGTCAGAGTGAGACTGAGGATTCCTAAACCACCGGGGTTTCTAAATAATATACTTATTAATTATTGAAGCTAAACTGAACAGAACAAACCGAGAACTGATACATTTGCGTTTAATCAGCTTTCATTATCGAAAAACGTGACTGAAAAGCACACAATGACCAGCAATCAATTTACATGCTATTATTAACTAAAGACAAATGTAATGCGGCCAGTGAAACTGCATTAGGCAGAATTTACCTGATTGAAAAAAAGAGGTTAAAACCACCATCAGAAAGTTCCAGACTCTTCATTTTAACACAAAGTTCTGTCGATAATCATGATGATGTTGTAGCTTTTTCAGAGAAGTTGTGGGTGGATGTTCAAAGAGCCTCAGTTGTGTTTTGGCTGTTTTTCAGTACATTGTGGAGTCTTACTTGGACCTGGTGTACTTGATGGTGGTGCCCTTTATAAAAAGCTGCCAACCCTACTGACAGATTTAAATACTTAAAGATAAAGTGAATGCCAACAATGGCACAGTGGTTAGCACCGCAACCTCACAGCTCCAGCGACCCGGGTTCAATTCTGGGTACTGCCTGTGAAGAGTTTGCAAGTTCTCCCTGTGTCCACGTGGGTTCCCTCCGGGTGCTTCGGTTTCCTCCCACATGCCAAAGATTGCGGGTTGATAGGTAAATTGGCCATTATAAATTGTCCCTAGTATAGGTAGGTGGTAGGAAAATATAGGGATAGGTGGGGACGTGGTAGGAATATGGGATTAGTGTAGGATTAGTCTATAAATGGGTGGTTGATGGTCGGCACAGACTCGGTGGGCCGAAGGGCCTGTTTCCATGCTGTATCTCTAAACTAAACTAAATACACTCATTTGCCCCTCCCCCACCCACATAACCATACAATTGTTAAATTTCCCTTTCTGCCAAAATGCTTACCTTTGCTATCTAAACTTCCTCCCAAAACTGCATAACATTTAATCTCCAATCCTTCGCACCAGCCCCGAGACCAATGATGTTACTTTGACCGCTTTCGCCCCTCCTTCACTGAGTAATTTACTTCCTCCCCTCTCCCCACCAATGTGACGCCTGTTTCCCGGGACGGGGATCTGAAGGCGAAGGAGTGTCAGCAATCGGGCTGGAGATCGGAGCAGGAACTCAGGTGGCGATGTAAGTGTGACTAATTGATTAATTTTAGTTTATTAAAATTTGCAAATGAGGGTCCCATTGCCGAGCGGTTGGGGTGGGAGTTGCGTGGGCGGCCTGACCCCTTGCCGCCACTGGCAATATGGTGTTGGGCCATCTCAGCGTCGGTGTGCGTGGTGGCCCTATCCCAGAGTCATCTTCAACCGCTCTACCTCCACCCCACACGCCCCCCTAAGGACCCAGATGCCTGGGATACAACGAAATCCAGCCCAATGTACCTGTTGTCTGAATTCCAGGGTTGTAAACACCTCTTTACCAACCTCACACCCTCGCATCCTCTTTATATCTGGGATCTGGTGCCGAGAACTGTGCGCTCTCCTTCGTCAGTCTTACCCTCCATTCCATTATCTATCTAGAATGTGCAGCCCAGAATTGTACACACATCTTATTCAGCTGCCATCCCTCAGTTCAAATATATGGGATGAACTTTACTTGCCCTTTGATGCCGTGGGTCACGGCGGGACGGAGGCATAAAATTCTCAGGAAAGAGGCCCACCTCGATGCCCGACATAGAGAAGTGTCCACCTTGGCGGGGGAAGCTTGGTGTGGCCCATACCGCTTGGCAGTGGGGCCATCATCTAAAAATATAAATTAACAACGTTTTATCTCTGTTTAAAAAGGAAGCGAAGAATAGACCGAATAATTACAGGCCAGTCAGTCTCACCTCAGTAGTCGGCAAATTATTTCAATAATTTGAGAGATAGGATAAACTGTCACTTAGAAAGACATAGGCCAATCAAGGATAGACATCATGGATTTGGTAAGGAAGATCTAGTTCAGAGATGCAGCACTGAAACAGGCCCTTGAGCCCACCGAGTCTGTGCTGACCATCAACCACCCATTTATACTAATCCTACACTAATCCCATATTCCGACCACATCCCCACCTGTCCCTATATTTCCCTACCACCTAGCTATACTAGTGGCAATTTATAATGGCCAATTTACCTGTCATCTGCAAGTCTTTTGGCTTGTGGGAGGAAACCGGAGCACCCGGAGAAAACCCACGCAGACACAGGAAGAACTTGCAAACTCCACACAGGCAGTACCCAGAATTGACCCACGTCACTGGAGCTGTGAGGCTGCAGTGCTAACCACTGCTCCCCTGTGCCGTCCAAGTTGATCGATGTTTTTGAAGAAGTAACAGGGAAGATAGATGAGTGTAGTGCAGTTGATGTGGTCTGCATGGATTTTAGCAAGGCTCTTGACAAGGTCCCACATGGAAAAATAGTTTAAAAAAATCTCATGGGAACAACGGATATGCAGCAAGGTGGGTACAAAATTGGCTCACTGGCAGGAAACAAAGGGTAATTGTAGAAGGGAGTTTCAGCGACTGGAGGGCTGTTTTCAATGGTGTTCTCTAGGGCTCAGTATTGGGTCCCTTTTTTCTGGTGTATTTTAACAATTTGACGTAAATAGGGCGGGCGTGTTCAAAAGGTTTGCGGCCGACACAAAGAATGACCATCTGGCAGATAGTGAAGAGGATATCTGTCGGCTGCAGGAAGATACTGATGGTCTGGTCAGATGGGCGGAAAAGTCCAAATGGAAATCAACTTGAAGAAGTGTGAGGTGCTGCATTTGGGGAGGTCATCAAGGCAAAGGAATGGACAGTTAATGGAAAATACTGAGAAGTGTAGAGGCAGTGAGGGACCTTAGAGTGGATGTCGACAGATCCCTGAATGTAACAGGAGTGCTCGATAAGGTGGTTAAGAAGACATATGGAATCCTTTCCTTTATTAGGCAAGGTACGGAATACAAGAGCAAAGAGGGCATGTGCGAAATGTATAACACATTGGTTAGGTCACAACTTGAGTACAGTGTGCAGTTCTGGTCGCCTCATTACAGACCGGATGCAATTGCACTGGAGAGGGTACAGAGGAGATTGACGATGACATTGCCAGGACTGGAAGAAATGCAGCTATGAGGAAATAGTAGATAGGTTGGAATTGTTCTCCTTGGAACAGAGAAGGTTGAGGGGAGATGAGATTGCAATGTATAACATTATGAGGGGCCTGGATTGAGTGGAGGTGACGGGTCTATTCAGAGACCGCTAGCAGAGAGGTCAGTGAGGAGAGGGCATAGATTTAAAGCGATTGGTAGCAAAGTTAAAGGGGAATAAGGACAAACATTTTTCACCCAGTGGTTGGTCATGGTCTGCAACTCGTTGACTGAAAGGGTTGTTGAGGCAGAGACCATCAACTCATTCAAAAAGAGTCCGGGTATGCACCTCATGTGCCGTAAGCTACAGGGCTATGGGCCAAATGTTGGAAGGTGGGAGAAGAATAGGTGGCAGTGAGTCGGACAGAAGAGCAGAACTTCTTCAAGGTCGGCATTCCTGGAACAGATGCGGCAATGGCATAATAGGTGGATTGTTTTTCCACCTAAAAGACACGATGGGCCATGTATTTTTTATTTTTTTTTAATTAGCGATACAGCACTGAAACAGGCCCTTCGGCCCACCGAGTCTGTGCCGAACATCAACCACCCATTTATACTAATCCTACACTAATCCCATATTCCTATCAAACATCCCCACCTGTCCCTATATTTCCCTACCACCTACCTATCCGAGTGACAATTTATAATGGCCAATTTACCTATCAACCTGCAAGTCTTTTTGGCTTGTGGGAGGAAACCGGAGCACCCAGAGAAAACCCACGCAGACACAGGGAGAACTTGCAAACTCCACACAGGCAGTACCCGGAATCAAACCCGGGTCCCTGGAGCTGTGAGGCTGCGGTGCCAACCACTGCGCCACTGTGCCGCCCTAAAAAAAAATGTTTTTCATTTTTTTTTTCTATTTTGTGTATTCTGAAATATCATCTGAAATGTCTGCCACTGCATTGCTATTGACCTATCCCTTAACCTGATTTGTGGCCTCTTTATGTGCCTTAAACATTCCATGATTCTTCTATGGTGCTAAGATATAAAATAACTTACCTACCGGTGGCGGCCAACCCCATGCTGATTTTACGACCGCTGAACACAGCTTGTGCGCCTTCGGAGCACGAGAGTGAGAACCTGGTGGAGAGGAGGGAGGAATAATATTTTCAGGGTGGGTAGTATGGGGCAGCGGGGAAAATATTTTTTTATTGGCTGTGTGGATAGTGGGAAGGTGTTGAAGGGCAAATGTTAGTAGGTTTGGTGGTGGGGGGGAGGTTCGGGTGTGGAATAAGGTCCGTTGTTTTTCAATAAGGGCCAATTAAAATACCATTGGAGGGTGTTGTGGAAAGGCCTCCCTATCCTAATTATTTATTTTAAAAGCATCATGCCGACTGTAAATTGAAATATTTATGTAATTGCTCAGGGCTTAACCCATTTAAAATGGTGTTGGTGCCTGCGCGGTTTCACAGGATGCCATTGCCGGAGACTCGGTGTCCGCCCCCTCTATATCATCGAAGCGACCGCCCCACCCCCTCTATTTAAATCAGCCCCCATACATAATATCGCGGGGACTGTGAGGCAGCACTTCCATGTCGAAAGGTCTCTGCTCTCAGAGCGCACCACTGCAGAGCACAACACACTGATGAATTGCAGTCCTGTATCTAGTATGTGGAGTCCAGTTCTGTCTGCAGTCATTACCGTGCCTGACTCCCTTCCTCTACAGGCCTACCCGGCAGGAGTTTAGCAGCATTCGCCACTACCCCCCACCCACCGACCTCGGGTTTCATGGTCGAAGGGCCCAGAAAATACCTCCTGGAGAGACCCACCACAGGTCTTGACATGGGAAGGCCTCGTGCCATTTTATCGGCAGCAGCGAAGCCTCGTGGCTGATTCCCCACCGCTCATCGATGGTACTGATTTTAAATGTGGAAATCAGTAGCAATTAATGAATAATTCCTTACCTCGTCAGGACAGCCGTCCCACACCGATATTCTATCCGGATGGCAGAACGCCCAGGTCTTCGGATCTGCATTCGCAAATCCGAGGCAGAGCACTGGTGGGGGCGGGGGAGGAGTCAAATTTCAGGGCGGGAGGGGGACTGAAAAATTAATGCGATTGGTTGAGGGGATGGTCCTCAGGAGTTGAAGTTAAAGTCGAGAAAGTTTGGGGGGAAAGGTCGGGATCCAGGGTTTACTTATTTAGTGGAGCGTAGAAAAATAAACTGATTAGTCATTCAGGCGGTGGGAGAGGGGTTTGGAACTGAGAATACACGTTTAATATTATTTTTCAGAAAACTGTGACTTTAAATAGTGAATCGAAGTGGAAGGGCCTGAAGCCCGTTAAAAACGATGCAGGCACCTGCATGGTGACGCCACAAGTGCCCGCCACCTGACGGCATTGGGGGCGGGCGCTCTGCCCCTCCATGTAAATGAGCCGCCACGCCAAATATCAGGGCGGCTCCGTGGCTCACATCTCACAGGTGCGCTGTGCCGTTCTTGAAAAAGTTTGCCCACTATCTCGAGCCCCGAGTTGTGCACACTCCTCCTCCAGCCTCAATGGGCCGTGTGGACTACTACTGCTCCTCATGCGTACATTCGTATGCTTGTACGCACACTCTTTCACTCTATATATCCAATACTTGGACACCAAAGGTGTGCAGGCACTTTTTCTAGCCTCCCTTTCCTCCCTCTGTAGAAATCCTTTGAAAGGATTATAAAGAACTGTAAAGTGTTCTCAATGATACTAAAATGTAATAACAATTAAAAAGGAATAGAAAGGATGATGCCGATTTATCAAAGATTATAGATTGATCCAAAGACTATAAAGGATGGTAACAACCATGAAGGATTATAAGGGATTATGAATATTATAAAGGATTAGCATGGATTATGAAGGATCGCAAAGGATTCTGAGTTTATATAGTATCAGGAACTCCTTCAAATATGATATACAATTTTGCAATATTATAGAGATTTATGCAGGATTATAATGGGCTATGATTTGTCATAAGGTGTTAAAAAGCATTATCCTTTCCTTTTGGGCCTCCTTATCTCGAGAGACAATGGATATGCGCCTGGAGGTGGTCAGTGGTTTGTGAAGCAGCGCCTGGAGTGGCTAAAAGGCCAATTCTGGAGTGACAGGCTCTTCCACAGCTGCTGCAGAGAAATTTGTTTGTCGGGGCTGTTGCACAGTTGGCTCACTCCTTGCGCCTCTGTCTTTTTTCCTGCCAACTACTAAGTCTCTTCGACTCGCCACAATTTCGCCCTGTCTTTATGGCTGCCCGCCAGCTCTGGCGAATGCTGGCAACTGACTCCCACGACTTGTGATCAATGTCACACGATTTCATGTCGCTTTTGCAGACGTCTTTATAGCGGAGACATGGACGGCCGGTGGGTCTGATACCAGTGGCGAGCTCGCTGTACAATGTGTCTTTGGGGATCCTGCCATCTTCCATGCGGCTCACATGGCCAAGCCATCTCAAGCGCCGCTGACTCAATAGTGTGTATAAGCTGGGGGTGTTGGCGGCTTCAAGGACTTCTGTGTTGGAGATATAGTCCTGCCACCTGATGCCAAATATTCTCCGAAGGCAGCGAAGATGGAATGAATTGAGACGTCGCTCTTGGCTGGCATACGTTGTCTTATACGCTGTATAAGCATTATACAGTATTGCAAAGGGTTGTAAAGGATTTTCAAAGTTATATCAATTTTTACAAGGGAATATAATGAATTATAACTGATGATAAGATTTACCAAAATTATAAACGATTATTATGGATTAAAATTATTATTATTAATAGCTATAATCATAATGATAATAATAATAATAATAATAATAATAATAATACTAATATAAGGTTCCAAAGGGTTATAATGGCTGATGACGTGTTATAAAGGTTTGCAAATTATTCTAACGGATTTACAAGTATAATAATCAAATCGATAGGATTATAAAAACTATAAAGTTTTATGCAGGATAAAACGTGTTATGAAGGACTAGACCGATTTATAAAGTTTTGGAAAGGCTATTAACATTTATAATGTATACGAACGGGTCATTAAAATTATGAGGCAGGATAAAGCATTGCAAAGGGCTATAAATAATTATAAAGTGTTAAATGGGTTATTAAGTATTACAAAAAAAAAATTAGAAGAATTGGAACGAAATACAAATGTTCACCCAGCATTAAAAAGTGTAATAAAGGAGTTAAGTGATTTTGGAAAGGTTTGGAAAAGAGTATACAGGTTTATAAAGGATTATAAACGGTTAAAAGGAATCGAAAGGGTTATTTTGGATTACAGAGGATCATGAAATACTACAACGCGTTATAAAGGATTATATGACGTTCTCAAGATTAGAAACTGTTGCAAAGTTTTATAAAGGACCAAGGATTATCAAGGGTTATGAAGAATTACAGCAGATTTTAAATTTAAGTGCTAAAAACAGTTCCAGAATATTATGAAATATAACGTGTTATAAATGATTATAATTATCAAAAATTATTATTAGGCATTATAAACGGTTATAAAGGGTTATAAAGGATTGCAGAGTGTTAGAATGGATTATTAAGGATTTAAAAAAATTACAAATGTTATAAAATATTGTAAATTATCATAATTAATTATAAAGTATGATACAGGTTTCTAAAGTTTTATAAAGGATTATAATGTGGCATGAAGTATTATGACTTGCTATGAATTTTGTAACGCGTTATAAAAAGATTATGAATGATTATTAAATGTCAGATATGGTTACAAAGGCTTATAAATTGTTAGAAAGAGTAATTCTATTTCTTCTATTTTTTTTCTATGTTATAAACGGTCATAAAAGATAATAAATGTTTATAAAGGATTACAAAGTCTTATAAAGCACTATAAAGGGTTACAAAGCATTCCAAATGATTATAAAGCATGCTGATGAGTTATGAAGTGTTGTAAGTGTTATTTAAGTCTCATAAACAATTATAAAGTTTGTATACGATAATAAAGCGTTACAAAGGATTATAGAGTGCAATAAACAATTATCAATGGTCTTAACATTAGAAGGTGTTAGAAGATTTTATAAACACTTATAAATGTTGATAAAACATTACAATGTTTATAAATACGATAACGGATCATGAAGAGTTATGAAGATTACTCAGCATTATATAGGTTATATTGGATCATGTAGCTATACAGAGGATTACAAAGCATTTAAAGGATTATAAAGAATTCCTGCTGAAGCGTCCCAGTGTGTTCTCAATTCTTGTTCCTTCTGTTGTTGTGTTTGTCACACTGGACTGCATGGAGATGACAGATGGGCGGTGCCAGTATTGACGCAATTGCCTCGCGATAACTCTCTGCTCCAATGCTTACCCGGGCAGCAGGAACCAGCGAAGATCAGGCCCCACTCCCTGACCATTGTGGCGGCACGCTGTCAAGTATGTCCCGTACCCACTCCCCTTCACAATGGGGAGTAGGCTGCGACCGCACACACCCATCACCATGGGGTAATGACTCTGTCCCATTCCACCGTTCCTGATCACCATGGAGAACAGACCCCGCCCATGCTCTGTCACCACAGCGAAAGGCCACGACACCGAGCTTTGCCACCATAGAGTCTGTCACCATAGCAGCCCGCCGCTGCTGCAAATATTTTTTTTTAATGTGGAATATGTTGGAAATAGTCGATGATTGAGTTCTTGTCATCATTTTATTAATTTAGTAATTGGAGAAAAAGGATACTTCAGCACAGTTTTCAAATGTTCTCTGAACTGAGTCTGGGTCACGGCATAAATGCAAGTGTTTGTGCAGCAACTCAGGAGTTGCAGCATGAAGCCTATTTCCTGCAGAAAAACTGGTATATGTTCAGATCCATTTCCCAGATACCACATTCGATTCCATATTGAATACACCATTAATACTGCCCATAACAGTACGTAATTGGCTGAGATAACTAACAGTAAAATGATTGATTTCCTTCGGCTCTCCATCTCAGAGTCTCTGGAACTCTCGCCATTGCTATTAGCTCGTAGTCTCCTGCGTGCTCTACTGCTCACTACAATGTGTCTGACGGTCAACACATTGAGCAGTAGAATCACAAGAAATGGGACAAACGGGGTTAGAATGTAATGGAGGAACTCGATTATTGTCCAGAACTGAGAGTACAGAACACTTGTAGTTGCAAAACAAAACCAGGGTTCGTTCCGCAGCCAATACTGCCCTGATAACATAAAGTACCGGGAAATGTTCTTTAAACAGCTCAGCACCGTCACTGTCCCCAGAACAATAGCCGACGTTTTCCTGGTGCAATATTTAGTTTTCAGCTTCTGGCAACAAATGGCCACAAATCGATCAAAGGTGAAAGTGACGGTGAACCAGACAGAACAGTCCGTAGCTGCAAATAGCAGGGCGGCGTGGATATTACACACGGGGATGGAATACTTCAGGAAAAGAAAATGTTTCAGGTAAACAATGGGAATATGCCTCAGAATAAGGTCGAAGATAACAACCAATAGATCTGCCGCTGCCATGGCCACGAGGTAGCAAGTGACACATTTGGAAAGGCCACACTTTCCCTGAGACAGGATCGCAATCGTCACCAAGTTAACTGTGAGCAAAGGAAATAAACAAAGAAATCATACATCAGACTGGGCGCAAAGTTACAAGATTGATTGAGTACTTATTGAGATGTTCAAACGAGCCTCTGCATCCAGTGACTTATTGAATGTAATGGACCTGAAAAAAATCGTGAAGGTCTGTGATACGGTGGAAGGCGGGAACGATTAAATGAGAAAAGAATAACACTGAAAATGTTGAACTCAATGTTGATCATAATCCTCCGCTCTCATCCTTCCCTTTCTGGTTTAAATACTGTTCCTCTGAAGCATTCCCAGTTCTAAAGAAGGGTCAAGGACCTCAAACATCCTCAAGGAGGAGCGGGGCCCATAGGATTGCGCCAGGAGGTGGGGGTCGGAGGGCCCGTCGCCTTTCCATCACACGTAATTTTGTCGGGGCAGCATAGGCTGACAAATGCATTCCCACCGAGAGGCCATTTGAGGCCCATAAGTAGCATATTATTGGCAACTAATGCCTTCCCAGTGCCGCTGCTGGGATTTTACCGTCGGTGTTGGGTGTCTCCGCTACATGGGAATGTCTCCGTTAAAATGAGGCGACATATTTGTCGGCATGGGATGGGGGGGGTATTGGGGGTTTGTCTTCTACATGGCCAATCTGTGGCCCACGGAAGACCCCGCCAGGAAATCATCTATCCCTGTAAATCCTTCTTCTTCTGCACTAAAGCACCACCCTCGACCCCACCCCCAGCTTCACCAACATATTATCTGGGCTCGAATGCTTGGCCTGGGCACAAGCCCTCTTGCAGTACAGGCAGTGGTCACCGCTTCTGGTGGCACTGCAATACTTCTGAGCTGCAGCCCATGTCATTGGCCAGCAACTCTTGGAGATGGGATCGACCTATTCAAAGGTTCGCTGTGGGGAACTCAAGCTGGCCAAGGCAGGACACCTCCTGCCTTTTCAGCACAGCACCAGGAGCACCGCCATGGGCACAAAACCCAGCACATGATCTCTGGCTGGATTTTGTGATCCTGTAGAAGGTGGGATTGCTGGCGTGGTGAGGGGCAGAGAATCCATGAGGAGCCGTTTGTCATGGAATCCGATGTTGTAATGCACACGCCCAATATTGCCGGAGGTGAGGAATTGCCGTGGTGGCACTTCCACACTGATGCTATGACTTGATAATTTATATGCACTACGTACTGTAATAAATACATTTGAATGTCATTCACCGTGATCCAATCAGTAGTTATCAATTTTGTCCCTGACGTGAGTGCCTCACGTGTCTTCAGTTTCACGTCTTTGGAAAGCTGCTGCCACTGAGGTGAGAGTCCTCAGTGCCTCAAGAGTGAAGGTAACTTCACCGATGATTTCGATGGGAGGTGTTTTTGCAGCGAGCATTGCCGTTAAGCTCAATCTGCAGAGAGATAGGGACAGCGAGAGAGAAGGACAGACAGAGAGGGACAGAGAGAGAGAAGGACAGAGAGAGAGAGAGACAGATTTCCTCCTTCACACATACTGTCTACTTATAAAAGCTCCCCCTTCACATCTTATCTACTTGCAGAAATTCCCCCTGCACATATTATCCAGTTGTAGAGATCTCCCTTCACACAATATCCCGTTGTAATGATTCTCCTCTTCTCACTCAATCCATTAACAGAAATCCCTCTTCTCTGGTATACAACGGCATGAAGCACTCCCTAGAAGTTTGTGCCAGCTATCTTGGAAGCTGCCATGACTCATACATAGTTCGACAGTCCCAGATGCCACAGCTTTTGATAAATCCGACTCACCTTCAGGGGTGAACACTCTGGGACTGAACACTCTCAGCGTGAACACTCCTTGAAGACATGACTTTGTATGCGAGGAAGGAAAACGAACAATGATACGTAAGAACTTGCCACAGTTGCACCCCAGTGACAATCGAGCAGGCCGTTGGTGTGCTGAAGGTAAGGTTCCGATGCTTCGGTAGATCCAGTGGACCCCTTAAGTGTAGCCCAGACAGGATTACCCAGAGTGTTGTGTTCTGCTGCTTTCTACATAGCATAGCAATACAGAAGGAGGTGATCTTGCAAATAAAGACATGCAAGAGCATGAGATCATCCTCTGACCAACAGGACACAGAGGGCACACAAGGTTAAGAAGGCATGGACGATCAGAGCAGAGTGATGGGGACCAGATATGGGAAACATCACATAGCTGTGGCATGTGTTAATATGTTAATTGTGTATCAATTGTTTAAATACACGCAGGTGGAGGGTGCTAATCGGGACTTTACTTAAACACTTAGAAGCAGATACTTGTTGAGATTTTTGGAGGGTTTGAGGAGCTAATGTTTTGTAATCCTTTTCGTCTGTGCAATAAAGGTGGAACTGAGTAAAGACAGGCTCCAGCGAAGTGGCCTCTTTCTGTGTCTTAAACTTGCTATGATTCTATAATTCTATCCTTCCACAGCAGGCTTTCATGGTAGCAGAGCGTGGTTTCCAAAAGCTAAAGGTTGCAAACTTGGATTTTATCTTTCATTCATATTTAAAGATAAAACTAAAATCTCACTCGCTATTGTGGAAAATATGGCAGAAACCAAGAGGGTATCATTATAGTTCGATTTTCGCTGAGTCTGATTCATGTGGCCAGTGGTCGAATGAAGTGGATATGTGTACATGGTTGCGTTTCTACAAAAGAGGAAACAAGGTATGACCTTAGCGTTGTTACGTGCCAACTGAAGTGAAATCAAAAAGTGTTTTGTAAACTGTATGTTTGTCCGTTGCATCATGATGAAGCATTGGATCTGCTGTTTGAATTCTTGGATGAAATCTACAAGGGGGATGCATGTGGATAAGGCATGGTAAGACTTTGATAGATTTCTGTAAACAGGTGGTTATTCAATAGAGGAATATATCATGAACCTCAAAAGACTGTATAGAAGACTAAGGAAATTCAATTTGGAGATCCCTGGTTCATTTAAATTGCCATATTGTACTAAGGTTTCGCATATGGACAGGCTGCTGGTCCCAACTATGGGTCGGTTCTTCAAAAAATGTCTCCCTGTTGCATCAAATGTCGGCTGCCTTAAACAAATTCCCGGAGAAACACTCATTTTCTGCAACTCGAGTAGAAATGACAGGGAATTCTGAGGTGATACAAAGAAAGCAGGACTCGAAGCTAACGAGATTTTAAAATGTTTAAGACCCTGGAAGCAGCATCAGTACAATGGAGAAGTTAAAGACAGGAGGAATGAAGATGAAAACAGCTTAGTAGGTTTGGCTATTACTGTGGAAGTTAGAATTGGAGAAGCAAACATATGCAAATGAATCCCAGGAATGCCCAATGAACAGTTCATTGGTGCTTCAGATGTGACTCAAAGTATCATTATGCAATGACCTGCCCAAAGTAGAGTTGCAGAGTCCACGAAATAACGCAGGATGCAAAGAATTGTGTGGCAGAAGAGGAAGAAACTGACGAATCTGAAAGAACTGTTATCGTCACAAGGAGTTTCAGTCCTGTGATAAATGTGTTCGTTGTGCATTCAATCAACTGTGCTCTATTAAATAATGCTTGCACGTAGGCAGTATGTGGAACCGATTGTTTACAATGTTACCTGGTTTCAAACAATAGTGAGAATCGACACAGGTTAAGGAATATAAAAGTGCTACCAGCTGCTGACAACACATTGAAGTCACTGAATTGAGTAGTTATTCCTTGTAAAGTAGCTGCAGTCAGCCTCTTTATCAGTACTGATGCAGTCCCTGGTGAAATACCTTTACTGTTGACTAAAACTTCAATGCAAAGGCACAAAGGAAACTTGATGTGGAACATGAAAAGACAATTGTTTTTGGAAAGTCAGTGAAATTTCAGTTTACTCAGTCAGAGCATTATTGTATCCCCGGAAGAAAACATGGTGTTTCTATTTCGAGTGTTAGAGATGTATTTGTGGCATCAGTTGTCAATAATCAGAGAGATAAAACCCAAAATTTCTTGAAGTTCACAGAGAACTTGCTCACCTTTCTTGTCAGAGATTTAAAAACCCTGTTAAATGATGCAGGTGTGTTTAGCGAGGAGTAAATGAAGACATTAAAATAGATTAGTGAAAAGTGTGAAATCTGTGAAAAGTTTTGGAGGACACCCTCACGTCCTCTTGTAAACTTCCCAGTGGCATGTGACTTTAAATAAATAGTTATCATGGGTTTAAAGGTATGGGACAAAGACAATAACATTTGCATTCTACATTTTATGGACCTAGCGACTAGGTTTCACATTTCTATAACAATAAATAGCGACGTAAAAGGGGTGATTACGGATAAAGTTAAGTAGAAATGGATAGGGACCAGACTTGGAGCACAAACTCCGTTTGTGATTGTTAATTGAAGGGAATTTGTCAAAGACGCGTTCAGAGACATGTCTGATAACATTAACATTATGGTTATGAATACTTAGGCTGAAAGTCCTTTCAGCACTGGACTGTTTGAAAGGAATCACGCAATGACTGATGAACTACTGCATTAGATCTTGTTGACCAGCCATACTGCAAGTAGACAACTGCCCTGGCACGACTTCGTTTCAGATACTTAGAAAGTCCCTATCTATTGTGTGATAGTCCTCCTGCTCTAGAAGGTAGGACAATTCGGTCCTGTTTTGATCACATTTGAATGCTTTGCATGCAGGGAGACGGGAGTTAATCAAGGTTTAGGTCTCTGAGAAAAGTCGGAGAGCTCTGAGGCATCGCATAATGCCATCCAAGGTGGAATAGAATTAAGGAGATTTGGTGAAAGATAAAAGAGAGGAGAATAAGGAATGGGATGGTCCTGATAAGGATAATTGGGTGGGATGACAAAACATTCTGGGAGACGGTGGAATAGTGTTAATGTCACTGAACTTATTAACCCAGAAAGCTGGGCGAATCCTCTGGCTGAAAGGGTTCAAATCCCACCACGGCAGCTTGTGGAAATTCAATTAATTAATACATGCAATTAATTAATTCTAAAATAAACTCTGGAATTGAACGCTGCTCTCAGTAATGGAGACACGAAACTGTTATTGATTGTTGTAAAAACCCATCTGGTTCGCTCTTGTACTTTCGGGAAGGAAGTTTGCCATTCTCAACTATTCTGGCCTACGTGTGACTCCAGACACAGCAATGTGATTGACTTTTATCTACCCTCTTAAAATACCTATCAAGCCATTCAATTGTCAAGTGCAATCGGGGATGGGCAACAAACGTTGACATTGGCAACGCTGCCCACAGCCAATGATGGAATTAAAGAAAGTCGTTATCAAACATAGAAATCAAAGTAATAGGATTCATTCGTAGGTTTAATTACAAGATCTCACAATATGAGCAGTACACAGTGGGAACTGATGCACCTTGCAACTCACATGCTCATGTGTTTTGTGATGAAGGTCCTGAGGAAATGAATACAGTAGAAAAAGGTTTGTTTTTATTATTATTCATTTAGGGGATGTGGGCATCACTGGCTATGCCGGCATATATTGCCCATCCCTAATTGCCATTGAGAAGGTGGTGGTGAGCTGCCTTCTTCTACCGCTGCAGTCCATGTGAGGCAGGTACACCCACAGTGCTGTTCGGAAGGGAGTTCCAGGCTGTTGACCCAGCGACAGTGAAGGAACGGCGATATAGTGCCAAATCAGGATGGTGTGTGACTTGGATGGGAATTTGCAGGTTGTGATGTTCCCATGCATCTGTTGCGCTTGTCCTTCTAGGTGGTAGAGGTCGCAGGTTTGGAAGGTGCTGTCAAAGGAGCCTTGGTGCGTTGCTGAAGTGCATATTGTAGATGGTGCACACTGCCTCCACTGTGCATCTGTGGTGAAGGGAGTGAATGTTTGTGGATGGTGTGCCAATCAAGCGGGCTGCTTTGTCCTGGATGGTGGCGAGCTTCTTGAGTGTTGTTTGAGCTGCACCCATCCAGGCAAATGGAGAGTATTCCATCACACTCATGACTTGTGCCTTGTAGGTGGTGGACAGGCTTTGGGGAGTCCGGATGTGAGTTATTCGCCTCAGGATTCCTAGCCTCTGACATGCTCTTGTAGCCACGGTATTTTCATGGCTACTCCAGTTCAGTTTCTGATCAATGGTATCCACAAGGATGTTGATAGTGGGGGATTCAGCAATGGTAATGCCATTGAATGTCAAGGGGAGATGGTTAGATTTTCTCTTCTTGGAGATGGTCATTGCCTGGCACTTGTGTGGTGCGAATGCTATTTGACACTTATCAGCCCAAGCCTGGATATTGTCCAGGTCTTGTTGCTTTTCTACGTGGACTGCTTCAGTATTTGAGGAGTCGCGAATGGTGCTGAACATTGAGCAATCATCAACAAACATCCCCACTTCTGACCTGATGATTGAGGGAAGGTAGTTGTTGAAACAGTTGAAGACGGTTGGGCCTAAGACACTGCCTTGAGGAACTCCTACAGTGATGTCCTGGAGCTCAGCTGATTGACCTGCAACAACCACAGCCATCTTCCTTTGCGCTGGATATGCCTCTCACCCGCAGAGAGTTTGCCCCCTGATTCCCATTGACTCCAGTTTTGCTAGGGCTCCTTGATGCCATACCAGGTCAAATGCTGCCTTGATGTCAAGAGCAGTCACTCTCACCTCACCTCTTGAGTTCAGCTCTTTTGTCCATGTTTGAACCAAGGCTGTAATGAGGTTAGGTGCTGAGTGGCCCTGTCGGAACCCAAACTAGGTATCACTGAGCAGGTTATTGCTAAGCAAGTGCTGTTTGATGGCACTGTTGATGACACCTTCCATCATTGCTGATGATTGAGAGTAGACTGATGGGGCGGTAATTGGCCGGTTTGGACTTGTCCAGGTTTTTGTGTACAGGACAGACCTGGGAAATTTTCCATTTTGACGGGTAGATGCCACTGTTGTAGCTATACAGCTTGGCTAGGGGCGTGGCAAGCTCTGGAGCACATGTCTTCAGGACTATTGTCGGAATGTTGTCAAGACCCATAGCCTTTGCAGTATCCAGTGCCTTCAGTCGTCTCTTGACATCACATGGAGTGAATCGAATTGGCTGAAGACTGGCATTTGTGATGCTGGGGATTTCAGGAGGGGGCCGAGATGGATCATCAACTCGGCACTTCTGGCTGAAGATTGTTGCAAATGCTTCTGCCTTATCGTTCACACTGATGTGCTGGGCTCCCCCATCATTGAGGATGGGGATATTTGTGGAGCCACCTCCTCCAGTTAGTTGTTTAATTGTGCCCCACCATTCACAGCTGGATGTGGCAGGACTGCAGAGCTTAGATCCGATCCGTTGGTTCCGGGATCGCTTAGCTCTGTTTATTGCATGCTGCTTATGCAGTTTCGCATGCAAGTAATCCTGGGTTGTAGCTTCACCAGGTTGGCACTTCATTTGAGGTATGCCTGGTGCTGCTTCTGGCACGTCCTCCTGCACTCTTCATTGAACCAGGGTTGACCTCCTGGCCTGATGGTAAGGGTAGAGTGGGGGATATGCCGGGCCATGAGGTTACAGATTGTGGTTGAGTACGATTCCGCTACTGCTGATTGCCCACAGCGCCTCATGGATGCCCAGTTTTGCACTGCTAGATCTGTTCGAAATCTATCCCATTTAGCACCAGTAACACGCAACACGATGAACACCATCCTCAATGTGAAGGCGGGACTTCGTCTCCACAAGGACTGTGCGGTGGTCACTGCTACATATACAGTCATGGAAAGATGCATCTGCGGCAGTCCGATTGGTGAGGACGAGGTGAAGTATGTTTTCCGCTCTTGTTGTTTCCCCCACCACCTGACACAGACCCATTCCAGCAGCTATGTCCTTTAGTACTCGGCCAGTCGTGGTTCTACCGATCCACTCTTGGTGATGGACATGGAAGTCCCCTAATCAGAGTCCATTTTGTGCCCTTGCCACCCTCAGTGCTTCATCCAAGTGGTGATCAACATGGAGGAATACTGACTCATCAGCTGAGGGAGAGCGGTTGGTGGTAATCAGTAACAGGTTACCTTGACCATGTTTGGTCTGATGCCATGAGACTTCATGGGGTCCATTGTCGATGTTGAGGACTCCCAGGGCAACTCCCTCCCCACTGTCCGCCACCTCTGTTGGATCTGTCCTGTCGTGGGACAGGACATACCCAGGGATCGTGATTGCGGTGCCTGGGGCATTGTCTGTAAGGTATGAATCGATGAGTATGACTTTGTCAGGCGGTGGCTTTACTAGTCTGTGGGACTGCTCTCCCAACTTTGGCACAAGCCCCCAGACGTTAGTAAGGAGGACATTGCAGCATCGACAGGGCTGGGTTTGCCCTTGTCATTTCCGCTGCCTAGGTCGATGCCGTGTGGTCCGTCTGGTTTCATTTCTTTTTATTGACTTCGTAGCGGTGCGGTACAACTGAGTGGCTTGCTCAGCCATTTCAGAGGGCATGTAAGAGTTAATCAAAGTGCTGTGGGTCTGGAGTCGCATGTCGGCCAGCAGATGTCCTTCCCGAAATGGCATTCGTGCACCAGATGGGTTTTTACAACAATCGACAATGGTTTCATGGCCATCATAAGACTAGATTTTAATTCAAGATTTATTAATTAAATCCAAATTCAACCTTCTGTTGTGGTGGGATTTGAACCCATGCCCCCAGAGAAGTACCCTGGTTCTCTGGGTTACGAGTCCAGTGATAATACCACTACGCCACCGCCTCCCCAAGGGGCCCAAGTCCTTCTGATCGAGGCTTCGTCTGAGGACGGTGTGAGGCTGCTCGTGGCTCCCGGCTCATTGGGATCGAGTCTTCTCAGAGTCGGGTTGCTTGTGAATGCAGCCCAAAGTGGGTGGTAAACTCCAAATAAGGCTAAATACTGGAACGAGACTGATAGTCAACAAATACTGTAATGGAAAGTTGAAAAGAACTTTGAAGAGATAAAGGGTTGGATAATGTGCGTGGTCATGATGCTTAGGAAAACTATTGCATCAAAGGCCAATTGTCCCGAGAATGTCCGCGGGTGACATATATTCCAGAGCTTTCTAAACATTGGAGGCATGCAATAATTGTGTGACGTGCAGGAATATCTACAGGAAATATTAACTATTGGTTGCATGATCAAAATGATGGCCATGAAGAACAATTCATGGTCTGGAAGAATGGGGTGAAAGAGTGCATGGTTAGGATGTGCAGTGCAAATTCTAATAGTGGGTCTGGAAGCGGTTCTTGTGTAAAGAAGTGATCATGCACTGGAACATAGGGACATAGGAGTAGGAATAGGCCATTCAGTACATCGAACCTGCCTCGTCATTCCATATAATCATGGCTGATCATCCACTTCAATTCCTTTTTCCCACACTATCATCATATCCCCTTCTGTCATTTCTATTTTGAAATCTGTCAGTCTCTGCTTTAAACTTTCTAAATGACTGAGTTGCCACCGCCCTCTGGGGTGGAGAATTCCAAAGATATGCAATCTTCTGAGTAAAGAAATGTATCCTCATTTCCGTCCTAAGTGGCCCCCCTCTTATTTTGAAATTGTGTACTCTGGCTCGAGACTCCCCAACCAGGGTAACCAATTTAGCTGCATCCACCCTATCGACCCATTTAAGTATTTTGTAGCTTAGATCAGTTGTCATTCTTTGAAACTCGAGAGAATACAAGCCTCGTTTCCCCTATACTTCTTCATAGGACAGTACCGCCATCCAGGGAAGAAGTATGGTGAACCTTCGTTGCACTCCTGCAATGGCAATAGTATCCTTCCTAAGGTCAGGGGACCAAAACTGCACCCAGTACTCGAAATGGTGTCTAACTAATGTTCAGTACCATTGAAGCAAGACTTCGCTACTCCTGTACTCAAATACTCTTGTAAAAGAGGGGGGGGGGTGTGGCATTGTTAATCAAGGAGAGTATTACAGCGACAGAAAGGACGTTTGAGGACTCGTCTACTGAGGTAGTATGGGCTGAGGTTAGAAACAGGAGAGGTGAGGTTACCCTGTTGGGAGTCTTTTATAGACCTCCGAATAGTTCCAGAGATGTAGATGAAAGGACAGCGAAGATGATTCTCGACAGGGGTGAGAGTAACAGGGTAGTTGTTATGGGGGACTTTAACTTTCCAAATATCGACTGGAAATACTATAGTTCGAGTACTTTAGATGGGTCAGTTTTTGTCCAGTGTGTGCAGGAGGGTTTTCTGACACAGTATGTAGACAGGCCAACCAGGGGCGATGCCACATTGGATTTGGTACTGGGAAATGAACCCGGCCAGGTGTTAGATTTAGATGTAGGTGAGCACTTTGGTGACAGTGATCACAATTCGGTTAGGTTTACCTTAGCGATGGGCAGGGACAGGTATATACTGCAGGGCAAGAATTATAACTGGGGGAAAGCAAATTATGATGCGATTAGGCAAGATTTAGGATGCGTAGGATGGGGACGGAAACTGCAGGGGATGGGAACAATCGAAATGTGGAGCTTATTCAAGGAGCAGCTACTGCGTGTCCTTGATAAGTATGTACCTGTGAGGCAGGGAGGAAGTTGTCGTGCGAGGGAGCCGTGGTTTACTAAAGAAGTTGAAGCGCTTGTCAAGAGGAAGAAGAAGGCTTATGTTAGGATGAGACGTGAAGGCTCAGTTAGGGCGCTTGAGAGCTACAAGCTAGCCAGGAAGGATCTAAAGGGAGAGCTAAGAAGAGCAAGGAGAGGACACGAGAAGTCATTGGTGGATCGGATCAGGGAAAACCCTAAGGCTTTCTATAGGTATATCAGGAATAAAAGAATGACTAGAGTTAGATTAGGGCCAATCAAGGATAGTAGTGGGAAGTTGTGTGTGGAATCAGAGGAGATAGGGGAAGTGTTAAATGAATATTTTGCGTCAGTATTTACAGTAGAGAAAGAAAATGTTGTTGAGAATACTGAGATTCAGGCTACGAGGCTAGATGGGATTGAGGTTCACAAGGAGGAGGTGTTAGCAATTTTGGAAAGTGTGAAAATAGATAAGTCCCCTGGGCCAGATGGGATTTATCCTAGGATTCTCTGGGAAGCTAGGGAGGAGATTACAGAGCCTTTGTCCTTGATCTTTATGTCGTAATTGTCGACAGAAATAGTGCCGGAAGACTGGAGGATTGCAAATGTTGTCCCCTTGTTCAAGAAGGGGAGTAGAGACAGCCCTGGTAATTATAGACCTGTGAGCCTTACTTCGGTTGTGGGTAAAATGTTGGAAAAGGTTATAAGAGACAGGATTTATAATCATCTTGAAAAGAATAAGTACATTAGAGATAGTCAGCACGGTTTTGTGACGGGTAGGTCGTGCCTCACAAACCTTATTGAGTTTTTCGAGAAGGTGACCAAACAGGTGGATGAGGGTAAAGCAGTGGATGTGGTGTATATGGATTTCAGTAAGGCGTTTGATAAGGTTCCCCACGGTAGGCTATTGCAGAAAATACGCAAGTATGGGGTTGAAGGTGATTTGGAGATTTGGATCAGAAATTGGCTAGCGGAAAGAAGACAGAGGGTGGTGGTTGATGGTAAATGTTCATCCTGGAGTTTAGTTACTAGTGGTGTACCGCAAGGATCTGTTTTGGGGCCATTGCTGTTTGTCATTTTTATAAATGACCTGGAAGAGGGTGTAGAAGGGTGGGTTAGTAAATTTGCAGATGACACTAAGGTCGGTGGAGTTGTGGATAGTGCCGAAGGATGTTGTAGGGTACAGAGAGACATAGATAGGCTGCAGAGCTGGGCTGAGAGATGGCAAATGGAGTTTAATGCGGAAAAGTGTGAGGTGATTCACTTTGGAAGGAGTAACAGGAATGCAGAGTACTGGGCTAATGGGAAGATTCTTGGTAGTGTAGATGAACAGAGAGATCTTGGTGTCCAGGTGCATAAATCCCTGAAGGTTGCTAACCAGGTTAATAGGGCTGTTAAGAAGGCATATGGTGTGTTAGCTTTTATTAGTAGGGGGGTCGAGTTTCGGAGCCACGAGGTCATGTTGCAGCTGTACAAAACTCTGGTGAGACCGCACCTGGAGTATTGCGTGCAGTTCTGGTCACCGCATTATAGAAAGAATTAGAATTAGAATTAGAATATTACAGCGCAGTACAGGCCCTTCGGCCCTCGATGTTGCGCCGATCATCTGACCTACACTATTCCATTTACATCCATATGTCTATCCAATGACCACTTAAATGCCCTTAAAGTTGGCGAGTCTACTACTGTTGCAGGCAGGGCGTTCCACGCCCCTACTACTCTCTGCGTAAAGAAACTACCTCTGACATCTGTCCTATATCTTTCACCCCTCAACTTAAAGCTATGTCCCCTCGTGTTTGCCATCCTCATCCGAGGAAAAAGACTCTCACTATCCACCCTATCTAACCCTCTGATTATCTTGTATGTCTCTATTAAGTCACCTCTCCTCCTCCTTCTCTCTAACGAAAACAACCCCAAGTCCCTCAGCCTTTCCTCGTAAGACCTTCCTTCCATACCAGGCAACATCCTAGTAAATCTCCTCTGCACCCTTTCCAAAGCTTCGACATCCTTCCTATAATGCGGTGACCAGAATTGCACGCAATACTCCAGGTGCGGCCTCACCAGAGTTTTGTACAGCTGCATCATGACCTCGTGGCTCCGAAACTCGATCCCCCTACTAATAAAAGCTAACACACCATATGCCTTCTTAACAGCCCTATTAACCTGGGTAGCAACTTTCAGGGATTTATGTACCTGGATACCAAGATCTCTCTGCTCATCTACACTACCAAGAATCTTCCCATTAGCCCAGTACTCTGCATTCCTGTTACTCCTTCCAAAGTGAATCACCTCACACTTCTCCGCATTAAACTCCATTTGCCATCTCTCAGCCCAGCTCTGCAGCCTATCTATGTCCCTCTGTACCCTACAACACCCTTCGACACTATCCACAACTCCACCGACCTTCGTGTCATCCGCAAATTTACCAACCCACCCTTCTACACCCTCATCCAGGTCGTTTATAAAAATGACAAACAGCAGTGGCCCCAAAACAGAACCTTGCGGTACACCACTAGTAACTAAACTCCAGGATGAACATTTGCCATCAACCACCACCCTCTGTCTTCTTTCAGCTAGCCAATTTCTGATCCAAAGCTCTAAATCACCTTCAACCCCATACTTCCGTATTTTCTGCAATAGCCTACCGTGGGGAACCTTATCAAACGCCTTACTGAAATCCATATACACCACATCCACGGCTTTACCCTCATCCACCTGTTTGGTCACCTTCTCGAAAAACTCAATAAGGTTTGTGAGGCACGACCTACCTTTCACAAAACCGTGCTGACTATCGCAAATGAACTTATTCTTTTCAAGATGATTATAAATCCTGTCTCTTATAACCTTTTCCAACATTTTACCCACAACCGAAGTAAGGCTCACAGGTCTATAATTACCAGGGCTGTCTCTACTCCCCTTCTTGAACAAGGGGACAACATTTGCTATCCTCCAGTCCTCCGGCACTACTCCTGTCGACAATGACGACTTAAAGATCAACAACAACGGCTCTGCAATCTCCTCCCTGGCTTCCCAGAGAATCCTAGGATAAATCCCATCTGGCCCAGGGGACTTATCTATTTTCACTCTTTCCAAAATTGCTAACACCTCCTCCTTGTGAATCTCAATCCCATCTAGCCTAGTAGGCTGTATCTCAGTAATCTCCTCGGCAACATTTTCTTTTTCTACTGTAAATACTGACGAAAAATATTCATTTAACGCTTCCCCTATCTCCTCTGATTCCGCACACAACTTCCCACTACTATCCTTGATTGGCCCTGTTCTAACTAAGGATGTGGAAGCTATGGAAAGGGTGCAGAGGAGATTTACTAGGATGTTGCCTGGTATGGAGGGAAGGTCTTACGAGGAAAGGCTGAGGGACTTGAGGTTGTTTTCGTTGGAGAGAAGGAGGAGGAGAGGTGACTTAATAGAGACATATAAGATAATCAGAGGGTTAGATAGGGTGGATAGTGAGCGTCTTTTTCCTCGGATGGTGATGGCAAACACGAGGGGACATAGCTTCAAGTTGAGGGGTGATAGATATAGGACAGATGTGAGAGGTAGTTTCTTTACTCAGAGAGTAGTAAGGGCGTGGAATGCCCTGCCTGCAGCAGTAGTAGATTCGCCAACTTTAAGGGCATTTAAGTGGACATTGGATAGACACATGGATGAAAATGGAATAGTGTAGGTCAGATGGTTTCACAGCTCGGCGCAACATCGAGGGCCGAAGGGCCTGCACTGCGCTGTAATATTCTAATTCTAATCTAATCTAATAAAGGCCTGAGCCATTATACCATTCGCCTTCCTAATTGCTTGCTGCACCTGCATGGTAGCTTTCAGTTACTTTTCAACAGGGACACTCAGGACCCTTTATACATCGACACTGCCTGATCTCTTACCATTTAAAAGAAACCTTGCACATCTGTTGCTCCTACCAAAGTGGACAGCATCACAGTTTTTCACATTGTATTCTGTCTGCCACATTCTTGCCCACTCACTAAGTCTGTCTAAATCCCCTTGAAGCTGCTTTGCATCTTCCTCACAACATACATTCTCATCTAGTTTTGTGTCATCCACGTACTTGGAAATACTACATTTGGTCCTCACATTCAAATCATTGATACGTATGATGAACACCTCGGGCCCAAGCACTGATCCCTGTGGTACCACACTAGGTACAGCCTGCCAACACGAGGGTGACCTGTTTCTTCCTATAATCCGCTTTCCGCCTGTCAACCAATCCTTAATCCATGCCAGTATATTACCTCCGATCCCATGTGTTTTAATTTTGCTCACCGAACCCCTGTGGGGGACCTTATCCAAAGCTTTCTGACAATTCAAGTATATCACGTCCACCAAATCCCCTTTATCAATTCTGTTAGTAACATCCTCAAAAAAGTCCAACAGGTTCGTCAAACATAATTTCCCATTCATTAGTCTCATATGCCCAATCAGATCATTATGATCCAAGTGTCCATTTACCACATCCATTAGAATATATTTTAGCTTTTCGCCAAGGACTGATCTAAGGTTAACAGGTCTGTAATCACTGTTTTCTCTCTCCCTCACTCCAATTATGTGCGAAGGGAAACTTTTAGTCGTGTTCCCGAAAGATATCAACGTGCGAATAGAGGCCGCAGGTTGAATATATTTCACAACGAAATGAAGGCTAGAGTGCAATCTCCAAATAAAACTAGCGATAGAAGTCCTCATGAACGTGATGTTTTAATGGCTGCCAATAAACTTGAGGATAAACGAATTAGAGAAGCATTAGAGAGTTGTAAAGTGTTTGGGGTTTATTCTGAGGTACCATATGGGGGAGAACAAGCATTGTTACATAGATGGACCTGTACTGAAAACGTCTTTCCCGATGGAATTTACAAGGTTAAATTGAGGCTAGTTGAAAGGGATTTTGAAGAACAATTGGGTGATACAATGTGAGAGTGGACTCTCCCAAAGCTGGAAAATCAATCTTGCAAATCTTTTTTGTCTCCTTTGACCACATATTTATGGGAGCGTAGATCCATTGTCATGAAAGCCACATTTCTGCAGTGTGATGCTTTTCAAAGATGAGTGTTTCTGAAACCACCCAAAGGGACGCAGATGCATTCCGAAAACTATGGAAACCGAACAAGTGCGTTTGAACATTGATGATGCTTCCAGGGTGTGGCATTTCTCAGTAAGATCTGATTTGTTGAAAATTGGTTGTGTTCAACGAAAAGTGGTGGGTCAGGAAACCCTCCCAGACAACTATTCAAATGAAGTTGGAGAAATATGCCAAGGCCAGAACATTTCGGCCCGGTTCTACGTGTTAGTGCTCTTCCCAGTGCAGGGAGAATCAGTGAAAGCCAGTTTCACTGGCTTTCACAGAGTAACAAAGATAATTGACAATGTGAATTATATAATTGACACTGCAGAACCGAGGAAAAAAGCAAAGTCGCGGAAACATTAATACTTTAAAACGGCGTCACAGACGGTAAGGGGACAAACAAACAGATCTGTTAGGCAGTCAGGAAAGAG
This sequence comes from Heterodontus francisci, assembly GCF_036365525.1. NCBI lineage: Eukaryota > Metazoa > Chordata > Chondrichthyes > Heterodontiformes > Heterodontidae > Heterodontus > Heterodontus francisci. The sequence goes on from NC_090391.1 coordinate 30,128,029, forward strand.
TAAGGTGAACGGGACATTGAAAACGAGTTAGAAGGAGGCATAGAGGATCCCCTAATAGAACTTTCTACCGTCCAGTTAGCTAACACTGAAATGTTCTAGAAATGAGACAGCATGAGTCAATGAAAAATAAACAGGCTCCTGTTTAAATGCAGAACTGAGAAGGGACCTCAGAAGCCTGCTCACTGCGTTTCAATGGATCTGCAGGAACAAACCAGGGTGCAGAACCCTAACCCTACATGATGTGGATGCAGGAAAGACCCTTCCTACAGAAAAAAAATCCCTACAATGTAAGTGCCAGGAATGTGACCCAGGTTCGGTGGAACAATCAGTAAATGCTGTCGCATAAGCCGATTGAGCCCAGTCAGAGCTCCCCAGTTGGAGTTCCCCAGTTGTGCTGGTGCCCAATACTGATGACTCAACAAGGCTCAGAATCAATTGCAGAATGATTAATGCAGTGACCAAAGCTGATTCCGACCCAATTCCCCATCTGGAAGACTATATACAGAGTGGGAATCGCCACAGACATAACCAAATAGACTTGTTAAAAGGGTTCTGGTAGGTTCCTTGACCACCTAAGATGGTTTATTCCATTGCTGGGCGACGTCCTTTGGATTAAGCAAATCCACAACCACCTTCCAAAGGCTGATGGACCAAACAGTGGATGGCTTTCCCAACTGTGTAGTGTACTTGGATGATCTGTTGGTGTAAATTGACACGTGGTGGCCACTTCGACATTTAGAAGCGCTCTTGCAAATGTTAAGGGCAACTGACCATGTGGAAAATCGAGTAAAGAACGAGTTTGCTGAAGAACAAATATTCTACCTAGCCGCTTATTGTGGGTCAAGGATGAATGTTGCCCAAAGAATCAAAGGTACAGGCACTGATACATTTTCCCGTCCCCACGGTCAAATGGAAAATAAAGTGATTTTTGTAAATGTATGGGTTTTACCACAAGCTCGTCCTAAATTCAGCACTATAGCTGACCCATTGACAGATTTGTTACAGAAAAAATAAACAAAGGATGTGTGCTCAGGGAGATGTCAACAGTTTTCAAGAGGCTGGAAGCCACCTTAACCAATGAACCAGCGGTGGCAGATCCAAACCTGAACAAATCGTTTAAAGTGTCACTGGATGCTAGTGACCAAGGGGTAGGTGCCATCTGGCTCCTATTTTATGAATTAGGCATTGACAAACCAGTTGGATATTTCTGCTAAAAAATATAGAAAATGGGATACCCTTTGGTGGAGAAGGAAGCTGTGGTACTGTTGCTAGCTGGTAAAAAAACTTTGAATTATTGGGTGTGTTTTCGTACACCAGTCGAGGAAGGTAAGCATGCAGGTGCAACAAGCAGTAAAAAGGCAAATGGTATGTCGCTCTTCATAGCGAGAGCTTTCAAGTACAGAAGCAGGGATGTCTTGCTACAGTTATACAGGGCCTTGGTGAGGCCAACATGAAAAATTGTGGGCAGCTTTTGTCTCCTTACTGTGGAAGCATGTTCTTGCCAAAGAGGAAGTGCGATAAAGGTTTGCCAGATTGATTCCTGGGATGGCAGGACTGACACATGAGGAGAGATTGAGTTGGTTAGGATTATATTGGCTGGAGTTCAGAAGAGTGAGTGGGTATCTCATATAAACCTATAAAATTTTAACAGGACTTAACAGGGTAGATGCAGGAAGGATGTTCCCGATGGTGGAGGAGTCTAGTACCAGGGGTCATAGTCTAAGGATACGGAGTAAACCTTTCTGGACTGAGATGAGGAGAAATCTCTTCACCCAGAGAGTGGTGAACCTGTGCAATTCGCTACTGCAGAAAGCAGTTCAGGCCAAAATATTGTACTGCTTTTTTTAAAGGAGTTAAATAGAGCTCTTGGGGTGAAAGGGACCAAAGGGTATGAGGAGAAAGCCAAAACAGGCTACTGAGTTGAATGATCAGCCATGATCATATCGAATGGTGGAGCAGGCTCGAAAGGCCGAATGGCCTACTCTTTCTCCTATTTTCTATGTTTCTATGACAAGTACCAGAAATTACACTGTTTAAATGCCACACTCACACAGTAGCGTGAGACAGTGACAGGAACAGTAACTCATAAGGAAAATGTCACACTCACACACAGTACAGTAACAGTCAGAGAAACGGATAGTAAATGACTACCAATAAATTTCACACTTGCACATAGCAGAACTTTCAGAGATGTATGTCAAAGCTGCTGAAACGTCCGGCCCAAAATGGTACACCAGATAGGACACGCCACTCGTGGTGATAGCATGTCTTGCACCATTGTACGTTTTCTGCCCTTCGTCGCACTTGCACCAATGGCTCGATGGAACCCAACAGAGCATAAAGGGAGAGATGCAGAGGAATATATTTCACATGAAAAAGCAATTGGATAAATACTTAAGCCGGAACAAGTTGCATGAATATGGAAACAGACAGGGAAATGGTATTAATTGGAGGGGTGAGGGCTTGTAGGGGTTTAAACACAAGGGTGAGAATATTAAAACTTAGGTACTGCAAGACCAGGAACCAAAGTATGTCATTAAACACAGGGATGATGTGTGAAAGGGATTTGGTGTGTGTTGTGTTGTGAGCAGCAAGATTTTAGATGAGCTGTAGTTTATGGAGATTTACAAGTGAGAGGATGACCAGGACAGCATGAGGATAGTCCAGTATGATTTAACAAAGACGCAGATATGGCTTTATGTAACAGATAGACAGATGTAAAGGCTGATTTTATAGAGATGGTACTCGGCAAGATTGTTGAAAGAGAGAAAGTGGGGTCGCAACTCAGCTCGGACCAAAGGGATTAGCAGGGGAGCAAACAGTTTGGTTCAGCCTCAGCCATTAGCCTAAGAGGGGTATGTAATCTGCTTAAAGTGAGCAGAGATTTTATTTTACCACGAGACAATGTCATCCATTGTCCCAGTACTTAGGAAACAAAGGGCAGTAACGTAATGAATCATGGTTTACGGATCTAGTTGCTGGATATAGACACTTACTACAAACACCACCAGCAGAAAACAGTGAGGCATAAATTTGTTGAACAGTAATACAGTTCACAGAGGTTTGCCATTAATAGTTAGATACAGAGGTTTTGGATACAGGAACAAAAACAACAGCAATGAGGGCAGAATAAATGACAAGAAGAGTACAACATTTAAACATGGTTTATAGAATTAATAGCTGGATAGAGAGACTTACCAGGAACGCCAACTATGGCAAGGATGGGATAGTAAATCGTTTGAATAACCTTCAGTGCATAAAAGATTCGATCAGTCAATGTCATCCAAGAACCGTCAGAAAGTTCGTCAGACCAATAGGAGAAACTCTTAGTTGTAACATTCCAATCTATTATTCCCAGATTTTGTTCCATTGTTGTAACATTCCAATCAATGTTTCTTAGATTGCGGTCCATCCTCTCCATCTCTCTGGAACTGCTGTTCCCTGTTAGTGCCGGAGGTGACACTCTGACTCACACTATGGGACAACATAGTGAAGGTGTGCTTTATTAATAGTCAAAGGAAACCCTCGAGTGACACAATTAGGAACACATGGAGATTGAAATTAGTTACGGTCGCTGCACAAACAAGTTAGTTTAACCACTTTCAATCCAAAACTTTGTATACTAAATAAAGTTTTTAAAAAAACTCTTTCTGAATGGAATGTATGAGGGTTGCTAAGGGAAGACGAAGCGGAAAGAGCAGAGTCACTGGCCAGAATGCTTCAATCCTGCTCAGATATGGTAATTCTCTGAGAGGGCTGGAGATATGACAATATTACGCCCTGTCTAAAGCAGGACAGTTGGATAAACCCTTCAACTATAGGCCTGCAGTTTAAAGTCTAACTATCGCCCCTTGACATTCAACGGCGTTGCCATCGCTGAATCCCCCACCATTAACATCCTAGTGTCAACATTGACAAGAAATTGAACTGGACAAAACCCATGCATACTGTGGCTGCAAGAACAGGTTGGAGGGTTGGAATTCTTGGAGAGTAACTCAGCAACTGACTCACCAAAGCATGCCCACCAAATTCAAGGGAGAAGTCACAATTATAATGAAATACTATCCACATGTGTGGATCAGTGTAGCTCTAAAAACACTCAAGATGTTATAGACCTTCCAGAACAAAGCATCCCCCTCGATCGGCACCCTATCAACCAGCATGAACATTCATTCCCTCCACCAACGGCGCACAGTGGCAACAGTGTGCAGCATCTACAAGATGCACTGCAGCAAACCGTCAAACCTCCTTCTACAGCACTTTCCAACACGTGACCTCCACTACCCAGAAGGAAAAGAACTCCAGTTGCATGGGAACGCCACCACCTGCAGGATCCCCTCCATGATACAATCCATCCTGACTTGAAACTATGACGCATTTTCTTCAATGTCACTGGTATGAACACGTGGAACTTCCTTCATAACAGCACTGTGGGTGTACCTACACCAGATGGAATGCAGTAGTTCCAGAAGTTAGCTCACCACCACATTCTCAAGAGCAATTAGGGAATGACAACAAAGTCTGGCCTTGAAAAGTACGCTGATATTCCATTAAAGTCCAAAAAAGCAGTGGAATTGTATAGAAACAAACAGAGGTCACAATCCAAAACAGGAATATTTGTGGCATTGAAACAATAGATAAATAAGTAACAAGCTGCACTGATATTTTGGCGACAAATCGTTTCTGATATTTGGATAACTTCTTTCATGAAGCAATGGAAAGGTCTGATGAGGATTTTGCAGTTGATGTTACGTATATGGATATTCAAAAGTCATTTGATCAAGTGTCATTTAATAGAGCGGCTGGGAAATCTGAACCTTATCGGTTAAACAGGCAGCAAAAGTGTGGATGTGGCATTGGTAATGAGCAGGAAGCAGAGAGAAGTGATGAAGATTTGTTGTCCAGACAGGAAGGAGCATACATTTGTGTTCCACAAGAATTGGTATAAGGACCTGTGCTCTTTCTGACACTTATAAATGATATAGACTTATGTGCTAAGGGAATGATTTCAGATGACATAAAACGTCAATATTTGAAAAGTGAGGAGGAGAGCATTAGACTTCCGGAGGACATCGACGGATTGGTGAAATGGAGAGACACATGACCAATGAAATTTAATGCAGAGAAGTTTGAAGGATACATATGGAAGGAAAAGTACGGAGAGGCAACAACACAGAATGATATAAATTTGAAGGAATTCAGGAACTGAGTGGGTACATGTCCACAAAACTTCAAAGGTGGAAGTACAAGCTGAGATAAATGTTGAAACAAAAAAGATACTGGTCATTTGGCTTTATAAACATGAATTCAGGCTACTACCTATTAACTGAAGAGAATAGCTTAAGACAGAACTGGGAATTGTGTCATTTTTATGTTTTTTTTCCGGAGGTACCAAATGTCTTCATCAAAACTAAAGAAAGAGTTAACTCTCACAGTTAAACAAAACCCTTCAACATGCTTACAACAGACAGAGTTAAAGATTGTGGATTCTGCTACAGCAGTAAATTTCAAACATTCACACTAACATAGTAAAGAGACAACACTACAACCTGCATTCCTAAACAGTAATAAAAAAACTTTTATCCATAACAGATTAAGTTATTTGCTTTCCAGATGTTATTTATATTATAGCATTCTGTATTGATTAAAAATCTCAAACTCACAGTTTATATTGTCACCCAGATGCATTACATCCTACAAAATTCTTAACATGTTTATGTGGTATGTAGGAGAGTGATAATGATAAAATGAAAAGGCTGAAGGGAACACTGAGGCTCAACATTTCAACAGTCCATCAACCAACTGGATAACCATTTGGACCATGTTTATTACCCCCACGATGTAAGTTTTTCAATGATCATTTCGCCCTCCCCAGATCTACAAGTAAACTTTAGTCAGAAGCGATTATTTTCTCAATCTCAATTCTGGGTACAACATCTCAAATTGAAATGGATGCAGCTAAAAATGAAATTCAACTTTCATACTTCTATCGAACGTAGAAATATGGATCCCTGCAACTAATTATAATCTCAGGTGCCGAATCTTGTGCTTTTCCCAGGAGTCGAGCACCCGGAAGAATGTAAAATTTTGAGCAGTTCTAAATCTGACCAATAACGCTAATGTGTGAACAAATAGAAGAAACAACACATTTACAACAGCATTCAAGAGACGACCACAAAGGGTTAAACAGATTTCAGTCCTGTGCTGATAATAGTGAGAATGACACACATGGTTATTGTTTAACAAAAAAAAACAGACATTCATCCAAAAGAAATGTTGTACCCTCCAAGGATCACACACACCTTCACACAAACTGAAAAAGCCTTTCATTCACAAACCAGCAAGCTTTCCAGCACTCACACAATCCAATTGCCTTTTCTGCTCTCACAGCATTTTATCTATCTTGTGGGTCTCTATAAATTCTCTTTTGGTTTCTTCCTGTTATCCTGCCTTTGCAATGACATTACGAGAAGGTACCAATCCCTCCCTGAGGGGCATGAGAATTCCCTTTTCCATATGATCGGGCACCCTCCCCTTCAGTCAGGTGCAATATGGTACACATTATACTTTTGCTGTTTTGCACTTTGCTCTGTAAATCCTGAATCAGTTCTCTGATTGTTGCTTCCAAGTCTGCATTATCTTTCTCAGCCTTTTCTACCTTTTGTGTCTGGCCGTACGCAGCTTCCCTGTTCCTCTCCATGCACTGGCGCTCGCAGCACCATTCTTCAGTGCATCGTCTTTACTTTACCTTTTGAAATTCTTTTTTATTTCTTTTCCGAGTTCTCCGTTGTTTCTCCCAGCCATTTAGTAATCTATTCACTACTGCTTTTCCTTTACAATGCATTTACCTTCAAAACTTCGTTTCTTTCCTCCTTAAATCAACCCACTCCTCTTTTAGGGACATATTCTTGTGACATATTTTGTGACCAAGTGTACACATATTCCCTGGGATTAATCCATAACTACATCTTTATGAGGAAAACCTTTTGTTACATGCTTTGCGACAATTATTTAACTGAAATGGATCCCTGAATCCACCGTTCATCCTGCATACATGATCGCTGTCACGATTAGATGGAGTATGATGTGGGGCAGTGTGAGGTTATTCACTGTGAGCATAAGAATAAAAAGACAAAGTTATTTTAGCATGCGTGAAACTTGTACATATTGATGTCCATAGAGACTCGTACAAGGAACACAACGAGTTAGCATGGAGTTACAGCATGCATCACAGAAATCAAAAGGCATGCTGTATTTTACTGAAAGGGAATTGGAGTACAAGAATAAAGAAGTCTTGCTACAATTGTGCACGTTTGGTGAGACCACATCTGTAATACTGTGTGAAATTTTGGTCTCCATATGGAAGAAGGCTTTGCCTGTATTGGAGGCATTACAGCGAAGTTTCATTGGATAGGTCCCTGGGATGAGTGGCATATCATATGATGAGATGCTGGGTACATTGGGTCTCTATTCCTCGGAGTACAGGAGATTCAGACGTGATACCATTGAATCATCCATCTTTATGCAAGAACTGGACAGAGCAGGTACTGAAACGTTGTTTCCCCTGGCCGGGGAATCGAGAAAAAGAGGACACCATTTCAGTATAAGGGGACGATCATTTTGCAATGAGATCAGGAGAACTGTATTCACTCAGAAGATTGCGAATCTTTGGAATTCTGTAGGCCAGTGGGTTGTGGATGCGCCATTATTGAACATATTTAAGGCTGAGATATACAGATTTTTCGTATTTCATGGAATCAAGCGATATGTGGAGTGAGTGGGACAGTGGTGCTGATACCCATGATCATCCATGAGCTTATTTAATGGCAGACAAGGCTCTATCGGCCAATATGGCCCACTCCTGCTCCTATTTCATATGTCCTTATGCACCCACCTCTCAAAGAGGTGCAATTTCTTCGTAACATATTTAATGACCACTCCATCAATAGTTGTTAGCTTGGGAGCTGGGTATTGTATTTATTTGTTCGGAGATACAGCACTGAAAAAGGCCCTTCGGCCCACCGAGTCTGTGCCGACTATCAACCACCCACTAAAACTAATCCCATATTTCTACCACATCCCACCACCACCTACCGAGACAAGGGGCAATTTCTAATGGCCAGTTTACCTACCAACCTGCAAGCTTTTGGCTGTGGAAGGAAATCAGAGCAACCGGCGAAAACCCACACAGGTAGAGGGAGAACTTGCAACCTCCACACAGGCAGTACCTAGAATTGAACTCAGGTCGCTGGAGCTGTGAGGCTGCAGTGCTAACCACTGCACCACTGTGCCGCCGTACATCACTAGCCTCTTTCATATCAATTATAATCATGGATTAATGTAAGATGGAACTGTCTACATTTGACAAGTTACTCTGCAGTTCACGTACACAAATTTCGAGAAATAATGAGACCACACCCAAAGCCCAAATCGAACACTCATGTCTTTACCAGCTTTTGTAGGAAAACTAATTAGCAATATAGTACACCCGTTAGTAATACAATGCACCTGTTTGTCACAAATACGTTACAAAAGGTTCTACATTTATTCACCCGATGAGTGGTCACCTACAGTTCCTTGTACCTTTCATCAGCTAACTACGTTTCTTGTCTGCAGCACCAATTCGGTCTTTACAATAATCTGTATATCCTTCTTTCCAAGGTGGGCAGGATGTTCTTTAACAGGGTTGTGCTGTCCTTTCAAGATTCAATTTAAGCTGCAACTGTACCATGATATGTTGAATTCCTTTTCCAAATCTTGCAGTTAAGCGGGGCCTCGACATTGGCCTTCTGCATTTAACTTCCATCAGTCATTTTTCATCACTCTTGAATTCTGCAGTTGTCTTGAGATCGCTATCAGCACAAGCAACAGTAGCTTCTTTGCCTGGTCACACATTCCAGAACCAACAAAATATTTCAGCAATCAGAATCCCCTAAATTGTTGACGTCTTGAAAGTTGTTGCCTGGTGAATTAAAAACTGACTTTGTCTGATACCAGGAAGCACAGAGAAATACCCGGAGTTGAAACTTATACATTGCAAAAGAAGACAAACTTTGACATCATCCATTGATGTCAGTTTTTGTTATCTTCTTGCAAATTCCAAGTAAACCTTACACTGCTTAAATTAGCTGAATCTCTGTAGTTGATCTTTAAAATTCAACCTGGAACAGACATCTTGATCCCATGTTCTTTATATCAAGTTTAATCTCTGATAAGAATTGTTGAAATACAACATTGATGCAAAGCAAAACAAAGCTTTAAAGTAAGGTTGCTCGCTGGTGTCAACCCTTGTTATGACCCTTGGGTCTCCCGGTCAGACATTCCATATGTTGAAATATTATTTTAGTTTGAAAAGCCTTTTAGTCTTTACAATGTGTGCAGGTAGATTTGATCAGTTTCTGTTCACTTTACTACAAAAAAACAGAATTCTGTATTTCATTTAAACTATCGATTCTGCTGGTGTGGATAGCTTCACATGACTCCACCACACGTTTTGATTGAAATAGAAACATAGAACTACAAGTCTATATAAAAATTACGCCACAGACGGAGGCAATTCAGCCCAACATATATGCGCCGGCCGAAAAAACTAGCCACCCAATCTAATCCCACCTTCCAGCACCTGGTCCATAATCTTGCAGGTTGCAGCATTCCAGCTGCATGTCCAGGTAACTTTTAAATGAGTTGAGGGTTTCTGCCTCCACCACCAATGCGGACACTGAATTCCAGACCCCACCACCCTCTGAGTGAAAACGTTTTTCCTCATGTCACCTCCAATCCTTTTACCAATCACCTTAAATCTGTGCCTCCTGGTAATTGAGCTATCTGCTCGGGGAAGCAACCCCTTCCTGTCTACTGCAACTAGGCCCCTCATAATCGTGTGCACCACAATTAAGTCACCCTTAGCATCCTCTGTTCTAAGGAAAACAACCCTAGCTGATGAAATCTTTCTTCATCGTTGCAACTTTCAAACCCTGGTAACAGTCTTTTCAATCTCCTCTGTACTCTCCCCGGTGCAATTATATCCTTTCTGTAATGTGGTGGCAAGAACTGGACACAATACTCCAGCTGTGGCCGAACCAGCGATTTATACAGTACCAGCACTACATCCCTGATTTTGTATTCCATACATCGACAAATAATGGAAAGCATTCCATATGCCTTCTTCCCCACTCTATCCACCTATCCTGCCACCTCAGGGACCTATGGGCATGCACTATAAAGACTCTCACTTCTTCTTCCCGTCTCAATATCCTTCCCTTTATTGAGTGTTCCCTTTTGTTTGCCCTCCCCCAAATGCATTACCTCACACTTCTTTGGATTGAATTCCGTTTGCCACTTTTTCCACCCACTCACCCAAACCATTGATATCATTCTGGAGTATCCAGCCATTCTCTTCAATACCAACTACACGGCCAATTTTTGTGTCACCAGCAAATTTCCCAACCATACGTCCTACATTCAAGTCCAAATCGTTAATATAAACCACAAACTGCAAGGTAACCCGTGGAACACCAGTTGAAGCAGCCTTCCATTGGCAAAAACCTTCATAGAATACTCCCCTTTGTTCCCTGTCAATGAGCCCAATTTGGATCCAACCTGCAGCATTCCCCTGCTTCCCATGGGGTTTCATTTTTCTTACCAGCCTGCCATGTGACACCTTGACAAATGTCTTAGTAAAATCCATGTGGACCAAATCCACTGCACTACCCTTATCAATACTCCTTGTCTGTTCCTGAAAAAACCTCAACCAAGTTAATAAGACATCAGCAAAAAGGGCTGGAAATACTCAACAGGTATGGCAGCATCTGTGCAGAGGGAAGCAGAGTTAACGTTTCAGGTCTGTGACCTTTCATCAGAACTCCGTTCTGATGAAAGATCACAGATCTGAAACGGTAACTTTGCTTCTTTCTCTACAGATGCTGCCAGATCGACTGAGGATTTTCCATCACTTTTTGTTTTTATTTCAGATTTTCAGCATCTACAGTATTTTTGCTTTTAGTATTATAAGACATCACCTTCCCTTAACAAATGCATGCTGACTATCCCTGATTAATTCTGCCTTTCTAAGCGACAGTTTACCCTGTCTCTCAGAATTGATTCTAATAGTTTACCCACTACCGAGGTCCGACTGAGCAGCCTATAAATATTTGCCAATCTCTCGCATACTTTTTAAACAATGGGATAACGTTGCATCCTCTGGTTAACCTCCAATGCTCTTCTACCTCGCCCATATTCAGCGAGGATTTGAAGATGATCCTCTGCGCATCTGCCATTTCCTCCCGCGCTTCCTTTAATAATCTAGGATGCAATCCATCCGGTTCTGGCGAAATACCCACTTACAAGGATGTCAAAACCCTCCAGTACTTCCTCTTTCATTATTCATATCATATCTTATATTTCACACTTTTCATCCTTTATAGGACCTGTGAGCCTTACTTCGGTTGTGGGTAAACTGTTGGAAAAGGTTATAAGAGACAGGATTTATAATCATCTTGAAAAGAATAAGTTCATTAGAGATAGTCAGCACGGTTTTGTGACGGGTAGGTCGTGCCTCACAAACCTTATTGAGTTTTTCGAGAAGGTGACCAAACAGGTGGATGAGGGTAAAGCAGTGGATGTGGTGTATATGAATTTCAGTAAGGCGTTTGATAAGGTTCCCCACGGTAGGCTATTGCAGAAAATACGGAAGTATGGGGTTGAAGGTGATTTAGAGCTTTGGATCAGAAATTGGCTAGCTGAAAGAAGACAGAGGGTGGTGGTTGATGGCAAATGTTCATCCTGGAGTTTAGTTACTAGTGGTGTACCGCAAGGATCTGTTTTGGGGCCACTGCTGTTTGTCATTTTTATAAATGACCTGGAAGAGGGTGTAGAAGGGTGGGTTAGTAAATTTGCAGATGACACTAAGGTCGGTGGAGTTGTGGATAGTGCCGAAGGATGTTGTAGGGTACAGAGGGACATAGATAGGCTGCAGAGCTGGGCTGAGAGATGGCAAATGGAGTTTAATGCGGAGAAGTGTGAGGTGATTCACTTTGGAAGGAGTAACAGGAATGCAGAGTACTGGGCTAATGGGAAGATTCTTGGTAGTGTAGATGAACAGAGAGATCTTGGTGTCCAGGTGCATAAATCCCTGAAGGTTGCTAACCAGGTTAATAGGGCTGTTAAGAAGGCATATGGTGTGTTAGCTTTTATTAGTAGGGGGATCGAGTTTCGGAGCCACGAGGTCATGCTGCAGCTGTACAAAACTTTGGTGAGACCGCACCTGGAGTATTGCGTGCAGTTCTGGTCACCGCATTATAGGAAGGATGTGGAAGCTATGGAAAGGGTGCAGAGGAGATTTACTAGGATGTTGCCTGGTATGGAGGGAAGGTCTTACGAGGAAAGGCTGAGTGACTTGAGGTTTTTTTCCTTGGAGAGAAGGAGGAGGAGAGGTGACTTAATAGAGACATATAAGATAATCAGAGGGTTAGATAGGGTAGATAGTGAGACTCTTTTTCCTCGGATGGTGATGGCAAACACGAGGGGACATAGCTTCAAGTTGAGGGGTGATAGATATAGGACAGATGTGAGAGGTAGTTTCTTTACTCAGAGAGTAGTAAGGGCGTGGAATGCCCTGCCTGCAGCAGGAGTAGATTCGCCAACTTTAAGGGCATTTAAGTGGTCATTGGATAGATATATGGATGAAAATGGAATAGTGTAGGTCAGATGGTTTCACAGGTCGGCGCAACATCGAGGGCCGAAGGGTCTGTACTGCGCTGTAATGTTCTAATTCTAATTCTAATTCTAATAAAAATGTATCCTTCTTCCCTCTCATTTGTGAAGACAGAGGCAAAAGAAAAACTCATTAAGAACCCTGTGCACGCCTTCTGCATCCAGGCATAAGTTCCCATATGCATCTCTGATCGGCCCCATCCTTTTCTCAGTTATCCTCTTGCTCTTCATGTAGTTTTGAAACATATTTGGATTTTCCTTGATTTTACCTGCCAATATTTGTTTTTTTATGTCCTCTCTTTGGCTTTCTAATTTCCTTTATACCCCTGCACCTTCTGTACTCCTCTTGGCATTCTACGATAGTAAGTTTTTTCGACTGTCATAAAGTTTATTTAATTTCTTTAATTTCCCCTCCATGCTTCTTGATAACCAGGGGCTCCAAATTTGGGCACCTGCCTACGCTATGCCTGTAGAATATCGTTTTTGAATGCCTATCACTGGTTTGCCATTGATTATCGTTCAAGTAGTTGTATCCAATCCATTTTCGCCAGGTCAACACTCAATTTCATAAAATTTGCCTTCGCCAAATTTAAAACTTTGACTCTTCTTTTATCCTTGTCCTATTGCACTGGGGTGTGGACCCGGGGCTGGATTAGAGTGGTAAAGTGGGACTTTTGTGACTGAGGGACTTCAGTGAGGAGGAAGTGAGGAGCTCTTTTCATTCCCTAACTCTCCTCAAAGAGCGTGAGGTGAGCCATGAATTTGCAAAGAGCACAGCTGACTGGTGAGTAAGTTCTTGTGGGAATTTTTCAAACTGGATTGAATTGGAAGTCATTGTTTTAGCAAGACTTAGTTGATTTGTTTTATCATAATGGTCTTCCAAAGTTTTAAATTTAAAGGGTTTAGTCATGGCAGGAGAGCTTAAAGCTATGGTTTGCTACTCTTTCTGCATATGGGAATCCGGAAACATTTCCAGCCCTGGGACCAGCATGTGTGCAGGAAATGTGTCCAGCTGCAGCTCTTGGAAGCTCGGATTTCAGAGCTGGAACGGCGGCTGGAAACACTGCGGGGCATCCGTGAGTCTGAGAGAATCATGGATAGCACGTTTAGGAAGGTGGTCACACCGCAGCTGAAGGGACATGAGGAAGGAAGGGAATGGGTGACCACCAGGCAGTCCAAGAGAAACAGGCAGGTTATTCAGGAGACCCCTGGGGTCCCGCTGGCAAATCGGTATTCCATTTTGGAGGCTGATGAGGCTGGTTCCTCCAGGGAGTGTGGATAGAGCCAAGCTTCTGGCACCACAATAAGCTTATCTGCACAGGAAGGGGGAAAGAGAGGAAGAGCAATAGTAATAGGGGATTCTATAGTCAGGGGAACAGATAGGCGCTGCTGTGGCCGGCAACGTGACTCCAGGATGGTGTGTTGCCTCCTTGCTGCCAGGGTCTGGGATGTCACTGAACGGATGCAAGGCATCCTGAAGGGGGAGCGTGATAAGGCAGAGGCCATGGTACATGTTGGTGCCAATGATATAGGTAGAAAGAGGGATGAGGTCTTGCATCAAATATTCAGGGAATTAGGCTGCAGACTAAAAATCAGGATATTTCGGGTTGTAATCTTTGGATTACTCCCAGTGCCACGGGCTAGCGAGTATAGAAATAGGAGAATAGCACCGATGAATGGGTGGCTTAAGAGTTGATGCAGGAGGGACGGTTTTAGATTCCTGGACCACTGTGACCGTTTCTGGGGAAGGTGGGACCTGCGGGACGGTCTACATCTCAGCCAGAGGGGGACTAACATCCTTGCTGGTGGGTTTGCTATTGCTGTTATGAGGAGTTTAAGCTAATTTGGCAGGGGTAGGGGACGCAGACCCCTAGCAGAATAGGGACACAGCTAAACACAGGAAAGCAAACAAGTCAGAGGGAATACAGTGGAAGTAAGTTTCAAGGGAGGACGACCAGGATTGATGGCCTCTACTTTAATGCCAGGGGTTTTACAGGCAAAATGGATGTATTAAGGGCAATGATTGACACGTTGAATTGTGATGTATTAGCCATCACGGAGGCATGGTTGAGGGAGGGGCAGGATTGGCAGCTCAATATCCCCGGATATAGAATCTTCAGACGCGACAGAGAAGGGGGTAAAAGAGGAGGGGGCATTGCAATGTTAGTTAAGGAGTCAGTTACTGCGGTAAGGAGAGATTATATCTTGGAGGGGCATCAAATGAATCTTTATGGGTAGAGTTTAGGAATAAAAAGGGACAGCCACATTGCTAGGTTTTTATTACAGACCCCCAGATAGTCAGCGGGAAATTGAGGAGCAAATATGTGTGCAATACGCAGAGGTGTGCAAAAATAATAATAGGATAATTATATTAGGTGATTTCAAATGCCCCAACATTAATTGGGATAGACATCGTGTTAAGGGCCTTGATGGAGTGCAGTTCTTAAAATGTATACAGGAGAACTTTTTTTTCGCGCAATATGTAGAGAATCCAACAAGGGAGGGTGCAGTGCTGGACTTAATTCTGGGAATGAAGCCGGACAGGTGTTTGATGTGTTGGTGGGGGATAATTTTGGTGATAGCGACCACAACATGGTACAATTTAAGTTTGTTATGGAGAAAGAAATAGACAAGTTGCACAAAAAGTTTCTGGATTGGGGGAGAGTGAATTTTAGTAAAATAAGGCGAGATCTGGCCAAGGTAGACTGGAAAGTGTTACTTGTTGGGAAATGTACAGAAGATCAGTGGGGGAGGGGGGGCATTTAAAAAGGAAAGCGGAAAGGTATAGACCCAACATGTTCCGTCCAGGGTAATAGGTAGGAGCAACAAGCCCAGAGAAGCATGGATGGCCAGAATAATGCAGGGTACGAAGAGAAGGAAAAGGGAGGCCATTAGCAAATACAAGGAGTGCAAATCAACGGAAGCATTAGTGGAGTACAGAAAGTATAGGATGGAGCTTAAGAAAGCAATTAGGAGAGCAAAGAGGGGTTATGAGAAAGCTCCAGCTGGTTAAAGTAGGGAAAATTCCAAGATATTCTATAAGTATATCAATGGGAAGCGGATATCCAGGGAAAAAGTAGGACCCATTAGGGACCAAGGGGGAAATTTGTGGGTGGAGCCAGAGGACATTGGTAGGGTGTTGAACGAATACTTCACATCTGTCTTCACCCAAGAGAATGAGAATGTAGATATGGAACTCAGAGAGAGAGAGAGAGACTGTGAGGTTCTTGAGCAAATTATCATAGGGAGCGACAAGGTATTGGAGGTTTTGGCAGGCATGAAATTGTACAAATCTCCAGGTCCGGACGATATGTGTCCCAGGATCTGAGTAATCATGTTAAGTGAACACCTGGAGGCTTGGATAATCTGGAGAAGCGATTGGAGAGAGTACGAGCTGTAGATCGAGAGAGAAGTTGACTGAGAGAGCAGGCAAAAAGGAATAGGGATAATGAAACGGAGAGAGAGAAAGAGAGAGTGGAGAGAAAAGGAGAAAGGGAGGGGGAGAAGCCACAGAGTGAATAATTCACGAGGATGAAGTGCTGAACTTCCAGAACGATTACAGCGAAAGTGTGTGCTGAAGTTATGATTTGAATATTTCCAGGTTGGGTGGGATTTACTGCTGGACTCACTCCTTGTGTGTTTAACCCCGTCATATCCTCAACCTGTGAACTGAGTAAATAAATTAATAGAACCAGTTATTTATTGATTACATTCCTTGCTTCACTCTGTTCGCTTTCCAAACCTTTCTGGACCTGCCTCCCCTCCAGCTGCCAAATATCCTTGACATTGTCTCCCTCCAATCCAATCACTGGCTCAGCACCATCGGCCTCTATGTGAATCCTGATCTGAATTCTCAAACTCACAGCAGTGGATCTCCATCTTTTCAGGTTTTCAGACAGCCCCTGTTGGCTCTCTTAACCAGTAAAACAAAAGAGCTCTCCTGTCCCCTCACTTTCTCGTCCATTGGTTTGGAGGCTAAACTGCAATTAAACCATTGGATTCCTTGTTTGAAACCCCTTCTCACTTCCACACTGGCATGGTGCCCTCTCTCAGCCCTGCCACTGTATCCAGTGATCATTTTATTTCACCTTTACTTTCGATCAATTTCCCAATCAATTATTGACGACTATGTTCAAAACCATTCTCTACCCGAAAGTGCTGGATGCTGCAACAAAGCTGTAAATTTCACACCAGATCCTGTCAAACTGCTGTTTTAGTTTGAGGTCTGATCAGTAATTTCTCTGTCTCCCTTTCTATCTCTTTCAGTTAACCTGGTGGCGGTTGTGATCCTGTCCCGAGGAAAGTGAGGTCTCTCCAAATGCAGCACTCGCTACCTGATGGGAATGGCAGTGGCTGATCTCCTGGTCGTTATCACAGATTCCATATTTAAGTGGATTCCGGTGATTTATTTCCCAGATTTATTCCTGTCCATTACTCCCATCTGTAGTTCAGTTAATTTCCTGATTTTTGCAACCACAATGGTTTCAGTCTGGCTGACAGTCGCTTTCACCTTTGATCGATTTTTTGCCATTTGTTGTGAGCAGTTGTCGACAAAATATTGCACTGAGAGAATAGGAGCTGTGGTTATCGGAACAGTGAGTGTGATGTGCTCTTTATAAAGTGTTCCCTGGTACTTTACATACGAACCTAAATATATAATTGATAATGATCCCTGGTGTTGTATCTATAAACAGAGCTTCAATACTTCCCCTGCATGGACCGGGTTAGTATTGTTTCACTGCATTTTATCCCCTTGCGTCCCGTTCTTTCTGATTTTGCTGCTCAATGTTCTGACGGTCAGACGTGTTTTAGCGGCCAGTATAGACCGCAGGGGACTCCGGGGCCTCAGCAGTGGAGAGAATCACAATGACCCAGAGATGGAGAATCGAACGAAATCCATCATTTTACTGTTTAGTATATCTGGCAGTTTTATACTGTTATGGATGACGCAGGTTGTATTTTACATCAATCAGCGAATTACAGAACAATATCCTTCCTCCGCCAATGACCCTCTTTATATCACAGAATACACAGCAGGAATGCTGCAGCTTCTCCGTTCCTGCACCAACACGTGTATTCACACTGTGACCCAAACTAAGTTCAGAGAGGAGCTGAACAAGTTTTCTGAAATGACATGTTTCAGAAATGACAGGAGAACAGGCTAAACTAAAATTTGTAATGAATAACGAGCCAGAATTAATTAATATTCAGACATCAAATGAGCAGCGCGAGCAATGAGTGGTCACAATATGTTAGAGGCAGACCTTCAGTTTGAGGAGAAAGGTAACCGAAATGCTCTGCTATACACCTTAAATAAGGCTGACATGAAATGAGACAGAGGCTGAGCACGTTAAACTCGGATGTGTTAACAGGCAAAACTAGATAAAAAAACAATCGGAGACACTGACAGAAGATTAACTGCAATAGGTATCCAATAAATAGAGCCTGTGCCTTAAACATCTCTCCTGTTGTTACCTTCCTGACTGCCAGGAAAGAGTTTACACCAGGAAAGCAATTCTTGATTTGGAAAACGTCTGCCAAATTTCCTCATGGATTTGCTGATTTGAGAAAACGAGGCTAAACCATCAAGACACTGCCCCAGATTGATATGTAGCGCTCCCCTTCCTTCACTTACTTCCACTGCTTAGAGAAAAGCCCCAACTCCCTGTAAACAAAACCTGGTTCTTCTGTTAGCATCCACTGGATCAGAAGATTCTCCAAGAACATTTTGTGAACAAACCGACTGCTGTCCTTCCAAAAGCCAGCCCCCCTTTTGCAGAGCATATCTATTGTGACGACATTCAGAATAATGACTGAGTTCAAGGCACAAAGGAACATTGATGTGAATGGAACATCTCCCCCCACCATAACCCACCACCCCCCCCCCCCGCACCCCCGCCACCCCCAGGAGAAGCTGTAGCAGGTGTAACATAATGACAATGAAAAATAGTGTCGTCTCGGCCATTGCAAAATGTCAATGAAATCGAAGCAGATCAGCATTAAAAGTGGACAGGAGAATAAGCTAGGGGAAGAGGTAGGTTTGCATAACGGGCAGTGAACTACAGACATGTGTAAGTGTGGGGATGTAAAAGGAAAACAATTGGTTCTGAACAGCAAGAACAAATGCATTTACATGGAGTGATGTTTGGTTTCTTGTTGAAGTTCTATTAGCAGGTGTGGCAGATGTTTAAGACAGAAAGCTGCCGACGCTGCTGAAAGCTCCGCAGACAACTATTCTTATTCCGAGTTTACCTTCTCAGCAGGTTTTGTTTGGCAATGCAATACTATTAACAGCAGTGATGGGATTTGAACTTAGCAGAGACTCGAGATTAAATCCAGCACTTTTGGCTGCTTAGTCCCGCCACCACGCCAGGCCTAACTCAGTTTTGAAGCTGTTGGCTGGTGGTTGAAAGCTTTAATTCCTGCTGTTTATCCTCTGAGTGTAATGATTTGCAGTGAGAAAGAAGGAAATAAGTGAAAATTGTGAGTTGTGTTCACGGGATGAACTAGCCTACAGGTTAAAGCAACGGCCACGAATCCATTACTCTCAGCATGCATGGCTCAGAATTCCACCATCATTGTTATTGTATTTCAGACTAGATGTGTTTTTTTTCCCTTTCTTTAACAAATCCAAGAGGCCAACATCTGAGTCCCATCCTTCCACAAACAGCAGTGCGGGTGCTTTACAGAGCTGTCTTACTCTTTTTGCTCAAATCAGCACAGTTATAATTTACATCCAAACTGTTTCTGCACGGAGGTGTTGATAGTGGAAGATCTGAGCTGCCTGAATTCTCATTACAAGTGACCAATGACATCTGGTAAAAGAAGCATCTCTGCACAGATGCTGCCTGATTTCTCCAAGGTTTTCATCGTTTTTCTGTATTTAAATTTTTGCTGTCACAACAACAGTATCACTGAAAACACAAAACCTGCCTCACGTTCGCAGCTCCAGACATACCTTTTCTCAGCTCTTCTCAGACACATGTTCGCTATTCACTTTCTTACAACTACTGTTAATTCCGGCGTTTCCACACACAATAGCCTGAAGCAGGGCTTTCCAAAAACACGTTGCTCATGTTATCAGGGTTTCTCAGTGAATTCACAAGGGAGTGGTTTCACAGTGGCTGTGAGGGAATATAATGGGTTAATGAGTTATCAGGTGGAGGTTTTTAACGGGCAGGGGGTACCAAAAGAGTAATAGAGTTTCACAAGATATAGGAGACGTAAGAGACAATGTGTGGTTGAGAAGATAATCAGCTCTAGGAGAATGTAAGCATTTCAGGCACTCTCAGGGGGTGTTGGATGGGATAAGGGAAGGTCAGGAGATATCAGAGACAGTTTAGATGCTTTCGGGGTAGCGGAGATCGTAAGGAACACTTAAAGGCCTCACATGGGCTAATGGACTTTCAGGATGTCTCAGAGACCAGAAGGGACGTTCAGGAATTATTGGGGAAGGTGAAGTGAGCTCAGCTTTTACCAAAGAGCATAACGAACCGCTCAGGAAATTTCAGAAAGGGTAAGTTAGGCTCAGGCTATTTCAGAGAATGTAAACAGCGCTTATGCACCTCACGAACTTAGCTCAGTCACAGCATGGAAGCTTCAAATGTTATAGCGTTGAGGCATTTAAAATGATTAATGGATTGATTGGATTGACCGAGTGGAACCATCTAAGCAAGGGGTTATAACAAGAAATAATAAAAGACTCTAAAGACACATGAATAATGCAGGAAATGAGGGCAGGAGTATGAACACTCAGGCACACTCACTATAAACTAACAGGTAATGGCAGGGACATGGTCATAATATTCAAACACACTCCTGGCTGCTCTGCCACATTCTATTCTCCATAAATTTGAAATGATCCTAAACTCTGCTGCCCATATCTTAACTTTACATGAAGTTCTTTTTTCCCCTATCACCCCTGTGCTCGCGGGCCTACATTGGATCCCAGTGCAGCATGGTCTTGATTTTAAAATTTTCCTTGTATTCAAATTCTACCATCACCTTGCCCCTCCCTTTCTCTGTAATCTCCTCCAGCCCCACAACCCTCAGAGATATCTGCACTTCTGTAATTCTGGTATCTTGTGCATCTCTGATTTGAATCGCTCCACCATTGGTGGCCACACCTTCAGTTATCCAGGGTCCAATCTCATATACCCTCCCTACACCTCTCTGCTGCTCTACATTGATTTCTACCTCAAATACACTCCTTACAAACTACCTCTTTGACAAAGCTTTTGATCTGCTGCCCTACTATATCTGTATGTGGCCCGGTGTCATTCTTTGTTTTATAATTCCCGGCGAAGCACCTTGAGACGTTTTATTACGTTAAAGACGTTATATGAATACAAGTTGTTGTTGGCAATTTGATGATCCCTCACTTTAAACTTCATCTGCCTGAAGTATGTCTCACATAATTAATCTATCAGGAAGGTTTGGCAATACATTCATTCCCAAAGGTTAACGTTACGGTTCTGCTCCTTCAACAAGTTTTCTCATTACTCTTTCATTCCATGTGAATCCAGGAAAAGTAAAGAGACATGGAATGGATGGAGGGGAAAATCTGGATTTCGTTTGGCAACTCTGATTGGTATTCATTCCAGAATAACTTGGGTGAAAAATTCCATATTGGAGTGTTAATTTTAAAATGCTGTCAGCATTTCGGGAAACTGCAGTGAGATATTGCAAAATGCATTCAAGCACATATATTAATACATGCATTTTACATAAATAAACAAACAGAAGGGGATTCAAACCCGTGCATTGCCGAGCACGATAGATTAGCAGTCCATTGGCTTAACCACTCGGGAACCTCGGCTTGAGAATTGGAGACCTCACGTGTCATTTTTAAATCCCTGCAATGTTGGACAAGGAAGCTAACATTTGCACATGTCCCGATTGTGCAGCTACAAGCTGAATTTGTACAGACTCAGAGAATTGTTAGAGCATGGAAGGAACCATTTCGCCCGGCGTGTCTGTGCTGTATCTCCGAAGGAACAATTCACCTAGATTCACACCCCCACCTTCTTTCCGTAGCCCTGCACATTCTTCCATTTCAGATATTCCTGATATATATTAATGATCCAGATCTTGGTTTACAGGGCACAGTTTTAAAGTTTGCAGATAGTATGGAACTTGGAAGCACTGTGAACAGTGAGGAGGTGAGTGTGGAACTGCAAAAGGACATAGACAAGTTGGTAGAACCGGGGAGAGGTGGCAGATGACGTTCAATGCGGAGAAATGTGAAGTGATACATTTTCGTAGGTAGAAAATGGAGAGAGAAAACAAAATAAAGGGCACAATTCTCAAGGCAGTACAGGAGCAGAGGACCATGGGTGCATATGGACATAAGTCATTGAAGTTGGCGGGACAGGCTAAGAGTGTGATTATTAAAGCATACAGTATTCTGGGATTTATTAATGTTGACATAGAGTACAAGAGCAAGGAGGTTTTGTTTATCTTGTAGAAGAACATAGAACATAGAACAATACTACACTGTGCAGGCCCTTTGGCCCACGATGTTGTGCCGAACCTTTAACCTACTCTAAGCTCAAACTAAGTACCTACGCTTCATTCTACTATCATCCATGTACCTATCCAAGAGTCGCTTAAATGACCCTAACGTATCTGCTTCTACTACCACCGCTGGCAGCGCATTCCACGCACCCACCACTTTCTGTGTAAAGAACCTACCTCTGACATCTCCCCGAAATCTTCCTCCAATCACCTTAAAATTATGCCCCCTGGTGATAGCCCTTTCCACCCTGGGAAAAAGTCTCTGACTACCCACTCTATCTATGCCTCTCATCATCTTGTACCCCTCTATCAAGGCACCTCTCATCCTTCTTCGCTCCAATGAGAAAAGACATAGCTCCCTCAACCTTTCTTCGTAAGGCATGCCCTCCAGTCCAGGCAGCATCCTGGTAAATCTCCTCTGCACCCTCACTAAAGCTTCCACATCCTTCCTATAATGAGGCGACCAGAACTGAACACAATACTCCATGTGTGGTCGAACCAGGGCCTTATAGAGTTGCAGCATAACCTCGCTGCTCTTTAACTCAATCCCCCTGTTAATGAAAGCCAACACACCATACGCCTTCTGAACACCCTACCAACTTGGGTGGCAACTTTGAGCGATCTATGGACATGGAACCCAAGATCCCTCTGTTCCTCCACACTACCAAGAATCCTGTCTTTAAGCCTGTATTCCACATTCAGATTCGACCTTCCAAAATGAATCACTTCACACTTTTCCAGGTTGAACTCCATCTGCCACTTCTCAGCCCAGCTCTGCATTCTGTCAATGTCCCGTTGCAACCTACAACAGCCTTCCACATTATCCACAACTCCAACAACCTTTGTGTCATCGGCAAACTTGTTAACCCAGCCTTCCACTTCCTCATCCAAGTCATTTATAAAAATCACAAAGAGCAGAGGTCGCAGAACAGATCATTGTGGAACACCACTGGTCACCGAGCTCCATGCTGAATACTTTCCATCTACTACCACCCTCTGACCTCTATGGGCCAGCTAATTTTGTATCCAGACAGCCAATTTTCCCTGAATCCTTTGCCTCCTTACTTTCTGAATGAGCCAACCATGGGGATCCTTATTAAACGCCTTGCTAAAATCCACATACACCACATTCACTGCTCTTCCTTCATCAATGTGTTTTGTCACATCTTGAAAGAATTCAATAAGGCTTGTGAGGCATGACCTGCCCCTCACAAAGCCATGCTGTCTTTCTCTAATCAAACTATGCTTTTCTAAATAATCATAAATCCTGTCTCTCCGACTCCTCTCCAATAATTTGCCCACTACCGACATAAGACTGACTGGTCTATAATTCCCAGGGTTATCCCTATTCCCTTTCTTGAACAAGGGAACAACATTTGCCAACCTCCAATCATCCGGTACTACTCCAGTGGACAGTGAAGAGGCAAAGATCATCGCCAAAGGCGCAGCAATCTCTTCCCTTGCTTCCCGTAATATCCTTGAGTATATCCCGTCTGGCCCCGGGGACTTATCTGTCCTTATTCAAAATTTCCAGCACATCCTCCATCTTAACCTCAACCTGTTCCAGCATATCAGCCTGTTCCACGCTGTCCTCACAAACGACATTCTCACTAGTGAATACTGAAGCAAAGTATTCATTTAGGACCTCCCCTACCTCCTCCCACTCCAGGCACAAGTTCCCTCCACTATCCCTGATCGGCCCTACCCTCACTCTGGCCTTCCTCTTGTTCCTCACATAAGTGTAGAACGCCTTGGGATTTTCCTTAATCCTACGCGCCAAGACTTTTTCATGTCCCCTTCTAGCTCTCCTAAGTCCATTCTTCAGTTCCTTTCTGGCTACCTTGTAACCCTCTAGAGCACTGTCTGATCCTTGCTTCCTCAACCTTAAGTAAGCTTCCTTCTTCCTCTTGACGAACTGTTCCAAATCTCTTGTCATCCAAGGTTCCTTCACCCTACCATCCCTTCCCTGCCTCATCGGGACAACCTATCCAGCAGTCGCAGCAAGTGCTCCCTAAACAACCTCCACATTTCTGTTGTGCATTTCCCTGAGAACATCTGTTCCCAATTTATGCTCCCCAGTTCCTGCCTAATAGCATTGTAATTCCCCCTCCCCAATTAAATATTTTCCCATCCCGTCTGCTCCTGTCCCTCTCCATGACAATAGTAAAGGTCAGGGAGTTGTGATCACTATCACCGAAATGCTCTCCCACCGAGAGATCTGCCACCTGACCTGGTTTGTTGCCAGGCATCAAGTCCAACATAGTCTCACCTCTAGTCGGCCTATCTACATATTGAGTCAGGAAACCTTCCTGGACACACCTGACAAAAACTGCTCCATCCAAACTATTTGCACTAAGGAGGTTCCAATCAATATTAGGGAAGTTGAAGTCACCCATGACAACAGCTCTGTTACTTCTGCACCTTTCCAAAATCTGCCTCCCAACCTGTTCCTCCATGTCTCCGTTGCTATTGGGGAGTCTATAGAAAACTCCCAACAATGTGACTGCTCCTTTCCTGTTTCTGACTTCCACCCATAATGACTCAGTAGACAAACCCTCCTCGACAACCTCCCTTTCTGCAGCTGTGATACTATCCCTGAATAACAATGCCACTCCCCCACCTCTTTTACCTCTCTCCCTATTCCTTTTGAAACATCGAAACCCCGGAACATCTAACATCCGTTCCTGCCCCTGTGATATCCACATCTCCGTAATGGCCACAACATCATAGCTCCAAGTACTGATCCATGCTCTAAGTTCATCACCCTTATTCCTGACACTTATTGCGTTAAAATAGACACACTTGAACCCATCATACTATCTGCAACTTTGCCCTGTCAACTGTCTACCCTTCCTCACACACTCTCTGCATTCGGTATCTGCCTGTTCAACAGTTAACCCATCCACTGATCCGTAGCTCCGGTTCCCATCCCCCTGCCAAACTAGTTTAAACCCTCCCGAAGAGCTCTAGCAAACCTCCCTCCCAGGATATTGGTGCCCCCTATTTCAGCTCAGCTGGAGTATTGCCTCCAGTTCAGGCGCTGAACTTTCGGAGGAACATGAAGATGGTCCGGTGGGACATTGCTGGGGGGAATTAAGGGGGGTGGGAGAATTTGAGGGAGGAGTTGAAATTGCAGGGGGGGAGGGAGATTTGTGGGGAAGGAATTGTGGGCGCCAAACATTTGGGGGCGGGGGAATTTGCGGGAGCAGAAATTTGCGGAGGGTGGAATTTCGGAGTGGAATTTGGGTGCAGGGGAGCTTCTGGGGCGGAGAGAAATTTGTGGGTGCCAGAAATTTTCGGGCGGCATAAATTGGCGGGGTCAGAAATTTGTGGGGGGCAGAAATGTGCGGGGGGGGGTGGAATATGCGGGTAAAGCGCTTTTTGGCAGCGAAATTCGTGGAGGGGCGAAATTTGTGGGAGGGAATTTATGTGTTGGCATTGTCCTGCCGGAGGGGGTAATTTGAGTGGGTAATTCTGCGCTGGTGGATTTTGCAATGGGAGCGTAATTTGTGGTGCGGGAGATTTTTGGGAGGGGGATATTTGCAGGGGAGAGGGTAATTTGCAGGGGGGGGGTTCATTGCTTGGGGGGAATTTGTGGGGGGCGTCCAAACGTAGCAGGGGAGCGTGAAGAATTCCAAAAAGAGAGAGAAAGCAACAGAGGAAAAGAGAGAGAGAGGAAGACAGAGAGAGGGAGACAACCAGAAAGCGCCACCCAAATAGAGAAAAGGCAGAGAAAGTCACAGAAAAGGACAGTAAGTGACAGAATAGACAGCAAGAAACAGAAGAGAGAGCAAGAAACAGAGAAGCCATAACAAATCTAAAGGAAGAGAAATGATGGAAACATGTGGACGGAGAAAAACAGGGGAAAAGAACTGGAGAAACAAACAAATTGCAGCCACCTGAGAGACAGACATAAAACAGTGAGAGGCAGACACACACAGAGAATCACGCTGAGACAATCACAGAGAGAGAGAGGAAAACACAAAGAGAGGGAAAGAGAACGAGAGAGGGAGAGAGAGAGATTGAAAGCGGCAGAGATATATTTCTAGAGAGAGAGACAGACAGACAGACTGATTGAGAGAGCGACAGATTGAGACAGAAGGAGAGAGAAAGGCAGAGGTAGAGAAACAATAAAGATGTGACACTTTCCATCCCACTTGGCCTGCGCTCCACCGTTGGACTCGAACTCCTTCCCTCCATCAGCTCGCCCATGCAGAAAAGATCCTGGACAGGGACATTGTGGTCGGAATTGGTGAAAAGGGTCAGGACTGGGTCAGAGATATAGGGCTTCAAGCTGGACGCTCTCACCCACACACACACACACACACACTGTAATCAGCTTGAAATTCACCTGGGCACAGAGACACAGAGACTGAGACACAGAAACTCACCTTCACACACTAGCCACATGGAAAGAAAGAATGGTGGCTTATGTTGAATTAATAATTTAGGGCGGCACAGTGGCGCAGTGGTTAGCACCGCAGCCTCACAGCTCCAGTGACCCGGGTTCAATTCTGAGTACTGCTTGTGTGGAGTTTGCAAGTTCTCCCTGTGTCTGCGTGGGTTTCCTCCGGGTGCTCCGGTTTCCTCCCACATGCCAAAGACTTGCAGGTTGATAGGCAAATTGGCCATTATAAATTGCCCCGAGTATAGGTAGGTGGTAGGGAATATCGGGACAGGTGGGGATTGTGGTAGGAATATGGCATTAGTGTAGGATTAGTATAAATGGGTGGTTGATGGTCGACACAGACTCGGTGGGCCGTGGGGCCTGTTTCAGTGCTGTATCTCCAAACTCAACTACACTAAACTAATACATCCCAGAACCGGTCACTCAAGCAGCCAGTCCACGTAAAGTACAGCTCATCCAACCAACTGTCAGGTTCCTCTCTCTGGACA
Source organism: Heterodontus francisci (assembly GCF_036365525.1). Classification (NCBI taxonomy): domain Eukaryota; kingdom Metazoa; phylum Chordata; class Chondrichthyes; order Heterodontiformes; family Heterodontidae; genus Heterodontus; species Heterodontus francisci. Next base: position 30,155,152 of record NC_090391.1, read on the forward strand.
TTGCATCCCAGGAATGGGACAGTCCAAGGTGAATCTGTGTAAACAGATTAGAGTACTTCTCTTCGGTATTTACGAATGAGAAGGGGTGTATTACTGAAGAGGACGGTGGGAAGCAGACTGGTAAGCTCGAGGAAGTGCTCGTTAGGAGGGAAGATGTGTTGGGGTTTTTGAATAACTTGAAGATAGACAAGTCTCCCGGGCCTGACGGGGTATATCCAAGGATGTTATGGGAAGCAAGGGATGAAATTGCAGAGCCGCTGGCAATGATCTTTTCATCTTCTCTGCTGACGGGGGTGGTACCAGGTGATTGGAGGGTGGCAAATGTTGTGCCCCTGTTCAAGAAAGGGAATAGGAACAACCCTGGGAATTACAGGCCAGTTAGTCTTACTTCGGTGGTAGGCAAGTTGATGGAAAAGGTGCTGAGGGATAGGATTTCTGAGCATCTGGAAAGACACTGCTTGATTCGGGACAGTCAGCACGGTTTTGTGAGGGGTAGGTCTTGCCTCACAAGCCTGATTGAATTCTTTGAGCAGGTGACCAAGCAAGTGGATGAGGGTAAACCAGTGGATGTGGTGTACATGGATTTTAGTAAGGCATTTGATAAGGTCCCCCATGGTAGACTTATGGAGAAAGTCAGGAGGCATGGGATAGTGGGGAATGTGGCCAGTTGGATTAAGAATTGGCTAACTGATAGAAGGCAGAGAGTGGTCTTAGATGGTAAATACTCAGCCTGGAGCCCAGTTACCAGTGGCGTGCCGCAGGGATCAGTTCTGGGTCCTCTCCTGTTTGTGATTTTTATTAACGACTTGGATGAGGAAGTCGAAGGGTGGGTCAGTAAATTTGCAGATGATACAAAGGTTGGTGGAGTTGTGGATACCGAGGAGGGCTATTGTCGTCTGCAAAGGGACTTGGATAGGTTGCAGTGCTGGGCTGAAAAGTGGCAGATGGAGTTTAACCCTGAAAAGTGTGAGGTCGTCCATTTTGGAAGGACAAACATGAATGCAAAATACTGGGTTAACGGTAGGGTTCTTGGGCATGTGGAGGAGCAGAGAGACCTTGGGGTCTATGTGCATAGATCATTGAAAGTTGCAACTCAAGTGGATAGGGCTGTGAAGAAGGCATATGGGGTGTTAGCGTTCATTAGCAGAGGGATTGAATTTAAGAGCCGTGAGGTGATGATGCAGCTGTACAGGACCTTGGTAAGGCCTCATTTGGAGTACTGTGTGCAGTTCTGGTCGCCTCATTTTAGGAAGGATGTGGAAGCCTTGGAGAGGGTGCAGAGGAGATTTACCAGGATGTTGCCTGGAATGGAGAATAAGTCTTACGAGGAAAGGCTGAACATTCTAGGCCTCTTCTCATTCGAACGGAGAAGGATGAGGGGTGACATGATAGAGGTTTATAAGATGATCAGGGGAATAGATAGGGTAGACAGTCAGAAACTTTTTCCCCGGGTGGAGCAAAGCGTTACAAGGGGTCATAAATTTAAGGTGAAGGGTGGGAGATATAAGGGGGATGTCAGGGGAAGGTTCTTTACCCAGAGAGTGGTCGAGGCATGGAATGCCTTGCCCGGGGAAGTTGTTGAGTCAGAAACTTTAGGGACTTTCAAAAGGCTTTTGGATAGGTATATGGATAAAGGAGAATGATGGGGTATAGATTAAATTGTCCTTGACAGAGGACAAAGGATCGGCACAACATTGTGGGCCGAAGGGCCTGTTCTGTGCTGTATGTTCTATGTTCTATGTTCTAAAGGGGGAGGGATATGCCAGCCATATCCCAAATGGACCATTCCAGACAGAAAGCTATCTGTCTGTCTGTCTCTCTCTCCCTCCCCCAAAACGTCATTAACAGTGCAGAAAAGCTGCTGTTGTTTTAAAACATGGAGATGCCGGTTTCGATAATGGCCATTGAACCCAAATTGCATTAAATGTCTTTCACTTTTCACTTCCAGCTTACAGAAAGCTCAGAAAGTGACTGAAAATGTCTCATTTCAGTTGCCTTGAAATTCTGGCAAAAAGTGTTTACTTTAGAGGCCTGTTTGACTGTAGTTTGAGGAAAAGACAGATTTATTCAGATTTTCAATTCCCCTTGTGTGACAAAGCCTGAAACTAGAGCTAGTTTAATGAGGCAGCCAAGAGAACTTTTGCAACTGGTGATATTTCACGCAGCAATTCTGACCCATATTTACAGTTATATTTTCAATGATTATTTGTACTTTATTTGATGCTGCTGTATTTATACATTATCCTGTAATCATTGGAAAAAAAGTTCTTAACATTTACTGCTTGAATGTTACAAGGGTTTACAAAGATGGAAAATGGCCATTTAACACAAATTGCATGAAATATCTTCCACTTTTCATTTCCAGTTTAAAGTTCAGCGACAACGACCTCCACATTCTGACAAAGAGTTTTTGCTGTTGCAATAAAGTCTCACTTCTTTCCCTTTGCTTCCTAACTGTTTCTTTCCTCTGCTCTCCTGGGGAATTCAGAGAGATTTTTGTTCATCGCTTGTCTGAATTCAGGAGGTTCCAGCTCTTCGGCAGCTTCTTTCCTGGAGAAATTAATTGCATTCAAAATCTTTCCCTCCATTTGGAGACATGAATGAGACTGTTCGCACTAGCAGAGGGGAGAAACAAATAGACAGCGTGTTGTTATGATCTGGAATTAACTGTCTGATAGGTTTCTGAAACCAGATTCAATATTAACTTTCAAATGATAATTGGATCAAAACTTCAATTACTCTTAGATAGAGTAGAGAAGATACCAGCATAGAAAGAGAAGTGAGAGACATAAATATGCTATAACTTTAGTGATGAAGAACTCAACACAACCCCTTTAGAGAGTTTTTGTTTGCAAATAATTGCTTGAATTGCATTTGATTCTTTAAATTTATTGATGCATTACCTGTAATCATTCAAAATAATTTTCCAGAGAGGACCTAGTTTAATGTTGCAAATGTTTACATAATTGGAAGACAAACATTCAACACAAATTGGATTGGAATTATTCTATTCAGCATCTCAAGTTTACATAAAGTAAATTCCTCAAATTTGTGGAAACTTTGAAACAATCGGGAACAGAGAATCTCCCATCAACAATGGCTCACCTTCTCCAGCTGCTGGCGTCCCTGTCTCATTGCAGTTACTGTCCCGCTCTCAGCAACTCCATCTGCTGGTGTCTCGGTCATACTGCAGTTATTGCCCCTTCTCATCATCTTCATCTGCTGGTGTCCCTCTCACTACAGTTACTGTCCATCTGCTGGGATTCCGTCTCACTGCAGTTTCTACTCCTCTCACCAACTCCATCTGCTGGTATCAAATCTCACTGCAGTTATTGTCCCGCACAATCTCCATCTTTTGCCATCTCGTCACACTGCAATTACTGCCCCCTTCTCACCATCTCCATCTGCTGGTGTCCCTGCCTCACTGCAGTAACTGTCCCCCTCTCACCATCTCCATCTGCAGGTATTCCTGTCTCACTGCAGTTATTGTCTCCCTCTTACCATCTCCATCTGCTGGTATCCCATCTCACTGCAGTTACTGTCTCCATCTCAGCATCTCCATCTGCTGGTATTCCTGTCACCTCTCACCATTCCATAATCACTGTAATTTAAAGGTGTGCAAAGGAAACCCGACCCCAGTACGAATTCCAGATCCTGAAGCCCGACATAACGGGCCCGAACTCGACATGTGTCCTCGGATCCCGTCGGGGTCGGGTCGGGTGGAAGGCCTTTACATCAGTACATGGGTGAAGGCCTGCTTCCGGACCCGAACCCGACGGTTCCCGATGACATGTGTCGGGTTCGGGCCGGGTCATGTCGAGCTTCCTGGTCCGGCATTTGGGCTCGGTCGGGTTTCCTTTGCACACCTTTATTTGAATATTTTGCCATGGTTCAGGTTGGGCTTTGTTGAATCCAACTGAGCTTTTCAGTGACGCCTTTTTGTGAAACAGTTCATGAACCTTCTGCAGCGCCAGTCCCATCTCAATAGGTCAGATTATCAATAAAATACAATCTCAGAATCAGATTTAAAACCATTACAGTGCTCAGTGCTGTGAATATGAAATGTACTTTCTGTCCTGTGGGGAGTGTAGGGATTGGAATATGAAATGGGATTTAGTTCCAGCGTTTGAAACCCTTCAGCTCTTTCTATGATTTCACTAATTTAACAATGAGATTGAGAGGGTATTTCACCGCCTTCTTCAGCTCCTGTCTGAATTTAGTCTGGGTCACAGAGTAAATACATGTGTTGGTGCAGGAACTGAGAAGCTGCAGCATCTTTGATGTTTGCGATATAGACCGGGTCGGTGGGGGAGGAATAATACCGAATATCCGCAATTCGCCTATAAATACTATACACAACCCAGGTAGCCATAATAGTATAAAACTGCCAGATATACTGAAGAGTAAAATAATTGATTTCCTGCGATTCTCCATCTCTGGGTCCTTGTGATTCTCTCCACTGCTGCGGCCCCGGAATCCACTGCGGACTTTACTGGAGAATAAAATCCGTCTGACAGTCAGAACATTGAGCAGAAAAATCAGAAAGACCGGGACACAAGGGGTTAAAATGCGGTCAAACAATTCAAATGCCCCCCATATGGGGGAAGTAAAGAAACTCAGTTTAATAACACAACCTATGGGAACATTATCAATAATGTAATTAGGCTCCAATGCAAAGTACCAGGGAAGAGACTCTAAACAGCCCAGCACACTGACTGTTCCCACAACCACAGCCGCCGTTTTCTCACTGCAATATTTTGTTTTCAGCTTCTCGCAACAAATGGCCACAAATCGATCAAATGTGAAAGTGACTGTGAGCCAGACAGATACATCTGTGGCTGCAGAACGGAGAGCAATAATGAGAGAACACACAGGAGTAATTCTCAGGAATGAATCTGGGAAATAAATAGCAACTATCCAAATCAATATGGGACCAGTGATAACGACCAGGAGATCAGACACTGCCATTCCCACCAGGTAGACAGTGATGCATTTGGAGAGACCGCACTTTCCTCGGGGAAGGATCATAATCGCCACCAAGTTAACTGGAAGAGAGAGAAAAGGAAGCAGAGAAATTACTGCTAAACCTGGAGAGAAGACAACGGTTTGACAGGATCTGGGCTGCAATTTCCAGCTTTGTTGCTGCATCGAGCAGTGAAAACTGATTCATTCACCTGGGCAATGCTTTGACACAGTGAAATGTTTGAAAACACAGTTACTAATAATGAATTGGGAAATTGATACAGTAAGTGAATAAAGTCAGCACCGGTTCAACGGGAAATGCTGAATGAGGATGCAGTGCAAATGCAGAAATGAGCAGGTGTTTTACAGAGATGAAATCCCATAGTTTTATTGGGCATTTGTCTCCAGACTGTTGGTTTGGAAGGTGTGGGGAGAGCGGGATGTGCAGCTGGTTTGTTGACCTGGGTTCAGGGAACCTACAGCGACTGTTACCAAATGGGAAAAGGGCTGAAAGCTGCAGCTCTGAGTTTCAGTATCAGCAATGATCGAGAAAGGCAGAGCAGGCTTGAAGGGCTGAGTGGCTTCCTCCTGCACCTATGTTCCTGTATTCCTAACATGTTGGACGAGGCAGCTGGAGGTGGAGCCAATGAGTGAGATTGGGAGGGAGAGAAAGAAAAGGACATGTTGGAGCTGGAGGGGAGACTGGAGCAGATGGTTTGGGAAAGTGGATAAACTGAAGCGATGGATGAGGAGACTGAGGATTCAATACAGTGAGAGGAGTGGCTAAGATTCAAAGGAAGAGACTGCAGCAGAGTGTTAGATGAAATCTAATCTCGATGCCAGTAATACAACTCAATTAAGGCACTCAAACAATAATCCATGTGGTTATTGGTGTTGGAGAACAGTTGATTGGTTGCAATGTAGTCAATATGTTTAGTTTGTATATGCAATTAAACATAAATTTAAATATATTTCTGATATCAGCCTCGACCTTTATTGAATTCAGCAGTCGCAGAGATTTTAATGTACGGTATTTAAATAATGAATTGCCATCAGTGAAGAACTGATTCAATTCTGTTTATTCATTCACTAAGTAAGGAATAAGAGCTTTCGACAAAACAAAATGAGGACCTGACAGAAATAAGCACAGAGGATCAAGTCCAACAGGAAAATTAACTCAATCTGACAACAGACAACTTCAACTCACAGTTTCTCTCACTAATTGTTCTGGACATTCCAGCACTTAATGATAGTGAATTATTTACACTGCTGCTTCTTTCTCTTTGCCTTTACTTCTGCTTATCTCTTTCCATCGGTTTCGTTCCCCCTGCTCCTTTTCTCCTTCCCTATCTCTCTGGAGTACTCACACCCTGCAAACTGTTACTTAATGCTACTTTTCACATACCATTTATTCCTAACATTCTGCACCTGTATTCTTTTCCCCTGCCCCAGGTTCAATGATTCTATTGTCAGAGTCAGTTTGTTCAATGGTGAAACCTTTGTGAATAGTTTAATGTATCTGCAGAACACCCAAGTCTCCACCTGTTCAGCTACACTCTTCACTTCATCTAAAATGCATAGAACAAACAGAATCGAAAGCTTCTTCCATCAAACCTCACAATCATTGAAATTCCTTCTCCTGGATTTATAAAGTACACCAATAGAATGTGGAATTGTTTAATTAATAAAACAGTAACATCAGCGCTGCATCTGATAATCTACAGATAAATGGGAGACTTGATTCCAGCTGATAGAGTGCAAACCAATAAAGCATCACATCAAAACTTTCGCTTTCACAATATAGCCCAGTGGCAGTGAAGGCTACACAGTGAAGCAGAGAAGGAGATGTGAATGTGTCGGCAGCAAACTCAGTTCAGTAGCCAGACCTCTGAATCAGCCTTCGACGCACAGAGAATGAAATAATATCTGACAACAGTGATTAACAATAAATACATTGAAATCCCAGTTAAATTGAGGCATGTTATTGTGGAGGGAGGACATTGCACTGTCCCCTTTAACACTGAGACCGTGAGATGTCTCATTATCAATCATTGAAAAAAAATCATAAAATTATTCCAGGACCAGTTAGATCCACATCATGAAATTGTTAAAAGCTCCTGATGATCTGATTCTTGATGCTAACGGAGACATCTCATTCAAATACATTCAATATACAGAATAATATGGCAACAATGCCAAGGTTACTTAAATCAATACCACTAAATACATAATACGGCTTCTGAAAGATTTAAAGTGTAGACAATGAGGAGATTCCATCAGTAATTTGCTGGAAAAGAACAGGCAGCTGTGTAACACACACAGTGAGAAATAATACCGAGTACAGCAGCACAATTAACATCGATTTGCACCATTAACAGCTGAGATACTGGCTTACCAGGAACTCCAATTGCTGCAAGTACAGGATAGTAAATGGATAAGATCTGATGGATTACAGGATATCCCATTTCTGTGAGAAGCAGAGACTTCTGTTTGCCTGGAATCCACAGCTCCAGCAGGCACTCGGAGCTGATCCATTCTAAAGGGTCCAGATTTATACAGGGGATGAGTCTCCACTGACACGGTCTACCCCTGATCATTGCCATTCGTTACACTCACCTGAACAAACACATTACATCAGCAGCTTTGACTCTGATGTATATAATGTGGTGGATAAAACACAATCATTTCAATGTCAATGACATTTATTTTTAGTGAGACCTCTTTTGGGAATAAACCTTCAAACGTTCCTCATACTGGTCGTATGCTACAATTATGAGTGGTGTCATTTATATTTCCCATATTATTGCATTGACCTTGTTCACTCTTGGTGTTTCTATTGTAAATGTAACTGATCTGTCTGCAGTGTACACTTAATCCAGGGACAAAAACCATCCTGTTTCACTCTGTTTCCCAGTTAAAATGTAAACTTTGAGAATCTGATTCGGGACCATGTTCAGCGTCACAGCCTAGAACAACTGTGGGTGATATTCGGAGACAGACACTGTACACGTCCATTGGGGAGGCAGTCGCATAGTGATAATATCACTGATCAAGTAATCCAGCGACCATCCTAATGGCCTGGGGACAGGGGTTCAAATCCCACTATGAGAGCTATATAAAATAAAGGGACCTCGCCCTCTACATATGAAGCAGAGGGAGCTCCAAATCTATGTATAAAGTGGAGCGAGCACACTCTCTATGTATAAAGTGGAGGGAGCTGAAGAACAGATGACAGAGATACCAGCCTTTCAATGTAAAATTACACTTTAATCTGCCACAGCACCTGAACATAAATAGCCCACCATTTAAATCATTAATAACACCACACATAGCGGCTCCATCTAAAACAACTCCTCTCATATATACGCACCATTTAACATATCTATTCATCTCAGGTGGTACCTCCTATGAATCAATAAAGAAAATCAAGGCAACTACTGAAGCAGTTTGCAAATACACCGTGTCACCATAAACAGCAGATACATTGATCAGTAATAATCAGAGGCTCTGCAGGTAGATTTGTTATTATTTCACGAGTTGAGGGCGTTGCTGGCTAGGCCAGCATTTATTGCCCGCCCCTAGTATTTAATCTCATATCCCTGATATTTAACCACATATCAAATAATGTTATTCTTTTCATAGATTATTTTAAGCTATTAAAGTTTTGTTGTTGCCATATCACCTTCTCCAAGCTTGATTGCCAGAATTCATGGGTTATGAATATGTTTTAAGGTTGGTTTATTCCATACAGGACCAAGACCTGACACTTGCTCTTGTCACTTCCACGATGATAACTGATTTACATTTGTCTAACAATTTAATTCCATGATTTGGTGGTAGATATTTCGTATTCACCAAATGGATAGTTAAAAACCGTCTTCTTCAAAACATACGTTCTTCAAATAAAAGATTTATTTCAATGAACTGATGACTGTGTTTAACTAATAGCGATCTTGGTTTATACATTCATCCAATTATTGATCCACCGATCATTTATTTTTTCTCACAACTCGATCCCCTCCCCCAGCTCTGAATTATCATACACTAGTCCATTCTATCCTCCAGCCAGCTGGAAGTGCTTCGCATTTCTGAAGAGGATACTGCTCAATCAATGCTTTCTATTAATGTTTCTTCCTTCCGGAAACATATGGAAGATGCCAGAAATCTGAAAATTAAACAGAAAATGCTGTAAATTCTTATCAGTTTAAGAGATGTCTGTGAAGAGAGAAACCGAGTTAACTATTCAGGTTAGCGAATTTCCGTTGGACTTGGAAGCTGTTAGAAATATACCTGGTTATCACACAATGTAGAAGCAGAGGAATGGAGGTGGCGAGATAAAAATAGAAGTATTTATCTGAGATTGGATGGAAGTCGTCAAATTACAATAATAGTGATGTTTTGAGGTTCAAGAGTGAGCTAATTAGACCTGGAAAGAAACAAAAGGTAGAGATAGGGGAACTGTAAATGGCAACATCGGAAACAGGACCAGCTGATAAACATTCAAAGAGTTGGGAACAGTGGTTAGAATCCGCAATTATTGAACTCACGTTTGACGTTGGAAGGTGGCATAGTGTCTAATGGAAAGATTTTGTGCTGTTCTTCTCGCATCCATCCAACTGCATCAGAAGATTGCTGAAGGTTGAGGGCCAAGAGTTCGAAGTGGCAAGGGTGGAGAAGAATCAAAAGGGAAAGCGACCAGGTGTTCCACAATATACTTGCAGATCAAACGAGCCGTTCAGCCAAGCGATAACCCAATCGGAATTTGGTCTCCCCAGTGTAGAGGCGATCATTCTTCTCAGTTCTGATGAAAGGTCAATACCCTGAAATGCTAACTCGAGTTCCCATTCCACTGATGTTGAAATACAGCCTGACCTGATTTGTATTTTCAGTATTTTCTTTCCCTATTCCCTATTTCTCCCCTTATCACTCCCACTGCTCTGGTCCGAATTCCAGTTAGTTCCTTCTCTTCTGAAAGTCACTGAGACTCATTGCCAGACGAGTTTCACTCCATCGTTCCCTGTTCAGTTCTAATATAGTTTCCCATCATTCACAGTGTAACTCCTCTTCCCCTGACTGTAATTCATTGAATTGTTATTTTTCACCCAATTACCAAGCAGTTGTAGAATTTTGCATTGCAGTTACAAACTCTGCCAGGGCATGTATTCAAGTGAGTTTAACTCATTGGATGCAAGCTGAATACTATAAATTTCATGCCAATTCCTGTCAATCACCTCAAACAGGGATTGTGAATCAGACAGGGCTCTGAGATAGGAGGGAATATCTACACAGGTTGCTGCTTCTGCTCCATCTACAATCTCCACCTGCCATACCGTGCCATTTGAGGGACTCTGGCGAGAAGACTGAAATATCCAAACACTCACATACGTACTTTTTAGATTCCAGTATAATTCGAATTCAGGGATCTCAGAGTCAATTAACTCTTGAACCCTTATTCTCAAGTTCGGATGTGTTTCGAAGTGATAACCTTTATTGGTGACTAAGGTTATGTTTTATCCAGTACAAGTAAAACCTGACACATGCCCAGTGTCTGAGCAGTACCATTAACGGACAACAGGAGCACCATTAAAGCCTGAGCAGGCGCGTGATCTCCACGTACCTACTCCCTGGCAGCGTCCCACGAACCGTCACGTGATGCAATGTAAAGCATCATACTCTACAATGAATATGCTCAAGGAATCTCCCTCTTTCACTTCCCTTACTGATTTAATCCAATCATTACCTCGCTATTATTTAAACAGTTAAATTTGAAAAGAAATATATTTAAGTTAACCAATGCCCGCCCAATCTAAATCAGACTCTTAACTTCTCTGATGTCCCACGCAAGAAGTCCTGTCAGCTGGTAAATATTTCAATGCTGCTATTTGTCCAAAGCGAGGAAAACATGGTGGCCTTGCTACTCAACTACTTTGTCTCCACTTCGCTCACATCTGAATCTCTGAAGCTCTGTCAGGTTTTTATCTTTTAGCTCTTACCCAGCACGCCACCTGTTCTCACACTCGATTAGTTTTCTACCTTTTTACGACTTGGTCTCTTTCAAATCATTTTGGCCAAAACGAACTTGATCAATGAGGACGTAAACCACCATTTCCCATCAAGTCACCACGCAGTCTCCTTTACCGTATACTACAAGCAAGATTAAAGAGAAAGGTAGCTCATTATAAGAACTCAAAATAACATTGGAATTTAAAAAGTGCACAGTCCGCCATATTATTCAGTATGTTTACATCAATTAACAATTCAACACAATCTAGGAATTTCCCATATTTCTTGCAATGCGTAGAATACTCTGTCGAAATTTATCAATAATTTCTAACTTATTAACCCCTCTCCCTTGCAGTTAATTTCATTGCGATTGTGATCCTGTCCCGAGGGAAGTGCGGCCTATTACTCGCTACCTGGTGGCCATGGTGGTGACGGATCTACTGGTCAATTTCACTGAGGTCATATTATTCAGGATCAGTTATGAATTTTACCAAGGATCCTTACTATCTATCACCCCAGTGTGCAGTGTCATTGCTGTCCTTACTCGTGCATCCAGAGACAGCTCAGTCTGGTTAACCATCACTTTCTGCTTTGATCACTTTGTCGCTATTTGTTGCCAAAATCATAAAACAAAATATTGCACGAAGAAAATTGCACCTGTGGTTATAGTAACAGCGTGCATTCTGCTGAGTTTGAAAAGCCTTGCCTGGTACTTTATATTTAAACGCAGGAGATCATCAACAATGTACCGTTGTTTTGTGATGTAAAACCAAGTTATTTTACTGTGACCAGTTGGGTGGCCTTTGACTGGTTTGATACAATTTTAACCCCATTACTCCCATTTGCTTTAATTTTATTTCTCAACGTTCTGACTGTCCGATGCATTTTCGTGGCCAGTTTGTTCTGAAAGGGATTGAGGGGACAGAGCAAGGGAGAAAATCGCAATGACCCAGAGATGGAGAGCTGTTCACAACTTCCGGCAGCTTCATACTTCTGTGGCTGCCTTATGTTACAGAACTCTTATACAATATCATTGCAGAAACCAATCCCTTAGGCTACAATGACTCATTAAATGTTTCTGCTCGAGTCGGATTTATGCTGCAGAGTTTAAGTTCATGCACGAATACGTCTATTAATGGGGTGACTCAGAGCGGGTTCAGAGAGCAGTTCAAGAGCGTGATGAAATATCCAATTATCGTTATTGTTAAATTAGTTAACAATAAAAACAGCTAAGCGCAGTACAGACGGGGTGCTGACTCATTTTACATGAAAATATAGGATATAATAGAGATACAACATAAGTAGAAGTACAATATAAATAGAAATTATGCTTGGAGTCAGGTCACTATTTAATTTGGAACGTCTGCCATTTTTGCTACAGGTTCAGGCCAGTCATTTTGATGAGTTCCAGCTAAGCTCTTCTGTTCGTCAGTTCATTCACTTCGTGCAACAAACTACGTGTCCCATCCAGAGTGATGTCACGCCAAAAAGCAGACAGACAGAGCTGTTGTGTAGAAATAGAATTTTATGTAACCAATCATCAGATTTGTTTACGCATTCAAGAAAATCTAAAGAGAATTTTGAAATTGTACTGCTAAAAAATGGTGTATTATTGAACTGTTTTGTTCTTTGCTGGTCAACTGGCTATTTCCTTCCTGGTTTTCTATGAAACGCATGAGCTTATATTTTCTACATTGTCAGGGCTTTCTGCCCCTTTATAGGAGCACACTATGCAGGAGCAAAGTAAATGACAGGTATCCAGATGAGCGGGTCGTGCAGACGATGGGAAAAACCAAGATAAAGAACTATTCTTTTCTGATTGCACAGGTCTGCAAATCACCTCAGAGAAAGCAACCACAGACAAGCAGCACTATAAAGGGCATGTACTTGCTATAGTTCTCACATTAAGTTAGAATGACATTAAGTTAAGTAAGGGACGGTTCTCCAGTCGAAGTAAGCTGAATTACTGCAATGCATCCTGTATATCGGACATACTACAGCTGACGTTCATCATATTCACTATATCGTTTCCATCTAAGAGTAAAACTTTTGCTTTTCAAATCATCATAGAATGATATAGAACAGAATGAGGCATTCGGCCCATTCCGCCTTTGCCAGCTCTTTGGGAGTGTTATCTCATTTATACACAAACTCTCCTCTTCCTCTATAGCCCTGTAGTTTTTATTTCCAGTCCAGTGTTTTTCCAAATCTTCTTCCAATGTCAATAACCGCCACCACTTCAGGCAGTGCATCGGGAGTACAACAACTCGCTTTCTAAAGAAAATAATCCGCATGTAACCTTTGGTTTCTTTGCAAATCGCTTAAGTATGTTTCCTCTTAACATAAACAACAAAGAAGAAAGACAATTACAGCACACGAACAGGCCCTTCGGCCCTGCAAGCCTGCGCCAATCCAGATCCTCTACCTAAACCTGTCGCCTATTTTCTAAGGGTCTGTATCTCTTTGCTTCCTGCCCATTCATGTATCTGTCTAGATACATCTTAAAAGACGCTATCGTGCCCGCATCTACCACCTCCGCTGGCAACGCGTTCCAGGTGCCCACCACCCTCTGCGTAAAGAACTTTCCACGCGTATCCCCCCTAAACTGTTCCCCTCTCACTTTGAACTCATGACCCCTAGTAATTGAATCCCCCACTCTGGGAAAAAGCTTCTTGCTATCCACCCTGTCTATACCTCTCATGATTTTGTACACCTCAATCAGGTCCCCCCTCAACCTCCGTCTTTCTAATGAAAATAATCCTAATCTACTCAACCTCTCTTCATAGCTAGTGCCCTCCATACCAGGCAACATCCTGGTGAATCTCCACTGCACCCTCTCCAAAGCATCCACATCCTTTTGGTAATGTGGCGACCAGAACTGCACGCAGTATTCCAAATGTGGCCGAACCAAAGTCTTATACAACTGTAACATGACCTGCCAACTCTTGTACTCAATACCCCGTCCGATGATGGAAAGCATGCCGTATGCCTTCTTGACCACTCTATTGACCTGCGTTGCCACCGTCAGGGAACAATGGACCTGAACACCCAAATCCCTCTGTACACCGCTTCGTATTTTCGCCTGTCACACGAATAGTGGGTGCTAAATTTCAATTTATAATATGCCAGTTTTTTTATTAGAACATTGGTTGTGAGTTGAGAAGAAGAACGTCCTAAAGGATGGTGAGGATTTTGCTGACACAATAGCGGCGAATGATGAGACGTTTTCACGACTAGCTGTCAGGACTGATGTAAACACTTGAGCACAAGTACGCTGGTGTGGAAAACTGCCTGCTTTCCGAATTGCGCTGCTTAGAAACCTCCATTGATGATCCCACCTGTCGGCTCTTAAAGAAACAAGGACCATGTTTCGAAAGCTTGAGCTAAATGATCACAAATTTCCTTGTCCTTGACGTTGCTTTGGTTGAAGCTTTAAGTGCCGCACGGGGCTGACATGGGAAGTGTCTTAAAGTGAATGCTGGTTCCAGGAAGGCACTGACAGCAGCAAGAATGAACTTTCAGAGGTGAGTCCAGAAAATGTAGGTCATGAATTGTGTTTTTAAATTGTTTGTAATTTTTTAGCATGTCATATCAGTCTTCTTAGATGTATATCTTACTTTTTAAGTCTATAAATGTGCCTTATAAAACGATCTTTAAAATCCTTAAGTGCTAGTTCACTTTTTGTTAATTATACATGACTTCTCAGTAAATTAAGCCTGTAGCAAGGCTGGAGTGGCTTTTGAAACATACGTCAATGTAATTGACGTTTTATCAAGCTTTATGTGAGTTTTTGTAAACAAAGTCCGAAGCAAGATTGCATTGACTTTTACATCATCCTTCAATGTTATTTGACCTTTTACACTGACTGATGTGAATTCTCTTTAAAAAGACTCAGTATCATGATTGAATCAATCTCAGTATTAAGACTGAATTAATTTTTAGAACTGTATCTGTTGGTTTAAAACCGTGCTTTCTTGTATATGGCATTGGAAAAATTACTTCATAATTGAAGGGGGAGAAAAAGACAAGGACAGTGAACAAACGGGAAGGCCTGATGAACCACAAGCTGTCAGGAATGAGAAATAAACAGATAAGAGTCAAAATTTCATGTGTACGTGCCTTGCTAATGATTGGATAGCATAACGTATATCTGCTTAGAATGTAATAGGGTAACCTATCTATGTCCAAGTCGACACAACTGAATAGAGATAAGAGAGTAAGAATTGTAATCGATTGATTGATAAACACAAACGAACTTTTATCTGGAAAATGGTATAAGAATGATGCTTTGTAACCACTCGGGAGTTCGTACACCATCTTGTATGGGTGCGGTCTCCCCTGCATATGCTTGCAATAAACTGGTGAACAAAGGAGCTTGAGTCTCGACTGGTCTATCATGGAATCGGAAGCTGGCTGAACTCCCTTTCAGTGGCCTAGCCAGCAGGATCCACCCGGCCCTCTGTGAAGGTGGAAACAATAGTGTTTTTGTTGTTTGCGTCAGACTGGAACAGATGTCCACAGGGTGTGTCCGAACAAGGTGGTGGTGGAGGGGGTGGGGGGACTAGGATCCCGGGGGGATGATTGGATCCCAGAGTGCACGAGTAAGATGGGACGAGTGTGTCCCGGGGGACGATTGGATCCCGGATTGAAAATACAGCATGCACAAAATGACGATGGCTGGGGAAACGGAACTCGAGTTTGTCACAGAACGGGTGGCGAAGATATTATGTCTCTTCATCTCGCCCAAAAATATAGTAAACAAGTTACTGTGCATTTTGATTCGAATGTGTGAATGCTGGAAGCCTCCACGAACGAAAGGAATGTCCTTGGGATGTGCAGCTTGTGTTCCATAGAACTGACAGTCGTTAACTCTTTGTTGTTTCACATTAATGCTGAAAGTACGGGTCTGTTACTTGATATATGTTTACAAGTGTATATTTTGTGGGAACTTTGACTCATGCTTTTGTGAACTAGTTGAACCTGTGTGTGTTCCTTGGCATCGGGACAGGGAATTTGACACAGATTTTGTTACTTTGAATCTATAATCCATTACAGGAATTAATTTTTTCAATTGTTTGGAATTGCATGATTGTGAAAAGTGATTGTTGAGTGCGTTAATTTTAATCGAAGATGGTGAACCCAGGAATGGGATATGAAATCGAAATATATTTTAAGTTAAAGTTTTATTTCCAGTTTAAAAGTTGGGTTTGCAACTGTAAAAAGGCAATGAACAATTTTCTAAGAGATAAGCTTGAATGTCTGAATATGTCTGGCAGAAATACAATTTGAAGTTTAAAACATTGCCTTAATTGGACAAACGTTTACAATCGGTTATTGCTTTATTTTGCAGTTTAAACTTCAAGACAGGTTTTACTGACTGTGTTTAAGTGGCAAATGTCAGAAATTGGATATAGCTTTAAGGGAGAGAAGGATAAGCAAAGGCGATGTAGGAAGGATTCAAGTTTGTGTAAGAAACTGGGGTTAAATCCTTTTTTGTAACAATGTTAAACAACTTTTTATTTAGTTTTTGGTTTTATTACAGTCATTTGAAAAGGCTCCCGGAGAAATAACAAGAACAATGACACAATTGAACTATCTTATAAAAAAGTTCCTGCTATTCTGTCCTGTGTGTAGTTATTACGCATTATAAGTTAATAAATCTGAAATATATTTACACTATTAAGGCTAACTAACCTGTTAAGTTGATTAAAAAAACTTTTAAATACCTATTGCCATGAACTGGAATTTGGAATCATCTTGGTGGTATAAACAAATCCTTGGGTTAGCAACCTCATACAAAAGGTGCTGAAAGTTTGGAAACAATGGGAGTTTAATCGAAACTACTGTCTTCTCTAGTGGATATGGTTTCCTTTGAAGTTGATAATGTTATTAATGATTTTGCGATTTTAAAACTCTTAGGATACCAAACAAAATACAGTTTAAAATGGAATTTATGCAAGGTTACGCAAAGTGATGCAGCTGAGAATGTTTTGTTCCGCCCCCTTGGAGACAAGCAAAGAAACTAATCTTGCTGTAGCTATTGTTTTTCAATATAATTTTGTGCATTGCTGAAAGTAAAATTCACCCAAATGGGCTTTGGGACAGAGCCACAATGGATTCTGATGCTCACAGCAAGAGACCCAGCAGCTTTAAGAATTTTAGAATATAACTGCAGACAACAAACTTCACAGCATCTTTATCAATGAGACAAAGTGCTTGAGAAGGAGATCTTTCCTTCTGCAAACACTTCTTACTTAAAAATAAAACAAAATGCAATACCACCAAGTCTGGGAATAAGAAATTGGAATCGATAAACATAAATTAAATTGATATGAGTGGTTCCTTAAAGCACTCATAGGTAACTTTATCTGACATTCAAGAGTACAATCAAAGTTTTAAAAACAGAAAAACAGGTACAGTCTAGGTGGTTCCTAAGTCTAAAGAACAAAGTTTCTTTTGGGAAGATATTAAATGGAACATTAATAAAACAAACTATCGCTCCAGCAACACCCTGAGATGTCGAAAATACAGTGTAATTTAACAAGTAACATTTTAGAAATTAAAATGTCATCTATGATACAGGGGGAAAAACAAATAAACACAATATGGTAATATAAAAGCAAAATACTGCGGATGCTGGAAATCCGAAACAAAAACAAGAAATGCTGGAATCACTCAGCAGGTCTGGCAGCATCTGTGGAAAGAGAAGCAGAGTTAATGTTTCGGGTCAGTGACCCTTCTTGGTAATGCCTGGAATCAAATGGGATGTTTGAATTCTGTTTTAAAGCATTATGACTGTACAGTTTCTCCAGGGCTCATGAATGAAATAGAATTATAATTAATGGGAATTGGCAATTAGATCGGGCTAATACGACAACTAATAAAGGAATTCTGGGGATAAAACAGCAATTCCACATCCCCTATCATCCTCAAACTTCTGGAATGGTAGAAAGAATGAACAGGACTTAAAAACCTCTATAGCTAAAGCAATACAAGAAAGAGGGAATAGCTGGGCAACAGTTATACCCAGCATTCTGATGCGCCAATGGGCTACCCCAAATAAGAATACAGGATTTACTTAATTTTAGCTCATGACAGGACGGTCAATGCAGTTACCAGAAGGAATAATGATCAGATGGATGGACGCAGGACTGCCAAAAGACAGAATCCGAGAGAATGTCAGAGAAATGAATAAACAGCGACACAAACTGAGACAAGAGATGAAGGACAGACAGGCGGCTAAGGAAATAGAATTGGTTCAGCAATTGGAAAAACAGTAAGTTCTACAGGTAGGAGATAACGTAATGTTCAGAGGGGTCCAAAACGCGGCGGACCTCAACCCCGATGGCATGGACCACATGAGGCAATTATGACAGGTGATACGTGTGCGCTGGTAGATATGAAAACGGTAAGCAAATGGAAATATTATACACAGTTAAAGATTTGTAAGGACTAAATGCGTTCTGGAATTACCGGGGCGAATGTCTGTACAGGCTTTCTATACTAGTCAGGATGTGGGACGTGGGCGAGATCTCAGCCTGGGAAGTCCAAAAAAGACACATCAACCAAAGCACCTGTTTACTTCTGACCCAATATGTACAGCTGCCGAAATGAGGGACGGGAGAACGGATCAGGAAGCTGACAACATAGATCTCTAACAGGGTTACCAGCGATAGCCTCCAGACCCAGATGGTTATAGCACAGTTTGGGACAATTATCACTGTCACGTTGAAAACGCCAAGTATACACCTCCGATTCGTGAGCCCTGGGTGTGCATGAGCAAACGACTTTGGCTACACAGCAACCCCGGCTAGCGGTCCAGGATGGCAGTTGCAACACCCATCCTTCAATCATGGTACGCTGATCCCAATACAGGTACACCCAAGTAATGTACACCGTGGACTCTGATGGTCATTTAGACGTCAATGGGGTTTACAACAAGGGCACCAGACTGGGGAAGTGGTGGTATGTACACAAGTTAACACATCCCACGTACAGCTCATTACTGACAAATGTAATAATCAATAAAACAGCGGAGTGGATAGATTTGTCCCCCTTTGTATGGGAACCTCCTTTAGATGGACAGCATTGTGAAGAGATGAGTATTAATGTTACAGAGCGACATGGATGCATAGATGTTAGATGTTATAATTAAAGCACCTGTGGAGCTCAGAAACCCACCCGATGCCCTGAACTATTTGATCCACCAATAGATGGGTTAATTAGGATAGGGAGTAAGAAGCGGCTATTGCACGACATAGCTATGGTTACTGCAAAGGCATTTTATAACCTCACCAGGCTGGCCCTGATATTAAATACCCACTGCAGGGAACATCCCAGTTCAGGGCGTTGGGCAGCCCACCAGATGGCGAAGTTAGAATGGGATTATCAATTCCAGATTGCCCCAGGAATAAAAATCAATCCGTGGGTTCACGAAGGGAGGAGGAAAAGAAGCATACTGGGGGATTCTGGTGGAATATTCAGGAGTGCCGATTCAGCCAGAAACTCTGTATGAATCTCTGAGTTAAACGGGTATACCTCCTGGGGTGCCGGTGTGGGGGGGGGGGGTGTTGGGGGGGGGGGGGTGGGGGGGTGGCAACTGACACTGCAAGGGGAATACCGTTTGCAGTAAAGGGAACTGAGTATGCCTTAGCCTCTATAGATGTCGTAGGGGAAGGCTTGCTACAGACATTAAATAAAACTGCTACAAGTATCCCAAACGTAACCGATTCACAGGCGAAGGGCAGGCCTTTGACATGGTAGCTAGAGACCTTATAGACAGTGTCCGATCCAATATAGAGGACATCCGATTTGGAGAAATCCCTGAATAGATGCTCGAATCAATCCATTGGCTGAACCTTATAAATCTATATGGAGATTGACAAGAACCGGTAGTTACACAACCCCAGGAGGGAGGAGTGGAAGGGATTATTAAATTCATCATGGTTGACTCACAAGAACACCACCCAAAGGAGACTTTCACTAACAGCTATCGGCTCCACTCCGTGGGAATTCCCCAGGAAGGCCGGGTGTACCAAATAGAATCGTACGAGTACATGTTGTACATTAAAAAAATACCTCCTACTATGCACCCAGGGATGTTGTGCCGATCCCGAAAATTATATATTGTGCTCTTTCCGTACTTTGATGCCCCTAACTATGGTCAGCAGGGTCATCCTACAGTAATACTGATAAAAGACGCTTTCTGAGCCATACAAGTCTCACCCACTCAGTGATGTTTCATTAGTGAACCCAAATTTTCATAAAGCGACCGAATCTGCACCGCTCCAATCAGCTTCTGGTGACCCATTCATAATAGAGGATTTCCGCTTACCTGGTCAAATGACTGGTTAGGTGTCGGGGCCTGGTGGGAGAGTAGATAGGCAAGCAATTCAAGAAGCTATCCAAAAAGCCTAACGGTACATAGCCATCTCTCACGAGCTGGATGAGAAAGGCCGAGTATAGGTTAATTTGGCCAAGGCATCTGCCAAGAGGTTGATTAACTCTGCCACCAGCTCTGCCACCGTCCAGAGATTGACAGGGTGGTGGGAGGTAGCGAGGAAGACGGCATCCATGGTGTCAGTTGTGGTATTGTTGATCACAATAGGGTTATGCTGCTACCAAAGGTGGATGTTCAACCACATGAAGATATTATTCACATGGAAGGGATGTGGCCCAGCGACCGTACAAATTAAGGGGATAGAAAGGAAAGGGATGATAGGATATGGAAATACAATTTAACGGTTTAGGGAAATTACCTGGATCTGGAGGACTGGCCATCCAAAGGATATATGTGGGTAAGATTCCTCAACTGTTGGCCAACTTGGGTTCTGCCAAGGGCCAAAAGTGGGAATTGAAAAGGAAAAAAAGTCTAAAAAGATATATGACACAAAGAATAAGCTAAAAGAATACATGAAACAAAGGACAATCTTTCAAAGACCTTGGATGCATGAATTTGCAGAGACAGACAGAAGCGGACAAGCAGGGGGGCGGTGTGGCTTTCTGATAGTAAACTGGTGCTCAGGAGATATGTGTGTTGGTCGCTAATTGGAGTCTTTTTATCAGTATGTTCGTGCAATCCCTGGGATAGGCTGTCATGCTGACCACTGAGAGACCCTTTTAACTACTTCATTATGATCATGTTAAAGCAAAGTTAAATGTGGTGCTGGGATGTACGAGTCGCGATTGGCTCATTTTAATCACTCTATATAATTTGATTGGTGTATGTAAACAATGTCTGATAAGTAATCCTAAAAATATGCATGACCATTGTGTTTCGGAGAGCTTGTACGTGTGGGTCCCCTGAATAAACTGGTGTTCAAACAAAGAAGTATTGATTCTCGCCTGGTAACCACTTGCACGTGGAGAGCGAGAATGATCTCTCACGGGTAACAGAACAAAGGAGGGTAACTGAACTCCCAGAAGGAGCTATAGGAGGGTGACTGAACTCCAATAAGGGGCTATGGGAGGTTCATTGAACTCCAAGAACGGGTTACGGGAGGGTGACTGAACTCCCACAAGTACCAGGGTAAGAGAGGGTGATTGAACTCCCACATGGGTTGAAAATAATGGAGGGTAATTGAACTCCCGAAAGGCAAGGGAGGGTGACTGAACTCTCGCATGAGGAGTGTGAATGAACTCCCCGCAACACATTTGTACCAGTTTTACTGAGGCTTATCCTTGCCGTTGAGGTTCGATGCAGAGTCTGTGAGTGGGGTCAGCACTGTATATACATTAATAACATCACGAAAAACGGACTCTCTGCTGACGATCATACAGCTGCCCGTGGGATCTTGGTGTGCACACAAGTCCTGCAGAATTCCCTGCATTGTCACAGTGCCTGCACTATAGAAGCGAATTAATTGTGTGTAACACACTCCTGAAGGCCTCTGCTTTATGCCGGCATAATCCCCGAATAATGCTGGTGTTTGGGGCCGTGCTGTGAAATTTGAGGGTTAAATGAAATGTGCAACAGCCATTGAGGGAGAGGGAGACACACAGGTTCTGCGGGGTCTGCAGTGTCACTGCCCAGCTCCCAGCCCCATCGGGGAGCTCGGTCTCGCTCCCGTAGCCCCTTCTTGGAGTTCAGTCACCCTCCAGTAAAGTTTTACACACAATTAATTCACTTCTAATGTGCAGACGTCCTCTATATCGGATCGTAGAGAAGTTTCCCCACGCCCACGCCCAATCCCATCTTCCACCCTTGAGGTTGTCTTGATTTTTAGCTGAATTAAATGCTGGGCCAGTGATTAAGTGTTGGCACATTCATCACAGTTTAAATAAAGAATTTCACAGTGTCTGGGAACAGAATAGATCTAATTGCTACAAATGTCTGATTGTAAATAGCAGGAATGTTCTTCACAATGGGGTTTGAAGTGAAAAGTTTTCAGGTCATCATGAAGCAGCTTGCCACGTCTCTGCTCATAGCTGGCTCTGTTACCTGGATTAGAATGGCAATGGGCAGATACACAACTCCTAAAACCCTCTCACACATCTCCAATCACTTCCCATTCTCTGGCTCTATATCGGGGATGCGTTTGTTAGATGGAGTCACTGGGGATGTTTATGTCATTGAGTGACAGCAAGAGCCCTAGGCTCATGCTGTGTTTTATTTATGTTCAAAAATGCTTTGCTTTGTTTGAATAAATTTTATTTCTCTTATTCCCAAGGAGAATCCTTTCGGAAGCTACAGCTTTGATGCAGCAGAGGGAGAATCTTTTGGCACGTGGAATTCTCAGACAAGAGCTTTAACCAGAGAGGAAAATAATAATAAATGCATACAAGTTGTTGTCTAATTCATTTTTAGATCCAAAAAAGAACGTGTGCTTTCGGGGCTGATACAAAACAAAGTTCTGGAAATGCTCGGTATTTCCAGCATGGATTTTATTTCAGATTTCCAGCATCCACAGTATTTTGATTTTGTGTTTTATGGCGGCCTTTTTAACACAAGTGAGGGGGCTGGAGTGGCCTCTGAAGCAAATGGATTGGGAAGCGCTGCTCCAGAACAGCCAATGTCATTCCATAGATTTCCTTCTCGCCATCGCTTCTGCAACTTGTTCTCAGCCCTCACAAAGGCAGAGATCCACGGATTATGACAGAACTGAGTGAGGGCGAGAGAAAAACAAATGGAGAGAGGCATTGGGAACGCAAGAGAGTCAGCGAGTCAGAAACAAGTGAGAAAAACTAAGAGCAGAGAGCAGAAATCACTAGAAGGGCACACAGAGAGGGAGAGAGAGAGGGAGATGGAAAGAGATGGGAAAATACACAGGAAAAAGCTGGAGGTGTAGAGAGAGAATGCAGCAGCGATGTCGGTATTGAGAAAGATCACAGATAAAGAGAGAGATGCAGAGATTGAAAGATGTCGAGGATCAGAGATATAAAGTAAATTCAGAATAGAGATTGTGTCTCGGGGAGTGGGATAGGAGATGCAGAGATAATCTTGCAGGAAAGGAGATGTGAAAATGAGAGGGAGAAACGGGCAGAGAAATAGATAAAGATGCAGTGAGTCGCAGAAAGAGAATGAAAAGGGAATCTTGTGAGACTCTAAAGATATGCCGAGATGGAAAGGAGGTTGAGAGATGCAGAGATAGGGATTTAAAGATGTGAAGAAACAGAGCTATGACCATGGAGGGAAGGTCCCGAGAACAAGTTGCAGAAGCGATGGCGAGAAGGAAATCTATGGAATGACATTGGCTGTTCTGGAGCAGCGCTTCCCAATCCATTTGCTTCAGAGGCCACTCCAGCCCCCTCACTTGTGCCTTTTGTGTCTCAGCCTCTCTAAATGGGGGTGGATTTCAATTCACTGCAACAGCGTGTTGTACAGGGTGAGTGTGAACAGGTATCCTGCTTTCCATCTCTTTCAGAGTTTGCACCCATTGAGATAAAAACAGGGGAGCGATGCAGAACGGGTGGCCGATTCACAACCAGCCCCCACTCCACCCTAATTTGCAGGTTTTGCCTCCAAAGCCAAGACCATCCCAGTGTTTTTTCCCCTCTCTGTGTATCTGCTCCCCGAAAGTCTCTAACTTTCTTCTTGTGGCTCAATGGGGGAAGGGACAGATAATCCATGATCTAACATTGGTGAGACAGGCTCAAAGGGCTGAATGGCCTCCTCTTGGCCTTGTGACAGAGTGTGTGTGTGTGTGTGTGTGTGTGTGTCTATGTATGTGTGTGAGTGTGTGTGTGTGTGTGTGTGTCTGTCTGTCTGATTTCCTGATGCCGAGGGGCGGGGGTGGTGGGGGAAGGGGCTTGAGGGGGTGAACAGATGAAACACCTTTCTGCAGGGAGGGATGTGTCTTGGGCTGGGATCTTGCTGTGCGTTAAAGGCTCATAATTCCGTTTAGCCTTTGCGGGTCCTTGCTCTATGCCCGGCCCTGTGTTCGGCCAGACACGCGTTAAAGGTGCCGGGAGTCTGGGAGCCGTGTGACAGACTTCCAGCGGATTATCGGTCCCGGAAAGAAAGTGAATTAAAGACTGTCAGGAGATGAAGCCACACACAGGAATGTGATGGAGGTTGGAATTACAGTGGGGGCTGTTCACTGGGACGGGAGTTCCACGGGGTGGTGGGGGGGGAGGAGAGCTGTTACAGAGAGGGAATTCGTAGTGGGAGGCTTTCACAGAGCACGGACGTATTTCGAAAGGGAAGGGTGTTTACAATGGGGGAAGGGGGAGAATTAGAGGGCTATAGTTACTGAGGGAATGAGGAGATGTTTAAAATGGGACATCGGATTCTCCAGATTTAAAATGGGAGGGCGGCTTTTACAGGTTTCAAATGAGAGGATGTCTTTTCCAGGTTTGAACTGGGAGGAGGGTTTCTCCGGGTTTCAAATGGGAGTAGGGGGCTTCTCCAGGTTGAAAATAGGAGGGGGATTCTTCAGGTTTAGATGGGAGGGGGGATCCTCAAGGTTTAAAATAGGAGGAGGCTTTTCCAGACTGTTCACATGGAAATTTGCGGGGGCCAGGAAATATTTGCGATGAGGGAATTGGTGGTGATGGGAATTTTGTGGAGGAAAACTGCGTGGAGAAATTGCATTTGGGGGGATTTCGGGGGGACTTTGTGGGGCACAATTTTGTGGGGAGGGGAATTTTTGCGGGGAGGTGGGAATTTGCAGCGGAAATTTTGCGCGGGTTAATATTTGAGGTGTGAGTATTTGCGGGGCGAGTACTTTCGGGGGGGAGAGTATTTGCAGGTGGTGTATTTGTGGGGAGAGTATTTGTGGGAGGAGTATTTGGGTGGGGGAGTATTTGCGGGGGGTGTATTTGTGGGGGGCATTATGTGCGGGGGAGTATTTGCAGGGGAGAAATATGTGCGAGGGAATATTTGCGTGTGGTAAATTTGCGGGGGCTAAATTTGCGGAGGGGTGTAATTTGTGATGGGTGAAATATTTGCAGGGGGATTTTTTTGCTGGGTGTGTGGAAGAAATCCAGTAAGAGAGAAACACAGCCACAGAGAGAGAAAGCCAGAAACAGCGAAGGAAAGAGAGAAAGCAGAGAAAAGACGGGAAGCGTCAGAGAAATAGAAACAATATCGATAAAAAGTCATAAAATTAGAGAAATGGCAGAAAAAGTCAGAGAATTCATGAAATGGCAGGAACAGACAGAGAAATGGAGCAAAAGTAAGACTAATGATTGTGGTGAGGAGTTATGGCAAGACTGGAGAGGCTGAGGGTAAGGGAAGCCTGGGGGAAACAATCTTCGCAGCTATAATGATAGAGAAAATTAATTCGATGGTCTTTCTGTTAAGTTGTGTGCGGGGTGGGGAGGTATCTTCACCTGGGGTAACTGGTGTGGCGAGGGAGCTCCTTATTCAATGGTGTCAAACAGCACAGAGTGCCACTACAAAACAAGACAGCCACATCCTGGGTCTTCTGGCCTAATCTTTTCCCTCCGAAAAAAAATCATGACAAAACGTTTCAATGCTTAACCAAACTCACAACGAGCTTTCAGTTCTTATGCATTTCTGGCGGCTTCCTTTGTTGTCAAAAGAAGTGGAAAATCTTCTTTTCAGTCTCTGTCTCTCCCTCCCTGCATCAATTGCAGGGCCTACCGCCTCCAACACACAACCCACAGTCAGCTCAACCTGGTTGTTGTTGAGCAGTCCCAATCAGACAGCAGAAAGCCTTGTGCTGTACCTCCCCTGGGACTGTTTGTTGGGCCGGTGTGGAGGGAGCTTTACGCTGTAGTTAACCCAATGTTGTAGCTGCCCTGACAGTCCTTGATGCGCACAGTATAGAGGAAGATGTACTCCGAAACTAACCCGCTGCTGCAACTGCCCTGGGAGTGTCTGACGTGACAGTGTAGCGATGGCGTTACTCTGTTTCGAAGCTCGTGCTGTAGCTGTCCTGGGAACAGTTTAAACAAAGCTGGTTGCTCTTCCCCATGCCTTACAATCTGGAGGATTATCTTCCGTCGTGTTGCTCAGTACTGTTTTTGCAAAAGATCCTCCCTACTCCCCCTGGGAAGTTTAGCCTCAGACTGTAATCTGGGTTCCATGGACAGTTCCTTAATGGGTTAGCGATGAGTGTTGCTTATGCACCAAGTGAGGGTCACAGCCAGTCTCCATCACGAGATCCTTGTACAGACCCAGACATTGCTTCCATCTTTCTTCCTGGGCAGGATCTGAGACTGAGCCATACTGTTTCTAACCTGATTTCCCGGTTTATCCCTGCTCTTAACTTCCGACCCATAACTCTCTCCAACACTAAGACTACCTATTTCCAACTTCATAACATCATCGGGCTCAGTCCCTGTCTCAGATTATCTGTTGCTAAAATCCTCTTCCTTTCCCTGGTCACTTCTAAATTTGACGATTCAAATATCTCGTGGCTGGACTCCTATCTTTGCGCTCTTTAAACCTCAAATCATCCAAAATTCTGTTGCCCATATCCTCACTCACTCCAAGTCCTGATAATCCATCACCCCTGTGCACGCTGATCTACATTAGCTTCTGGTCTGGGAACGTCTTGATTTTAAAATCCTCATCCTTTATGTTTATTCACCTCGCATTGTGAAGTGCCTGGCAAGTGAACTGCAGCCCACTTGGCAACTTTTAGTTTGTTTGTTATTTTACCGTAAATACTTCTCGCCCTCAGGGTGGAAGTTGGATCCCGACAATTGGAATCAGTGTGGATAAGAGAGATGGGAAGGGTAGAATTCAAATCGGACTCCAGAACAGAGCACCATCTCCACCGCATTCCCCTCCTCCAAGCCACACACCATCTTCACTTGGTCATCTGTCACCGTTGATTCATCACCACTGGGTCAAAAGCCACTGATTCATCACCACTGGGTCATAACCGTATTTTTGGAACACATTCATGACACGGACTACAATGGTTCAAGGTGATATTCCACCATGCCTTTATTCCAACTGGGGATTGGAAAGTAATGCTGACCTTGCCAGCATCATCGATATCCTGACAACAAATAGTCATACATTAAAAGAGGACTGAAATCGATCATTTTTCAATTCACTGGTTGAAAGCAGGTGAGGCCTATGATCACAGCAGGTCCTCATTTTCCATTAAACATATTGTCAATGCAACTGGGCCCATCAGTCCATTGTATTTGCTGGTCTGCTCTCTCCTTTATTGGAGAAGGCGTAACGATCAGCCTGCTGCCTCAGAAACTGTTGAGCATCAGATATCCATATGAGATAAGGACTCAGTGAATTACTTTTATCAAAGAATAATAGTCATACAGGACAGGAGGAAGCCATTAAAAAAAAGCTAATCTCCATTCTGTTATTTTACTAATCACTTTAAAACTGTGTTTCTCGATACAGACTCTTCTTCCAGTGAAACCAATTGCCCCTTATTTACTCTGTCAAAATCCCTCATTATTTTAGGCAGTGCTAAATCTCCTCTTTACCTTCTCTAAGGACAACAATCCAAGTTTGTCCAGTCTCTCCACATAACTAAAGTCCCTCATCCCTGTTATCATTCTGGTAAATCTTCTTTGCACCCTTTCCAAGGCCCTGACAATCCTAATATGTGGTGACCAGAATGGGAAACAGTACCTCAGCTGAGGCCAAACATTGATTTTTGAAGTTTTAGCATAACGTTCTTGCTTCCGTGTTCTTTGCCTCTGTTCATAAATATTCAGTGTGTTTTCAACAACCTTATCAACCTGTCTTGCCACCTTTGGACCTGTGTCCATATACCCACTCTGTTGTTGCATCCCGTTTAATATTTTACCGTTTAGTATATATTGCCCCTCCAGATTCCTCCTTCCAAATGTATCCTTCATAATTCTGCCCATGAAATTTCATTTGCCATGTGTCTCTCCATTACAGCATTCTTTATTTGTCCTCTTGAACCTTCCTCACTGGTTACATTACTGAGTCTCTGACATTTGCAAATGTCTACGTTATTCTATTTCTCGGTACGCCAATGTAATTTAACGGTATCAAAAAGACCGGTGGAACTTATAACGCTCCGTCGTTAACAGCACTGTGTACGCCCCTCCAATCTGAACAATCGAATGTGTATCACAGCTCTTAGAAATTCACATCTATTTTTTTTTTCACAGCTCTCTTGAATCTGCACTTCCCAGCTTGAGTGCGAGCCTGCCTCAAAGTAGAAAACAAAACTGGTTCCCGATAGCCTCTCTGCTCCTGAGTCCAACTGACTATCAACAGTCAATTGCTTGTCTGAAGCAAACGACTTCCCAAACCAACTGCTTGGCCAAAAGCCAACTCAATATTTCAGCAAGCACTCAGGAAAAAAAAGTTCTGCAAGAGATCTATCCCACAGTTTCGGAACATGTCAGACGTTCCGGATAGCAATTGAAACTACTTATTTCGAGCGCCAAATCTTTT
This sequence comes from Heterodontus francisci, assembly GCF_036365525.1. Taxonomy (NCBI): domain Eukaryota; kingdom Metazoa; phylum Chordata; class Chondrichthyes; order Heterodontiformes; family Heterodontidae; genus Heterodontus; species Heterodontus francisci. The sequence goes on from NC_090391.1 coordinate 30,183,935, forward strand.
GTTTTCCTTGATGCTTGATACCCAAATGAATAATTGATATTGCTAACAATGACAGAAGAGACACTTCTAGACTTCTTGGTTCCAACTGCCCAACTACACGAGGCCACCTGTGAGTTTATGAATTTTATCTCTCTAACTCTGCCTTTGTTAAGCACGCATGGAGAGATTTTTGAAGTTTAATTCTTGGGTGGTCAGTAATCTTTCGAAATTCTTACAACGACACATTTGATATCTCAAAACTAAAAGCGACCTCTAAACTATTAATACAAACAAGGAACCAGGTGATCGTAAGACCACACAGATATAAACGGTAAAAATGAGTATGAAGAGCTGTGTGACAGAATAGGGGCGTAAACGTGATCTACGCACAGAGACAGAGGGCAGGAATGAGGCACTAAATGAGTACTTTGCATATTTCACGACCAAAGAAGAGGACACTGTCAACTCCATAGTTTAAGGGATGATAGTTCAGCTACAGGATAGGTGAGAATTGCTAAAGAGGTCTTCGAAATGCTGACTGTTCTCAGAGTTGATAAGGCAACAGGTCCGGATGGGTTGCATCATGTTTGACACAAGGACTTGAGGATGCAACTAGTAGAGTAGATGCATTGCAAATGGATTTTCAAAATGCATTCGATATGGTGCCGTATAAAATATTAATAGTCAAGATAAGGGCTCGTGGTGTTGGGAGTAATATATCAGCATGGATGGAGGATTGGTTAACAGACAGGAAGCAGAGAGTGGGCATAAATGCAACATTAACAAGTTGGCAGGCAGGGAATACTGGGGTGTCACAAGGATCAGTGCAGGGTCCTCAGCTGTTTGCACTCTATATTAATGGCTTGGATGAAGAGACAGAGAATAAGGAATCTAAGTTTGTTGACGATGCAAAGCTCACTGGAAAGGAAAGCAGTGGGAAGGATGTAGGGAGGATACAAAGAGATATAGGCAGGTTAAGTGAGTGAGCAACACGATGGCATATGGAGGACAATGTTGGGAAGTGAGAAGTTGTTCACTTTGGTTGTAAAAATGGAAAAGCAGATTTTTTTGAAAGGTTTGAAACTGGTAAGTGTTGATGTTCAGAGAGATTTGAGGATACTCGTGCCAAGAATGCACAAAGATAACATACAGGTGAAGCAGGCTATTAGGAAGGCAAATGGCATGTTGGTCTTTATTGCAAGGGGATTGTGGTACAGGAATAAAAAAAAAGTCTTCCTAAAGTTGTACAGGGCTTTGGTGAGACCGCACCAGGAATACTTTGCACAGTTTTGGTCTCCATATTTAAGTAAACATATAATTTTACTGGAGGGAGTGCAGTGAAGATTTACTAGATTAGTTCCTGGGATGAAGGGGGTATTCCTATGATGAGTGGCTGAGTACATTGGGCCTATATACTCTGGAGTTTGGAAGAATGAGAGGCGAATAAATTGACTCAATCAATTTTCTGAAAGGGCTTGATAGGGTGGAAGCTGAGTGATTGTTCCCGCTGGTCACAGAATCCAGAAGATGGGGACACAGTCTCAGCTTAAGGGGACAATCATTCAATACTCAGATTAGGAGAAATTACTACACTTAAAGGGTTGGAAATCATTGGAATCCTCTACCCAGATGGCGGTGGACGATCCATCATTGAATGCATTTAAGGCTGGGATAGATATATTATTGCTGTCGCAGGGAAACAAGGGATATGGGGAGTGGACAAGGAAGTGGAAATGAAACCCAAGATCAGCCATGATCTAATGAATGGCGGAGCAGGTTCGATGGGACTTTTGGTATACTTCTGCTACTTCTGCAATAGGGGAACCAGCACAGATCCCTGTGTTACGCCACTGGACACTGGCGTCCAGTCACTAAAACAGCCGTCTATCATGAGGTGACCAGAACTGCATACATAACTTAGGTTGTGGCCTAACCAATGATTCATGCAGTTCCAGCATAACCTCCAAAATTAAAGCAAAATACTGCAGATGCTGGAAATCTGAAATAAAAACAAGAAAAGCAGGAAATACTCAACTGCTCTGGCAGAATCTGTGGAGAGAGAAGCAGAGTTAACGTTTATGGTCAGTGACCCTTCTTCAGAAATGGCAGATATAGGAAATGTAAAAGATTTTAAGCAAGTAAAGCGGGGGTGGGGCAAGAGATAACAAAAGAGAAGGTCACAGAATAGCTGACCAGAAGGTCATGCAGCAAAGGCAAACAATATGTTAATGGTTTGCTGAAAGACAAAGCATTAGTACAGATAGGATGTTAACGGACTGAAAACTGGAAAGCCACAAGCACAAACATGAAAAAATCAGCATAACCTCCCTTCTCTATACGTGGCCTGAGAATGGAGCCTGACATTCCTTTGTTGCTTCCAGTGTGGCGCCATCTTATGAAAGAATGCATAACAACAACCCAATAGAAGAGATATGTTTCCATATCACAGATTTAATCCTTTAAATATGTTGCACCGTCTGTTATCAAGATAGTCTACGTTATTTTGAAGTTATCCTAAAGTGACTTATGCATGAAAGCACGGTTTGCAAGACCAGATACAGCCCTGAAAAGTAAATTGAATACTGCGTTCCGTTCAACCTCCATATCGAGTATCAATGAAGAGAATGCACATCTTTCAGGATAAAATGTCAAATTACATTGAACGTTCTTTAAACTCTCTGCAATATTGCTGCAAACTTTTTTTTAAATGGAAAAGCCACACAAACGTTGATTAAAAAGAAAATTACGTGGAAGGATCTTTTAAATGTCCCTTCACTCTTGTGCAGACTGACTTTACAGAAAAGTCACATTAACGCAGGTGTAGTGTACTCAGTGATAATCAATGACTTGAAGACGTTGTATGGCCACTAGAGGGAAATAGACTTGCAGGACGACAGGGATCAACCGGGGAGTGGGACTGACTGGACTGATCTGTGGAATGCCGGCAAGGCCTCCATGGGTTGAATAGCCTCCTTCTGTGCTGCAAATGATTCTATGAATCTTGGACTGTATGAACTTGAAAAAAAAGTGAAACTGCATTTAGGAAATAGAGACATAATAACGCCAATAGCGGGGAGAGCTTGGAGGCAGTAAGACCTGACAGTGTAGAAAAAATTAGCTCTGGTGCTTCTAACGAAATTAGAATTGGAAAGTGCCAACAGACAAGTAAAGAAAAAAAAACTGTTCAAGAATTTGTCATGTTTAAATAGTACAATTCCAAGATTCACGCCAGCTTTTCTTTAAATGTAAATGAAACTGATGTTTGGTTACAAAACAGAATCTCTCAACTGCAGCCCAGATCTGTTTGTCTACATTTTGGTGAGGCATCACTCTGGATGTGACACATATTTTGTTGGGTACAATTGATGAACTGATAAACAGAAGAATTGAACTTAATCTCATCAAAATGAGTCTCCTGAACCTGAACCAAAAATGACAGACAAACCAAAAAGGTGACCTGACTCTAAACATGTTTTCTATTTAGTAATACTCTGTTACATTCTGTAATTCGATCTGGAAACAGTCAGCATTGCCACTGCATTGAGCTCATTGTTATTTTTTGCAAACTATCTTAACAATCACGATAATCGGATACTTCATCACGCTCTTGAACTGCTGTCTGAACATGCCCTGAGTCAGCACATAAATAAAGATATTTGTGCAGGAGCTTAAATTCTGAAGCATATAACCAATGCGATGAAACGTATTTAATGAGTGATATTCGAGGAGAATAGTTTCTGCTGTGATATAATATAAGAATCCTGTAACATCCGTTAACCACAGAAGTATGAAGCTGCCAGAAATTGCGAAGAGCTGAGTCGACGTGATTCTCTCCTTTGATCTGCCCCCTTCATGCCCTTACGAACCCGACTAGCCACTAATATGTGTCTGACAGTCAGAGCGTTCAGCAGCAAAATTAATGCAAAAGGGAGCATTGGGGTTAAAATCGAATCAAACCAGTCAAAGGCCACCCATCCGGGCTTGGTAAAATAACTTGGTTCTGTATTAAAAAACCACGGTATATTTTCGACATTCTCCTGAGGTTCGTATATGAAGTACCAAACAATGCTTTTCAAACTTAGCACAATGCACGTCGTTGCTATAACTACAGGCGCAGTTTTCTTCATACAATATTCTTTTTTCTGGTTTTGGCAACAAATAAGGACAAAGCGATCAAAGGAGAAAGTGATTGTTAACCAGACTGAATAGTCTCTGGATGCACGAGTCAGGAGAGCATTGACTTTCCACACTGGGGTGATGGACAGTAATGATCCTGGGAAAAATTTAGAACCGATCCGAAACAATATGACTTCAGTGATAATGAGCAGTAGATCCGTCACCACCATGGCCAACAGGTAGAGAGTGATACGTTTGGATAGACTGCACTTTCCTCGGGACAGGATCACAATGGAAATCAAATTAACTGCGAGAGAGAGAGAGGGAAAATGAGTCAGAAATTGCTGATCAATTTCGACAAAGCATTCTACACACTGTAAAAATCGAGGGAATCAATGAATTGTGTTGTGCTAATTGACAAAAACTAACTTAAATACTATGACTGACTGTCACTTAGATTCATTGCTATCATGAATCTTGGACAGAACTTTATATTTCATCCTGCTCGTATTCAACTTTGGGTGAAAGAGTAAAAGATTTGACTTATGCAGAATTGGTGGTTTGGTCCTCATATGAGCAAGAGTTTTTCACACCAAAGATTTTGAAAAGGACCAAATCATAAAAAAGATAAAACTCTAGGAGTGCAAAAGTAGACAGCCTGCAGCATGAGTACTCAAAGATAAGCACATTAAGAGAGCCTCAGAGGCCTCGATGTGATTATCATTGGGACAAAGCAGCATAAATAAGACAACATTATTTTCGTTCATTTGTCCAAGCACTGGCACTGATTTTTTATAATGAGCTGATAGAAATCTGAGCGTGGGAGGTCACGAATCATGAGAGGCTGATTTGTATTGAGTGTGGAAGATTGTCAAATTACATTTTTTTGTTTTGAAAGTTGGTCTTTCAGATAATCGCGAGGTATTTATGGTGTTAAATCAGACTCCGTAGGCTTTAATGTGCAGAAAATAACGTTTAAGAGAAGATTGCACCGACAGACATTGTAGATGCATTACATTTTGCATTGACTGACAAGACAGTACCTGAGGCACGACCAAGGAGTAGTACTGTGGAGATCACACTTCTACCCAGTTGTGTGATGGAACTGTTGTTGCACTTTGATACTAATTCTCAGCATTAGCCTGAGTCAGGCCTTACTTATACCAAATAAAATGTAATCCCTGCCACCAATAAAAGTTATCACGTCAAAAAATTCACAACTTGAGAATAAGGAGTTCATGGGTTAATTGACTCTGGCACTCCCGAATTCCAACTACCTCTGAATCTAGAGAGTACATATTTGAATGTGGGGATGTTCCAGAGAGACAATAACCCAGTAAATTGCCGCATGGTCATTGCACAGGTAGCAGAAGAAGAATCCTGAGTAGAATTTCCCTCCAATCACAGAGCCCAGTCACACTTCCAATCCATGAGGTGATTGATAGGAACTAGTATGAAATTTAAAGCTTTCTGCCTGCATACAAGGAGGATGTTCTGGCAGAGCCTTTTAAATATAATTTAATATTCAAACAATGGTTGGTAATTGGGTGAACAAATTTAATTAAATGAAGTAGATTAAGGGAAATGAAGTTTCAGCATGAATCGCAGTAAGCAGTAAATTTGAAGTGAGATTCATGGAATGAGCCAGCAGGGGACGCTGGAGGTATAAGTGCCGTGGCGATGAATTCACGTTGTCTGCCACATGAGACAACAATCACAATGACTTTCAAGAAGGCAGGAGGTTCCTGTAATTTCGATCAGAGCAGGGGGACTAAAATGGGGAGAAACAGAAAATAGGGAGAGAAAATTCTGGAAATACAAACCACGTCAGGCTGCATTTCAACATCTATGGAGAGAAATATCGAGTTAGTATTTCAGGTCAATGACCTTTCATCAGAACTGAAGAAAAAATATCTCCCCAGCACTGGAGGCAGCAAATGCCGATTGGATCATCGTTTGACTGAACAACTCGTTCACTCTGCAAGAGTATCGCAGATCTTCTGTTCGCTTACCATTTTAATTCTCTGCCCCACTGCCACTCTGACCTCTCTCCCCATGGGTTACAACAGTCTTTAGGTGAAGCTGAACGGATGCTAGAGGAGCGGTACCACATATTTCTTTTACAAACTTTACAAATTCCCAGACTCAATAATTGCAGATTCTCGCTACTGTTCGCCCCTCTTTTAATTATCAACTACCAGTCATATTTTTGCTGATGCCATTTGCAGTTAGACAAAGTCGACCTTTTGTTTATTGTCAGTTCTAATTATTTAACACGTTCGCCTCGAACCATTACTTTTAATTTAGTCATTCCTGAGTTCCATCCCATCACAGACTTCCCATCTATATGTTTTCTTTACTCCCATTCCCTATTGTTCTCGCTGACTATTTTCTTGAAACCTGGTACATTTGTAACAGCTTCCCGTCTGCTCAAACGTCACCGACCTGAATCATTCACTCGATTTCTATCTCCTCAAGCACTTCTTAACCTGATGAGGATTTTCAGCATTTTCAGCTTATATTTCAGATTTCCCACATCCACGGTATATTTCTTTAGGGCAGAAATATAAATGGAATCTATGGATTAAGCAGTGTCCTCTTCAGAAAGTCAAAGCTCCTCTGAAGATTTGGGGTAGAATGAAGAAGTGTATGTAAGTTCAGAGCCAGCTGATTGGATAGAGTTCTGGAACGAGAATAACTGAACAGTCGATCAATGAATAGAGACATGCATAGGGAAACATTTGTGTTACTTAACCACGATCATCAGTTCATTGATATAACGCATTTATATAAATTTCTTTTTTGCAGAAGACGACTGTTCACAGTTAAAATGTTGAATGCCAGATATCTACTCGCTGAACCATGTGTTACAGATTGTTAAACATATTTGGATTGGCTACTATGGAGGCAATGATAGGAAATAGAGCCGGAAATGTGTCCTGAATGGAGTAAGCAGCCTTCCTATCATGAGTTACGAATTCTAACATCAAATTAGAAATGATAAGCCAACAGCAAAACTATTACAGGTAAAATTGCCTCCAGATGGAGTAACTGTATTGAATAAGCGATTACTCTTCCAATGGCGTCTCTGATTATTATCTGTCAATGCACCTGCAGTCTACTATGAAACAGTGTGTTTGAATACTGCACCAGTGGTTCCACTGATCGTCACCTGCCAATAACCTGTCTCTTTGTCGTCGCACAGTAAAATATATGACGCCTTATATGAATTCATTTCCACGTTTTAAGATGCCTCACTTTCTAACTGACAGCAATCAAGCTGCAACTGAGAATGAAATTAATCAAAGACAGCACAAGTAATCACAGCAGGAGAGAGGGATCATTAAAGTTGTGGAAGGCAGATAAATAAAAAAAAAGATTTCAAAGAACTGTTTAGTAGTCAATTCATTCTGAAGTGCTTCCAGTAGAAGAAAGAATGTATCAGCAAATTAATATAATCTATATATGCATATTTAATAGGGAACTGTTGCAATTATTTCCATTTTTGTTAAATGTTGAGAATTTTCATTTTAAAACTGAAAGGAATTCCATACAGGCTGGAAAAATGTGTGTGTGTATTTTTAAGGAAGGTTTGGACTGAATTTGAAATGTAAACTGTTACTGGAAGGTTTGGACAGAGTTTGAAATGAAACCAGTTACTGGACGGAACCTGTTTTCAAATAAGAACGCAGCTAGGGTTGTTTCCATATGGGAGATGTTTACACAGAATTAACAAGCCAGGTTTTATAGATGTCAGGGTACTGGGGCATCTGGAAAGTTGTCGGTTGCATTTTGAACTATTACAACAGTCAGTTGGTATTTTTTGCATTCAACAGAAGAAGACCATGCTTATCTCTATCTTGAATACCAATCCTGTATCTCCAGTGTTTCAGATTCATATTTCGTCCGGTATTTGAAGAAATCCTGCATGTTTGTAGAAACCTTTGCATGTCGAATTTGTTCAACTGAACTCCTGTTTCTGTACTCCTGTTGTGAGAACGATGTGAGGCCTCAGTAGCTACATCTCATGTAAAGCCTACCCAAACTGATCATCAACATTGCCTGGAAATAAACATCCTAGGCAGATCCTAGTGACGCTCGCCAATACGCACTTCCATCGAGCACAGTATCTCAATCTAACATGTATATGCTTTCTAATCTTGCCTGCTGACTGACCATCTTTGCATACTCCAGCTACAAGCACAATCTTTGTTAGAGGAATTCTTCAGGATCACTGTCTCCAAAGATACCGAATCAGTCATCTACCTCTTCAAACTAAAACCGTAGGTCCACTGCATTCAGGTAGAAGCCAGCGGAATCACCAAACGCCATGGACTGAATACATTCGGTTTCTAAAAACTCTAACTCAAGCAATCTTACTTTTACCATTCTGCAACCTTTTTCTTTGTATGCAAACCTCCAGAGTGTGCGTGTAATTGAATGTTCGTGTAACGTGTATTGTTTTATTATTTCGGTTTAGGCGCAATAAAACTAACCTCTTTCTTTTTTTAACTGAAGAAAACCTGTCCAATTGGTTCTTGTGAAGGCCATAACAAGCACGTAATCAAACACCAACTGAATTTGCTAGTACATCGACTTCAATAATGAATTAACCCTATTGTAATGAAACAAGGAGACGGAAAAGTAGGAGGCTCTTCGACCCCTCTGCATATGACCATAACAGAAATGTGGGAGCTTACGTCAGGGATCAAACTCAAAGAGAAATGGAAAATTGGAGGGGGAAGCCAAATTGATCTCAAGCAAAAAAAAAACACAATTCATACAGGTTTTATTATGGTTTTCATTGCTAGAGTACTAAAATATTCTCGCACAGAGTGAAGCAAGTTGGGCCAGGTTAAAAGCCCTGTCTGTTGATGAGTTGAGGAACGTAGCTGGGATGTTAGGGATTACTATCCATCCAAAATCTAGGAGGCCTGTAATCCTAAAACCTGAGGCCAATGGTTTTAATATTGACATTGAAGATCCGGAGACAGGCATAACATCTGAAATAGAAAAACTAACATTAGCTTTGGTACAACAAGAACAGAGGAGACGAGAATCAGAATATCATTAAAGAGAGAAGGAACAAGCTTGCCAGAGAGAAAAAGAGGAGAGAAAATTCCAGGAAATGAAAACAGAACTTTCCAAAGAGAAGTAAGGCAGCTCGAACTGAACAGGAAAAGTCTCAATGTGAAAGCAAACGCTTGTGAGGGATTTAACCCTAGCTCAGGCCTAGGTGCTGAACTCTTAAATTTCTCCCATTAGGTACTAAAGTTTAATGAGGTGGATGTGGAAGCATTTCCTTCATCACTTTTGAAATGCTAGCTAAATATGTGAAGTGGCTGGCAGCGTGCAGCACAATGCTGTGCTCCACCAGCCTGGCCCACAATTCGTCCTCAGTTAGGATATTTGACATGCATTCACAACCACCAGCACCACCCTCGATATTTGTCACAAACGCCTTTTCAGGTGTGGTGATTTCCTTTGGCTTATGAACATTTTTGTGTCACACTTCAAAATTTAAATCTTTAATTTCTAGTTCTTCAGTCTGAATATCCTCCAGAACTTGGGTCAACTTCCTGGGACATAGGTGATAGAAATTTTGTTTTATGGGACGAGTTCTTCTACATCTGCATGGTATAAGACGAGGATTCAACAACCTGGTTTGTCCCTGCAGGTCCCTTTAAACGCTGTGAGCAGCTCTAATATGTCTTCAGTCTGTTCTGCAGAGTGGGAGTGTACACGCGGCACAGTGGCGCAGTGGTTAGCACCGCAGCCTCATAGCTCCAGGGACCCAGGTTCGACTCTGGGTACTGCCTGTGTGGAGTTTGCAAGTTCTCCCTGTGTCTGCGTGGGTTTTCTCCGGGTGCTCCGGTTTTCTCCCACAAGCCAAAAGACTTGCAGGTTGATAAGTAAATTGGCCATTATAAATTGTCACCAGTATTGGTCGGGAAATGTAGGGACAGGTGAGGATGTTTGGTAGGAATGTAGGATTAGTATAAATGGGTGGTTGATGTTCGGCACAGACTCGGTGGCCCGAAGGGCCTGTTTCAGTGCTGTATATCTAATCTAAATAGGAGAATATACAGTCTAATTTCCAGAAATTTTTAGTGAAAGCTAATCGGACGGTAGAGGGTTTGATTTGCGAATCCTCCAGGCCTCCCTCTAACTCGTCCTCACTGTGCCTTTCACCCTCCTCTTTCCTGACTGCCTGACAGATTTGCACTTGTGTGCCCTCTTCCTGGCTGTGATACAGCTTTAACATATTGATAGGGAATAGCCTTTGCTTTTTATGACGATCTGGCGTGTCCATGCTATAATTATCATTATCACTGTATGGGCCACTGTCCCTGACATTTAACGCTTCTCCCTGTATTGGTAATAGCACTAACACATGGTCTCCCAGCTGAAATGTTCTGACCATGGCATGTCCATGCGCCTGCCATTTCAGAGTTGTCTAGGACGTTGTTAGGTGTTCCTGAGAAACCACACAGGCCCTCTTGAGCGGTTCTCGTAACATGGAGACCCACAGAACCAGTCATCTACCTCTACAGTCTAAAAGTCTCGGGACCACTGAATTCAGGAAGACGCCTGCAGAATCACCAAACTCCACAGATCGTATGTCTTTTTCCCTGTGCACTCGAACTCAGGCAATCTAAGTTTTCCCATACTGTAACTATTTCTCTGTGTGCAAACCTCCAGAGTGTGTGTGTAAGTGAAAGTTGACATAATGTTTATTGTTTTATTAGTTCGGTTTAAGTATATTTCAAACAACATTTCCCTCTGTAAAGTATGTGTGTGTGTGTGTGTGTGTGTGTGTTTGAGCTTCCAGAGATGTGTGTTTGCGTGCGTGTGTGTGCCTGTGAATGAAAGTTGACGTGATGTGTATGAGTTGCTTAGTTCGGTTTAGGTGCTATAAAGTTAACCTCTTTCTTTGTTAACTCAATTAAACCTGCCCTATTGTTTCTTGCTATGATCAGAGCAACTAAGTAATCAAACGCCGACTGAATTGGCCAATAGATACACTTTAAGAAAGATATAAAACTGTTGTGGTCAAACAAGGAGACCAGACAGACACAATATTCCAGGTGTCTTATAAATGATTAGCATTTCTTTCAGGCTACAGAAATATGTACATTTCTGTTAAAAGCCATGTGTGTTTATTAAATGCTTTGTTAATCTGAACTGCCACCATCAACAATTTGTGCACAGAGACTCCTATCTTTCTCTGTTCTTTCATCATTTAAAAAATCGCAACATTTAACTTGCATTGTCTCCACTCATTCTTTCCACCAAATTGAATCACGTCACATGTTTCTGTCCCAGATATCATCTTCCATATGACCACCCATTCCACCAGCCTCTCAATGCAGTCTTGAAGTCTATCATTTTAAGGCGTCACAGCAGCAATTGTGCATCGGTGTATAAGTGCACGAATCATTGCAGGCGGCGGGAAGAATTGAGAAAGTGATCAATAAAGCATACGGGATTCTGCGGACAATGAAAAAAACGGTCACGGTGTAGAAAAAGTAAAGAAATTATGATGAACATGGAAGTACTGTGATTTGGCCTCCACTGGCGTGCTGTGTCCAATTCTAGACAACACACGAAATATGGAGGATCTGAAGGCATTGGCATTGGCATTGGAATGATTCCAAGGATGAGTAGCTTCAGTTACTTGAGTAGATTCGAGATGCGATGCTGTGGCTATTCTCCTTGAAGAAATGGAGATTAAGAACATATATGATTGAGGTTATCTAAATCATAACTGGTCTTTGCAAACACATCGGGATAAGGTGCTCCTGTTAGTGCAACATCCGAGAATCATTGAACAGTGTTTTATGGTGATGGGGAAAAGAATGAAAGTTGACATAAGGAGAACCATTTCTTTTTTTGCAGTGGGTTGTTCGGATCTTGAATTCTGTGCCGAAGAGTGCTGTGGATGGAGATTCAATCCAAGATTTTGGAAAAGTTTTGGATAATTATATGAAGCAAATTAAAAAGTTTGCAGGACGACAGTGAAAAGACATCTGAGTGGGCCGAGTGAATTGCTTTTCCAAAGCCCTGGTATTGACATGATGGACTGAATGGCCTCCTTATGTGCTGTAACCATTTTCCGATTCTATCATTCTATTACTATCCTCCTCACTGCTTCAATATTGCATGTCATTTACAAATTTCGATTTAATTTTATCGAATTTGGACCCCCCTCCCCTCCACCATATTCAGAATCTTTGATGTATATCAAAGACAGCAGTAATCCAAGTACAGAACGCTGGAGAACACCATAGAATTCCTCCTTTGAGTCCATGAACTAGCCATTCGCCACAATTCTGCTTTTTGTGCTTTAGATGATATTGTGCTCATGCTGCTAATTCCCATTTTATCCCATGGCTTTCATTTTGCCAAAATACCTACTATGTAATACTTTATCAACACATTCTGGAGGCCCATGTACAAGTGCTGTGCGCCCTTCAAGCCACATATTACCTCATCAAAAACTTCCGTTAAGTTAGTCCAACATGATTTTCAGTAAAAAACAAAATCCGTGCAGGCTTTCATTTCAAACCTTGTCCAATTTATTTTCTCCTGTATTTAAGGATGTAAATGCGTTGGAGGCAGTACAGAGAAGGTTTACTAGACTAATACCTGGAATTTCGCAGTGTCCTACGAGGAAACTTTGGACAGGGTAGGCTTGCATCCATTGGAGTTTAGAAGAGTAAGCGGCGATTTGATTGAAACATATCAGATCCTGAGGGGTCTTGACAGAGTGGATGTGGCAGGGATGTTTCCCCTTGTGGGAAATCTAGAACTAGGGGTCACTGTTTAAAAATAAGGGGTAGCCCATTTAAAACAGAGATGAGCAGTTTTTTTTTTCTACTGTCAGGTGGTCATGCATCTTTGGAATTCTTTTGGTCAAAAGGCAGTGAAAGCATAGTCTTTGAATATTTTTAAGGCAGTGGTAGATAGATTCCTGATAAGCCAGGGGGTGAATGGATATCTTGAGTAGGTGGAAATGTGCAGTAATCAGTTCAGCCTTGAACTTATTGAATGGTGGAATAGGCTCGAGGGACCGAGTGGCCTACTCCTGCTCCTAATTCGTCTGTCTTTGTGTTCTTATTTTTCTTTCTGAATGTTTACCCACCACCCAATCTCTGCGATTGCCAGGTTTATACTTTTCCGTATTTTTGAACAAGATTTCAAAATTTCCAAGCATCTGACACCAACCCTGCATGTAAGAGGGACTGGAAGTTTGTGGCCAACATCGCTGCAAATTCTACCCTTCCTTTCCTCAGCAACCGAGAATGCATCCCACCTAGACCGTGTGATTTATTCACTTAATTTACTGGCAGTCTTTTTGCTGCCTCCTCTTTTATCTATGTCTCTGCCTTCGAATATCGAGACAGCTTCCTTCCTTCCCATATCATTGAAAATTCTATTCCTTGTGAAACACCGATGCAAGCCACTTAGCGCCTAAGCTATGTCTTCTGACTCCAGAAATAAATTATCCCTAAACAATCCCATCGCTATTTTTATAACATTTTCACTGCGAATGTGCTAATAGGATATATTTAGCTTCCCTATTGTGTTAGCCACCATCCGATTCTCAACTATCCCTTTTCCTCTCTCAGTTCCCTCTTCACAACTCCTCTGCATTTTTATTTTCAGTGTAATTCTCCCTTGTATTAACAAAAATTACATATGACATAACCTAAGCATACATGTATATAGCTGTAACATAATGTTCACCCTTTGTATTTCCAGCAGCTTATGGATAACGGCAATTATTGCAATGTTAGGCTTTTACCCACAAATAGAGTAAATGCATATTTACATTTTACTGGATATGCCATATCCATATCACACAAGCATGAACATTACGAATTGTTCTTCTTCTTATTATTATTACTGTTACATTGATCACTACATAAAGTGAGAATGAGACTTCTGTCACAGAGGAATGCTAACGAAGGGAAACAACTCATCAGGAGGAACCATAACCACTTAAAATTAATTTGCTTAGCCTGTTCGAAGGTCGCAGATAACGTGCTGTTGAGCTTTTATTTGTTGCAACACTTATTGTGTTATTAAGGTCTTGTTAGTTTGCTGACAACGTGTCAGTAGTTCCTGCTTAATTTAATGAATGCGTAGCACTTTAACCTGGAAGTATTGGGAACTGTGAAGAGGATAATGATAGACTTCAAAAAGGACTTAGACAAGCTTATTGAGTGAGCAGACGCGTGGCAAACTAAATTTAATGCATAAAGGTATAATTTATTTATTATTTAGAGATACAGCACTGAAACAGGCCCTTCAGCCCACCGAGACTGTGCCGACCATCAACCACACATTTATACTAATCCTATATTCCTACCACATCTCCACCTGTCCCTATATCCTCCGACCTATATTAGGGCTAATTTATAATGGCTAATTTACCTGTCAACCTGCAAGTCTTTTGGTGGTGGGAGGAAACCGGAGTACCCAGCGAAAACCCACGCAGACACAGGGAGAACATGCAAACTCCACATAAGCAGTACCCAGAATTGAACCCGGATCGCTGGAGCTGTGAGGTTGCGGTGCTAATCATTGCACCACTGTGCCGCCCTGTATACGTAAGTGTATAAAATGATACATTTTTGCGCCAAAACGAGGAGAGGCAATATAAAATAAGGGAGAAAATCTGAAAGTGCTGCCGTAGAAGAGGGAACTTGAGGTCCAGGTACACATTTAGTTAAAGGTGGTAGGGCAGATTGAGGAACTGATTAAAATGGCTTATCTCATCCTTGTCTTTATAAACAGAACCATTCAGTACAAAAGAGAGGAACTTTCATGAATCTTTATGAAGCGCTGATTCAGCCTCAACCACAATATTGTCAGGGAATCAAACTTTAAGAAGGGTGCAAAGGCATGAGACAGGGTACTGCAAAGATTTACAAGAATGGGCCTCGGGATGAGGGACCTCAGTTACGTTGATAGATAGGAAAAGCTGCGATTTCTCTCCTCATGTTCAGAGGTGATTTGATCGAGGTATTGAAAATCCTGAGGGTTCTAGGCAGAGTAGAAAGAATTGAAGTGTGCCCATTGAACTTGAGGAGACCGCTTTTAGATGAAAGGCAAAAAAAGAAAAAAAAACAGCGACAAGAAGTATAATTTATTTTCGTTTCTGCAATGAGTGGTTGAGATCCGGAATACATTGGCTGAGAGCGTGGTTGAGGCAGATTTAACCATTGCTTTCAAATGAAATTGGATAAGAACCAGAAGAGAAAAGATGCATGGCTACGAGAAAGGGTTAGGGGAGTCGATAAGCTGCTTCTCTCATGCAGGAACAAAAGAAAACAGACAGAACAAGCTGCATGGTCTCCTTCTGAGCTACAACCATTGTATGATTCTAAGATTTCAATGTAAAATGATGCAACATAATATAAAAAAATTTGTTTTATAATGAAATCCAACAACAAACGGTGAATTAACTCTCATTAAAGCAGAGAACTAAACATGCAAGAGACAACAGCAAACTAATTTCAGTAGCTAGCTCTCCAGAGCTGCATCAGGCACACACAGAATAGGATAATGTGCCATACCCAGAATAACCCATAAATACATCGTAATCCCAGTTAAAGTGAACCCTGTTATTGGGAAGAGAGGACATTGTGCTGCCTGTTTATGACGCTTAGACCATTTATTTGTCTCCTCATCAATCATTGAAAATACATTCGTCACCAGATATTTCAGAATGGTTGATTCCTGAACATGAAACTGTTATTACCCTGATGGCCCGATACCTGCTCCTCGGCCGGTTAACTGCATCCAGTACTTCCAGCACAGAGAATCATCCATTTACATTTTTAGGGTTGGGTGCACAGGATCATTTAACATATAATTCAGCAATTAGAGGACAGCAAGTACAGAGGCTTTAGTTAGTCCCTCATTCAACCGAGAGAACAAAGTTGGTAGTTGATTAAAAGAAGTGCAGTGCTTGAAATATTGTCAAGTGCAAAGTAACATTGATGTACATTATTAATAGCTAAGATAAAGGCTCACCAGGTACTCCAACTACAGCAAGAACAGGATAGTAAACGTGTTCTATCAGAAGAATAGCAGAAGATCCCATTTTATGAGAAACCATAACATATGTCTGTTCTGAAAATAGCAGCTCCAGCATACACTCTAAGCTAATGCTTTCAAATGAGCCCTGATTTATACAGGCAATAATTCTCCACTGGCATGGTTATACCCCTTATTACTAACCGGCACTTGAGCAAAGAGATTACATCATTAATGTTGACTCCAAAGTAAATAATATGGTGGAAAAAACACAAAAATAGAGTATGAGCATAATTAGGCCTCTCTTGGGAATAATTGTGAAAGCTGTAGGCTGCAGAAATGATGCATTAATAACAAGTGGCTTCCTTCGCAGTTTTCATATAAGTAAGCATGCTCAATCCTGCCTATTCATTATATTACCGATTCTTTCGCAATATACATTGAATCCAGAGTCACAAGCAGATCCGTTTTACTTAGTCTGTGCAATTTCCCAGTCAAAGTATGAAGTTTCATACTTTGACAAAGGGCTATTAAAGTACATGTTCAGGATTGCAGTCTATAAATTATTGTGCTTGATATTCGGGGAGGGAGACTGACATCCATTGACATCCGTCCCTCTGTTGTTTAACTGCAGATATTTACCTGTTCATTCCTCAGTGGTTAAAGGCCCCAGTAAAATTACAAATGTGCCTTGCTCTTTATTGAAGTTAGTAGTCACAGAGATTTTAAAGTGCGGTATTTAACTAATGAATTACCATCAGTGAAGAATTGATTCTATTCTGTTTATTCAGTCGCGAAGTAAGGAATACTTACTTTCTACAAAACAAAATGAGGACCTGACAGAAATCAACACAGAGCATCAAGTCCAACCGGAAAATGAACACAACCTGACAACAGACAACTTCAACTCATAATTTCTCTCACTAATTGTTCTGGGTATTCCAGCACTTTATGACAGTGAATTATTCACACTGCTGCTTCTTTTCTTTCTCTTTACTTCTGTTTATATCTTCCTCTCGGTTTCGTTCTTCCTCCTCCTTTTCTCCTTCCCTATCTCTCTGGAGTATTCGCACCCTTCAAACTGTTACTTCATGCTACTTTTCATATACGATTTATTCCTAACATTCTGTGTCTGTGTTCTGTTCACCAGCCCCAGGTTCAATGATTCTATTCTCAGAGTCAGTTTGTTCAATGGTGAAACCTCTGTGAATAATTTAATGTATCTACAGAACACGCAATTCTCCACCTCGCCAACTTTTCGCTTCATCGACAATGCATGGAATACACAGGATCGCAAGCTTCTTCCAGACACACCTTACAATCATTGAAATTCCTTCTCCTGGAATTATAATGTAAACCGTTAGAGCGTGGTATTGTTTAATTGAAAAAAAATCAGCGCTGCAAATTATAATATATGGATAAATGGGAGAGTCTTGATTCCAACTGAAAGAGTGTAAACCAATGAAGCATTGCAACAATACTTTCCATTTTACAATGTAGCCGAGTGACAGTGAAGGCTGCACAGTGAAGCAAAGAAGGGGATATGAAACAATCAACAGCAAACTCAGTTCAGTAGCCAGACATCTGAAGCAGCGTCAGACACACACAGAATGAAATAATACGGAAAAACATTGCTTACCAATAAATACATTGCAATGCCAGTTAAACTGAACCATGTTATTGGGGATGGCGGACATGGTGCAGTCCCCTTGTAACACTGAGACCGTGAGGTGTCTCATGATCAATCACTGAAAGGAAAATCATTAAAATAGAAACATAAAAAATGGGAGCACAAGTAGGCCATTCGGCCCATCGAGCCTGATCCGCCATTCATTATAATCATGGCTGATCATTCAACTCAGTAACCTGTTCCGCTTTCGGCCCATGTCCTTTGATCCATTTAAACCCAAGAGCTACACCTAACACCTTCTTGAAAACATACAATGTTTTGGCCTCAACTGCTTCCTGTGGTAGCGAATTCAACAGGCTCACTACTCTCTGGGTGAAGAAATTTGTCCTCATCTCAGTCCTGCATGGTTTACCCCGTATCCTTAGACTATGACCACTGCTTCTGGGCACCCCCACCATCGGGAACATCTTCTTGCAACTACCCTGTCAAGCCCTGTTCGAATTTTGTAAGTTTCTATGAGATCCCCCTTCACGCTTCTGAACGCCAGCAAAGATAATCATAACCGACTCAATCTCTCCTCATGCATCAGTCCCACCATTTTAGGAATCAGTCTGGTAAACCTTCGCTGCACTCCCTCTATAGCAAGAACATCCTTCCTCGGATAAGGAGACCAAAACTGCACACAATATTCCAAGTGTGGCCTCATCAAGGCCCGAGATAATTGAAGCAAGGCATCCCTGCTCCTGTACTCTAATCCTCTCGCTCTGAGCGCCAACATACCACTTGCCTTTTTTACCGCCTGTTCGACCTGCATGCTTACCTTCAGCGACCGGTGTACGAGAACACCCAGGTCTCGTTGCACATCCCCCTCCCTCAGTTTATATCCGTTCAGATTATAATCTGCCTTCCTGTTTTTGCTGCCAAAATGTGATAACCTCACATTTATCCACATTACACTACAACTGCCATGCCTTTGCCCACTCACTCAAATCACACTGAAGCCTCCCAGCATCCTCCTCACAACTCAGCCACCCATACAGTTTTGTTTCATCTTCAAATTTGGAGATATTACATCTAGTTCCCTCATGTGTGTTATGAATAGCTGTGGTCCGAGCACCGATCCCTGTGGTATCCCACTAATTACTGCCTGCCATTCGGAAAAAGGCCCATTTATCCCTACTCTTTGTTTCCTGTCTGCCATCCAATTTTCCATCCATCGCAATTCATTACCCCCAATACCATGCAATTTAATTTTACATGCTAATCTCTTATGTGGGACTTTGTCAAAAGCCTTCTGAAAGTCCAAATGAACTAGATCCACAGGTTCCCCCTCATCAACTCTACCAGTTACATCCTCGTTGAATGCTAGTAGATTTGTCAAGCATGATTTCCTTTTCGTAAATCCAAGCTGACTCTTTTATAATGGACTCCAGAATGTTTCCTGCTACGAACGTAAGGCTGACAGGTCTATAATTCCCTGTTTTCTCTCTACCTCCTTTTCTAAACAGTAGGGTTTCATTAACTATGTTAGCTTTTATTAGTAGGGGGATCGCGTTTCGGAGCCACGAGGTCATGCTGCAGCTGTACAAAACTCTGGTGAGAACGCACCTGGAGTATTGCGTGCACTTCTGGTCACCGCATTATAGGAAGGATGTGGAAGCTATGGAAAGGATGCAGAGGAGATTTACTAGGATGTTGCCTGGTATGGAGCGAAGGTATTACGAGGAAAGTCTGAGGGACTTGAGGTTGTTTTCGTTGGAGAGAAGGAGGAGGAGAGGTGACTAAATAGAGACATATAAGATAATCAGAGGGTTAGATAGGGTGGATAGTGGGAGTCTTTTTCCTCGGATGGTGATGGCAAACACGAGGGGACATAGCTTTAAGTTGAGGGGTGATAGATATAGGCCAGATGTCAGAGGTCGTTTCTTTACTCAGAGAGTAGTAGGGGCGTGGAACGCCCTGCCTGCAACAGTAGTAGACTCGCCAACTGTAAGGGTATTTAAGTGGTCATTGGATAGTCATATGGATGAAAATGGAATAGTGTAGGTCAGATGGTTTCACAGGTCGGCGCAACATCGAGGGCCGAAGGGCCTGTACTGTGCTGTAATGTTCTAATTCTAATTCTAAACTTCCCTCCAATCTGTAGGAACTGTTCTAGACTCTATAGAATATTGGAAGATGACCACCAATGCATCCACTATTTCTCGGGCCGCTTCCTTAAATACTCTGGGAAACATACCATCAGGCCCTGGGGATTTATTGGTGTTCAATGGCATCAATTTCGCCAGTACTATTTTTCTACTACGACTGATTTCCTTCTGTTTTTGTCTCTCACTAAGCCCTGTGTTCCCCAACATTTCTGGTATGATATTTGTGTCCACCTTTACGAAGACAGAACCAAAGTATGTGTTTCCCGTAAGCTTGCTCTTGTAATCTATTTTCCTCGACTTAACCAATCCCTTGGTCCTCCTTTGATGAATTCTGAACTGCTTCTCATCCTCAGGTCTGTTGTTTTTTTTTTCTGGAGAATTTATATGTCTCTTCCTTGGATGTAATGCTATCTCTAATTTCCCTTGCAAGCCACGTTTTGGCTACCTTTCCCGTTTTACTTTTGCACCAGACAGGAATAAACAATTGTTGCAGTTCATCCATGCTCTCTTTGAATGCTTGCCATTGCCTTTCCACTGTCATCCCTTTAAGCAACTTTTCCTAATCCGTCATAGCCATCTCGCGCCTCAAACCTTCGTAGTTTCATTTACGAAGATGCTGGACCCCAGTCTCAGAATCAACTATGTCACTCTCCATCGTGATGAAGAATTCTATCAAATCATGGTCGCTCAACCCCAATGTGTTCCGCACCACTAGGTTGTCAGTTATTCCTCTCTCATTACACAATACCCAACCAAGGATGGGCAGTTCTCTAGTTGGTTCCTCAATGTATTGGTCCAGAAAACCATGCCGTATACACTCCAAGAATTTCTCCTCCACGGTATTCTGAATAACTTGATTTGCCCAATCCATCTTCAGAGTAAAGAAACCCATATTTACAAATGTTCCTTTAATGCATGCGTCCCTAATATCCCGTCAAACACTATTCCCAACATCACCACTACAGTTTGGGGGTCGAAATACAACTCTCACTAACATTTCTTGCCCCTTAGTGTTTCTCTGCTTTACCCATACAGATTCCGCTTCGTCAGAGCTAATATCTTTCCTCACTATTGCGTTAAATACCTCTTTAAACAGCAATGCAACTCTACTGCCTATTTCCCATTCCTCGTCACCTTGCTGCCATGTCCCGTAATCCCGAATATATCATATCCATTTACATCTATTTACATCTATTAATTCATCCAATTTATTGCAAATGCTCCACGTGGTAAGGCACAAAGCCTCAAGGTTTGTCTTTTTAACATTACTTGGCCCCTTCCTAGAATTTTTCATTCTGGCTCTATTTGATTCTGGCCCTTGATTTCTCTACCTTTCCTTTTTTCTTATTCCCCTTAATGTCCTTTGTTCCTTTCTTTGATCGCCCTTGCTCTGACTCCTTGCAACGGTTCCCACCCTTCTGCCATTTTAATTTAAACCCTCCCCAACCACTCGAGCAAATGCTCCCCCTAGGACATCGGTCCCGATCCTGCCCAGGTGTAAACCGTCCAGTTTGTAGTGGTCCCACCTTCCCCAGAACCGTTCCCAAAGTCCCAAGAATCTAAAACCCTCCTCCTCACACCATTTGTTCAGCCACGTATACATCTGATATATCCTGCTATTTCTACTCTGACTAACACGTGACACTGGTATTACTCCTGACATCACTACCTTTGAGGTCCTACATTTCAACTTACATCCTAACACCCTATATTCTGCTGTTAAAACCGTATATTTTCTTTAACCTACGTCGTTTGGACCAATATGTACCACGACTACTGACTATTTACCCTCCCCCTTCAGAATGCCCTGTGAGCGCTCTGAGACATCCTTTACCCTAGCACCGGGGAGGCAACATACCATCCTGGAGTCTCTTTGTCTCTTTTGCGGCCACAGAAACGCCTATCTATGCCCCTTACAATTGAATCCCTTATAATTATTGCTTTCCGACACTTTTTACTCTTCCCCTGTGCAGCAGAACCAACCGTGATGCAACGACTTGGGCTGTAGCTGCTTTCCCCTGAGAGGCCATTCCTCCAACAGTATCCAAAGTAGTATAAAAGCAAAATACTGCGGATGCTGGAAATCTGAAACAAAAACAAGAAATGCCGGATTCACTCAGCAGGTCTGGCAGCATCTGTGGAAAGAGTCAGTTCCGAAGAAGGGTCACTGACCCGAAACGTTAACTTTGCTTCTCTTTCCACAGATGCTGCCAGACCTGCTGAGTGAATCCGGCATTTCTTGTTTTTGTTCCAAAGTAGTATATGTGTTTTGCATGGGAAAAGCCTCGGGAGATTCCTGCACTGCCTGCCTAGTCCATTACTCTGCCTGTTGGTCGCACATTCCCTTCTTGCCTGTGGGGTCTGAGCCTGTAATGTGTCCACCACTCTTTCCGTGTTATCCACGATACTCTGCGCCTCGTGGATGCTCCAGGTCCGGTTAGATCCACATCATGAAAATGTTAAAAGTTCCTGATTTGCTGATTCTTGATCCTAACTAAGACATCTCATTCGAATACTTTCAATGCATAAGATAATCTAGCAACAATGCCACGTTTCCTGAAACCAAAACTATTAAATGCATAGTACAACTCCAACAAGACTGAAAGAGTAGACAATGAATAGATTCCATCTGTAAATTGCTGGAAAGGAACAATTGGCTATGTAACACACACACAGGAAAAAAACCGAGTACAGCAGCACAGTTGACAAAAAAAACACCATGAACATCACAGATACTGGCTTACAAGGAACTCGAATTGCTGCAAGTACAGGGTAGTAAATTTCTTCTATCTGATAGATTAATGGATATCCCATTTCTGTGAGAAGCAGAGTTTTCTGTTCGCCTGGAACCCACAGCTCCTGCAGGCACGCAGAGCTAATTCATTCCAATGTGTCCTGATTTATACAGGGGATAATTCTCCAGTGATATAGTTATACCCTGATCTTGACTATTAGCTACATTCACCTGAACAAACACATTACATCAGCAGCTTTGACTCTGATGTAAATTATGTGGTGGATTAAAATAAAAACAAAAGAACCATTTCAATGTCAATGAAATTTTCTTGGTAAGACCTCTCTCGGGAACAAACCTGATATGTGTACACATACTGGATGGATGCTAATTATGATTGTCATCATTTTCATTTTCCATATTCTTGCATTGATCTTGTTCACTCTTGGCGTTTTAGCTGTAAATATAACTGATCTGTCTGCAGTGCACACTGAATCCAAGGACAAAAGCAATCCTGTTTCATTTTGTTTCTGCCTTTCCCCAGTTAACATGTAAATTTTGAGTCACTGTTGCGGGACCACTTTCAGAGTTATAGTCTAGAAACTGCTGCGGGTGATATTAGGGGCAAACACTGTACACGTCCATTGTGGAGGCAATTTAACACTAATAATATCCAGAGGCTCAACAAAATGGCCTGGTGACTAGTGTTCAAATCCCACCTTCGCAGCTGCCAGAATTTAAATTAACTTCATTACCAAAAGTGTGCAATTGAAAGTTGGCCTCTGTAATGGTGCCATGAACGTATAATCGATTGCTATAAAACACCATTTGGTATGTTAATTCCGTTCAGAAAAGGAAATCTGCCATCCTTACCTGCTCAGGCCTACATGTGGTTACAGACCCAGAGCAATATGATGGACTGTTAAACTGCCCTCTGAAACTTCCCAGCAGGATGTCAAGTGCAACAAATGCTGACCTTGTCAGCGAAGTTCCCATCACATGAAAGAAAAAAAGAAAATCTTCTCTCTGCTATTTCACTGCAAATGTTTACCTGTTACTATACAGTGGTTGATGGCACCAGTAAAGTTACAACAGTGCCAACTCCTGACTCCTATGCTGCAGTTCACTGCTAACCAGACACCCAAATCTCACCTTTCCTCACTATCAACTTTCCAAATCCCTGCTTCCATGTTCCACCCTCACCAAGTCCAGCCCGTCCAACATCTTCAGCCTAAATGTCCTGCATTGGCTCCCAGATCTCTAAGTACTTACATGTATAATTGTTAACATCGGGTTAATATTCTTCCATGTCCTCACCACACATCATCTGCAGCCACTCCTCCAAACCTGCAGCAAACCCATCTGTGATCTCCCCATATCTCTGACATTGGCATATTTCATTGGGGCTGCTCCAGCCTGGTTCCAATATTACTGGATCTGATAGTAACCAGACCATATTCAGCAATGGACTCTCTTCCCACACCAGCACTTTTACCTCTGGAGTCCTGGAACTTTACTTTCTATCCTTGTTCATTCCTCTTCCTCATCTTCACACTGCCTGCTGGCGACATCATCTACAGATATGGGATTAGCTTCCACAT
Source organism: Heterodontus francisci (assembly GCF_036365525.1). Lineage (NCBI taxonomy): Eukaryota > Metazoa > Chordata > Chondrichthyes > Heterodontiformes > Heterodontidae > Heterodontus > Heterodontus francisci. The sequence goes on from NC_090391.1 coordinate 30,208,193, forward strand.
GTGTGCTGGCAACACCCAGCTCCAGCTCTCCATCCTCTCTCTCGATTCTCCACTGCCTCTGTGTTATCAGACTCTAACAGTATGTTTCCCAAGAGCTCGAATATCCTCCAATTAGACATGGAGCAGAGCGAAGTCTCCACTCTTGGCTTCCCCACAAGCTCTGTAATCTTGTCATTGGTTCCATTGCCATTCCTCACTGTTGTGTCGGACTGAATATGGTATTGAGTAAAATATGATCCTTATACATTCCTGACCTGTGTTTCTGACTTGATGTTATCTCCATCAAAAATGATGCCTCCTTCCACCGACATAACATCTCCGACCTCTCTCCGTGTATCAGCCCAGCAGACACTGAAAACATTCTATCACTCTTCTGTTTAAGATTATTCAGTTACTGAAAGCTACTAAACGAAGTACTCATTGTTAAACTATAGTCATTGTAAATTAACAATTTTTTCTTTCTTTCTTTGGCCTCCTTGTCTCGAGAGACAATGGGTAAGTGCTTGGAAGTGGTCAGTAGTTTATGAAGCAGTGCCTGGAGTGGCCATAAAGGCCAATTCCAGAGTGACAGACCTTTCCACAGGTGCTGCAAATAAAATTGGTTGTCGGGGCTGTTACACAGTTGGCACTCCCCTTGCACTTCTGTCTTTTTTCCTGCCAACTGCTAAGTCTCTTCGACTCGCCACACTTTAGCCCCTCCTGTATGGCTGCCCGCCAGCTCTGGTGATCACTGGCTACTGACTCCCACGACTTGTGATCAATGTCACAGAACTTCATGTAGCGTTTGCAGACGTCTTTAAAGAGGAAACATGGACGGTCGGTGGGTCTGATGCCAGTGACGAGCTCGCTGTACAATGTGACATTGGGGATCCTGCCATCTTCCATGCAGCTCACATGGCCAAGCCATCTCAAGAGCCGCTGGCGCAGTAGGGTGTATATGCTGGGGATGTTGGCCGCCTCGAGGACTTCTGTGTTGCAAATACGGTCCTGCCACCTGATGCCAAGGATTCTCCGGAGGCAGCGAAGATGGAATGAATTGAGACGTCGCTCTTGGCTGACATACGTTGTCCAGGCCTCGCTGATCTAGAGCATGGTACTGAAGACACAGGCTTGATGCACTCGGACTTTTGTGTTCCGTGTCAGTGCGCCATTTTCACACACTCTCCTGGCTAGTCTGGACATTGCAGTGGAAGCCTTTCCTATGCGCTTGTTGATTTCTGCATTGAGAGACAGGTTACTGGTGATAGTTGAGCCTGGGTAGGTGAAGTCTTGAACCACTTCCAGAGTGTGGTCGCCGATATTGAGGGATGGAGCATTTCTGACGTCCTGTCCCATGATGTTCGATTTCTTGAGGCTGATGGTTAGGCCAAATTCGTTGCAGGCAGCCGTGATTGTGTCGATGAGTCTGTGCAGACACTCTTCAGTGTGAGATGTTAATGCAGCAAAGGCAGCAAAGAGGAATTCCATGATGAGGATTTTCCATACTTTGGTCTTCGCTCTTAGACGGGCAAGGTTGATCTTGTGTGGAGGAAAGTTCCTTCTCCTGAAGACTTGAATGCATGTGAGAGCAGCAGGGAGAAGAAGATCCCGAACAGTGTAGTTACGGCAACACAGCCCTGTTTCACGCCACTCAGGATAGGAAAGGGGTCTGATGAGGCGCCTCTATGCTGAATTATGCCTTTCATATTGTTATGGAATGAGGTGATGATGCTTAGTAGCTTGTTGAGATCAATGAAAGCAACGTAGAGAGGCATCTGTTGTTCATGGCATTTCCCCTGTAGTTGGCGAAGGGAGAACAGCATGTGGATCGCTCTGCTCGAAAGCCACACTGTGCCTCAGGGTAGACACGCACAGCCAGCTTCTGGAGCCAGAATAAAGCGACTCGAGCGAGGACTTTCCCCACGATGCTGAGCAGGTAGATTCCCCGGTAGTTGTTGCAGTCATCGCAGTTCTAAGAGAGGGTGATGATATTGGCATCTTGGATGTCCTGTGATACTGCTGTCTCGTTCCAGCACAGGCAAAGCAGTTCGTAGAGTGCTGAAAGTATAGCAGTCTTGGCACTCTTGATTATTTCAGGGGTAATGCCGTCCTTCCCAGGGACTTTTCCGCTGGCTATAGAATCAATAGCATCACTAAGTTGCGATTTTGTTGGCTTTATGCCCAGCTCATCCATAACCGGCACAGACTGGGCTGTATTGACGGCGGTCTCAGTGACAACATATTCCCTGGAGTACAGTTCTAGGTAGTGCTCCACCCAGAGGTCCATTTGTTGCGTTGGTCAGTGATTGTGTCCCCTGATTTAGATCTGAGGGGGGCGATCTTCTTGATGGTTGGTCTAAATGCTCTCTTAATGCCATCGTACATTCCTCTGATGTTTCCGTTGTCAGAGGCCAGCTGAATATGACTACTTAGGTGTTGCCAGTAGTCATTTGCGCAGCACTTATCATTATTATAAACTAACATTTAGCTTTATTAGAATCTTTCCTTGTAGTGTGGTAAAGTGAAAAAAAAAACTTAGAAAATAGTGCCAGTATAGACAAGATGTCAAGGTAAAGAGATTCTGGGAGATTATATCAAGCATTAAAATGCTTGCTGGCAGTACAAGGGTGAGACCTTCAGATCAGAGAGTTAAATCAGCTTCTGTGTAAACATGCCTTGTAATGAGATTAGGAACCTCGAAATGTGAACACATTGAGGTAAAGTATTCAACAAAAAGATGCACGCCATGTGCAAATCCAAAAGCTGAGCAACCATCAGAAAATGATCCTTGGTTCTTTCAGAAAGTCATACTTTAAAATGAAACGAATCACTGATAGGGCGAGAGAGAGAGGCGGTGAGAATAAGTGAGTAGGAAAGTAGGAAGTGGTGGAATCTGTGTGTTTCTGCTGCTTTGGGAACGATGTTGACCATTAATAAAGTGCTCTGTTCACACACCAACGCATTTCTGCTGATCAATTAAGATGGTTCTTCGAAAATTAACTGAAATCAGGTTCCAGTGAAATGTGAACTTTTGACCTCTGCTTTACAAGACCAGTGCTCCAACCTACAAGCAATGACACCCCCACCCTGAAAAATCGTATTTCAATGCTTAATGTTTGAAAGAAGAAGGTGCCATTCAATCACACATTCACAATCCTTCGTGACCAAATAATCCAGGAATAATATATAAACAAATGATCGAATTCAGCCCATTCTGCATCTGCTGGTTCTTTAGAGGACCTATTCAATGTCTCCTAATAGCTGCCTTGCTCTTTCCCTGTAGAACTGCAAATATTTCCTTTTCACTATTTATCCAGTTCCCTTTTGAAACTTCCTATTCAAATCATCAATTCTGGAGAAACTTCTTTCCCCAGAGAGTGCAGAGAAACTGAACTCACTACCACAGGGAGTGGTTGAGGTGAATTGTACATTTAAGTGGAGGCTGGATAAACACCAGCGGGAGAAGGGAATAAAATAATATGTTGATGGGGTGAGATGCAGAGGGGTGGGAGGAGACTCGTCTGGAGCATTAGCACCAGCTGGACTGAATGGGCTGTTTCATTCCAAATCACAACAACTCACTGATAAAAAAAAAATCTCCTCATCTACCCTCTCACTGACTCTTTGGCCTTTTCTTTGCCAAGGACTGGATGGTGAAAGTAGACTAAATGATGCTTTTCAGCCAGCACAGACATGATGGGCTGAGCGGCCTCCTTCTGTGCGATAATGTTTGCATGTTTCTACATTCAATCTCTGTCCTCTGGTTACTGAGAGAGGGAGGAGGTGAGAGAGAGAGGAGATAGTGACAGATGGAGAAATTAAGAGAGAGAGACCCTCTTGCTCCAGAATTGCCTTGGAGCTGTTTTAGCTTTTTAATTGGAACGGTTTGCTATTTGAACGTGAATTTGAAACTTGAACTAAATTCACTCAAGCCCTCCTGAACTCACTGCCAACATTTTAAAAGGCACTGCTCTAACCCCTGAGTTATGAAGCCTCCTGCCTTCAGTGGCACAACATGCCACAGTTAGTGCTGTGTGTTTGAATGAGCTGTTAAAGACTAACTGTCACAGAATCACCGAATTCTTGCTGCACAGAAGGAGGCCATTCGGCCCAGCGTGTTTGTGCTGGCTCCCCAAACGAGCAACTTACCTAGTGCCGCTTCCCCGCCTCCTCCCCGCCCTGCATCTTCTTCATTTTCAGATTACAATCCAATCCCTCTTGATTGCTTCGATTGAACCTACCTCCGCCACACTGTCAGGTAGTGCAATGTGGAGATACTAGAATAACAGACACACTCAGTGACTCTCCTCCGGAGATACTGTAATAACTGAGCTACTCAGTGACTCTTCCCTGGAGATACTGTAATAACAGATCCACTCAGTGATTCTCTGTGTGGAGATACTATAATGACAGACACACTCAATGGCTCTCCCTGTGCATATATTATAATAACAGACCCTCCCAGTGACACTCCCTGTGGAGACACTGTAATAGCAGATCCACTCAGTCACTTTATCTTTGGAAAGTCTACAGTCCCTGACCCATTGAGTCTCTCACCCTGTTGACAGACTATAATAAAAGACCAACTCAGTCAGACTCCCTGTGTAAATAGTATAATATCAGACCTCATCTTTTTAGCCGTCACCGGGAACAGACCCCCATCTAATTACCCACTGTGAAAAGACCCGCATGTAATTACCCCCTGTCACCAGACCCCCATCCACTTACCTCCGTTAAAAGACCCCACCTAATTAGGCGCCTGGAACAGATCCCCATCTAATTACATCCTGGTGAACAGACCCCCATCTAATTACATCCTGGTGCACAGACTCCCATCTAATTACATCCTGGTGATCAGACCCCAATCTAATTATTCTGCTGTGAACAGACCCCCATCTAATTGCTCTGCTGTGAACAGACCCCCACCTAATTAAAAGCAAATTACTGTGGATGCTGGAAATCTGAAATACAAACAAGAAATGCTGGAAATACTCAGTAGGTCTGGCAGCATCAGTGGAGAGAGAAGCAAAGTTCACGTTGCAGGTCAGTGACCCTTCGTCAGAGCTGGCAAATATCAGAAATGTAAAAGGTTATAAGCAAGTAAAGTGGGGGTGAGGTACGAAATAACAAAGGAGAAGGTGTAGATAGGACAAGGTCACAGAATAACTGACCAGAAGGTCATTGAGCAAAGATATCTTGATGGTTTGTTGAAAGACAAAGCATTAGTACAGAAAGGGTGTTCACAGACTGAAAGTTGAACAGCCGCAAGTACAAACATGAACAAAACAGTGGGTCAGCAAACTTAACAAACTAAGATGAAATAAAATAAAATAAACACAAAAGAATATATATAAAAAAAGGAAAAAGAAAAAATAACTGAAAATAAAAGTAAAATGGGGAGCCCATCATGCTCTGAAATTATTGAACTCAGTGTTCAGTCCAGCAGGCTGCAGTGTGCCTAATCGAAAAATTAGATGCTATTCCTCGAGCTTGCGTTAATGTTCATTGGAACACTGCAGCAACCCCAGGACAGAGATGTGAGCATGAGAGCGGGGTGGTGGGTGGGTGGAGGGTGGGCAGTGTTGAAATGGCAAGCAACTGGAAACTCAGGTTCCTGCTTGCGGACTGAGCAGAGGTGTTCCGCAAAGCTGTCACCTATTCTGCGTTTGGTCTCCCCAATGTAGAGGAGACCACATTTAATTACCCCGCTGTGAACAGACCCCATCTAATGACATTCCGGTGAACAGACCCTCACCTAATTACCGGTGGGAACAGACACTCATTTCATTATCCCCCGTAAATGGACCCACATCTAATTTCTCCCTGTGAGCAGACCGCAATCGAATTACCCTACTGTGATCAAACCCCATCTAACTACCCCCTGTGAACAGTTCCGCATCTAATTACTCGATGAGAACAGACCCCCATCTAATTACCACCCTGTGAACAGACCCGTCTCTAATTTCCTCTCGTGAACAGAACCCTATCTAATTAACCGCCCTGTGAACAGACCCCCATCTAATTACCACCCTGTGAACAGACCCGTCTCTAATTTCCTCTCGTGAACAGAACCCTATCTAATTAACCGCCCTGTGAACAGACCCCCATCTAATTACCACCTTGTGAACAGACCCGTCTCTAATTTCCTCTCGTGAACAGAACCCTATCTAATTAACCGCCCTGTGAACAGACCCCCATCTAATTACCACCCTGTGAACAGACCCGTCTCTAATTTCCTCTCGTGAACAGAACCCTATCTAATTAACCGCCCTGTGAACAGACCCCCATCTAATTACCACCCTGTGAACAGACCCGTCTCTAATTTCCTCTCGTGAACAGAACCCTATCTAATTAACCGCCCTGTGAACAGACCCCCATCTAATTACCACCCTGTGGAAAGACCCGTCTCTAATTTCCCTCGTGAACAGAACCCCATCTGCTTACCAGCCCTGTGAATACACCCCCATCTAACTACTCCCTGTGCGCCGACCCCTATCTAATTTCTCCCCGTGATCAGTACCCCATCTAATTACCGGCCCTGTGAACAGACCCCCATCTAATTACCCCCTGTGAACTGACCCACATATAATTACCACCCGGTGGATAGTCACCCATCTAATTAGCCCTCCCCCGAACAGACCCCCATTTAACTACCGCCCTGTGAACAGACTCCTCTCTAATTTCCCCTCGTGAACAGAGCCCCATCTAAATGCCACCCTGTGAACAGACTCCTCTCTAATTTCCCCTCGTGAACAGACCCCCATCTAATTACCCGCCCTGTGAACAGATCACCATGCAAGTACCCCCCCCCCCGGTGAACCGACACCCATCTAATTACCCCTCCCCATGAAAAGACCCCCATCTTATTACCACTTGTGAACAAACCCCTGTATAATTTCCCCTCGTGAGCAAACCCCCATCCAATTACCCGCCCTGTGAACAGACCCCCATCTAATTACCCCCGGTGAACAGATACCCATCTAATTACCCCTCCCCTGAACTGACCCACTTCTTATTACCCCCTGTGAACAGACCCTGATATAATTTCCCCTCGTGAGCAAATGCCCATCCAATTACCCGCCCTGTGAACAGACCCCCATCTAATTACCCACTGTGAACCGATCCCTATCTAATTTCCCCGGTGAACAGAACACCATCTTATTACCAGCCCTGTGAATACACCCCCATCTAATTACTCCCTGTGCACCGACCCCTATCTAATTTCACCCGGTGAACAGAACCCCATCTTATTACCCGCCCTGTGAATAGACCACCATCTAATTACCCCCTGTGAACAAACACCTATCTAATTTCCCCCGTGAACAGAACCCCATCTAATTACCCGCCCTGTGAAGTGACCCCCATCTAACTACCACCCGGTGAACAGTCACCCATCTAATTACCCCTCCCAACAGTCCCCCATTTAACTGTCCCCTGTGAACAGACCCCCATCTAATTACCCCATGTGGATACACCTCCATCTAATTAGCCGTGGGAATGGACACTCATTTATTTATCGCTCGTGAACAGAACCCATCTAATTTCCCGCACACCCCCCGTGAAAACAATCTTATATAATTCCCTCCCTCTGAAAAGGCCGCATCCAATAACCCCACACCCCGGGAACATACGTCAATCTAATTACCCCCTGAAAGCCCCAGATCTAAATGCCACCCCCCGTGAACAGACCCCCCATCTAATTACTCCCTTGTGAACAGACCCCATTTAATAACCCCCCTTTCAGCAGACCACGCATCTAATTCCCCCGATGTGAACAGAACCCCATCTAATTACCTACCTCTGTGAACAGGCCCTAATCTAATTACCCCTTCTGAGCGGACAGCTATCTTATTACCCCAGCTTTCGAACAGACTCGCATCTGATTACCCCCCGCCGTGAGCAGAGCCCAATCAAATTGCCCCCTGTCAACAGACCCAAATCCAATTAGCCACCGTGATCGAACCTCAACTAATTCCAACCCAAGGAGCAGATTACCATCTATTCATGCCCTGCGAACAGAACCCCATCTAATTTCACCTCTGTGAACTGATCCCCCTCTAATTCCCCCTCACCCGTGAACAGAACCCCATCTAGTTACCTCCGTGAACAGACCCCCATACAATAACCTGCCTAGAACTTACGCCGATCGAGTTACCCGCTGGGAACAGGAACCGTCTAATTACACCTCCCCCCCCCCCCACATTGAACATAGCCCCTTCTAATTGCCCTCTGTGATCAGACCACCATGTAATTACCCCTTGTGGCCATACCACCATCTAATTTTCCGCCCAGTTAACTGACCCGGATCTAATTGCCCCCCGTGAACAGACCCCCATTTAAATAGCCGCCGAGAATGGACCCCCATCAAATTATCCTCCGGCAGCACGCATCCACCGAGTTACCCCACCTCTGGGAATAGACCCCCATCTTATTTCCCCCTGTGAACAGAACCCCTTCTAATTGTTGCTGTGAACAGACCCCCATCTAATTACGCCCTGGAAGCAGACTTCCATCTAATTAACCATTTGAAAAGACCCCCATCGAATTATTGCTCTGAAAAGACCCCCATTTAATTTCCCACACCACCACCAATGAACAGAACCCCAGCTAATTCCAGCAACACCACCGCCCTCCCCCCCGTGAACAGAAGCCATTTAATTATCCCTCTGAAAAGACCCCCATCTAATTTCCCGCAGACCACCCATGAACAGAACCCCAGCTAATTCCACTCCACCCCCCACCCCGTGAACAGAACCCAATCTAATTACCTCCTGTGAACACACCCTCATCTGATTACTCCCTGTGAACAGACCTCCATCAAATTACCCCCAGGAACAGACTGCCATCTAATTACTCACCATGAACAGGCACAATGCTTGTTTGCATATTTTAATTTATTATTTCTCTGAAAGTACACATGGTGGTGAAATGTGGGTGGTTGTTTCTTGCAGTTATCATCAAACATATTTGCCTTGGATAAAGGACTGACGAAGAGATTCGCACTTATCTTTTTTATCTGCACGCCAGAGAGCGGAGTTGTGAATTTGTTTTTAATATATGCAACCCTGTCTGCACAGCTCTATCGCAAGACATCAAGGAAGTACATGTAAATTGTTTATTGTTTTGCTCTATTTAAATGATTTTGGCCCATAATTCCGGCAGAGTTCTTTCACTCGGAACGGGGGTTTGGGGCGGGGATGAATGTCGTTGGCTTGGCTAAAGGATCTCATTGGACCTGAGGTGATAGTCAGGCAGCTGCTATGATTTCGAACCCCTTCAGTGAGGAGTGGTCAAACAGCCATTGGAGTGAGTAAATTTCATGTCAGCAGCTGAGCGAGGCACAGATGATACCTTCTGGGCAGCCATGCAGCTGGTGCCATGGGGTCCTTACCAGAATGGGTGCCAGATTGGTCTGAATGTCTGGGAGGTGAAGGGCCTGCAAGAGCGCAATTACTTGTTTAACTGTCTTCAGGGACACATGGACCACCTCAGATACATGTTGAGACTTAAGAATAAGAGATTTTTTTGAAGAAGTGAGGGAAGTACTGCGCAGTGAACATAACAGGCAACTGCAATGTCTGAGTTGATCAGATAGGGGAAGAGGGAGTTGAAGACAACTCTTTGTCATAAGGTGAGAGAATTGAAGCAGGAGGTGATGGAGTTGAAGCAGGAGGGGGTGGAGTTGAAGCAGGATGTGAGGGCGGAACACAACACTTTGTCAGCAGCTGGCTCTTCCCACACAAGTTTTCGATGATGCACTGAATGCTGCACTGCAGACCCATCTCAATCAGAATGCCGCAAATTACCTTGAGGCAAGCAGCGATATATATGTCTAGTTTGGCACGAATGATTAGGTTGCAAGTAGAACTGCGCCTGGGAGCTACAAGTACAGACAGCGTGCAGGTTCACGAGCCAGCAACTGTACCTTTACTAGATACAGCTTCTGGCTAGCCGAACTCCAAAGACGAGTAATCTGTTGCTGCTTATGCCTCTGCCACAGGACAGGAATCCGGATGACTCAGGATACATTAAGTAAACCCACCCAGCCCCATCCATTTTATGATATCGAACCACAGGCATAGATGCCAGGGCGAATTCGTTTATTGTTTTGTTTTTGAGGACAGGTTTATGTGGTATTAGTTATTATGACTTATATTTAGAATTTACTGTTTGTGTACTGTTTGATCTCCGATCCTGCTGTCTTCACCACCCAGAGTGTCTGCAGCCACGGCATGCGGCAAGTCCATTGAGGTGAAGAAGGAGCAGCGGGAGCCGAGAGAAGTCCTGAGAAAAGGTGCCCCGAACACCCAAAAAATCCACGAACGGCTCCCCCCGGCCGCAACTTCAAAGCGCCCGCGGGAGATTGCTCGGAGAGCATCTGCAGCACACTGTCGGCAATGCTGCATGCCTTTATTTAAACCACTGCAAAAAAAATCCCATAGCAAATGTAATCACCTCTAAGTCTGCCAAATGATGCTTCACCTCCCGAAGGACGTGGATGAGCTTTCCGGACGTCGATGGTGGGCACTGAGGAAATGGCTTATTACCTGCACCAGCTTCCCCCCCCCCCTTTACCCCCCCTACCAACCCCCCACCCCCGTCCCCTTCCCTGCTCCACCCTCTCAGCTCACCCCCTCACAACCCCGTCCCAGCCCGCCCCCCTCGCACCATCTTCACCCCGCACCCCCTTCCCCTGCACCCCCCACCCCCTCCTTCTACCCCTCCCCCTTGCATCCCCTCCTCCCACCGGCACCATCCTACACCTGTGTAGGGGCCCCAACAACCCCACTGCCTTGTGCGCGTCTCGGGAGAGACCAAGGCTAAGGGAGTAAACCCAAACAGAAACTCCGGAGCGGAACCCCGTAGGCGGTCATGTGTCACCTTTGGCATGTTTCCGGTAGTTCCTGCAGCCATACTGGTGCCAAACGTCGTGTCCTGCACTCCTTTGGACCCCACCAGAAAGGCCGAGAGGGGGGTTTTGACGACTGGGCAACTCTCAACCTCCATAAATTTGCCCAGGCATGCGCCATGGAGAGGTCACTCCATATTTGCCTCACAGCGACTAAAACAACACGGAAGGCAGCAGTTACGGGTTATAAGTCCAGATAAATTGGTGTAGAAACTGGGCGCCACGGGTTGCCTTTGTCGGTGGGAGAGGTCATTGCACCTCACTGGACAGCTACCGCCCGCCTCAAACCGGGCAGCCCCCGGTCAATAAGGTTCTGTCCCGCCACAGTCTGCCTGCTTTAATGGGTGCTTGGAGCTCAGGGTCATTGCCCGAAAGGTGGACTAATACACCGCACCAAACAACATGAAAAAAGGAAAGAAGGTACCAGCCTTTCGCTTTGCAAGCTGGACCGTCAGAACTATGTGTCCTGGCCTGTCGGAAGACCTTACACAAATCAATGATTCTCGGAAGACCGCCATCATTAACAACGAGCTCAGTAGATTCAATGTGGACATTGCAGCACTTCAGGAGACTCGCCTCCCCGCGAGTGGCTCTCTTGCAGAGCAAGACTACACCTTCTTCTGGCAGGGCTGGTATCCTGAAGAACCAAGACAGCATGGAGTGGGCTTCGCCATCAGAAACTCCTTGCTCAGCATGATAGAGCCACCTTCAAATGGCTCGGAATGCATACTGTCCATCCGACTGCTCACCACCTCTGGTCCAGTACACCTACTCAGCATCTATGCTCCAACACTCTGCTCCCCACATGAAGCTAAAGACCAGTTCTATGAACAACTCCATAACATCATTAGCAGCATCCTCAACACCGAACACCTATTCCTGCTGGGGGACTTTAATGCCAGGGTTGGGGCTGACCATGACTTATGGCCCTCCTGCCTTGGGCGCGATGGCGTTGGAAGGATGAATGAGAACGGGCAGAGACTGCTTGAGTTGTGTACCTATCATAACCTCTGCATCACCAACTCGTTCTTTCACACTAAACCCTGTCACCAGGTTTCATGGAGGCACCCAAGATCACGTCGTTGGCACCAGCTAGACCTCATTGTCACAAGGAGAGCCGCCTTAAACAGTGTTCATATCACACGCAGCTTCCACAGTGCGGACTGCGACACCGACCACTCCCTGGTGTGCAGCATGGTTCGACTCAGACCAAAGAAGTTGCATCATTCCAAGCAGAAGGGCCACCCGCGCATCAACACGAGCAGAATTTCTCACCCACAGCTGTTACAAAAATTTCTAAATTCACTTGTAACAGCCCTTCAAAACACTCCCACAGGGGATGCTGAGACCAAGTGGGCCCACATCAGAGACGCCATCTATGAGTCAGCTTTGACCACCTACGGCAAAAGTGCGAAGAGAAATGCAGACTGGTTTCAATCTCATAATGAAGAACTGGAACCTGTCATAGCCACTAAGCGCATTGCACTGTTGAACTACAAGAAAGCCCCCAGCGATTTAACATCCGCAGCACTTAAAGCAGCCAGAAGTACTGCACAAAGAACAGCTAGGCGTTGCGCAAACGACTACTGGCAACACCTATGCAGTCATATTCTGCTGGCCTCAGACACCGGAAACATCAGAGGAATGTATGATGGCATGAAAAGAGCTCTTGGGCCAACCATCAAGAAGATTGCCCCCCTCAAATCTAAATCGGGGGACATAATCACTGACCAACGCAAACAGATGGACCGCTGGGTTGAGCACTACCTGGAACTGTACACCAGGGAGAATGCTGTCACTGAGACTGTCCTCAATGCAGCCCAGCCTCTACCAGTCATGGATGAGCTGGACATACAGCCAACGAAATCGTAACTCAGTGATGCCATTGATTCTCTAGCCAGCGGAAAAGCCCCTGGAAAGGACAGCATTACCCCTGAAATAATCAAGAGTGCCAAGCCTGCTATACTCTCAGCACTACATGAACTGTTATGCCTGTGCTGGGACGAGGGAGCAGTACCCCAGGACATGAGCGATGCCAACATCATCATCCTCTATAAAAACAAAGGTGACCGCGGTGACTGCAACAACTACCGTGGAATCTCCCTGCTCAGCATAGTGGGGAGAGTCTTTGCTCGAGTCGCTCTGAACAGGCTCCAGAAGCTGGCCGAGCGCGTCTACCCTGAGGCACAGTGTGGCTTTCGTGCAGAGAGATCGACCATTGACATGCTGTTCTCCCTTCGTCAGATACAGGAGAAATGCCGTGAACAACAGATGCCCCTCTACATTGCTTTCATTGATCTCACCAAAGCCTTTGACCTCGTCAGCAGACGTGGTCTCTTCAGACTACTAGAAAAGATCGGATGTCCACCAAAGCTACTAAGTATCATCACCTCATTCCATGACAATATGAAAGGCACAATTCAACATGGTGGCTCCTCATCAGAGCCCTTTCCTATCCTGAGTGGTGTGAAACAGGGCTGTGTTCTCGCACCCACACTTTTTGGGATTTTCTTCTCCCTGCTGCTTTCACATGCGTTCAAATCCTCTGAAGAAGGAATTTTCCTCCACACAAGATCAGGGGGCAGGTTGTTCAACCTTGCCCGTCTAAGAGCGAAGTCCAAAGTACGGAAAGTCCTCATCAGAGAACTCCTCTTTGCTGAAGATGCTGCTTTAACATCTCACACTGAAGAGTGCCTGCAGAGTCTCATCGACAGGTTTGCGTCTGCCTGCAATGAATTTGGCCTATCCATCAGCCTCAAGAAAACGAACATCATGGGGCAGGACGTCAGAAATGCTCCATCCATCAATATTGGCGACCACGCTCTGGAGGTGATTCAAGAGTTCACCGACCTAGGCTTAACTATCACCAGTAATCTGTCTCTAGATGCAGAAATCAACACGCGCATGGGTAAGGCTTCCACTGCTATGTCCAGACTGGCCAAGAGAGTGTGGGAAAATGGCGCACTGACACGAAACACAAAAGTCCGAGTGTATCAGGCCTGTGTCCTCAATACCTTGGTCTATGGCAGCGAGGCCTGGACAACGTATGCCAGCCAAGAGTGACGTCTCAATTCATTCCATCTTCGCTGTATTCGGAGAATACTTGGCATCAGGTGGCAGGACTATATCTCCAACACAGAAGTCCTTGAAGCGGCCAACACCCCCAGCTTATACACACTACTGAGTCAGCGGCGCTTGAGATGGCTTGGCCATGTGAGCCGCATGGAAGATGGCAGGATCCCCAAAGACACATTGTACAGCGAGCTCGCCACTGGTATCAGACCCACCGGCCATCCATATCTCCGCTATAAAGACGTCTGCAAACGCGACATGAAATCGTGTGACATTGATCACAAGTCGTGGGAGTCAGTTGCCAGCATTCGCCAGAGCTGGCGGGCAGCCATAAAGACAGGGCTAAATTGTGGCGAGTCGAAGAGACTTAGTAGTTGGCAGGAAAAAAGACAGAGGCGCAAGGGGAGAGCCAACTGTGCAACAGCCCCGACAAACAAATTTCTCTGCAGCACCTGTGGAAGAGCCTGTCACTCCAGAATTGGCCTTTATAGCCACTCCAGGCGCTGCTTCACAAACCACTGACCACCTCCAGGCGCATATCCATGGTCTCTCGAGATAAGGAGTCCCAAAGAAGTGTTTGTGTACTATTCGACACTGCTATTCTTGTTTCGCATTGTGCTGCAGTCATTGCAAACTGTTCCAAATAATTCCATTAACATGAAAAAAAATCAGCGATTAAACTTTTACGAGGTAGAACAATAGTTAATTAACACAATTTGCACTAAAATGCTTTGCACTAAGCAGCTGAAGTTGACATTCTTCAGCACGTATTACCTCAAATGGCTTTCAAATAGTCTTTCCTGATAAAATGAAATGTCAATTGTTTAACTTTCAGAAAACACTTTCATCTGATTTCTGGGAGAGAGAGAGGGATTTCGTTATTTTTAATCTCAACCGCAACAGCCACTAGCTGCTGTCCAGGCATCCTGGTGTTTGCAGCCAGATATTCCTCAATTGGATGCAACGTCACCCATGCTGCAATCAACGATTTAATTGATTTCTGGAACAATCTCGTCTTTGGGTTGAAGGGTCAGTACTTCTCACAGGAAAAGTTGTGGAATCGGCAACCGACCATCACAATGTTCGACACATTAGCAAGAGAATACTGTCACCTCTTCAGGCACACAAAGTGATGTCAGCATCCCGATTCTCTTCTCCACCACTTCGACATGTTAACACACGTGCACGATTGTACCTTTCTCATGCTCTACCATTGGTTCTGTGGTGAAATGTCATCAGCCACATGTTTAGAGGGTGACAGTTGTCACCTAATAGCTGTGCTAATCTTCGTGTTAATGTGCTCATCGACTTCTGCAAACTTGAGATACCGAGAAGACAGGCATCATGAGCACTTGCCGGTGATCTGCACTCAGATTCAGGATCCTTAGTTGGGCATCACAAGTGATCATGACATTCAATGATTTGAATTGTTTCCTGTTAATGTGTGTAACAGGTTCATCGTTCAGTTCCTTCAATGTAATATGTGCCCTAATATGTGCCGGCCCTGAGCACTTTGGGAAGAAAGTGATCCTGTGAAATGCGACAGATCTCTCCTTCACTTGTGCTGGGGATATGCCAAATTCAATGAAATCAGTAGCCCTATGGAAAATGGCTTCGGTAACCTGGTGAATGGAGGGCCTCGCAGAGCTCTGGAAAATGTTTCACATGTCACCATTACCCTACTGAAATGTCCCGCATGTATAAAAATATCTGTTGTGCTGACCTGAATTGCCAGTTGCAAGGCAGTGCGACCTTTAGAACGTGGCTTCAGCTCCCCTTGAACGATATCACAGAGGCAGCCGTTTGCATCCTTACTGAAGTGCAGTTGTCTCATTCACAATTCCTCTAGCATCATATCGAATAACTACCTCTCCCTATAAATACTCTGGAGTGGGGATTAGGTCCTTCTGAACTTCCTATGGTAATCATCGAATCATAGAAAATATACAGCACATAAAGAGACCACTTGGCCCATCGGTTCTGTGTCAGCCGAGAAGCGTTCCACCCATTCTAATCTCACCTTCCAACTTTTGATCCGTGGTCCTGCAGATTAAGGCACTTGAGTTATAAAGCCAGAATTTCTTTGAAGAAGTTGAGGGTTTCTGCCTCAATTATCCTTTCAGGCAGTGGGTTCCAGACCCCCACCTTCATCTTGACCAAAGAACCTTTCCTCATCTCCCTTTAATATCTTTAATACCAGTAAATTTTAATCTATGCCTCCTGGTCACTGACTTTTTTGGTCACTGATTTTCACCTCCACTCAATTCAGGCACCTCAACATTTTGGGCATTTCAATAAGATATCTCCTCAGCCTTCTCTGTTCCAAGGAGAACAACCCCAGCCTATCCAATCTTTCCTCATAGCTGCATTTTTTTTAATTCCTGGCAACATCGTTGTAAATCTCCTCTTTACCCTTTCTAGCGCAATTACATCATTTCTGCAATGAGGTGACCTGAACTGCACACAGTACTTAAGTTATGGCCTAACCAATGATTCATGCAGTTCCAGCTTAAACTCCCTGCTCGACACCAGGCTGGGAATGGAGCCTGACTTTTCTTTGTTACTTCCTGTGTGGCGCCCTGTTATGTAAGAATGATGGAGGCGGTGGCGTAGTGGTATAGTCACTGGACTAGTAACGCACAGCAGAAGGTGGAATTTGAATTCAATTAATACATCTGGAATTTAAAAAAATCTAGTCTAATAATGGCCATTGTCGATTGTTGTAAAATCCCATCTGGTTCACTAATGTCCTTTAGGGAAGGAAATCTGCTGTCCTTACCTGGTCTGGCCTACATATGACTCAAGACCCACAGCAATGCGGTTGATTCTTGCATGTCCTCTGAAATGGCCTAGCAAGCCACTCAGTTGGCAGCTCACTGTCACCTTCTCAAGGGCAATTAGAGATGGGCAATAAGTGCTGGCCTGGCCAGCGACGCCCACATCCCATGAATGAGTAAAAAAAAAATAACAACCGCCCAATGGCTGAGATATGTTTCTACCTCACAGATTTAATCCATAAAATATGTTGCACGACCAGTTATCAAAATATTTCATGTTATTTTGAAATTATCCTGCAGTGCCGTATGCATGAAAGCATGGTTTTCAGGACCATATACAGTCCTGAAAAGTAAATTGAATCATCATACTGAGTTTCGTTCAACCTCCATATTGAATATCATTAAAAAGAATACACATCATTCAGAATAGCATGTCAGATTACAGTGTAAGTTCTTTTAAATGTCTTCGCACTATTGCTACAACTTTTTTTAAAATGAAAAAGCCACACAAACATTGATTCGAAAGCAAGTTATATGGAAGTATCTTTTAAACGTCCCTTCAATCTTGTGCAGACCGACTTTACAGAAAAGTCACATAAACACAGCTGTAGTGTATTCAGTGACAATCAATGACTTGAGGGAAATAGACTTGCAGGAATACAGAGATCAACCGGAGGAGTAGGAATGACTGGACTGGTCTGTGGAATTCCGGCAAGATCTCCATGGGATCTTCTTCTGTGCCGTAAATAATGACTATGACTCTATGACTCTATGAACTTGATAATAAGTAAACTGCATTTCGGAAATAGAGAGAGAAAATCACTGATAGCGGGTAGAGCTTGGAGGCAGTAAGAACTGACAGTGTGGAAAACATTAGCTTCTAACAAAATTAGAATTGGAAGGTGCCAGTTGACAAGAAAAAAATAAATTAAACCATTAAAGAATTTGTCATGTTTAAAGAGTACAATTACAAGATTCACGACAGCTGTTCTTCAAATGTAAATCAAACTGCTGATTTGTTACAAAACAGAATCTCTAAACTGCAGCTAGATTTGCTTGTCTACTTTTTGGTGAGGCATCACTCTGGATGTGACACATATTTTGTTGTGCATAATTGATTAACTGATAAACAGAAGAATGTAGCTGAATTTCATCAAAATGACTGTCCTGAACCTGAACCAAAAATTACACACAAACCAAAAACGTCACCTGACTCTAAACATGATTTCTATTTCCTAATACTTCTGTTACATTCTATGATTCGAACTGGAAACAGTCAGCACTGCCACTGCATTGAGCTCATTGCTATTTTTTTTGCTAACTATCTTAACAATCACAACAACCGGATATTTCATCACGCTCTTGAACTGCTCTCTGAACTTGACCTGAGTCAGCACATAAATAAAGGTAAATAAAACATTCTCCCAGTTTCTCCGTCTCCGACGCATCTGCTCTGATGATGCTACCTTCCATGACGGTGCTTCTGATATGACCTCCTTTTTCCTCAACCGAGGATTTCCCCCCACTGTGGTTGACAGGGCCCTCAACCGTGTCCGACCCATTCCCCGCACCTCTACCCTCACCCCTTCCCCTCCCTCCCAGAACCGTGACAGGGTTCCCCTTGTCCTCACTTTTCATCCCACCAGCCTCCATATCCAAAGGATCATCCTCCGCCATTTTCGCCACCTCCAGCGTGATGCCACTACCAGTCGCATCTTCCCCTCCCTTCCCCTGTCAGCATTCCGAAGGGATCGTTCCCTCCGCGACACCCTGGTCCACTCCTCCATTACGCCCACCACCTCGTCCCCGTCCCAGGGCACCTTCCCTTGCAATCGCAGGAGGTGTAATACCTGCCCATTTACCTCCTCTCTCCTCACTATCCCAGGCCCCAAACACTCCTTTCAGGTGAAGCAGCGATTTACTTGTACTTCTTTCAATGTAGTATACTGTATTCGCTGCTCACAGTGTGGTCTCCTCTACATTGGGGAGACCAAGCGCAGACTGGGTGACCGCTTTGCGGAACATCTCCCCTCAGTCCGCAAGCAGGACCCTGAGCTTCCGGTTGCTTGTCATTTCAACACTCCCCCCTGCTCTCATGCTCACATCTCTGTCCTGGGATTGCTGCAGTGTTCCAGTGAACATCAACGCAAGCTCGAGGAACAGCATCTCATCTACCGATTAGGCACACTACAGCCTGCCGGACTGAACATTGAGTTCAATAATTTCAGAGCATGACAGCCCCCCACTTTACTTTCATTTTTAGTCATTTTTAGTTATTTTTTCTTCCTTTTTTTTTTTGCATTCCTTTTTACATTTTTTACAATCTTTTTTTGTATTAATTTCATTTCATCTTAGTTTGTTCAGTTTGCTTACCCACTGTTTTTTTTCAGGTTGTTTTTCTTCAGGTTTGCACTTGCTGATGTTCAATATTCAGTATATTCACACCTAATCTGTACTAATGCTTTGTCTTTCAACACACCATTAACATATTGTTTGCCTTTGCTCCGTGACCTTTTGGTCAGCTATGTGGCCAGGTCCAATCTGCACCTTCTCCTTTGTTATCTCTTGCCCAACCCCCCCGCCCCCCCTCACTTGTTTATAATCTGTGACATTTCTAATATTTGTCAGTTCCGAAGAAGGGTCACTGACCCGAAACGTTAACTCTGCTTCTCTTTCCACAGATGCTGCCAGACCTGCTGAGTGAATCCAGCATTTCTTGTTTTTGTTTCAGATTTCCAGCATCCGCAGTATTTTGCTTTTACATAAATAAAGATATTTGTGCAGGAGCTTAAATTCTGAAGCATATAACTAACGCGAAGCAGAATATTTAATGAGTAAAAAGGGAAGAGAATGTTTTCTGCTGTGATATAATATAAGAATACTGTAACATATGTCAACCACAGAAGTATGAAGCTACCAGAAATTGTGAACAGTAAAATAATGGACTTCTTTCTGCTCTCCACGTCTGAGTCGACGTGATTCTCTCCTTTGTTCTGTCCCCTCAGGCCCCTACGGACCCGACTGGCCATTAAAATGTGCCTGACAGTCAGAGCGTTCAGCAGCAAAATTAATGCAAATGGGAGCATTGGAGTTAAAATCGTATCAAACCAGTCAAAAACCACCCATCCGGGTTCAGTAAAATAACTTGGTTTTATATTACAAAACCATGGCACATTTTCGATAATCTCTTGAGGTTCGTATATGAAGTACCAAACAATGCTTTTGAAACTCAATCGAATGCACGTCGTTGCTATGACCACAGACGCAGTTTTCTTCGTACAATATTTAGTTTTCTGGTTTCGGCAGCAAATAGCAACAAAGCGATCAAAGGAGAAAGTGATGGTTAACCAGACTGAACTGTCACTGGATGCACGAGTCAGGACAGCGATAACACTGCACACAGGGGTGATGGACAGTAATGATCCTGGGAAAAATTCATAACCGATCCAAAACAATATGACTTCAGTGATAATGACCAATCGATCCGTCACCACCATGGCCAACAGGTAGAGAGTGATGCAATTTGATAGATCGCACTTTCCTCGGGACAGGATCACAATGGAAATCAAATTAACTGCAAGAGTGAGAGGGGAAAAGAGTCAAAAATTACTGATCAATTTCGACAAAGCATTCTACACGCTGTAAATATCGTGGGAATCACTGCATTGGGTTGTCTTGCTAATTGATGAACACTATCTTAAATAATATGACCGACTGAACCATTGGTTTCATTGTTATTTGGACCCTTATACTAAACTTTATATTTGATCCTGTTGGTATTCAACCCTGCGTGAAAGAGTCAAAGAGGTGACATAATGCAGAAATGGTGGCTCGGTCCTTAAATGATCAAGAGTTTTTTCACACCAAAGGTTTTGGAAGGTTCCAAATCGTAAAAAGGTAGAACTCTCGGAGTGCAAAAACAGACGGTCTGCAGCGTGAGAATGAAAAGTTAAACATATTAAGAGAGCCTCAGAGGCCTAGATGTGAGTCGAATTGGGACAAAATAGCAAAACTAAGACAACACGCTTTTCCTTGTTTTGGCCAAGAACTTGCACTGACATTTTTATGAGCTGATAGGAATCCCAGCGTGAGAAGTCGAAGATCCCGAGAGACTGATTTGAATTGAGTGTGGAAGATGGTTAAATTACATTTTTTCTTGTTTAGAAAGTGAACCTTTTGGATAATCGCGAGGTATTGATTGTGTTAAATCGGACTCGGTAGGCTATACTATGCAAAAAAAAAAAACAAAGTTTTATGAGAAGATTGCACCAGCACAGACATTATAGATGTATCCCATTTTACATGACTGACAAGACAGTTTCTGGGGCACTATCAAGGAGTAGGTGTGTGGAGATCACGCTTCTACCCAGGGTGTCATGGAACTGCTGTTGATCTGTGATACTAATGCTCAGCACTAGTAAGATTCCGGCCTTAATTATACCAAATAAAATAGAATCCCTGTCATCAATAAATATTATCACGTCCAAACATTTCATAACTTGAGAATAAGAGTTCATGAGTTGATTGACTCTGATACCCCCGAATTCCAACTACACCTGAATCTAGAAAGAACGTATTTGATGGATGTTCCCAGAGAGGCAATAACGCAGTGAAGTGCGTCACGGTCATTGCACAGGTAGCAGAAGTAGCATTTTGACTAGATTTTCCCTCCGATCACAGAGAACTGTCATATTTCCAATCCCTGAGGTGATTGATGGGAACTGGTGTGAAATTCAAAACTTTCTGTCTGCATCCAAGAAGGATGTTCTGGCAGGGTCTTTTAAATATAATGTCATAGAGTCATAGAGTTATACAGCACAGAAACAGGCCCTTCGGCCCATCGTGTCTGTGTCAGCCATCCAGCACCCAACTATTTTAATCCCATATTCCTGCACTTAGCCTGTAGGCTTGTATGCTATGGCGTTTCAAATGCTCATCTAAATACTTTTAAAATGTTGTGTAGGTTCCTGCCTCCACCTCCTCTTCACGCAATGCGTTCCAGATTCCAACCACCCTCTGGGTGATTTATTTTTCCTTAAATCCCCTCAAATGTTCGAAAACTGGTTGGTAATCGGGTTGACAAGTTCAATTAAATGAAGTAGAGTAAGGGGAGTGAAGTTTCAGCATGAATGGCAGTAACCAGTAAATGTGATTTGAGTTTCACAGAATGTACCAGTAGGGGACAATGGAGGTTAAATTGCCATGGTTATGAATTCACGTTGTCTGCCACATGAGATACAACTCTCAATAACTTTCATGAAGGCTGGGAATTCCTGTAATTTGGACCAGAGCAGGGGGACTGAAATGGAGAGAAATAGCAAATAGGGAGAGAAAATTCTGGAAATACAAACACATGAGACTGCATTTCAACATCTGTGGAGTGAAATATCGAGTGAGTATTTCAGGACAATGATCTTTAATCAGAACTGACGAAAACATATCTCCCCTACACTGGGGACAGCAAATGCCGATTTGGTCTTCGCTGAGCTGAACAACTCGCTCAGTCTGCAAGAGTATGGCAGATCTTCTGTTCACTTACCATTTTGATTCTCCACCCCAATGTCACTCTCACCTTTCTCTTCACGGACTCCAGCAGTTTTCAGGTGAAGCTGAACGGGTGCTAGAGGAGCGGTACTTCATCTTTCTATCATGAACTATACAACTTCCCACACTCAATAATTTCAGATTCTAGCCACTGTTCACACCTCTTTGAAAGATTAACTGCTGATCATAATTCTGCTGATGCCATTTGTACTTCTTCTAAATCCAGCTTCTGTTTTTTCCAGTTCTAATTAGCTCACACCTTCATATTGAACCATCACTCATTTTTAATTTAATCATTCCTGACTTCCATCCCATCGCATACCTTCCCATCTATGGGTTTTCTTCACTCCTATTCCCTATTGTTTTTCTCAATACTTGCTTAAAACCTGGTAACAGCTTCCAGGCCTGATGAAACTTCGACCTGAATCATTAACTCAGTTTCCGACTTCTCAGACACTTCTTAACCTGATAAGGATTTCCAGTATTTTCTGTTTATATTTCAGATATCCCACATCCACAGTATGTTTCTTTAGGGCAGAAATATAAATGGAATCTATGGATTAAGCAGCGTCCTATTCAGAAAGGCGTACCTTGTCTGGAGATTTGCGATAGAATCAAGTAGTGGATGGAAATTCAGGGCCAGGAAATGGGATAGAGTTCTGGACCGAGAATAACTGAACATTCGATCAATGATTAGATGAATGCACTGGACAAAATCTTTATTATCTAACGGCAATCAGTAGTTCATTGATATAAAGCAATTATTTAAATTCCCTTTTTTTGTAGAAAACAACGGTTTACACTCCAAATGTTGAACGCCACATATCTTCTCGCCGAATCATGGGTTACAGATTGTTGAACACACTTGGATCGGCAGTGACAGGAAATTGAGCCGGAAATGGGTCCCGAATGGAATAAGCAGCCCTTCCTATCATGAGTTACAAAAACTATCAATCAAATTAGAAGGGGATAAGCCAACAACAAAACAAGCATAGGTAAAGTAATCTATAGCTGGAATAACTACATTTGATAAGCGATTACTGTACTGATGGCGTCTCTGATTATTATCTGTCAATGCACCTGTAGTTTACTGTGAAACAGTGTGTTTGAATACTGAATCAATGGTTCCACTGATCGTCACCTTCCAATATCCTGTCTCTTTATGGTCGCACAGTTAAATGCAGGACGCCCTATATGAATTAATTTCCAAGTTTTAAGATGCCTCAATTTTTAACTGACATCAAGCACGCAGCAACTGAGAATGGAATTAATCAAAAACAGCACAAGTAATCAAAGCAGCAGAAAGGGATCATTAAAGTTGTGGAAGGCAGTACATTAAAAAATGATTTCAAAGAACTGTTTAGAAGTCAATTCATTCTGAAGTAGTTCGGTAGAGTAAAGAATATATCAGCAAATGCACATAATCTATAGAAGCATATTTAATAGAATACTGATATGATTATTTCATTTTTTTGTCAAATGTACAGAATTTTCATTTTAAAACTGAAAATAATTCCATCGAGGCTGGAAGTTTGGGCACTTTTCTTGAAAGTAAGGTTTGGACTGAGCTTGAACTGTAAAAAGTTACTGGAAGGTTTGGACTGAGCTCGAACTGTAAACAGTTACTGGAAGGTTTGGACTGAGTTTGAAATGTAAACTGTTACTGGAAGGTTTGAACTGAGTTTGAAATGTAAACTGTTACTGGAAGGTTTGGACTGAGTTTGAAATGTAAACAGTTACTGGAAGGTTTGGACTGAGCTCGAACTGGAAACAGTTACTGGAAGGTTTGGACTGAGCTCGAACTGTAAACATTTACGGGAAGGCACCTGTTTCAAATAAAAACCCAGCTCCGGTTGTTTACATTTGGGAGATGTTTACAAAGAACTAACAAACCATGATTTATAGATCAGGAGACTGGGAGATCTGGGACAGTTTTTGGTTTCATTTTGTACTATCAGAACAGTCAGTTGGTGCTTTTTGCATTCAACAGAAGAAGACCCTGCTCATCCTTTTTTTTAGAGATACAGCACTGAAACAGGCCCATCGGCCCACCGAGTCTGTGACGACCATCAAACACCCATTTCCACTACACTAATTCCATATGCCGACCACATCCCTACCACCTACCTATACTAGGGGCGATTGCTAATGGCCAATTTACCTATCAACCTGCAAGTCTTTGGCATATGGGAGGAAACCGGAGCACCCAGAGGAAACCCACGCAGATACAGGGAGAACTTGCAAACTCCACACAGGCAGTACCCGGAATTGAACCCGGGTCGCTGGCGCTGTGAGGTTGCAGCGCTAACCACTGCGCCACTGTGATACCAATTCTGCATCTCCAGTGTTTCAGATTCCAATTTCCTCCTGTATTTGAATAAATACTGCATATTTGCAGATACCTTTGCATCTCGAATGTGTGGAACTGAAACCTTGTTTCTGTACTCCTGCTGCAAGTCCCATGTGAGGCCTCAATAGCTGCATCTCATGGACAGCCTACCCAATCTGATCATCAACATTGCCGAGAAATAAATGTTCAAGGCAGATTCTATGACGGTTGCCTATATGCACTTCCATCGAGCACAGTATCTCATTCTAATATGTATACACATTCAAATCCTGCCTGTTGACTCACCAACATTGCATACTCCAGCAGAAACCCTGTTCGAGGAATTCACCCGCATCTCTGTCTCCAAAGATACCTACTGTACCAGTCACCTACCTCTTCAAACTAAAAACCTCAGGACCACTGCATTCAGCGAGAAGCCAGCTAAATCACCAAACGTCGCAGAGTCTACACTTCAGGTGTCTATGGAGTCTAACTGAAGCAATCTAACTTTTCCCATTCTGTAACCTATTTTTTTTGTGTGCAAACCGCTCGAATGTGCGTGCAGAAGAACGCTGGCGCAACGTTTATTGTTTTAGTGGTTCTGTTTAGATACAATAAAATTAACCTCTTTCTTTGTTAGCTAAAGAAAGCCTCTCCCATGGTTGTTGTTATGGTCAAAACAAGTACGTAATCAAACAGCAACCAAATTCGCCAGTACATCCGCTTCAAGAATTAATTAACCCTGTTGTGATCAAACAGGGAGAGGCAAAATAGGGAAGCCCATCGACCCCTCTTCACTTGATCATAACAGAAATTTGGGAGCCCAGGTCTGGGATCAAACCCAAAGAGAAATGGAAACTGGGAGATGGGAAACCGAACTGAACCCAAGCAAAAAATAGATTTAAAAAAACAATCAATCGGTTGGAGACTTGGATGGAGAAATGGTAGATGGAGTTTAATCCGGACAAATGTGAGGTAATGCATTTTGGTAGGTCTAATACACGTGGGAAGTACACGGTAAATGGCAGAACCCTTAGGAGTATTGACAGGCAGAGAAATCTGGGCGTACAGGTCCACAGGTCACTGAAAGTGGCAACGCAGATGGATAAGGTATTCAAGAAGGCATGTGGCATGCTTGCTTTCATCGGTCGGGGCAAAGAGTATAATAATTGGCAAGTCGTGCTGCAGCTGTACAGAACCTTAGTTAGGCCACACTTGGAATATCACGTATAATTCTGGTCGCCACACTGCCAGAAGGATGTGAAGGCTTTGGAGAGGGTACAGAAGAGGTTTACCAGGATGTTGCCTGGTCTGGAGGTTATGAGCTATGAGGAGAGGTTGAATAAACTCGTATTGTTTTCACTGGAACGACGGAGGTGGAGGGGCGACATGATAGAGGTTTTCAAAGTTATGAGTGGCATGGACAGAGTGGATAGTCAGAAGCTTTTTCACAAGGTGGAAGAGTCAGTTACTAGGGCACATAGGTTTAAGGTGCAAGGGGTAAAGTTTAGAGGGGGAGTCCGAAGCAAGTCCTTTACACAGAGGGTGGTGAGTGCCTGGAACTTGCTGCCGGAGGAGGTGGTGGAAGCAGGTACGATAGCAACGTTTAAGAGGCATCTTGACAAACACATGAATAGGATGGGAATGGAGGGATATGGACCCCGGAAGTGCAGAACATTTTAGTTTAGGCAGGCATCAAGATCGGCACAGGCTTGGAGGCCAGAATGGCGTGTTCCTGTGCTGAACTGTTCCTTGTTCTTTGTTCAATACAGATTTTCTTGTGGTTTTCAGTGCCAGAGTGCTAAAATGTCCACATTCGAGGTCAGTACCCTCCTAGAACAAAGTGAAGTAACCTGCTCCAGGTTAAAAGCCCTATCTATTGATGAGTTTAGGAATGTAGCTGGACTGTTGGGGAGTACTATCCGTCCAAAAGCTAGGAAGCCTAAAATCGTAATACCTGAGGCAACCGTTATAATATTGACACTGAAGAACCGGAGGCAGGCAAAAATCTGAAACAGAAAAAGTAAATTCAGCTAAGGTACAACTAGAACAGAGGAGACTAAAATCAGAAAGTCATTAAAGAGAGAAGGAACGGGCTTTCCAGAGAGGGAAAGAGGAGAGAACGTTCCAGAAAATGTAAAAAATAATTAAAAGGGAAGCAAGGTTGCTCGGACTAAATAGGGAAAGACCTAATGTACTCAGTGAAGGCTCTGTTTGTGAGGGATTTACCCCTAGCACAGAACCGGGTGCTGAACTCTTAAATCTCTCCCAGTTGCCACCAAAGTTAAATGAGGTGGATGTGGCAGCATTTTCTTCACCTCTTTTGAAACGTTTGCTAAACAGTTGAACTGGCTGGCATTGTGCTGGACAATGCTGTGCTCCACTAGCCTGGCCCACAAGTCGTCCTCAGTGAGGATACTTGACTTGCATTCACAACCACCAGCACCACCTTCGATACTTGTCACAAACCCCTTTTCAGCTCTTAGTGCCTTTCTTTGCCTTACGCGCTTTTCTGTGACGACCTTCAAAATTTAAATCACTAATTTGTAGGTCTTCTGTCCGAATATCCTATCGAACTTGGGTCAGTTTCCTGGGACAGAGGCGATAGAAATGTTGTGTTATGGGAAGAGTCTCTCCTGCATGGTGTAAGGCGTGGATTGGACACCCTAGCTTGTCCGTACAGATTCCTTTAAATGCTGTACGCAGCTCTGATATGTATTCACTCTGTTCTGCATTTAAAAAGCAGAGCACACGGTCTAATTTCCCTAGCATTTCAGTGAAAGCTAAGCGGGCGGTAGACGGTTGGATCTGACAATCCTCCAGGCCTGCCTCTAACTCATCCTCATGGTCCCTTTCACCCTCTTCTTTCTTGACCGCATGACAGACTTGCACTTGTGTGTACCTTCCTGGCTATTATACAGCTTTAACATATTGACATGTCATGGCATTTGCTTTTGTCGACGATCTGGGGTGTCAAGGATATAAAATTTCTATTACTCTGTATAAAGAACAAAGAATAGTGCAGCACAGGAACAGGCCATTCGGCCCTCCAAGCCTGCGCCGATCTTGATGCCTGCCTAAACTAAAACCTTCTGCACTTCCGGGGACCGTATCCGTCTATTCCCATCCTTTTCATGTATTTGTCAAGATGCCTCTTAAACGTCGCTATCGTACCTGCTTCCACCACCTCCCCGGCAGCAAGTTCGAAGCACTCACCACCCTCTGTGTGAAGGACTTGTCCCGCACATCCCCTCTAAACTTTACCCCTCTCACCTTAAACCTATGACCCCAAGTAACTGACTCTTCCACTCTGGGAAAAAGCTTCTGATTATCCACTCTGTCTAAGCCACTCATAACTTTGTAAACCCCTATCATGTCGCCCCTGCACGTCCGTCGCTCCAATAAAAACAATACGAGTTTATCCAAACCTCTCCTCAAAGCTGATGCCCTCCAGACCAGGCAACATCCTAGTAAACCTCTTCCGTACCCTCTCCAAAGCCTCTACGTCCTTCTGGTAGTGTGGTGACCAGATTTGCACGCAATATTCTAAGTGTGGCCTAACTAAGGTTCTGTACAGCTTCAGCATGACTTGCCATTTTTTATACTCTGTGCCCCGAACGATGAAAGCAAGCATGTCGTATACCTTCTTGGCTACCTTATCCACCTGCGTTACCACTTTCAGTGACCTGTGGACCTGTACGCCCAGATCTCCCTGCCTGTCAATACTCCTAAGGGTTCTGCCATTCACCGTATACTTCCCACCTGCATTAGACCTTCCAAAATCATTTACCTCACATTTGTCCGCATTAAACTCCATCTGCCATTTCTCCGCACAACTCTCCAACCGATCTATATCCTGCTGTATCCTCTAACAACCCTCATCACTATCCACAACTTCACCAACCTTTGTGGCGTCCGCAAACTTACCAATCAGACCAGCTACATTTTCCTCCAAATCATTTATATATACTACAAACAGCAAAGGTCCTAGCACTGATCCCTGCGGAACACCCCTAGTCTCATCCCTCCATTCAGAAAAGCACCCTTCCACTGTTAATCTCTGTCTTCTATGACCGAGCCAGTTCTGTATCCATCTTGACAGCTCACCTCTGATCCCGTGTGACTTCACCTTCTGTGTACCGGTCTGCCATGATGGACCTTGTCAAAGGCTTTACTAAAGTCCATATAGATAACATCCACTGCCCTTCCTTTATCAATCATCTTCGTCACTTCCTCATAAAGCTCAATCAAATTGGTGAGACACGACCTCCCCTTCACAAAACCATGCTGCCTCTCGCTAATAGGTTCGTTTGTTTCCAAATGGGAGTAAATCCTGTCCCGAGGAATCCTCTCTAATAATTTCCCTACCACTGACATAAGGCTCACCGGCCTATAATTTCCTGAATTATCCTTGCTACCCTTCTTAAACAAAGGAACAACACTGGGCATTCTCCAGTCCTCTGGGACCTCACTTGCAGCCAATGAGGATGCAAAGATTTCTGTCAAGGCCCCAGAAATTTCTTGCCTTGCCTCCCTCAGTATTCTGGGGTAGATCCCATCAGGCCCTGGGGACTTATCTACCTTAATGCTTTACCAGACACCCAACACCTCCTCCTTTTTTATAATGAGATGACTGAGACTATCTACACTCCCTTCCCTAGGCTCATCATCCACCAAGTCCTTCTCTTTGATGAATAGTGATGCAAAGTACTCATTCAGTTCCTCACCCATTTCCTTTGGCTCCACACATAGATTCCCTTCTCTGTCATTGAGTGGGCCAACCCTTTCCCTGATTACCCTCTTGCTCTTTATATATGTATAAGAAGCCTTGGGATTTTCCTTAATCCTGTTTGCCAATCACTTTTCATGACCCCTTTTAGCCCTCCTGATTTCTTGCTTAAGTTCCTTCCTACTGTATTTATATTCCTCTAGGGATTCGTCTGTTCCTCGCCTTCCAGCTCTTATGACTGCTTCCTTTTTCTTTTTGACTGTGCTCACAATATCCCGTGTTATCCAAGGTTCCTCAAACTTGCCAAACTTATCCTTCTTCCTCACAGGAACATGCTGGTCCTGGATTCCAATCAACTGACGTTTGAAAGACTCCCACATGTCAGATGTTGATTTACCCTCAAACAGCCGCCCCCAATCTAAATTCTTCAGTTCATGCCTAATATTGTTATAATTAGCCTTCCCCCAATTGAGCACCTTCACCCGAAGACTGCTCTTATCCTTACCCACAAGTACCTTAAAACTTATGGAATTATGGTCACTGTTCCCGAAATGCTCCCCGACGGAAACTTCGACCACCTGGCCGGGCTCATTCCCCAATACCACGTCCAGTACGACCCCATGTATGAGCATCTGAACCTGATATTCAATGGTTCTCCCTGTGTTGATAATAGCACTAACAATGGTCTCCGAGCTGAAATAGTGTGTTCATACACTTGCCATTTCACAGTTGTCTGGGAGGTTTTTCGGTGTTCCTGAGACACCACAGAGGCTCTCACGATCCGTTCTGGTAACATGGAGACCCACCGACCCAGTCATCTACTTCAACAAGCTGAAAGCCTCAGGATCACTGAATTCAGCAAGAAGCCAGCAGAATCACCAAAGTGCGCAGACCTTTCTTTTCTATGGACATTAACTCAAGCAATCTAACTTTTATTTCCATTCTCTAACCTATTTCTTTGTGTGTAAACCTCCAGAGTGTTCGTGTCAGTGAAAGTTGTCATAACGTTTATTGTTTTATGAGTTCGGTTTATGTTCCTTTCAAACTACCTTTCCCTCTGCAAAAGACTTGCGTGTCTTTAAACCCCCAGGGACTGTGTGTGGGTGCGTGTGAGAGTAAGAGTTGGCGTGATGTGTATTAGTTGCTTAGTTCGGTTTAGGTGCTATAAAGTTAACCTCTTTCTTTGTTAACTCAAGAAACCCTGCCCGAATGTTTCTTGTTATGTTCGTCGCAATTAAGTAATCAAACGCCTACTGAATTGTCCAGTACATCCATTTTAAGAAATAATTAAAACTGTTGTGGTCCAACCAGGAGGGGAAAACGAGGGAAGCCCTTCGACCTCTCCTCATCTGACCATGCAGACACAATATTCCACGTGCCTTTCTGTTAAAAACCCAGGATACCTATGTGTGTTTATTAACTGCTTTATTAATCTGAACTGCTGCCTTCAACATTTTTTACACAGAGATGTCCAGCTTTTTCTGTTCTTTCACCACTTTAAAAAATCGCAACATTCAACTTGAATTGTCTCCGCTCATTCTTTCCACCAACATGAATCACGTCACAATTTTCTGACCTGGATGTCATCTTCCATATGACAACCCATTCCACCAACCTCTCTGTGCCGTATCGAAGTCTATCATTCCAAAGTCGGTACAGGAGCAAATATACATCAATGTATACGTTCAGAAATCATTGAATGTGGAAGGGAGAGTTGAGAAATCGGTTAATAAAACATACAGGATTTTGGGGATTATAAAAAGGGGCATTATTTAGAAAAAAATGTATCACAATTATAATGAACATGGAAAGTACTCTGATTTGGTCTCAACTGCAGTGTTGCATCCAATTTCAGGCGCCACACTTTATATGGAGAATGTTATGTGATTAGCGAGGGTGCATTGGAATGATTTCAGGGATGAGCATCTTCAGTTATTGGATAGGTTCGAGATGCTGTGGCTATTCTCCTTAAAGAAATGGAGATTAAGAGCAGATATGGTTGAGGTTTTCTGAGTCATGCCCGGTCTGTACGAACAGATAGGGATAAGGTGTCCCTGTTGGTGGAATGTCCGAGAACCATTGGACACTGCTTTGAGGTGATGGGCAAAAAAATAAAAGGTGACCTAAGGAAAAACATTTTTTTTTTGCAGTGTGTTGTTAAGATCTGGATTTCTGTGCCGAAGGGTGTAGTGGAGCGAGATTCAATCAAAGAGTTTTGAAAAGATTTGGATAATTATATGAATCAAAGAAACCTTGCAGGACCACGGTGAAAAGGAAGCTGAGTGGGCCTAGGTGCATTGCTTTTCCAGAGCCCTGGCATGGACATGATGGACTGAATGGCCTCCTTATGTGCTGTAACCATTTTCTGATTCTATCATTCTATTACTATCCTCCTCACTGCGTCAATGTTTCATGACACTTAGAAATTTCGATTTTGTGCCCAATACCCACCAAATTCAAAATATTTAAAGTATAGCAAAGACAGAATAGGTCCAAGTACAGAACGCTGGAGAAACCATGGAATTCCTCCTTTGAGTCCAGAAAACAATCATTCACCACAACTCTGTTTTCTGTGCCTTAGCTGATTTATGGTCATGCTGCTACTTCCCCATTGTACCCCATGGCTTATATTTTTACAAAAGGTCTATTATGTAGGGCTTTCTCAACACATTCTGGGAGCCCATGTACAGCTCTGGTGCGCCCTTCCAGCCACACATTACCTCAGCAAACAACTCAGTCAAGTTAGTCCAACATGATTTGCAGTTAATAAATCCGTGCAGCCTTTCATTTATAATTTCAAACCTTATCCAAGTGATTTTCTCCTGGATTTAAGGATATAAGTACGTTGTGGGCAGTACGGAGACGGTTTACAAGATTAATACCTGGAAAGAGCGGGCTGTTTTACTAGGATTGTTTCCGCTGATGTTTAGAAGAGTAAGAGGCGATTTGATTGAAACATATAAGATCCTGAGGGGTCTTGACATGGCGGATATGGAAAGGATGTTTACCCTTGTGGGAGTATCTAGAACTAGTGATCACCGTTTAAAAATAAGTGTCGCCTACTTAAGACATAGATGATGAGAAATGTTTGCTCTCAGAGGATCGTGAATCTTTGGAAGTCACTTCCTGAAGATGCGGTGGGAGCAGTGTATTTTAATATTTTTAAGACAGAGGTAGATAGATACTTGATAAGCAAGGGGGTGGAAGGTTATCGGGGTAGGTGGAAATGTGGAGCAATCAGTTCAGCCATGAATGTATTGAATGGTGGAACAGGCTCGATGGGCCGAGTGGTCTCCTCCTGCTCCTAATTCATATGTTCGTATGTTCGTATTTCTGTTTCTGACTGCTTACCCCCCACCCAATCTCTGCAATTGCCAGGTTTATACTTTTTTTCATATTTCTGAACAACATTTCAACCCTTACTTTCCCCAGTAACCTAGAATACACCCCACTCAGATCATGTGACTTATTCACTTGAATTAATGGAAGTCTTTCTGCCACCTCCTCTTTATTTATTTGCCTGTCTTCGAATATCGAGACAGATTCTTTCCTTACCATATCATTAAAAAGTTATATTCTTTGTAAAACACCGATGAAAACTATTAAGTACCTAAGCTACGTCTTCTGTCTACAGAAATAAATGATCCCTAAACAATCCCATCGCTCCTTTGACAACCTTTTCACTGTGAATATGCCAATAGGATATCTTTAGATCCCCGTTTATGTTAGCCACCAACCTATTCTCAAACTATCTAGTCCCACTCTTATTTCCCTCTTCACAAGTCCTCTGCACTTTTTATTTTCAGTGTAATTCTCCATTCTATTAACAAAAATGGCATAAGACATACGAAACCATCTATGTCTATAACTGTAACATTACGTTAACCCCTTTGTGTTCCAGGACCTTTAGGGTACGGCACCTATTCTAATGTTAGGCTTTTACCCCCGAACACATTAAATGTACATTTACATTTTACTGGGTATTCCGAATCCAGACTACGCAAGCATTGAGATTTCGAATGTTAATTATTATTATTATTATGATGATTATTATTATTACTATTATTACATTGCTCACTACATAAAGTGAGAACGACACTACTGTCACAGAGAAATGCTAACGAAGGGCAACAACTCATCAGGAGGAACTATAACCATTTAACATTAATATGCGTAGCCTGGACTAAGATAGCAGATCACGTGCTTTGAGCTTTCATTTGTTGCACTATTTATCGTGTTATTAACATCTTTCTAGCTTACTGACAACGTGTCAACAGATCCTCCTTAGTTGAATGATTGTGTGGCACTTTAACGCATGACGTCATCTTGCCATCTGTAGTGCATCTTTATGGCACTGTTGCTTTTTTTTACGCTTGGTACCTTGCAATCTCATTTTTCGCCAACATTTCCCGCCCAGATTATTGCATTCACAAGTCTTGTGAGCATCTCCAGACTGATTGGTTTGAACACACCAAGTCTGCCCTTGCAGATTATTATTCCATTAATATCTGTTCACATCACATCCTAGTCATTTTTTTTGTCTCCGTCCCATGAATAAATTCGCTATTAAAAAGCAGAAGGCCACTGATCAAGTAACATGTTCGACAGAGTTGCGTGAGATACACCTTCAGGAAGAATTGGGCAGGATTCGACATTCATAACTGTGTGGATTTCGTGTGCATCATCAAGGGCGGCACAGTGGCTAGCACCGCAGCCTCACAGCTCCAGTGACCTGGGTTCGATTCCGGGTACTGCCCGTGTGGAGTTTGCAAGTTCTCCCTGTGTCTGCATGGGTTTTCTCTGGGTGCTCCGGTTTCCTCCCACAAGCCAAAAGACTTGCAGGTTGATAGGTAAATTGGCCATTATAAATTGTCACTAGTATGGGTAGGTGGTAGGGAAATATAGGGACAGGTGGGGATGTTTGGTAGGAATATGGGATTAGTGTAGGATTAGTATAAATGGGTGGTTGATGTTCGGCACAGACTCGGTGGGCCGAAGGGCCTGTTTCAGTGCTGTATCTCTAATCTAATCTAATCAAGGTATCACTGTTAGCACCGTCAAATTTAAAATTCAGAACTTCACTACATGGCCCACTTGGTTCCACTGCTGAAGTTCTGCTGGCTTGCACACTGATTCTGGGCATTGTTTCAAATTAATTCTTAGTGCTTCATGTGTGCTAATCTCATTCCCATTATTAACACCTTTCTGATTTTGTGTATGACTGTCCTTCATTGCCTCTGTCTCTCTGCTTAGGTCCCTATTTTTCAGTCTTTTTTCTGCATATTTATCTGTCTTATTAGTTCACCTTTCTTCCTATGACTCTCTTTATAATGCTGTGTTCTATGTTACCCATTGCTTTGCTCTCTCGGCATCTCAATGTAGATACATTTTTTTTTTGCCAGCTATCTCTTTGAGTCTCTGCTCCTTTCTCTTCTGGTCATCTCCATTGTTTGACGCTGTTTCTCCTATCTCTCTTTTTCTCATTTTTCTCTATTATTGTGTGACTTTCCCTCTCCCTTTCTGTCTGTACATTTCTCCCATTCCATCTAGCTCATTTTTCTGTCCATGATTCCCTCCATTTATCGGTCTATTGTTCCTCACTTTATCCATTCTCAAATTTGTCTTCGCTACGACATCCATTATATAAGACGCTGTTGACGCTATGTCGGTAATTTTTAATTCAAATATTATCTTTTGTACAAGTTAAACGGATCATAGAATATTTCAAAATGTAAAAACACTCTCTTCAGTTAGGGAAATACGAGAGGTACGTAAAGAGTATGAAAACAGACAGTCTTAAAACAAAAAGAAGCACAAGTCGTCAATAGCTAGATAAATAATAGAATAGTTCTAAAATGAGGGCAGGTTGGGAGAAAACGAATAAGTACTCATCGATGCTGATAACGTGGTGAGATATTAAATGAGTAACTTGATCTGTATTTATAAAAGAAAGAAGATGCTGACGAAGTCATAATAGTGTCATAGAGCGATACAACACAGAAACAGGCCCATCGACCCACCGTGTCTGTGCCGGCAATCAAACCTATCTATTCTAATTCCATTTTCCAGCACTTGGCCTCTGATGCATAAGTGGTGCCAGAGAACTGGAGAACTGCAAATGCTACGCTCTTGTTCAAAAAGAGTACAAAGATACACCGAACAAATGCAGAACAGTCAGTTTACCTTCTGTGATCGGAATGCTGAATAGAAAAGATAATCTGGCACAACATTAAGTCGCTTGGACCAGTTTTGATGAGTCAGGAATCCAGCATGAATTTGTTAATTTCAAATCGTGTTTATCTAACTTGATTGAGTTATTTTGGTGAGATTATACAGAGGATTAATGAGGGTAATGTGGATAATGTGCTGTACATGGACTTCATAAAGGCATTTGATAAAGTGCCACATAATACGCTTGCCAGCAAAATTGAAGCCTATTGAATATAAGGGACAGTGGAAACATTGATATGAAGTTGGCTGAGTGACAGGAAGCAGAGCAAACCAGTAAAAGGTTATTTTGCAGAATAGAGGAAGTTAAATAGTGGATTTATATATGTCACAAAAGCTGGAAGTATTGTGAATTGTGAAGAGGATAGTGATAGACTTCAAAAAGGACGTAGACAGGCTGGTGGAGTGGACAGACACATGGCAAACGAAATTTAATGCACATGGGTCTGAAATTATACAGTTTAGCGAAAAAGAACGAGGAGAGGCAAGAAGAAAGGGAGAAAATCTAAACGTGGTGCAGGAGAAGGGGGACCCTGATCTCTTGGTACACATACAGTTGAAGATGGTAGGGCAGATTGAGGAACTGATTCAAATGGCTTATCCGATCCTGGCCTTTATAAATAGAGCCACTCAGTACAAAAGGAAGGAGCTTTCATGAATCTTTTTGAAACACTGATTCTGCCTCAACCAGAATATTGTCAAGGAATCAGATTTTAAGAAGGATGTAAAGTCATGAAACAGGGTGCAGCAAAGACTTACAAGAATGGTTCCAGGGATGAGGGACCTCACTTACGTCGATAGATAGGAAAAGCTGCGATTGTTCTCCTTTGAGAACAGGCCGAGAGGTGATTTGAACGAAGTATTGAAAATCCTGATGCTTCTGGGCAGAGTAGAAAGAAATGAAGTGTGCTCATTGGCGGAAGGCCCATGAACTTGAGGAGACCAATATTAGTTGAAAGGGAAAAAGAAAAAAAAAAACAGCGACAAGAGATGTATACATCCATACATATATATATATATATATATATATATATATATTAGCACACACACACATGCAGAAACAGAAAACAGACACAACAAGCTGCATGATCTCCTTCTGAGCTGCAACCATTTTATGAATCGATGATTTCAATGTAAAATGATATGACATAATATCAAAACATTTTGTTTGATTATGACATCCAACAACAATCAGTGAATTAACAATCATTGAAGCTGAGAACTAAATATGCAAGAGACAACAGCAAACTGATTTCAGTAGCTAGATCTCCTGAGCTGCATCAGGCACACACAGAATAGAATAATGTGTCATAACTCAAATAACCCATAAATACATCGAATTCCCAGTTAAAGTGCACTTTGTTATTGCGGAGAGAGGTCATTGTTCTGCCTCCTTATGACACTGAGACCTTGATATGTCTCGCTATCAATCATTGAAAATGCAATCGCAAATTAATATTCCAGAATGGTTGATTCCTGAACATGAAACTGTTATTATTCTGATGGCACGATTCATACTCGTTGCCCAGTTAACTGGATCCAGTACTTCCAGTATAGAGAATCATCCATTTACATTTTTAGGGATGGGTACACAAGGATCATTTAATATGCAGTGCAACAATTAGAGGACAGCAAGTATAGAGACTTAAGTTAGTCCCTCATTCAACCAACAGAACAAAGCTGGCAGCCGATTATAAGAAATGCAGTTACTGAAATATTGCCAAGTGCAGAGTTATCACTGAGTTACATCAGTAATAGGTAAGTTAAAAGCTCACCAGGGACTGCAAATACAGCAAGAGCAGGATAGTAAAAGTGCTCCATTGGAAGAATGGCAGAAGATCCCATTTTATGAGAAGCTGTAATATTTGTCTGTTCTGAAAACAGCAGCTCCAGCATGCACTCTAAGCTAATGCTTTCAAATGAGCCCTGATTTATACAGGCAATAATTCTCCTCTGGCATGGTTATACACCTGATCATTGTTATTACTTGCAGTCACTTGACCAAAGAGATTACATCATCAGCGTTGACTCCAAAGTAAATAATATGGTGGAAAAACACAAAAATAGGGTATGAGCATAATTAGGCCTCTCTCGGGAATAATGTTGAAAGCTGTAAGCTGCAGAAACAACGCAATATTAACAAGTGGCTTCCTTTGCAGATCTCATATCAGTGAGCGTGCTCAATCCTGTCCATTCATTATATTACCGCTTGTTTCGCAATATTCACTAAATGCAGAGTCACAAGCAGATCCGTTTTACTTCGTCTGTGCAATTTCCCAGTTGAAGTATGAATTTTCACTCTTTGACAAAGGACTGTTAAAGTACATGTTAAGGATTGTAGTCTATAAAGTAGTGTGTTTGATATTAGGGGACGCAGACTGACATTACGCCATTGGCATACCTCCCTCCGTTGTTTTACTGCAGATGTTTACCTGTTTATTCCTCAATGGTCAAAGGCTCCAGTAAAATTACAAATGTGTCACCTCCTGACTTGATTCCTCCAGTTCACACGGAGCCAGTCACCCAACATCCACCTTCTATCAGTGTCAACCCATGCAAAACTCTGCTTTCCATGCCCATCCCTTACCAAACACCGCTCAGCCGCCACACTCAACTTCAATCACTCCCATTAGCTCTTAATCACCTCAATAGCCTTAAATTTTAAATTCGTATCCATGGGTTTAAATCCATCACTGGCCTCACTTCTTCCCATCGCCACTATCTCCTCCAAACATAAAGAAAACTAATTCTTGAGTTCTGCAAACTTCTAAAAATGGCCTCTTTTAGCGGAACCACCCTGTTCTGGTCCCAGCCTTTCCTATCTGATTGTAGGCAGAGCAATTCCAGTAATGGCTTCTCTTCACTCCCTTGCAGATTAACTGTGGAGTACGTGAACATTCCATTCTCGCTCCCTACTCTTCCTCAGCTACATGTTTTCCTCTGGTGACATCTACCAGAGGTATCAGGTTAGTTTGTACCAGTGAGCTGACAAAGCCCAGTTTCAGGTTGTCACTATCTCACTCCACCATTCTTTGCCTCTATACTTTAAGACTGTAGCAGCCATATTTAGCATGAGGTGTAATTCCAGCAATTAGAAATTGGAAAGGCTGAAACCTCAATCTTGTGATCAACCAGTATAATATTGCCACAGATGGCATCCCTCTTCCAGACTGATATTTCAGGAGGAAAAGGCTTTTTGTAACCTCTCAACCATAGTGATCCCGTACCTGAGCCTATGAACTTATACTCTCTCCATCATCTACCTCCAAACCATAACATCTCTGGCCTCTTCCACTGAAGCTCTCAATCAAGAATTTGTAACCAACACGATCTCCCCCCTCCTCCCCGAACCATTCACCTCCTTATTCTGCCATCACTATCCTTTTGGTGGGAATTCAGTTGCTTGCTTCCACATTTAGCTCTTTATCAGAGTCAGAGACTCGTCAGCAATGGCTTTCGCTCACCTTATCACAGCAGCATCGTCACCTATTAAGACTTACCAGACATATCAATCCTAGACTTCTTTTCTTCCTCGTGTGCGTGCTTTTCATTGGAGCTTCCATTTGCTGATATGATTTTTTTATTCTTTCACGGGATGTGAGCATTGCTGGTGGGAGGTTTTTGACACAGCGATCGTGGAAGAACAGCGATATAGTTCCAAGGCAGGATGATGTGTGACTTGGAAAGGAGCTTGCATGTGGTGGTGCTGTACGTTTCACACAGATGTTCCCTGAATGGAGGTGAGATAGAGAATCTTCAACCCGTCTAAACTTGGGATTCTTAACCAAAACAGACCGACAAGGCACAGACCAAAGTTCTGTGATCAAGTCAGATTTTATTAGGCTTAACTGAAATATACAAAGTTAATACTTAACAAAAGTAATAGGTATGTCACAACACTCAGCTCCGTTCTTGCTTTTGAGCTTACTGAGGTACGGACTTCTCTCCTTTGACATCTCCTGCTGTGTTTTGTTGCCCGTGATCTATATTCTCCTGCTAAGTGTGCCAACAATGCTCTGTTGACCCTCTGTAAGATTACTGAAGCTGTCCCGTAACATCTTTTTTGTATACATTTTGGGTTGCTAGGATCTTACCATATTAGGTTCTGAATTGTCCCAAGTATTTTAATTGTTCCAGAGTGACATCATTGTTACAATCTAGTTAGTAAATGCTTTAATCTACACACTTTACAGGCATTTCCTGTTTCTTTCTATTATAGCTAAGGGTCCTAAATGTTACATTCTTGTTGATAGCAACCATTTTTGCAATTCTGCAGTATCGCATTTATCTCATCATGTCCGTGTCAAGTAGTGATGAAGGCTTCATTCCATCTTTCCCATTGATCTTCAACAAATTCTTAAACAGAGTATATGACTACAAATGACGACTGGCAACACCTATGCAGTCATATTCAGCTGGCCTCTGACACAGGAAATATCAGAGGGGTGTATGTTGGCATTAAGAGAGATTTTGGGCCAAACATCAGGAAGATTTCCCCCTTCAAATCTAAATCAGGGGACATAATCATTGACCAACGCAAGCAAATGGACCGCTGGGTGGAACACGACCTAGAACTGTACTCCAGGGAAAATGTTGTCACTGAGACCGCCCTCAGTGCAACCCTGTCTCTGTCAGTCATGGATGAGCTGAACTTATAGCCAATAAAATCGTAACTCTGTGATGCCATTGATTCTCCAGCCAGCGGAAAAACCCCTGGGAAGGACGGCAAGACGCCTGAATTCATCAAGAGTGTGAAGCCTGCTATACTTTCAGCTCTGCACGAACTGCTTTGCCTGTGCTGGGATGAGCGAGCACTACCACAGGACATGCGCAATGCCAATATTATCACCCCCTATAAGAAGATAGGTGACCGCGGTGACTGCAACAACTACCGTGGAATCTCCCTGCTCAGCATAGTGGGGAAAGTCTTCGCTTGAGTCGTTTTAAACAGGCTCCAGAAGCTGGCTGAGCGTATCTATCCTGAGGCACAATGTGGCTTTCGAGCAGAGAGATCCACCATTGACATGCTGTTCTCTATTAGCCAGTTACAGGAGAAATCCGTGTGCAACAGATGCCCCTCTACGTTGCTTTCATTGATCTCACCAAAGACTTTGACCTCGTCAGTAGAACTGGTCTCTTCAGACTACTAGAAAAGATTGGATGCCCGCCAAAGCTACTAAGTATCATCACCTCATTCCATGACAATATGAAAGGCACAATTCAGCATAGCAGCGCCTCATCAGACCCCTTTCCAATCCTGAGTGGCGTGAAACAGGGCTGTGTTCCCGCACATACACTGTTTGGGATCTTCTTCTCCCTGCTGCTCTCACATGCATTCAAGTCCTCAGGAGAAGGAATTTTCCTCCACATAAGATCAGTGGCATGTTGTTCAACCTTGCCCATCTAAAAGCGAAGACAAAAGTACGGAAAGTCCTCATCAGGGAACTCCCCTTTGCTGACGATGCTGCATTAACATCTCACACTGAAGAGTGGCTTCAGATACTCATCGACAGGTTTGCGGCTGCCTGCAATGAATTTGGCCTAACCATCAGCCTCAAGAAAACGAACATCATGGGACAGGACGTCAGAAATGCCCCATCGATAAATATCGGCGACCACACACTGGAAGTGGTTCAAGAGTTTACCTACCGAGGCTCAACTATCACCAGTAACCTGTCTCTCGATGCAGAATTAAACAAGCGTATGGGAAAGGCTTCCTCTGCTATGTCCAGACTGGCCAAGAGAGTGTGGGAAAATGGCGCACTGACACAGAACACAAATGTCCAAGTTGTCAAGCCTGTGCCCTCAGTACCTTGCTCTATGGCAGCAAGGCATGGACAACGTACATCAGCCAAGAGCGACGTCTCAATACATTCCATCTTTGCTGCCTCCGGAGAATCCTTGGCATCAGGTGGCAAGACCGTATCTCCATCACAGAAGTCCTCGAGGTGGCTAACATCCCCAGCATATACACCCTACTAAGCCAGCGGCGCCTGAGATGGCTTGGCCATGTGAGCCACATGGAAGATGGCAGGATCCCCAAGGACCCGTTGTACAGTGAGCTCGTCACTGGGTACCAGACCCACCGGCCGTCCATGTCTCCGCTTTAAAGACGTCTGCAAACGCGACATGAAGTCCTGTGACAATGATCATAAGTCGTGGGATTCAGTTGCCAGCGATCGCCAGAGCTGGCAGGCAACCATAAAGGCGAGGCAGAAGCGTGGCGAGTCGAAGAGACTCAGCAGTTGGCAGGAAAAAAGACAGAAGTGCAAGGAGAGAGCCAACTGTGCAACAGCCCCGACAACCAATTCTATCTGCAGCACCTGTGGAAGAGTCTGTCACTCTAGAATTGGCCTTTATAGCCACTCCAGGCGCTGCTGCACAAATCACTGACCACCTCCAGGTGCTTACCCATTGTCTCTCGAGCCAAGGAGGCCAAAGAAGAAGAAGAAGAAGAGCCTTGAAAAAAAATAGCAAGCATCAGCTCAGACTTCAATATATGAATGTACATAGCATATAATTAGTCCTATTCGTTTTGCTGTATAAAATATATTACAACGTTATTCATAAAAGTAAGTCAGAAAATTCCGTAAGTTTTAACGTACTTGTGGATAAGGATAATTCGTTCACGGGTGAAAGTGCTAAATTGGGGGAAGGCTAATTATAACAATATTAGGCAGGAACTGAAAAATTTAGATTGGGGGTGGCTTTTTGAGGGTAAATCAACATCTGACCTGTAGGAGTCTTTCAAATGTCAGTTGATTAGAATCCAGTACCGGCATGTTCCTGTGAGGATGAATGAGAAGTTTGGCAAGTTCTGGGAACCTTGCGTAATGGAGGATATTGTGAGCCTAGTCACAAAGGAAAAGGAAGCATTCGTAAGGGCTGGAAGGCTGGGAACGGACGAAGACCTTGAGGAATATTAAGAAAGTAGGAAGGAACTTAAGCAAGGAGTCAGGAGGGCTAAAAGGGGTCATGGAAAGTCATTGCCAAGCAGGATTAAGGAGAATCCCAAGGCTTTTTATCCGTATATAAAGAGCAAGCGGGTAACCAGGAAAAGGGTTGGCCCGCTCAAGGACAGAGGAGGGATGCGTAGAGCCAGAGGAAATGGGCGAGGTACTAAATGAGTAATTAGCATCAGTATTCACCAAAGAGATGGACTTGGTGAATGATGAGTCTAGGGTGTAGATAGGCTGGGTCATGTCGATATCAAAATGGAGGAGGTGTTGGGCGTCTTGAAAAACATTAAGGAAGATAAGTCCCCAGGGCCTGATGGGTTCTGCCCCAGAATACTGAGGGAGGCAACGGAGGAACTTGC
This sequence comes from Heterodontus francisci, assembly GCF_036365525.1. Taxonomy (NCBI): domain Eukaryota; kingdom Metazoa; phylum Chordata; class Chondrichthyes; order Heterodontiformes; family Heterodontidae; genus Heterodontus; species Heterodontus francisci. Next base: position 30,251,078 of record NC_090391.1, read on the forward strand.
TGGGGCCTTGACAGAAATCTATGTATCCTCATTGGCTCCAGGTGAGGTCCCAGAGGACTGGAGAATAGCCAATGTTGTTCCTTTGTTTAAGAAAGGTAGCAAGGATATTCCAGGAAATTACAGGCAAGTGAGCCTTACGTCAGTGGTCGGGAAATTATTGGAGAGGAATCTTCGGGGCAGGATTTACTCCCATTTGGAAACAAATGGACTTATGAACGAGAGGCAGCATGGTTTTGTGAAGGGGAGGTCGTGTCTCATTAACATGATCGAGTTTTTAGAAGTGACGAAGACGATTGATGAAGGGCAGTTGATGCTGTCTAGACTTCAGTAAAGCCTTTGACAAGGTCCCTCATGGCAGACCCGTACAAAACGTGAAGTCAGACGGGATCAGAGGTGAGTTGGCAAGATGGATACAGAACTGGCTCGGTCATAGAAGGTAGAGGGTATCAGTGGAAGGGTGCTTTTCTGAATGGAGGGATGTGACTAGTGTTGTTCCGCAGGGATCAGCGCTGGGATCTTTGCTGTTTGTAGTATATATAAATGATTTGGAGCAAAGTGTAGCAGGTCCGATTAGTAAGTTTGCGATCGACACGAAGGTTGGTGGATTTGTGGATAGCGATGAGGATTCTCAGAGGATACAGCAGGATATCGCTTGTTTGGAGACATGGGCGGAGAAGGGCAGATGGAGTTTAATCCGGACAAATATCAGGTAATGCATTTTGGATGGTCTAATGCAGGTGGGACGCATACAGTAAATGGCAGAACCCTTAGGAGTATTGACAGGCAGAGAGATCTGGGCGTACAGGTCCACAGATCACTGAAAGTGTCAACGCTGTTGGATAAGGTAGTTAAGAAGGCAGACAGCATGTTTGCCTGCATCCGTCGGGGCATTGAGTATAAAAATTGATAAGTCATGCTGCAGCTGTACAGAACCTGAGTTCGGCCATACTTAGAATATTGCGTACATTTCTGGTTGCCACACTACCAGAAGGATGTGGAGGCTTTGTCGAAGGTACAGAAGAGGATGTTGCCTGGTCTGGAGGGTATTAGCTATGAGGAGAGATTGGATAAACTCGAATTGTTTTCGCTGGAACGACGGAGGTGGAGCGGCGACATGCTACAGGTTTACAAAGTAATAAGTGGCATGGACAGAGTGGATAGTCAGTTACTAGGGGACATAGATTTAAGGTGCGAGGTGCAAAGTTTAGAGGGGATGTGCGAGGCAAGTTTTTTTACACAGAGGGTGGTGAGTACCTCGAACTTGCTGCCGGGTGAAGTGGTGGAAGCAGGTACGGAAGCGACGTTTAAGTGGCATCTTGAGAAATACATGAATAGGATGGGAATAGAGGGATATGCACCACTGAAGTGCAGAAGGTTTTAGTTTAGACAGGCATCAAGATCGGCGCAGGCTTGGATGCCGAATGTTCTGTTCCTGCATTCTACTGTTCTTTGTTCTTTACTCTTTAAATATGCTCTAAACCTTGGAGCGCTCCCGTGCATCTCAGCCCTTGTCCATCCAAATGGTGGCGATCGCGGATTTGAAAGATGCTGTCAAAGAAGGGTTGGAGAGTTGCTGCAGTGCATCTTGTAGATGCGACATTCTGTTGCCGTTCTGCGCAGTGGTTGAGGAAGTGAATGTTGAAATTGGTGGATTGAGTGCCAATCAAGCGGGCTTCTTCATCTCAGATGGTTTCGTGCTTCCTGACTATTTTTGCAGCTGCTTTCATCCGGGCAAGTGGAGTGTATTCCGCCACATTTATGACTGTTCCTTTGCAGATGGTGGATCGTGTGTGGAAAGTCAAGAGGTGATTTACTCGTCGCAAATTCCCAGCCTCTGACCTGCTCATGTAGCCACTGTTTTTATATGGCTGGTCAATGGCAAGCCCAGGATCTTGATGCTGGGGGTGCACCAATGGTAATGCAGTTGAATGTCAAGGAGAGATGGTTAGATTCTCTTTTGATGGAAACTGTCATTGTCTCGCCCCCGTGTGGCGCGAATGCGACTGGTCACTTATCAGCCAGAGCCTCAGTGCTGTCCATTTCTTGTTGCCAGTGGGTTTCAGACTGTCTCAGTATTTAGGAGGCATGGATGGAAGCGAACACTGTGCGTTAATCAGCGAACATCCCTACTTCTAATATTATGATGGAGAAAGGTCATTGATGAAGCAGCTGAAGATTGTTAGGCCAAGGACACTACCCTGTAAAACATAGGACGTGATGTCATAATGTTGAGATGTGGGCCTTCATCAACTAAAACCATGTTCCCTTCTGCTAGATATGATTGCAAACTGTTGAGAGCTTTCCCGCTGATTCAGATTGACTTCAGTTTTGATAGGGCTGCTTGATGTCATACTCGGTTAAAAGCTTCTTGATTTTAAGGGCAGCAACATTCGCCTCACCTCTGATGTTCAGTCCCTTCAGAATAAGGCTGTAATGAGGTCAGGAATCACTGCCCATTGCGGGACCCAAACTGAGCATCAGTTTGCAGATTGCTGCTGAGTAAGTGCTACTTGATAACACTCTCAATGACATATATGATCACTTTGCTGATGGTTCTGATTGAACCAATGGGGCTATAATTTCCCTGAATGGATTTGTCCTGCTTTTTGTGGACAGGACATACTTTCCACCTTCTCGGGTAGATACGCTGGCAAGGCTTGGCCAGAAACAGGGCTAGACTGGAGCCCAATCTTCAGTATTAAAACCGGGATAAAGTTAGTGCCCATATCCTTTGCTGTGTCCAGTTTCTTCAGCCCTCTCTTGTTACCACTTGGTATGAAATTCATTGGCTGAACACTGGCATCTTCCACTATTAATCCTGCGGCTCTACTTAACTATTTAAAAAAAACAACACTCCTAAACCCACGCGATATATTGTCCACCTAACAGGCTATAGTTTAAAATAAAAACAAGAAATGCTGGAACCACTCAGCAGGACTGGCAACATCTGTGGAAAGAGAAGCAGAGTTAACGTTTCGGGTCAGTGACCCCTCTTCGGAACTGACAAATATTAGAAAAGTCACGGGTTATAAGCAAGTGAGGTGGCAGTGGGGCAAGAGATAACAAAGGAGGTCTCGATTGGACCAGGCCACATAGCTGGCCAAAAGGTCACGGAGCAAAGGCAAACAATATGTTAATGGTGTGTTGAAAGACAAAGCATTAGCACAGATTAGGTGTTAATACACTGAATATTGAACGGCAGCAAGGGCAAACCTGAAAAAAAAAACTGTGGGTAAGCAAACTGAATAAACTAAGATGAAATGAAATAAATGCAAAAAAAAAAAAATTGTAAGAAATGTAAAAAAAAAAGGAAGAAAAAATGACTAAAAATGAAAGTAAAATGGGGGGCTGTCATGCTCTGAAATTATTGAACTCAATGTTCAGTCCAGCAGGCTGTAGTGTGCCTCATCGGTAAATGAGATGCTGTTCCTTGAGCTTGCGTTGATGTTCACTGGACACTGCAGTAATCCCAGGACAGAGATGTGAGCATGAGAGCAGGGGGGAGTGTTGAACTGGCAAGCAACTGGAAGTTCAGGGTCCTGTTTGCGGACTGAGCGGAGATGTTCCACAAAGCGGTCACCCAGTCTGCGCTTGGTCCACCCAATGTAAAGGAGACCACACTGTGAGCAGCGAATACAGTATACTACATTGAAAGAAGTACAGGCTTAGGATCCTTAAGGAAAAGACCCTGAGTTTCCTTGAGAACACATGTAGGAAAGCTAACGGGAAACCACCTCAATTACTTTTTTTCTCAGATATATTGCATATTTCTCATGGTATTAAAACAATGAGAGGCTCTTCCAAGCAACTGAAGAGGAAAGTGCAGGACTGCAGTTTGGAGAGAATGAGCAAGAACTTGCCCTTGTGTAGACAACCACTATTTCTACTGCTGGTGGGCGACCTCTGTTTCTGTTTATTAACTGTCTATAGATAATGTCATGATGATTGTTTCCAAGTCCATGAGAAATTATGGTGTCTCCAGATATATCACTCACCACCTGGTAGCCATGGCAGCAACGGCTGTACTCGTCATTATCACTGACATGATACTGAGTGCAATTAATGACGATTATTTCCCTCCACTCTTTTATTTCACAATCCTATGTACTCTTTTCACTGCATCCTGAACCGTGCATTCACAGGTATATTTCTCTCTGGCTAACAGTCACTTTTACTTTGGATCATTTTGTTGACATGTGTTTCCAGACACGGAGAACCAAATCTACATAGAATCATAGAAAGTTACAACACAGAAGGAGGCTAATTGTCCCATTGTGGTTGTGCCTGCCGACACGTTGCCATCCAGCCTAATCAATAATCCAGCTCTTTGTCCATAGCATTGTATGTCATGGCACTTTAAGTGAACTTCCAAATACATTTTGACTGTTATGAGGGTTTCTGCCTTTAACACAATTTCAGGCAGTGACTTGTAGATCCCCACCACCATATGAGTGAAAACGTCTCCTCGAATCCCCTATGAAACTCCTGATTATTACCCTCTATCCATTCCCCAGGTATGGAACACTCAACGAAGGGGGGCAGGGCCTTCTTGCCATTCTATCTGGACCTCTTATAATTTGCACCGAGAAAACTGCAAGGGTGCTTCTGGAAAATGTGCGGCTGATGCTCCCTTTAAAGCGAATGCGAAATCCTGCAGCTTCATGTTTAAAACGCATGTTATGATCAACAAAGCATCTGTGGACTGTCATGCAAATGTATAGTCTCACTCTGTAGCTGCATGGATAGCATTTGCCTGGATTCACCACTGTTTAACCAACGTCTCCCAGTATTCCTGAGATTGCTGCTCAATGCGCTGTCTGTAGGACTCATTTGAGTGGACAGCAGGATCCACATTTGGCTGAGATGCAGCAGGAATTACAATGAACCGGATCCAGAGATGGGGGAATCCATGATCTTACTCTTCAATATATACGGCCACTTCACACAGCTCTTGATGATGTAGATAACAGTGTGTTATTAATCAGAATTCAAGCCTTTAGTATTGAATAACTTTCAGTGACGCCCTGCTTATCACTGACTAAACCAGACATGCACTTGTGAATTTGACCTACTGCGCAAACAAATGTGTTTATGCCGTGATCCAGACTATATTGACAGAGAGGAAAGGAAGAACGGTAAGGAATATGCACTAAGCATAATATCTGAAATAATTAACCGGTTGGGGTGGGGGAGGGGGGCGGAGTAATTCCCACCATTAGCAATGCATCTCCTAGCCTATCTAATGCTCTTTTCATTCTTCACCTGAACACAACAGTCTCCTTAGAAACATGGAAACATAGAAAACTTACGTATCAGACGGAGACCATTGAATATTATGTCTCTGACGGCTGAGAAAGAGCTATCCAGCCGAATCTTACATTCCACCTCTTGGCCCATAGCCCTGTAGGTTCATGTGCATACGCAAGTACTTAAAAAAATTATGAGGATTTTGGCATATGCCAGCCTTGTCGAAAGTGAGTTCCAGACCCACACCAGAGTCTGGGCGAAATTATTTCTCCTCAACTCCTCTCTAAACCTTCCACCAATTATTTTAAATCTATGCCTCTGGTAATTGACCTGTACTCTAATGAAATAAGCCCTTCCTATTCACTGTATGTACCCCCGCCTCATAATTTTACACATCAATTAAATCTACCCTCACCCTCCACTGCTTCAAAGAAAAGAAACTCAGAAATCGTTCCTCGTAGCTAAACGTCTTCATTCCTGATAACATAAGTATGAATCTCCTCTGTATCCATGTTAGTGTGATGACAGGTTTCCTTTAATGCGGTGAACAGAACTGCACCCAATCATATAGCTGTAGTCTAACTAGTGTTTTATGCAGTTATAGCATAGCATCCCTGCACTTATATTCTATGTCTCAGCTAATGAAGGGAAGTATACAGTCTGTCTTCTAAATCTGTTGTGATGAAGTAACATCCACCTAAAATGGTAACTCTGTTTCTCTCTCTCCACGGATGCTGCTTCACTTGTTGGGTATTTCCAGAATGTGTTGCTTTTCTGTTTTCATTGTCTTCTTAACTATCTTACCTACATGTGCTGCGACATTCAGGAGATGGTAGACGTGCACTCCACGGTCCCACTGCTTGCCCAGTTCTAATGCCCTTCTACTGTATTCTATGCCTCGTCCCCATTTTGGCCCTCGGCATCGCCAGACATAGCACTACACAATTTATAATAAAGCCTGTATGCCTATGTAAGATTCCATGATCAAGGTAAAAGAGTGATGTCAATGGTAAAATTATAATAGAGGTCGGAGTTCATCCGTTTTGATCTTTTTCAGCCTCCACCATGGCTTTCAAAATATAGTTTTCTCGGTTTCAGGGAATCTTAGTATTCCTTAGTGAATTCGAAATTGCACTGGTATTGCAGAGGCTGTGAGGGAATATAAGGGGTCAATATGTTTGCAAAGGGATCAGAAGGCTATAGGTGGGTGCGAAAGAGCACACGGGGCACTCTGAAGATATTGTAGGGATCAGAGACAGAGCGTAATGGAGAATGATATGAGCTGCAGGAGAATCAAAATATATAAGGGACGCTTATGAATTATCAGAGAGTTTCGGGGCATTCAGGGGTTATCAAAGGTTGTAAAGGCCGCTCAGGAAGTATCGTACACGGGTAGTGGGGGTGGGGTGGGGGGAGGTAATGAGGTATCAGGGAGGGGGCCAGACGCTCAGGGGGCACCAAAGAGAGTCGGGACGCTCTGGGATATGAGAGATGATAAATTATTCTCAGGATGTATCAGGGAGGTTAAGGAAGCTCAGGAGGTATCAGAGAGGAGGGGTGACGTTCAGGAAGTATCAAAGAGGTTCAGGGACGGACAGGATACATCGGCATGTATATAGAATGATGGAGAAGCACTAAGAAGTGTATGGACTCCCTGGAAGTCTCAGAGATGGAAAGAGACGCTCAGGTTTTATCTGAGAGTGGAAACGCCACACAGACAGATACAGCTTAGTTCAGTCACTTTGGCATAGACGCTTCAAGTGTGATATCACTGAGTCATTTAAGATGATTAATGGATTGACTCGATTAACAGACAGGAACTATTTCATTACGGATTTCTGAACAAGGGGGCATAATGGAAAATAATAAAACTCTACACACGCATGAAAAATACAGTGGAAACCATGACAGGGATAAGCATACTTAAATATTCACAGGATAAACTTCGCGTAATGACAGTGACATAGTATTAAATGTAATGACATATTATTAAATAATTAATTTGCCTCAGTAATTATAAGGGACAATAACAGAGTGGGCATGACACTAGAAGACGAGACCAAAAATGAAATGAAAACAAGAAATGCTGGAATCACTCAGCAGGTCTGGCAGCATCTGTGGAAAGAGAAGCAGAGTTAACGTTTCGGGTCAGTGACCCTTCTTCGGAAATGAAATGAACTCATTAAGATAAAAAATTCAGAGATAATGGATACAATAACAGACATCGGGAAGATTCTGGATTGCTATTGTGCATGCTCAAAGAAGCCAGCAGAAGCACGATATATAGACTTACATTTAATCAGCGCCGTTCTGGAGCTCAGGACATCCCAGAGTGCTTTACAGCCATGATGTATGATTGACTGCAGTCATTGATGTAATGTAGGAAACACATCAGCCTATCTGTGCACAACACATCCCAAAAATAGTAACTTGATAATGACCAAATAGTCGGTGCTTTACTAATGTGGATCGAGGGATGCACATCATGTCCCTGCGCCTCCCCTTCTCAAAGCCAGCAGCATGTAACTTTTATCAGCATTTATTCTCCAACTCTATAGGCTAACACAGCTGACAAAGATATGTTCCACACAGATCTCCGTGATCTCATCCAGAATGCCCTTCCCAAGGACGAAATTGTCGTCCTTGTCGATTTCAATGCCAAAGTGGGCCGTGACAGCCTGGCATGAAACCATGGAGTTGGAAAATAATGAAAACGGACGTCTAGTCTTGGAACTCTGTACAGAAAAGAAGCTGTACATAACCAAGAACTTCTTTCAACAAAAGAGATCGCTTCAAGACCACATGGGTGCGCCCCTGATCTAAACACTGGCACCTGATAGTTTAAATTTTGGTGCACCAGTGTGACCTAAAGGAGGGTCTGCATACTCAGTGTTGATGGTCATACGGACCACCGGCTCGTTCGCTCAAAGCTGGACTTCGATATCAAGCCTACGCCTAATAAGAGTTCTAGAGACAACCTATCAAGGAAATGTCGAGTCACCAACCTGCACACCTCATCTTACAATGGTAGATATTCAGAAAGCTTATGGACCAGACGGAATAACCTGATCTCATGGCTGATTCCACTCCACAGGAAATCTGGGACACATCAAAGCTACAGTACTGGATAATTCCAACCAGGGCATCAGACCCAGCACTCAGAAAAATAGGGACTGGTTTGATGAAAATGACAAGGACATTTAAGATCTGTTAAACATGTTTTAAAAGTTCAGCTTATCAAGCTCACCTGGATCAGCAGGCCAACCAAGAGAAAAAGACAGTCTGCTGTCAACCCTGCAGCACCCTTCAATGTAAACTGAGGAACATCCCTAATGACTGGTGGATCGTACCAGCGGGAGAAAGAAAAACTCAACTGTACGCTGATACTGGTGACATAAGAAGCTTTAATGTAGCATTAAAATCTGTTTATGGATCAGCATATCAAACTCCAACCCAGACAAACCTGAGGCCTACAGATGGCAAGACCCGACACACCGTCAAAGAATCTGTCCTAGATCGCTGACTACAGCATGTTGAACCAGTCTTCAGCACCTTTTTCATAGTGCATGATACTGCAACAGTCACATCCAACAACAACTTGTCAAAGAATAACTGGTTGAGAGCCCAACTCTGGAGGAAACTGTGACAGCCATCAACCAGATGAAAAGCATCAAAGCTACCAGATTCGATGGAATTCCATCTGATACCATGAGTCATGGTGGCCCTGCCCTATGCACCAAGCTCCATGAGTTTTTCATAGCCTGTTGGGAACAGGGCATCATTCCCCAGTATATTCGTGATGCCGTTATCATCAACTTGCACTAAAACAAAGGAGAACACTCAGACTGGTCCAACTACCGCGGAATCATCCGCCTTTCTATTGCAGGCATGATCCTGGCTAAAATACTTCTGAAGAGGCGTATCCTTATCGCTGCAGAAGAAAACCTCCCAGAGAGCCAGTGCGGTTACCAGATATGGCATCTGCACTCAGACAATCGGGCGTCTTGCGTCGTGAGCAAAACAAAGGCCCATAGGTCACTTTCGTAGACCGCATCAAGGCATTCTGCACAGTGAGCAAATATATACAAAGAAGGAAAGATAGCACATCCTCATCTCTTGCAATTTGTACAAGTTACAGACTATTATACCGAGTTTATAAACCCAACTAGACAGACAGCACACACAGATTTTGAGACCTTTAGCTCAGAATCCACCACCTCCTGCTTCTCTTCAGTAAGGAGACTCTGGTGGCGGCACAAAGGCACAGTTCTGGTTGGGACCGTCACATTTATGTCAGCAGTTCTCTGCTGGCAGCGCTTGGATGAAGGAGCAGGACTCCAGAGTTTCTGTTGAGACAGCCTGGTTGCTGGTCCTTCCGCCTCTCACACTCAGAGTCCGGGCAGTGGTCTGCACCAATCAGGCTCCGAGGTTTGGGTTTGATCTTCTCATTCTTAACCTCGTGGTGTGGCAGCAGTCACGTGCCTGACTCCAGACGGCGACTGTGTGTTCAAATTTCGAAATAGGAGGATAGGGCAGAAGAATGCGTGGCTGGAAATATGTCACAGGAGGGAAGGCCTTAGATTCCTGGGAGGAGGGGGCAGTTCTTGAGCAGATGAGGCTTGCACCTGAAAAGAGCTGGGTTAATTTTCCGTGTGGAGCGATTTTCTCGTGCTATTGGCAAGTTGTTGAACTAACTTAGCAGGTACATTGGAAGCAGAAGGTAATACAAGAGAGGAATACCATGGTACATAGAAAATTGAGAGAGACAGGTTGCACTACAGTAAGAAATACTGAAGCATTAGGTGAGGTCGGGGAGAGAGAATAAATAATGACAATCAAAAGTAGGGTTACTGTGAATTTTGTGAATGCACGACGTGTGGTAAATAATGTTGGTGAGCTGCAGGCACAGATAGCCATGTGGAAGTATAATATTGTGGCGGTAATTGAGACCTGGCTCAAAGAAGGGCAGAACTATGTGCTAAATATTCCTCGATACAGGGTATTTGGGAAAGATAGGAAACTTATGGAAGTGGGAGGCGTTGCAGTTTTGATTAAAGAGAAGGCTGCAGTGCTGGAGAAAGGGGATGCCCCAGAGGCGTCACGGACAAGTTCCATTCAGCTCGAGCTGAGGAACAACAAACGTGCACTTACATTGTTCAGTGTACTTCATAGACCACCAGCTAGCTGGACAGGTGTTGAGGGACAGATTAGTAAGAAAATTACAGAGAGGTGCTCGGCTTCTAGCGTGGCTATCATGGGGGCTTCACTTATCCGGATAAAATCTGTGATAATGGTAGTGTAAAAGGCTGAAAAGGGCAAGAATTTCTATGGAGGGTTTAAGATAATTTTCTGCAGTAGTATGCTTCCAATCCAATGGAACATGAGACATTTCTGGACATGGATCTTGGGAATGAGGTGGGTCAAATATATCAAGTATAGGTAGGGGAATAATGAGAAGACAGTGAGCATGGTATCATAAGGTTTAAATAAGCGACAGAAGAGGACACAGATCAATCCAGAGTAAGAGTGATTAACTACGGATACGCCAATTACAATGGAGTAAGAATGGATGTGGTCCAGACAAATAGGAATCAAAAGTTGGCAGGCAAAACAGTAACTGGACAACGTGCTGCCTTTAAAGAAGAGATAGTTCCGGCACAGTCAAGGTACTTTCACACGAAGTAAAAATCCGAAGCTCCAGAGATCATGAAAGGGATAAAGAACTGCAAACCTGCTTGTTCGACATCAGTAAAATGTTGGAATCTACAATAAAGGATGAGATAACTGGTCACTTGGAAAATAATGAGATGACTGGGCAGAGTCAACATGGATCTATGAAAGGGAAATAGTGTTTGATAAACGGTTGGAGTTTTTTTTTTTAGGATTTTACTTGCAGCATAGATAAAGCCGAACCAGTGGAGATTGTGCATTTGAGTTTTCAGAAGGCTCCGTATAAGTCCCACACGAGGTTAGTGACAATATTAGAGCACATGGTATTGGGGTAATATACTGCCATGGATTGAGAATTGGTAAACAGACAGAAGGCAGAGAGTCGGAATAAGCGGTAATTCTGAGGATGGCAATCCGTTACAAGTGGGATATCACAAGGATCAGTGCTTGGGCCAGAGCTGTTCTCAATCTATATAATTGATTTGGATCTGGGGACCGAATGTTATATTTCCAAATTTGCTAATGACACAAAAATAGGTTGCAATGTAATTTGTGAGCAGGATGCAAGGAGTCTTCAAGAGGACTTGAATAGGCTAAGTGAATGGGCGAGAATATGGCACTTGAGATGAAATGTGAAAATGTGTGACGTTATCCACTTTATTCTGAAAAAAAACGGAAAGAGTATCTCTTAAATTGTGAGAGACTGAAAGTGTTGATGTCCAAAGGTGTCCTTGTTCATGAGGCACTAAAAGCTAGCATGAAGGTGCAGCAAGCAATGAGGATGGTAAATGGTATGTTGGCCTTCATCGTAAGGGGTTTTCAGTACAGGAGGAAAGAACTCTTGCTTCAATTGTATAGCATATGGTTAGACCGCATCTGCAGTATTGTGCACAGTTTTGGTCTCCTCATTGAAGGAATGGTCTACTTGCCACAGAGTGAGTGTAACGGAGGTTGGCCAGAATAATCCCTAGGATGGCAGGATTGACTTTTGAAGATAGGTTGACGAAACTGAGCATACATTGTCTACAGTTTCGAAGAATGCGTGGTGATCTCATTGAAACTGACAACATTCTTACAGGACGTGACAGGGTGGGTGCAGATAGGAGGTTTTTCCTGGCTGATGAGTCTGGAACCAGCGTACATAGTCTCAGAATAAGGGGTAGTCAATTTTAAACTGACATGAGGAGGAATTTCGTTACTCAGAGGGTGGTATTTGAATTCTCTAACACAGAGGCATGTGAAATCTCATTCATTGAGCATGTTCAAGACAAAAATCGATAGATATCAAGATACTTATGTCATCAAGGGATATGGAGATAATGTGGGAAAATGGCGGTGAAGTAAACGTACATTCATGTTCGAATTGAATGGTGGAGCCGGCTCACTGGGCCGATGGTCTACTCCAGCTACCATGTTCCCATGTTCCTTCTCTCATATTATCCTTCACTCGCACTCCTTTCTGCACCTTATTCAGCATTTCTATTCCTATAACTTTGTATCCAACAGCAATCACGGCTGGATATGGTAGGGCTTCAGACCCTTCATCAGAGCTGATGGTTATTGGATCACATTACTCTTTATGCCATATGTCACTTCAGCTGTTTAGCATCCATGCAATCCTGTGTTGTATATTCACCAGATTGGTACCAAATTGTTAGGTATGCCTGGTGCTACTCCTGCTTTGCTCTCCTGCAGTCCTGATTAACTAATTGAACAGGGTTGATACTCCAGCTTGATGGTCACAGCAGAGTCAGGGATGCTCCAGTTCATGCGATCACAAGTTGTTGTTCAGTACAATTCTGCTGCTGCCGATGGCGCACAGCGCGTCATGGTTATTCAGTTTTAAGCTACAAGATTTGTTCTGAATCCATCCCATTTAGCACAGTGGTCGTGCCACACAACTCGATTGAGAGAATCATCAATGTGAATACGGGATTTCATCTCCACAATGACTGCACAGTTGAGTGCAGCTGCAAAAATAGGACGGGCGAAACTATCTGAGATGAAACAGGACGCTTCATCGGCCATCAATTTCCACATTCACTTCCTCCACCACTGCGCAGAACGGCAACAGTTTGTCGCATCACCAAGATGCACTGCAGCAACTCTCCAACCCTTCTTCTGTAACACCTTCCAAATCCGCGACGGCTATCATTTGGAAAACAAGGGCTGAGATGAATGGGAATGCTACAAGGTTTAGAGCATTTTCCTGACTTACTTTTATGAATAACTTTGTAATATCTTGTATACAAGAACTGAAATGTCAAGGCTGGATTGCGAAGCATGACGGTCGTCTTCACGGAGATAAGCAAAATAAAATGTTGAGAGATACGTCCAAGTAGCCTAAAAGGGAAATGGAAAGTCATGCAGCTGGTGCAGGGCCCACATTCTGGGGGCCTTGGATCATGCTCTGTTTTAGGTTTGTGAAAAATAAGGACAGCTAAACTAATAAGACGAATTATATGCTATGTACATTCATATATTGAAGTCTGTTTGAGCTAATGCTTGCTTTATTATGTTTTTTCTACTTTCAAGCCTTTGTTTAAAAACAATGGGAGAGATGAGACGAAGACCTCAGCACTACTTGACACGGCAGAGATGAGATAAATGTGATACTGCAGAATTGCAAAAATGGTTGCGAGCAACAAAAATGTAACCTTTAGGATCCCAGCTATAATAGAAGGAAACAGGAAATACCTGAAAAGTGTGAAGATTAAAGCATTAACTAACTAGATTGTAACATTGATGTCACTCTGAACCAATTAGAATACTTGGAACAATTCAGAACCGAATATGGTAAGATTCTAGCACTCCAAAAAGTATTTAAAAAGATGTTACGGGACAGCTTCGACACCCTTAAAGAGGTGTCAACAGAACATTGTTGGCACACTTAGCAGGAAAATATAGATCACGGTCAACATAACACAGCAGGAGAAGAAGAAGTAAAGATATCCGTACCCCAGAAAGCTCAGAATCTAGAACCGCTGCGGTGTGTTCTGCAGACCTATTACCTTTTTTAAGTATTAACTTTGTATATTTCAGTTAAGCCGAATAAAATCTGACCTAATCACAGAACTTGAATCTGTACCTTGCAGGCCCATCTTCGTCAAGAATCCCAAATTGACACGGGTTGGATATTTTCTTTCTGAACTCTATACAGGTAACACCTATCTGAAACCTACAGCACCAGCACATGCAAGCACCCCTCCAAGTAACAAATCGCCCTGCCTTTCAACTATATCGCTGTTCCCTCACTATCGCTGCATCTAAAACCTACCACCAGCGATGCTCACATCCCGCGAAGAATGAAAACATCATATCTGCAGATGGAAGCTCCAATGAAAAGCATGCACACGAGGAAGAACAGTGGTCTAGGATTAATCTATGTGGTAAATCTTAATAGGTAACGGTGATGCTTTGATAAGGTGATCGAAAGCAATTGCTGGAGAGTCTCTGACTCCGATCAGAGAGGTAAACGTGGAAACAAGCAACTGAATTCCCATCAAGAGGCAAGTGATGGCAGAATAAGGAGGTGAATGGTTCGAGGAGGAGCGGCGAGATCGTGGAGATTACAACTGTTTGATTGAGAGCTTCAGTGGAAGAGGGGTTGGGCGTGGAGGATGGAAAGGCTATAAGTTCAAAAGCTCAGGTATGGGATCACTATGGTTAAGTGGTTACAAAACGTCTTCCACATGAAACATCAGCCAGGCAGATGGATGCAATCGGTGGCAATATTATACTGGTTAATAACACGATTGAGGTTTCAGTCTTTCCAATTTCTAATTGCTGAAATTACACCTTATGCAAAATACGACTGTTGCCGTCTTAAAGGATAAAGGCAAAGAATGGTGGAGTGAGATGGTGACAACCTGAAACTGGGTTTTGTCAGCCCAATTGTACAAATTAACCTGATACCTTTGGTCAATGCCACCAGAATGCAACATGTGGCTGAGGAAGAGTAGGGAGCTAGAATGGAATGTTCAGGTACTCCATTGTTAATCTGCAAGGGAGGGAAGAGAAGACATTACTGGTGTTACTCTACCGACAATCAGATAGGAGAGGCTGGAACCAGAACAGGGTGGTGCCGCTGAAAGTGGCCATTTTTAGAGCATTGGAGAACTCAAGTATTAGTTTTCTTTATGTTTGGAGGAGATAGTGGCGATGGGAAGGAGTGATGCCAGTGATGGATTTAAACCCATGGATAAGAATTTAAAATTTAAGGCTATTGAGGTGATTAAGAGCTAATGAGAGTGATTGAAGGTGAGTGTGGTGGCTGAGCGGTGTTTGGTGAGGGTTGGGCATGGAAAGCAGAGTTTTGCATGGGTTGACACTGATAGAAGGTGGATGTTGGGTGACTGGCTCCGTGTGAACTGGAGGAATCAAGTCAGGAGGTGACACATTTGTAATTTTTCTGGAGCCTATGACCATTGAGGAATTAACAGGTAAGCATCTGCAGTAAAGGAACGGAGGGAGGGATGCCAATGGCGAAATGTCAGTCTCCGTCCCCTAATATCAAGCACACTAATTTATAGACGGCAATCCTTAACATGTACTTTCACAGTCCTTTGTCAAAGAGTGAAACGTCATACTTTGACTGCGAAATTGCACAGACTAAGTAAAAGGGATCTGCTTGTGACTCTGCATTTAGTGAATATTGCGAAACAATCAGTAATATAATGATTGGACAAGATTGAGCACGCTCACTTATATGAGAACTGCAAAGGAAGCCACTTGTTATTATTGCATCGTTTCTGCAGCTTACAGCTTTCAACATTATTCCCGAGAGAGGCCTAATTATGCTTATACCCTATTTTTGGGTTTTTCCACCATATTATTTACTTTGGAGTCAACGCTGATGATGTAATCTCTTTGGTCAAGTGACTGGAAGTAATAACAATGATCAGGGGTATAACCATGTCAGAGGAGAATTATTGCCTGGATAAATCAGGGCTCATTTGAAAGCATGAGCTTGGAGTGCACGGTGGAGCTGCTGTATTCAGAACGGACAAATATTACAGCTTCCCATAAAATGGGATCTTCTGCCATTCCTCTGATAGAACACTGTTATTATCCGCTTCTTGCTGTAGTTGGAGTACCTGGTAAGAATTTATCTTAGCTATTAATGATTTAAACTAGTGTTACCTGTGCACTTGGCAATATTTCAGTAGCTGCATTTCTTTTAATCGACTGCCAGCTTTGTTCTGTCGGTTGAATGACTGACCAGCTCAAGCCTCTGTACTTTCTGTCCTCTAATTGCTGCATTGTATATTAAATGATCCTTGTGTACACGACCCTAAAAATGTAAATGGATGATTCTCTGTACTGGAAGTACTGCATCCAGTTAACGGGACTAGGAGCAGGTGTCGGGCCAGCACGATAATAGCATTTTCATGTTCAGGAATCGACCATTCTGAAATATTTATTTACGAATGTATTTTCAATGATTGATAGGGAGAAATAGCTATATCTCAGTGGAAGAAGGAGGCAGCACAATGTCCTCTCGCCCCAATAACAGGGTTCACTTTAACTGGGAGTTCGGTGTATTTATGGGTTATTCCAGCTATGACACATGATTCGATTATGTGCGTGTGTCTGATGCAGCTCCGGAGATCTAGCTGCTGAAATGAGTTGGTGTTGTCTCTTGCATATTTAATTATCGGCTTCAATGAGTCTTAATTCACTGACTGCTGTTGGATGTCATTATGAAACAAAATGTTTTGATATTATGTTATACCATTTTACATTGAAAGCGTAGAATCATACAATGGTTGCAGCTCAGAAGAAGATCATGTCGCTCGTTGTATCTGTTTTTGTTCCTCCATGAAGAAAGCAGCTAATCGACTCCCCTGCCCGTTTTTCGTAGCCATGCATTTTTTTTCTCTTCTCCTGCTTATCCAATTTCATCTGAAAGCAATGGTTAAATCTATCTCCCCCATACTCTCAGCCAATGTATTCCGGATTTTAACCACTCACTGCAAAAACGAAACAAAGTTATACCTCTTGTCGCTGTTGTGTTTTTTTTTGCCTTGCATCTAGCATTGGTCTCCTCAAGTTCATGGGCCTTCCACAAATGGGCACACTTCATTTCTTTCTACTCTGTCCAGACTCATCATGATTTTCAATACCTCGATCAAATCATCTCCTAACCTGTTCTCGAAGGACAGCAATCGCAGCTTTTCCTATCTATGGACGTAACTGAGGTTCCTCATCTCCAGAACCATTCTTGTAAATCTTTGCTGCACCCTGTCGCATACCTGTACATCCTTCTTAAAGTCTGATTCCCTGGCAATATTCCGGTTGAGGCCGAATCAGTGTTTCACAAAAATACATGAAAGCTCCTCCTGTTTGTACTGAATGGCTCTATTTATAAAGGCCAGGATCGGATAGGCCATTTTAATCAGTTCCTCAATCTGCCCTACCACCTTCAACTATATGTGCACATATACCTCAAGGTCCATTTTCGATCACAGAGGGTAAACTGACTGCTCTGCATTTGTTCGGTGTACCCTTACACTCTTGTTGAACAATGGCGTAACATTTGCAGTTCTCCAGTTCTCTGGCACCACTTTTATATCAAAGGAGCAGGTGCTGGAAAATGGGATTAGAATAGATAGGTTTGATGTCCGACGAAGACACAGTGGGCCGAAGGGCCTGTTTCTGTCCTTGATAGCTCTATCACTCTATGACTGTATTATGACTTAGTCAGCATCTTCTTTATTGGATAAACACAGATCAAGTTATTCATTTAAGATCTCACCACGTAGTCAGCATCGATGAGTACTTCCTCGTTTTCTTCTTAACCTGCCCTCATTTTAATGCCACTCTATTATTGATATAGCTATAGACGATTTGTGTTTCTTTTTTTAAGTCAGTCTGTTCTCATAATCTTTCCATACCTCTCGTATTTCCTTTACTGAAGAGAGTGTTTTTCCATTTTGAGATATTTTATGATCCGTTTTACTTGTACAAAAGATAATATCTGAATTAAAAATAACTGACATCGTGTAAACAACGTGTTATATAATGGACGTCGCACAGAAGTAAATGGATAATGTTAGAAACAACAGATCGATAAATGGAGGAAATCGTGAACAGAAAATAAGCGAGACGGAATGGGAGAAAAGTACAGACAAAAAGGGAGAGGGAAAGGCATACAAGATTCGAGAAAAATTAGACAAAGAGAGATAGGAGAAAGAGTCTCAAACAATGGAGATGCAACCAGAAGAGAAAGGAACACATGGACAAAGAGAGAGTTGGCAAAAAAATATGGATCTACATTGAGATGCAGACAGAGCAAAGCAATGGGTAACATCGAAAACAGCATTTTAGAGAGAGTCATTGGAAGAAACGTGAAGTATTGGGCAGGATTTTCCCTTAGGCAGACGGGAATTCATCAGCGACGTTGAAGTCAGAGGCTAACTTGCTTCCACCTAGCCCTGGGATCCGTCACACAATTATGACAATTTAATTGTCAAGAGGCAGGACTTCCACCCACTTGAGGGAGGAGGTCCCGTCTTAGTGAACTTCCAGCCAATCAGCGGGCTGGCATATCTTAGCCCCAGCAACCGGGAGTGGTAGCTACTGCTGGGACTGCAGCCCAGCCGAAGCCATGGATCCAGGATGGAATGTAAGTAGAGGCATGCCTCACAAAGGCTATCGGTCCTTTCTTGGTGAGGCTGAAGTGGACGTATAGAGGGAGGGGGCGCCTTGGGTCCCAGAGGTGGGTTGTGAGGTGGGGGTGGCACTCAATTGGGCACCCTGTGCCTGATTACCATGGCACCCCGCGGGCCGAGGCAAGGCCGGCAGCAATCACTGGGCGGCTTATCACGCAACCCGCACGTCCACTGGCCACGGGGAAAATACCAGTGGAGGCGGGCGGGGGCACTTAAGTGGAATCTGACAGGGATATATTCCCGGTTGCTGGGCAAAGTAAGGGTATAAATTTCAGCAGAGATGGCCACAATTTTCCAGTCCCTGATACATACAGGGGTGGTGCCAGAGGATTGCAAATTTTGAAATCTTGGTCAAAAATACGGAAAAGTATAAACTGGCAATTGCAGAGATTGGGTGGTGAGTTAGCATTCAGATACAAAAATACGAACATACAAATTAGGAGCAGGTGTCGGCCGCCTTACCCTTCGAGCCTTCTTGGCCATTCAGTAAGGTCATGGCTGAACCTATTACTCCACATTTTCACCAACCCCAGATAACCTTTCACCCCCTTGCTCATCGTGAATTTATCGACCTCTGCCTTAGAAATATTCAAATACTCTGATTCCATCGCCTTTTGAGGAAGAGATTTCGAAAGACACACGACCGTTTGAGAGAAAAAAAATCTCCTCATCTCTGTCTTGAACAGTGACCCCCAGTTATAGATTCTCCCACAAGGCAAAACATCCTTTCCTCAACCAAACTGTCAAGACTCCTCAGGATCTTATATGTTTCAATCAAATCGCCTCTTACTATTCTAAACTCCAACGGATACAAACCTAGCCTGTCCAATGCTTCCTCATAAGACAGCCAGGCCATTCCAGGTATTAGTCTAAAACACCTTCTCCGTACTGCCTCCAACGCATTTACATCCTTAAATCCAGGAGAAACTCATTTGGACAAGGTTAGAAATGATAAATAAAAGCCTGCACGTATTTGTTAACTGAAAATCCATGTTGGACTAACCTAATTGAGATTTGTGATGAGATAATATGTGGCTTGAAGTGCACACAGCACTTGTACGTGGGCTTCCCGAATGTGCTGATAAAGCCTTACATATTAGGCCTTTTGGCGACATGAAAGCCATGAAATAAAATGAGGAATTAGCAGCATGACCACAAAATCATCTCAGGCACAGAAAACAGAATTGTGTCGAATGGTTATTTTTTGAATTTAAAGGAGGAATTCTATGGGGTTCTCCATCGTTCTTGACTTGGACTACTGCTGTCTTTATTAAACAACAAACAATTGAAATTTGTGTGTGTGTGTGTGGGAGAGGGTGAGGGGGGTGGGTCAAAATCGAAATTTACATGAACATTTTAAGCAGTGGCGAGAATAGTAGTGGAATGATAGACTCAGAAATGGTTACAGTGCATAAGGAGGGCATTTAGTCTATCATGTCCATGCCAGGGCTCTGGAAAAACACTCACTAGGCCGACTCAGCTGCTTTTACACAGTCGCCCTTCAAATGTTTTTGCTTCACATAATTATCCAAATCGTTTCCAAAATCTGCGATTGAATCTCCCTTCACTACACTCTTCGGCACAGAAATCCAGATCTTAACAACACACTGCAAACAAAGTTTTGCCTTATGTCACCTTTCATTCTTTTGCCCATCACCATAAAGCAGTGTCGAATGGTTCTCGGACGTTCAACTCAGGGGAACACCTTATCCTATCTATTCGTCCAGACCGGTCATGATTTAGAAAACGTATCATATCTGCTCTTAATCTCCATTTCTTCAAGGAGAATAGCCGCAGCATCTCGAATCTATCCAAGTAACTAAAGGTACTCATCCCTGGAATCATACCAATGCACCCTCGCTAATGCCTTAACATTCTCCATGTAATGGGTGGCGCCCAGAATTGGACCAATACTCCAGTTGAGGCCAAATCATAGTGCTTCCCATGTTCATCATACTTCCTTTACTTTTTCTACACCATGCCCTTTTCATAATCCCCACAATCCTGTATGATTTATTGACCGCTTTCTCAATTCCCCCTGCTGCCTTCAATGATTTGTGCATGTATACACTGATTATATCTGCTCCTGTGCAGCCTTCGGAATGATATTCTCCAAGAAGACATAGAGAGGCTGGTGGAATGGATGATCATATGGAAGATGAAATCTGGGTTAGAAAAGTGTAACCTGATTCATTTTGGTGGAATGAACGAGCGGAGACAATTCAAGTTAAATGCTGCGGTTTTTTAAGTGGTGAAAGAATAGAGAAAGCTAGGCGTCTCTGCTTACAAATTGTTGAAGGCGGCAGTTCAGATTAACAAAGCAGGTAATAAACGCATATGGTATCCTGGTCTTTTAACAGAAAGGCATATGGTACTGCAGCCAGAACGTAATGCTATCCATTTATAAGACACTTGGAATATTGTGTCTCCATGGTCAGATGAGGAGAAGTCGAAGGGCTTCCCTTTTTTTCATCTCCCTGTTTGACCGCAACAGTTTTAATTATTTCTTATAGTCGATGTATTGGCCAATTCACTGGGCATTTGATTACGTGGTTGCTATGATCTTAACAAGAAACAATCTGGCAGGCTTTCTTGAGTTCACAAAGAAAGAGATTAACTTTATCGCACCTAAACCGAACTAAGCAATTAACAAACATCTCGGCAACTTTCACTCGCAGACACAGACGCACACATGCAGTCAAAGAGTCATAGAGTCACAGAGAGATACAGCACTGAAACAGACCCTTCAGCCCACCAAGTTCGTGCCGACCAATAACCTAATAACCTAATAACCAATAACTAGTCCTACACAGTCTCTGGAGTTTTAAACACACGCACACATATTTTACAGAGGGAAAGGTATTTTGAAAAGAGCCTCAACCGGACTGATAAAACAATAAAGATTACGCCAACCTTCACTTACACGCACACTCTGGAGGTTTACACACAGAGAAATTGGTTACAAAATGAGAAAAGTTAGATTGCCTGAGTTAGAGTGCAAAGGGAAAAATACGGCCTGTGGAGATTGGTGATTCTGTTGGCTTCTTGCTGAATTCAGTGGTCCTGAGACCTTTAGCTTGTAGATGTAGATGACTGGTTCTGTGGGTCTCCATGTTACGAGAATGGCTCAAGAGAGCCTCTGTCGTGCCTCAGGAACACCCAAAAACCTCCCTGACAACTATGAAATGGCAGGTAGATAAATATGCCACTGTCAGCATATTTCAGCTTGGAGACCATGTGTTAGTGCTATTACCAATACAGAGAACAGTTAAATATCAGGTTCAGTGGCCCACACAGAGCAGTAAAGATAGTTATATCATTGTCACCCCAGATCATCGTAAAAAGTAAAGGCTATGCCAATTAAGTATGTGACAGCTGTTTCACAGCCGGGAAGGGGGCACACAAGTGCAAGTCTGTCAGGCAGTCAGGAAAGAGGAGGGTCAAGGGACAGTGAGGACAAGCTAGAGGGAGCCCTGGAGGATTCTCAAATCGAACCCTCTAACTTCTGCTTAGTTTTCCCTGAAATTTTAGGGAGATTAGACCGTGTACTCTCCTATTTAAATGCAGAACAGAGTGACAACATATCAGAGCTGCTCACAGCGTTCAAAGGAATGTGTAGGGACAAACAAGATTATACAGTCAAGAAATGCTGGAATCACACAGCAGGTCCGGCAGCATCTGTGGAAAGAGAAGCACAGTTAACGTTTCGGGTCACTGACCCGAAACGTCAACTCTGCTTCTCTTTCCACAGATGCTGCCAGACCTGCTGAGTGATTCCAGCATTTCTTGTTTTTAGTTCAGATTTCCAGCATCCGCAGTATTTTGCTTTTAAGATTATACAGTCCTCGCCTTATACCATGTAGGAGAGAACGCCTCCCATAAAACAAAATGTCTACTGCATATGTCCCAGGAAACTGATCCAAGTTCAAAGTGATATTCAGACAGAAGACCTGGAAATTAAAGATTTAAATTTTGAAGGGAGACACAGAAAAGTTCATAAGCCAAATGAAAACGCTAAGACAAGAAGAGGAGTTTGTGACAAATATCTAGGGTGGTGATGTTGGTTGTGAATGCAAGGCAAATATCCTAACAGAGGACGAATTGTAGAGCACAGCACTGCCAGCCACTCCCACTATTTGGCAAGCGTTTCATAAGTGATGAAGAAAATGCTTCCACATCCCCTCATTAGACTTTAGTATCTACTGGGAGAGCTTTAAGAGCTCAGCACCTGGGCCTGAGCTCGGGGTCAATCCCTCACATTCGGTGCCTTCACTGAGTACATTGCGTCTTTCCCTATTCAGTTCACGCTGCCTTACTTCCCTTTGGAAAGGCCTTTCTTTCTTTCTTTTCATTTCCTGGAAGTTTCTCTGCTTTTCTCTCTCTGAAAAGCTTGTTCCTTCTCTCTTCAATGACATTCTGTTTCTCGTCTCCTCTGTTTAACATGTACCTTAGCAAATGTTACTTTTTCTGTTTCAGATTTTACGCCTGTCTCTGGTTCTTCAGAGTCAATATTAAAACGATTGTTCTCACGTTTTAGGACTTCAGGCTTCCTAGTTTTTGGACGGATAGTAATCCCTAACAGCCCAGCTACATTCCGCAACTCATTAACAATAAGGCTTTTCAACTGGCCCAAGTTACTTCACGATTGTACTGGCCTAGAATGTGGACATTTCCGTACTCTAGCACTGGAAACAACAGAAAAATATGTATTGATTTTTAAAAAATGCTTGGGCTCAATTTGATTAACCACCTCTAATTTTCCATTTCACTTTGGGTCTGATCCCAGACGTGTGCTCCCTAATTTCTGTTATGGTCAGGTGCCAAGGGGTGGAAGGGCTTCACTCTTTTACCTCTCCTTGTTTGATCACAACAGGGTTCATTCATTCTTGAATTAGATGTACTGGCAAATTCAATTTGTGTTTGATTACGTGCTTCTTATGACCTTAACACGAGCCAATCGTTTTCTTCAGTTAACAAAGAAAGATGTTAATTTTATTGTATCTAAACCGAAGCTGTAAAACAATAAACGGATACTCTGGGGGTTTACACACATAGAAATAGGTTACAGAATGGGAAAAGTAGATTGCTTGAGTTAAACTCCATGGAAACCAAACGTATACACTCTGAAGCGTTTGATGTTTCAGCTGGCTTCTGAATGCAGCAGTCCTGAGGTTTTTAGTTTGAAGAGGTAGATGACTGGTCTGGACTTTGCAAAGATGGTCAGTCAACAGACAAGATTTGAAAGCATATTAGATTGAGATATTGTGCCAGATGGAAGTGAGTGTAGGCGACTGTCACGAGAACTTGCCTAGAACATATGTTTCCAGGCAATGTTGATGATCGGTTTGGGTAGGCTTTCCATGAGATGCAGCTACTGAGGCCTCACATATGACTTGCAGCAGCAGTACAGATACAAGGTTTCAGTTCCACCCATTTGGCATGCAAAGGTTTCTGCAAACAAGCAGGAATTCTTCAAATACAGGAGTAAATAGGAATTTGAAACACAGGAGATACAGGATTGGTATTCAAGATAGAGATGAGCAGGGTCTTTTTCCGTTGAATGCAAAAAGCACCAACAGACTGTTCTAATAATTTTAAATGAAACCAAAACATTTTTAGAGGTCTCAGTTTCCTGAAATCTATAAATCGTGGCTTGTTAGTTATTTGTAAACATCTCCAAAATGAAAACAACCCGAGCAGCGTTCTTATTTGAAAACAGGTGCCTTCCAGTAACTGTTTACATTTCAAACTCATTCAAAACCTTCCAGTAACCGTTTACATTTCAAACACAGTCAAAACCTTCCAGTAACCGTTTCCATTTCAAACTCAGTCCAAAACTTCCTTGAAACAAAAACACCCAAAGTTCCAGCTTCGATGGAATTTTTTTCAGGTTTAAAATGAAAATTCTCAAAAACTTAACAAAAAATGGAAATAATCGCAACAGTACCCTATCAAATATTTATATATAGGTTAAATGCATTTGCTGATATATTCGTTGTTCTCCCGAACTACAAAGAACAAAAAACAAGGAAAATTAAAGCACAGGAACAGGCCCTTCGGCCCTCCAAGCCTGCGCCGATCCAGATCCTCTATCTAAACATGTCGCCTATTTTCTAAGGATCTGTATCTCTTTGATTCCTGCCCATTTCATGTATCTGTCCAGATACATCTTAAAAGACGCTATCGTGGCCGCGTCTACCACCTCCACTGGCAACGTATTCCAGGCACCCACCACCCTCTGCATAAAGAACTTTCCACGCATATCCCCCCAAACCTTTCCCCTCTCACTTTGAACTCGTGACCCCTAGTAATTGAATCCCCCACTCTGGGAAAAAGCTTCTTGCTCTCCACCCTCTCTATACCGCTCATGATTTTGGATGTCTCAATCAAGTCCCCCCTCAACTTCCGTCTTTCTAATGAAAATAATCCTAATCTACTCAACCTCTCTTCATAGCTAGCGCCCTCCATACCAGGCAACATCCTGTTGAACCTCCTCTGCACCCTCTCCAAAGCATCTACATCCTCTTGGTAATGTGGCGACCAGAACTGCACGCAGTATTCCAAATGTGGCCGAACCAAAGTCTTATGCAACAGTAACATGACCTGCCAACCCTTGTACTCAATACCCCGTCCGATGAAGGAAAGCATGCCGTATGCCTTCTTGACCACTCTATTGACCTGCGTTGCACCGTCAGGGAACAATGGACCTGAACACCCAAATCTCTCTGCACATCAATTTTCCCAGGACATTTCCATTTACTGTATAGTTCACTCTTGAATTGGATCTTCCAAAATGCATCACCTCGCATTTGCCCTGATTGAACACCATCTGCCTTTTATCTGCCCAAATGAATTAACTTCTAAACAGTTCTTGAAATCATTTTTTTTAACTTACTGGCCTTCCACAACTTTGATGATCACTCTCAGCTGCTGTGATTACTTGTGCTGTGTTTGATTAATTTTATTTTCAGTTGCTGAATTATTGCTGTCAGTTAAAAAGTGAGGCATATTAAAACTTGGAAATGAATTCATATAGATCGTCCTGCATTTTACTGTGCGGCCAGAAAGAGACAGGATATTGGCATGTGACGACCAGTGGAACGACTGGTGCAGTATTCAAACACTGTTTCACAGTAGACTGCAGGTGCATTGACAAATAATAATCAAAGACGCCATTAGTAGAGTAATTGTTTATTAAATACAGTTACTCCATCTGTAGATATTACCTATAATAGTTCTGTTGTTGGCTTATCCCCTTCTAATTTGATGTTAGAATTTGTAACTCATGATAGGAAGGGCGGCTTATTCCATTCAGAACCCATTTGCCAGTCTATTTCCTGCCACTGTCTCTATAGCAGTTGATCAAATTTTGCTTAACAATCTATAAGCTACGGTTTGGCAAATAGATATTTGGCGTTAACATTTGTTCTGTAAACAGTTGTCTTGTACAAAAAAAGAGAATTTAAATAAATGTTTGATATCAATGAACTGATGATCGTGGTTAACTAATAAATATTTTCTCCTCTGCATTTATGTAATCATTGATCGAATGTCCAGTTATTCTCGTTTCAGAACTCGATCCCATCTCCTAGCTCTGAATTTCCATTCCCTACTCCATTCAACCCCAAATCTTCAGAGGAGCAGTGCCTTTCTGAAGAAGACGCTGCTTAATCCATAGATTCTATTTATATTTCTGCCCCAAAGAAACATACTGTGGATGTGGGAAATCTGAAATATAAACAGAAAATGCTGGAACTCCGCATCAGGTTAAAAGTGTCTGAGCAGTTAGAGACCGAATTAATGATTCAGGTCTGTGACATTTCATTAGATCTCGATGCTGTTACAAATGTACCAGGTTTTAAACAAGTATTGAGAGAGGACAATAGAGAATGTGAGTAAAGAAAACCTATGGATGGGAAGGTCTGCGGTGGGTTGAAGTCAGGAATTATTAAATTAAAAATGACTAATGGTTCGAGGTGGACGTGTGAGATAATTAGAACCGAAAATAAGCAAAAGGTGGACTTCGTCTAACTTCAAATTGCGTCAGCCGAATTATGACCAGCAGCTGATCTTTAAAAGAGGTGGAACAGTGGCTAGAATCTGAAATTATTGAAGCTGGGAAGTTGTATAGTTCGTAATAGAAAAATGAAGTACCGCTCTTCTAGCATCCATTCAGCTTCACCGAAAGACTGCTGGAGCCCGTGGAAAAAGAGGTGAGAGCGGCAGTGAGGCGGAGGATTAAAATGATAAGTGAGCAGTTTAGTTTAGTTTAGAGATAATGCACTGCAACAGTCCCTTCGGCCCACCAAGTCTGTGCCGATCATCAGCCACCCATTAATACTAATCCCATATTCCGACCACATCTCCACCTGTCCCTATATTTCTCTACCTCCTACCTTATAGGGGCAATTTATAATGGCCAATTTACCTATCAACCTGCAAGTCTTTGGCATGTGGGAGGAGACCGGAGCACCCGGAGAAAAACCCACGCAGACACAGGGAGAACTTGCAAACAACACACAGGCAGTACCCAGAATTGAACCCAGGTCGCTAGAGCTGTGAGGCTGCAGTGCTAGCCACTGTGCCACTGTGCCGCCCTAATGTAGTAAATGTTGGATTCACAGGCTGGGCGGAAGCGGGTTCATCACCAACATTTATGTTGAGTCCGGCTCCCATCTGCCCACTGTAAAATTCCGGACAACTATTCCCTGGTCGTGCCCCAGCTACCGTCTTGTCAGTTCATGCAAAATGTGATGCATCTACAATGGCTGTGCTGGTGGAATCTTCTATTAAACGTTTTCTTTTGCACAGTAAAGCCTAAGCCTACTGAGTCCAATTTAACGCAATCAATACTTTGTGATTATCTAAAACGCCCACTTTCGAAACAAAAAATGTAATTTAACCATCTTCCACACTCAGTACAAATCACCAGATTGGTGACTTCTCACGCTCGGATTCCTATCAGCTCATAAAAAAATCAATGCCAGTTCCTGGCCTAAACAAGAAAAGTATGTTGTCTGAGTTTTGTTATTTTGTCCCAGTTCTACTCACAGGTAGGCCTCTGAGGCACTCTTACTGCGCTTGCCTTTTAGTACTCACGCTGCAGGCCGTCTGTTTTTGCACTCCGAGAGTTTTACCTTTTCACGGTTTGGTCTCTTTGGTGTGAAAAACTCTTGCTCATTTAAGGACCAAACCACCAATTCTGCATTAATTCACCTCATTGACTCTTTCACCCAGGGTTGAATACGAGCAGGATTAAATATGAAGTTCAGTACAAGGTTCATTCTCGCAATTAATCTAAGTGTCCAGTCACTCGTGGTATTTAAGTTAGTTTTCGTCAACGCGCACAACGTAATGCACTGATTCCCACGATTTTTACAGTGTGTCGAATGCTTTTTCGAAATTGATCAATAATTTCTGACTAATTTCCCCTCTCTCTCTTGCAGTTAACTTGATTTCCATTCTGATTCTGTCCCGAGGAAAGTACGGTCTGTCCAAATGCATCACTCTCTGCCTGTTGGCTATGGTGGTGACGGATCTATTGGTCATTATCTCTGAAGTCATATTGTTTCGTATCGGTGATAAATTTTTCCCAGGATCATTACTGTCCATCACCCCTGTGTGCAGTGTCATTGCTGTCCTGACTCGTGCATCAAGAGACAGTTCAGTCTGGTTAACCATCACTTTCTCCTTTGATCGCTTTGTCCTTATTTGTTGCCAAAAACAGAAAACAAAATATTGCACAAAGAAAACTGCATATGTGGTTATAGCAACGACGTGCATTCTGCTGAGTTTGAAAAGCATTGTTTGGTACTTCATCTATGAACC
Organism: Heterodontus francisci; assembly: GCF_036365525.1. NCBI lineage: Eukaryota > Metazoa > Chordata > Chondrichthyes > Heterodontiformes > Heterodontidae > Heterodontus > Heterodontus francisci. The sequence goes on from NC_090391.1 coordinate 30,279,496, forward strand.
TCAGGAGGTTATTGACAATGTACCTTGGTTTTGTAATATAAAACCAAGTTATTTTACTGAACCCGGATGGGTGGCCTTTGACTGGTTTGATACGATTTTAACCCCAATGCTCCCATTTGCATTAATTTTGCTGCTGAACGCCCTGACTGTCAGACACATTTTAGTGGCCAGTCGGGTCCGTAAGGGTCTGAGGGGACAGAACAAAGGGAAGAATCACGTCGACTCAGAGGTGGAGAGTAGAAAGAAGTCCATTATTTTACTCTTCGCAATTTCTGGCAGCTTCATACTTCTGTGGTTGACATATGTTACAGTATTCTTATATTATATCACAGCAGAAACCATTCTCTTCGAATATCACTCATTAGATATTCTGCTTCGCATTAGTTACATGCTGCAGAATTTAAGCTCCTGCACAAATACCTTTATTTATGTGCTGACTCAGGGCAAGTTCAGACAGCAGTTCAAGAGCGTGATGAAATATCCGATTATCGTGATTGTTAAATTAGTTGGCAAAAAATAACAACGAGCTCAATGCAGTGGCAGTGCTGACTGTTTCCAGATCGAATTACAGAATGTAACAGAGTATTAGGAAATAGAAAACATGTTTAGAGTCAGGTCACCTTTTTGGTTTGTCTGTCATTTTTGGTTCAGGTTCAGGAGAGTCATTTTGATGAGATTTGGCTTAATTCTTCTGTTCATCAGTTCATCAGTTGTACACAACAAAATATGTGTCACATCCAGAGTGATGTCTCACCAAAAAGTAGACGAGCAGATCTGGGCTGCAGTTTATCGATTCTTTTTTGTAACAATTCATCAGTTTCATTTTCATTTAAAGAAGAGCTGTCGTGAATCTTGAAATTGCACGATTTAAACATGACAAATTCTTGAGTAGTTTCATTTTTTCTTTACTTGTCAACTGGCACATTCCAATTCTAATTTCGTTAGATGCGCCTGAGCTAATGTTTTCTGCACTGTCAGGTCTTCCTGCCTCCAAGCTCTACCCGCTTTCGGTGATTTTCTCCCTCTATTTCCTAAATGCAGTTTCACTAGTTATCAAGTTCATACAGTCTAAGAGTCATAGAATGATTTATGGCACAGAAGGAGGCTGTTCATCCATGGAGAGATTGCCGGCATTCCATGGAGCAGTCCGGTCAGTCCTTCTCCTGCACTTGATGCCGGTATTCCCACAAGTCTATTTCCTTCACGTGGCATACAACTTCTTCTTCAAGTCATGGAATGTCACTGAGTATACCACCCCTCCCCCAACCCCTGTATTTATGTGACGTTTCTGCAAAGTCATTCTGCACACGATTGAATGGACGTTTAAAAGATCCTTCCATGCAATTTGCTTTCCAATCAATGTTTGCGTGGCTTTTCCATTTAAAAAAAGTTTGCAGCAATATTGCAGAGACATTTAAAAGAACTTGCACTGTAATTTGACATGTTACCCTGAATGATGTGTATTCTTTTTAATGATATTCAATATGGAGGTTGAACGAACTCAGTATTGCAATTCAATTTACTTTTCAGGACTGCACCACCACCTGCAAGTTCCTCTCCAAGTCACACACCATCCTGACTTGGAACTCTTTCGCCGTCCCTTCACAGTCGCTGGGTCAAAATATTAGAACTCCCTTCCTAACAGCACTGTGGGTGTACCTACCCCACATGGACTGCAGCATTTCAAGAAGGCAGCTCACCACCAACTTCTCAAGGGCAATTAGGGATGGGCAATAAATGCTGGCCTGGCCAGCGACGCCCACATTCCATGAATGAATTAAAAAATCTGGTCCTGAAAACCGTGCTTTCATGCATTCATCACTGGAGGATAACTTCAAAATAACATAAGCTATCTTGATAACAGGTGGTGCAACATATTTTATGGATTAAATCTGTGGGGTGGAAACAGATTTCTATTGTGCTGTTGTTATGCATTCTTACATAAGAAGGCGCCACACAGGGAGCCACAAAGAAAAGTCAGGCTCCATTCCCAGGCCACGTGTCGAGCAGGGAGGTTATGCTGGAACTGCATAAATCATTGGTTAGGCCACAACTTAAGTACTGTGTGTAGTTCTGTTCACCTCATTACAGAAAGGATGTAATTGCACTAGAAAGGGTACATAGCAGATTTACAAGCATGTTGCCATGAATGAAAAACATGCAGCTATGTGGAAAGATTGGATAGGCTGGGGTTGTTCTACTTGGAACAGAGAAGGCTGAGGAGAGAACTGATTGAAATGTACAAAATGTTGAGGTGCCTGGATTGAGTGGAGGTGAAAGGCCTCTTTACCTTTGCAGAAAAGTCAGTGACCAGGACGCATAGATTTAAAGTAACTGGCAAAGAGATTAAAGGGGAGATGAGGAATGGTTCTTTGACTGAGATGAAGGTGGGGGTCTGGAACCCACTGGCTGAAAGGATAATTGAGGCAGAAACCCTCAACTTTTTCAAAAAATGCTGGCTATGTAACTCGAGTGCCGTAATCTGCAGGACCACTGACCAAATACTGGAAGGTGGGATTGCAATGGGCGGAACTTTTCCCGGCTGACACAGACACGATTGGCCAAGTGGCCTCTTTCTGTGCCGTAAATTTTCTATGATTCTATGATTCCCATAGGCAGTTCAGAAGGACCTATGCCCCACTCCAACTTTGCATAGGGCGAGGATGTTATTCGATATGATGCTCGAGAAATTGCGAATAAGGCAACTGCCCTTCAGTAAGGAGGCAATCGGCTGTCTCTGTGATATCTTTCAGGGGGCCCTGAAGCCACGTTACACAGGTTGCACTGCCTTGTAACTGACAATTAAGGTCAGCACAACAGATATTTTTATACATGCGGGACATTTCAGTCAGGTCGTGGTGACATGTGAAATACTGCCCAGAGCTCTGCAAGGCCCTCCATTCACCAGGTCACCGAAGTCATTTTCCATAGGGCAATTGATTTCATTGACTTTGGCATATCCCCAGCACAAGTGAAGGAGAGATCTGTTGCATTTCACAGGATCGCTGTCTTCCCAAAGTGCTCAGGGCCGGCGATAGGGCACATATTACATTGAAGGCACTGAACGATGAACCTGTTTCACGCAGTAATAGGAAACAGTTCAAATCATTGAATGTCAGAATCATTTGTGATGCCCAACTAAGGATCCTGAATGTGAATCAGATCATCGGCAGGTGCTCATGATGCCTGCCTTCTCGGTATCTCAAGTTTGCAGAAGTCTATGAGCACATTAACACGAAGATTAGAATAGCTGTTAGGTGACAAGTGTTATCCGCTAAACATGTTGCTGATGACACATTACCACAGGACCAATGGTACAGCACGAGAAAGGTGCAATTGTGCACGTGTGCTAACATGTCGAAGTGGTGGAGAAGACAATCGGGATGATGAGATCACTTTATGTGCCTGAACAGGTCACAATATTCACTTGCTAATGTATCGAATATTGTGGTGGTCTGTTGTGGATGAACAACTATGCCTGTGAGAGGAACTGACCCTTCAGCCCAAAGACGAGATTGTTCCAGGAATCAATGAATTCCAGGATTGCAGCATGGATGGCGTTGCAGCCATACCTCATGGAACAACTGAGGAATCTCTGACTGTAAACACCAGGATGGCTAGAAAGCAGCTAGTGGCTGATGCAGTTGAGATTGAAAATGACGAAATCCCTCTCTCTCTGCCAGAAATCAGATAAAAGTGTTTTCTGAAAGATAAACAATTGACATATCATTTTATCAGGAAAGACTATTTGAAAGATATTTGAGGTAATAAGTGCTGAAGATGGTCAACTTCAGCTGCTTAGTGCGAAGCATTTTAGTGTAAATTGCGTTAATTAAGTATTGTTCTGCCTCGTAAAAGTTTAATCGCTGAATTTTGTCATGTTAATGGAATTATTTGGAACAGTTTGCAATGGCTACAGCCCAATGCATAATAAGAATAGCAGTCTCGAATGGAGCACAAACCGTGCATTATGGAAATAAGTCATAATAACATACCACATAAACCTTTCCTCAAAAAACAAAACACTGAACGAATTCGCCCTGGCATCTATGCCTGTGGTTCGATACCACAAAATGGATGGGGCCGGGTGGGTTTACTTAATGTCTCCTGTGTCATACAGATTCCTGTCCTGTGGCAGAGACATAAGCAGCAAAATATTACTCGTCTTTGTAGTTCGGCTAGCCAGGAGCTGTATCCAGGAAAGGGACAGCTTGTGGCTCGTGGGCCTGCACGCTCTCTGAACTTGTAGCTCCCAGGAGCGGTTCTAAGGAGTGGCTGAATCATTCATGCCAAGCCAAACATATATATTGGTGCTTGCCTCAAGGTAATTTGCAGCATTCTGATTGAGATGGATCCGCATTGCAGCAGTCAATGCGTCATTGAAAACAGGTGTAGGAAGAGCCAGCTGCTGACAAAGTGTTGTGTTCTGCCCTCACCTCCTGCTTCAACTCTGTCACCTTCTGACAAAGAGTTGTCTTCAACTCCCTCTTCTCCGATATGATCAACTCAGACATTGCAGTTGCTGGTTACGTTCACTGCGCAGTACTTCCCTCACTCCTTCAAAAAAACATCTCTTACTCTTAAATCTCAACATTTTTCTGAGGTGGTCCATGTGTCCCTGAAGACAGTTAAAACTGTACGTGCGATCTTGCAGGCCCTTCACCAGCCTGACATTCAGACTAATCTGGCACACATCCTGGTAATGACACCATTGCACCAGCTGCAGGCCTGCCCAGAAGGTATCATTTGTGCCTCGCTCAGCTGCTGACATGAAACTTACTCACTCCAATGTCTGCTTGATCACTCCTCACCGAAGGGTTTCGAAATCTCAGCAGCTGCCTGACTATCACCTCAGGTACAGTGAGATCCTTCAGCCAGGCCAACGACATCCAACCCCGCCCCAAACCCCCTTTCCGGGTGAAAGAACTCTCTCGGAATTATGGGCCGAAATCATTTAAATAGAATAGACAGAATAAACAATTTGCATGTTTTTCCTTGATGTCTTACAAGAGAGCTGTGCAGACAGGGTTGCATATATTAAAAACAAATTTGCAACTCCGGTCTCTTCCGTGCAGATAAAAAGATAAGTGCAAATCTCTTCATCAGCCCTTTATCCAAGGCAAATATGTTTCATGATAACTGCACGAAACAACCAACCAATTTTCACCACCATGTGTTCTTTTAGATGAATAATAAATTAAAATGCAAAAACAAGCATTGTGCCTGTTGCTGGCGAATAATAAGATGGCGGTCTGTTCACGGGGGCTAATTAGATGGGGGTCTGTTCACGAGGGCGGGGGGCTGGAATTAGCTCGGGTTCTGTTCATTGGTGGTGGGGGGAAAATTAGATGGGGATCTTTTCAGAAGGATAATTAGTGGGGGAATGTTCACTGGGGGAAATAAGACGGGGTCCATTCCCAGAGGTGGGGTAACTATGTGGATGCGTGCTACCGGTGGATAATTCGATGGGGGTCCATTCTCGGCGTCTATTTAGATGGGGTTCCGTTCACGGGGGGTAATTAGATGGGGGTCTGTTAATTGGGTGGAAACTTAGATGGTGATATGATCAGAAGGGGTAATTACATGGGAGTCTGTTCACTGGGGGCAATTAGAAGGGGGTCTGTGCACTGGGGAGCGGGGTAATTAGACGGGTGCCAGCTCCCGGCGGGTAATTCGATCGGCGTCTGTTCTAGGCAGGTTATTGTATGGGGGTCTGTTCACGGGGGGTAATTAGATGGGGGTCTGAATAGAAGCGGGTATGTTCAAAATGTGGGGTAATAAGATGGCAATCTGTTCAGAGGGGATAATTAGATTTGGGTCTGTTCACACGGGCTGGTAATTAGATAGGGCTCTGTCCACATGGAGGAAATTAGATGAGTGTCTGCTGAAAGGGGGGTTATTAAATAGGGATATGTTCACAGGGGAATGAGTAGAAGGGGGTCTGTTAACGGGGGGAGGGGTGTATTTAGATGGGGAATTTTCAGGAGGTAATTAGATTGGTGGATGTTCCCGAGGTGTGGGGTAACTGGATGGGGCCTGTTCACAGGTAGGGAATTATATGGGGTTCTCTTCTGAGGGGGAAAATTAGATGGGGTCTATTCACGGGCGATAATTAAATGGTGTCTGTTCCCACATGTAATTACATGGAGGTGTATTCACATGGGGTAATTAGATGGGGGTCTGTTCACAGGGGAGAGTTAAATGGGGGTCTGTTGGGAGGCGTACTCAGATGGGTGACTGTTCACTGTGTGGTAATTAGATGGGGGTCTTTTCACAGGGTGGGTAATAAGATGGGGATCTGTTCACGGGAGGAAGTTAGATAGGCGTCTGCTCACAGGGAGTAATTAGATGGGGGTCTATTGACAGGGCGGGTAATAAGATGGGGTTCTGTTCACGGGGAGAAATTAGATGGGGGTCTGTTCAGGGGAGGGGTAATTAGATGGGGGTCTGTTCGCGGGGTGCAATTAGCTGGGGATCTGTTCCAGGCTGGTAATAAGGTGGACCTCTGGTCACAAGGGGTAATTACATGGGGGTATGTTCAGGGAGAGGGGTAAAAAGATGAGGTCTGATATTATAGACTTTACACAGGGAGTCTGACTGAGTTGGTCTTTTATTATGGTCTCTCAACAGGCTGAGGGAGTGAGTGGGTCGGTGAGACTAGACTTTCCAAAGGTAAAATGACTGAGTGGGTCTGCTATTACAGTGTCTCCGGAGGGAGCTGCACTGGGTGGATTTGCTATTATAATATCTGCACAGGGATAGTAACTTAATGGATCTGTTATGATAGTATCTCCACAGCCAAAGACTTTCAGCTTGATAGGTAAATTGGCCATTATAAATTGCCCCTAGTATAGGTAGGTGGTCGGGGAATTGAGGGAGGATGGGAATGTGGTAGGAATAGGGGATTAATGTAAGATTAGTATAAATGGGTGGTTGATGGTAAGCACAGACTTTGTGGGCCGAAGAGCCCGTTTCAGTGCTGTATCTCTAAATAAATAAATACATAAATAAATAAATAGAGAAAAGGAAAGATTTGCAGGTCTATGGGGAAAGAGCAAAGGGTGTAATTGGCAGAAATTGGATAGGTCTTCCAAAGACCCACCAGAGGCGGGATGGGCTGAATGGCATCCTATTCTTAAATATTATTCCTGGATTCTTTGGTCACGAAGGATTGTGAAGGTGTGTCTGGATGGCACCTTCTTGTTTCAAGCATAAACCATTGAAATACAATTTTTCAGGGCGTTGGTTTCATAGCTTGTAGGTTAGAGCACTGGTCTTATAAGCAGAGGTCAAAAGTTCACATTTCACTGGAACCTGATTTCAGTTATTTTTGGAAGATCCGTCTTTATTGATCAGCAGGAATGTGTTGGTGTGTGAACAGAATATTTTATTAATGGTCAACATCGTTCCCAAAGCAGCAGAAATACACAGATTCCCCCAGTTCCAACTTTCCTACTCACTTATTCTCACCGCCTCTCTCTCTCTCACTCTCTTTCTGTTATAGGAACAGGAGGAGGCCATTCAGCTCCTTGATCCTATTCCCCATTCAATCACATCTCAGTTGATCTGGATCTTAAACCCATCTGCCTGCCTTCGTTCCAGCACCCTGAATCCCCGTGTCGAACAAAAAAGCTATCAATCTCAGTTTGGACATTTTCAGCTAAGCCCCAGCCTCACCAGCAGGCCAAGTGGCACCGGGAGAACCAGATTATAACGTTAACTGTGGGAGTGACTGAGTGGCGTGAGCGACATGTGGTTCACTTCCTGGGCCACTGGCACCAGTACTGGGGAAAAAGGGAGCTGTTCCACTGGGACGGGCTCCACTTAAACCGAGCTGGGACCAGTGTCCTGGTGAATTCAATAACTGAGACACTGGGTCAAAATCCTGGAATACCTACCCCTCGTGGACTGCAGCGGTTCAAGAAGGCGGCTCACCACCATCTTCTCACTGGCAATTAGAGATGGACAATAAATGCTAGGCCCTGCTTGTGATGCCCATACAACTGCATAACAGATCATTCAAAAATAAAAATCCCCATTCTGCTGTCAAAAAACATACACTGGCAGCAGAAAGATAAAGCTGAATGATGAGCTCATAGGATCTTCCTGTGCATAAAACTGGCTCCGTCTCCATGCATCACACCTTGTTCAAGTACATTTGAAGATCTGAACAGCGTCTCTGCTGCTACAAGCCGCCCCCAATAGACTTGTGCCCATGAGGAAGCCATTTGACTGCAGTGGCATCGTACAGTTTTCAAAAAAAATAATTCTGAAACTTTTACTTATTGTTCTTTTTTTATTGCTGGGCAGAAGGACGGGCAGAGGACGGGGCTGAGGGGGATATTGTTAGGGGAATTGCATTAGCCAGGCTGCTTTCACTGCTGGGGGTTGTGGGGGGGTGGGGGCGGGGGGGAGCGGGTTGGGGTTTGATGCGGAGCTAAGATGGGGGTGAATATTCCAAGGCTGGTGCAGCAGTACCAGAGGGGTACAGGGGTTGAACTAACTGCTCCTCGGGTCTCTCGTTAAAGATTCCGCTCACAGGATGACCGACAAACGTTTGGAAGGATGATAGAATTCATGGCGCACAAAGTGGATATTCAACATTGGGGTCTGCACTCCAGCAGGCTCTTGAACAGGAGCGGTCCACACCAATCACGTTTACCTCCCCCACCTCGTTCTCATCACTCTCTTTCTCCCTATCAGTGATTCGTTTCCTTTTAAAGTATGGCTTTCGAAAAGAACCAAGGATCATTTTGTGATGGTTGCTAAGCTTTTGGATTTGCACATGGTGCAACTTTGTGTTGAATACTTTACCTCAATGCGTTCACATTTCGAGGTTCCTAATCTCATTACAAGGCATGTTTATACAGAAGCTGATTTCACTGTCTGCTCTCAAGGTCTCACCTTTGTACTGCCAGCAAGCATTTTACTACTTGACATAATCTCCCAGAATCTCTTTACCTTGACATCTTGTCTATACTGGCACTATTTTCTAAGTATTTTCCACATTACCATACTACAAAGAAAGGTTCTAATAAAGCTAAATGCTAGTTTATAATAATGTTAATTGCTGCGCAAATGACTACTGGCAACACCTATGCAGTCATATTCAGCTGGCCTCTGACATCGGAAACATCAGAAGAATGCATGATGGCATTCAGAGAGCTTTTGGGCTAACCATCAAGAAGATCGCCCCCCTCAAATCTAAACCAGGGAACACATCACTGACCAAAGCAAGCAAATGGAGCGCTGGGCGGAGCACTACCTAGAACTTTAGTCCAGGGAAAATGTTGTCACTGAGACCGACCTCAATGCAGCCCAGTCTCTGCCAGTCATGGATGAGCTGGACGAGCAGCAAACAAAATCGGAACTCAGTGATGCCATTGATTCTCCAGCCGGAGGAAAAGCTCCTGGGAATGACGGCATTATCCCTGAAATAATCAAGAGTGCCAAGCCTGCTATAATTTAAGCACTCTCCGAGCTGCTTTGCCTGTGCTGGGATGAAGGAGCAGTGCCACAGCTCATGCGCAATGCCAATGTCATCACTCTCGATAAGAACAAGGGTGGCCGCAGTGACTGCAACAAATACCGTGGAATCTCCCTGCTCAGCATAGTGGGGAAAGACTTCGCTCGAGTCGCTTTAAACAGGCTCCAGGAGCTGGCGGAGTGTGTCGACCCTGAGGCGCAGTGTGGCTTTCGAGCAGAGAAATCCACAATTAACATGCTGTTCTCCCTTTGCCAGCAACAGGAGAAATGCCGTGAACAGCAGATGCCCCTCTACATTGCTTTCATTGATCTCAACAAAACCTAATACGGTCCAAAAAGCAGAATATAGGGTGTTAGGAAGGAAGTTGAAAAGTAGGAACTAAAAGGTAGTGATGTCAGGATTACTACCAGTGCCACGTGCTAGTCAGAGTAGAAATAGCAGGACATATCAGATGAACGCGTGGCTGAAGAAATGGTGTGAGGAGGATGGTTTTAGATTTCTGGGACATTGGGACCGGTTCTGGGGGAGGTGGGACCAGTGCAAACTGGACGAGTTACACCTGGGCAGGACTGGGACTGAGGTCCTAGGGGGAGTATTTGCTAGAGTGGTTGGGGAGGGTTTAAACTAAAATGGCAGAAGAGTGGGAACCGTTGCAAGGAGTCAGAGCAGGAGCGATGAAAGACAAGAACAAAGGACATTAAGCGGAATAAGAAAAGTAATAGGCAGAGAAATAAAGGGCCAGAATCAAACAGAGCCACAGTGAAAAATTGTGGGAAGGGACAAAGGAATGTTAAAAAGACAAGCCAAAAGGCTTTGTGCCTTAACACGTGGAGCATTCGCAATAAATTGGATGAATTAATCGTGCAAATAGATGTAAATGGGTATGATATATTCGGGATTACGGAGACATGGCTGCAAGGTGACCAGGGATGGGAAATTAACATGCAGGGGTATTCAGTATTTAGAAAGGACAGACAAAAAGAAATAGGCAGTGGAGTTGCATTGCTGGTTAAAGAGGTATTTAACGCAATAGTGAGGAAAGATATGAGCTCTGACGATGCGGAATCTGTATGGGTACAGCTGAGAAACACTAAGGGGCAAGAAACGTTTGTGAGAGTTGCATTCGACCCCAAACTGTAGTGGTGATGTTGGAAATGGCGTTTTACGCGAAATTAGGGACGCATGCGATAAAGAAACATCTGTAATTGTGGGAGTCTTTATACTCTGCAGATAGATTGGGCAAATCAAGTTATTCAGAATACCGTAGAGGAGGAATTCTTGGAGTGTATACAGGATGGTTTTCTGGACCAATACGTTGAGGAACCAACTGGAGAACAGCCCATCCTAGGCTGGGAATTGTGTAATGAGAGAGGAATGCTTGACAATCGAGTGGTGTGGAATACAATGGGGTTGAACGACCATGATATGATAGAATTCTTCATCACGATGGAGAGTGACATAGTTGATTCTGAGACTAGGGTCCTGAATCTTCGTTAATGAATCTATGAAGTTCTGAGGCGCGAAATGGCTATGATTGATTAGGAAACGTTACTTAAAGGGATGACAATGGAAAGGCAATGGCAAGCATTCAAAAAGCACATGGATGAACTGAAACAATTGTTTATTCCTGTCTGGCGCAAAATTAAAATGGGAAAGTTAGCCAAAACTCGGCTTGCAAGGGTAATTAGAGATAGCATTAGATCCAAAAAAGAGGCATAGAAATTCTCCAGATAAAAAAAACAACAGACCTGAGGATTGGGAGCAGTTTAGAATTCAGCCAATGAGGGGCAATGGATTGATTAAAAAGGGGAAAATAGATTACGAGAGCAAGCCTACGGGAAACACATTCTTTGGTTCTGTCTTCATACAGGAGGACACAAATATAATATCAGAAATGTTGGGGAACACAGGGCTGTCTGAGAGAGAAAAACAGAAGGAAATAAGTAATAGTAGAGAAATGGTATTGGGGAAATTGATGCGATTGAAGACCAATAAATCCCCACGGCCTGATGGTATGCTTCCCAAAGTATTTAGGGAAGTGGCCCGAGAAATAGTGGATGCATTGGTGGTCATCTTCCAAGATTCTATAGAGTCCAGAACAGTTCGTTCAGATTGGAGGGAAGCTAATGAAACCCCACTATTTAGAAAAGGAGGTGGAGAGAAAACAGGGAATTATAGACCAGTCCGCCTTACGTTCGGAGCAGGAAACATTCGAGAGTCCTTTATAAAATATTTTGTAGCAGAGCACTTGAAGAACAGTGGTGGAATCGGATAGAGTCAGCATGCATTTATGAAAGGGAAATCATGCTCGACAAATCTACTGGAATTCTTCGAGTATGTAACTAGTAGAGTTGATAAGGGGGAGCTAGTGGATGTGGTTTATTTGGACTTTTAGTAGGCTTTTGACAAAGTCCCACATAAGAGATTAGCATGTAAAATTAAAGTGCATGATATTGGGGGTACTGAATTGCGATGGATGGAAAATTGGTTGGCAGACAAGAAACAAAGAGTAGAAATAAATTGGTATTTTTTCGAATGGCAGGCAGCATATAGTGGTATACCACAGGGATCGTTGGTCGGACCCCAGCGATTCAAAATATACAGCAATGAGTTAGATGAGGGAACTAGATGTAATATCTCCAAATGTGCAGATGACGCAAAACTGGATGGGAGGCTGAGATGAGAGGATGATGCTGGGAGGCTTCAGTGTGATTTTGACAAGTTGAGTGAGTGTGTAAATACATGGCAGATGCAGTATAATGAGGACAAATGTGAGGTTATCACATTTTGGCAGCAAAAACAGGAAGGCAGATTATTATCTGAACGGCTATAAACTGAGGGAGGGGTATATGCAACGAGACCTGTGTGTTCTCGTACATCAGTCGCTGAAGGTAAGCATGCAGGTCCAACAAGCGATAAAAAAACGGCAAGTGGTATGTTGGCGCTCATAGCGAGAGGATTCAAGTACAGGAGCAGGGATGTCTTGCTACAATTATACTGGGCCTTGATGAGGCCACACTTGGAATATTGTGTGCAGTTTTGGTCTCCTTATCTGAGGAAGGATGTTCTTGCTATAGAGGGAGTGCAGTGAAGGTTATCAAACTGATTCCTGGGATGGCGGGACTGATGGATGAGGAAAGATTGAGTCGGTTCGGATTATATTCGCTGGAGTTCAGAAGCTTGAGGGGGGATCACACAGAAACCTATAAAATTATAACAGGACTTGACAGAGTAGATGCAAGAAGGATGTTCCCGATGGTGGGGGTGCCCAGAACCAGGGGTTATAGTCTAAGGATGTATTCGACAGCACTGCAGTACAGCAGCACAGTTTTGTTCCCCCTTACCCTGACCACAGCACAAGAACATAAGAACTAGGAACAGGAGTATGCCATTCAGCCCATCAAGCTCCCTCTGCCGTTCACTGAGATCATGGCTGATTTTCCTGCACTATCCCTGTAACCCTTGGTGTTTTAATATGTAGAAATCTATCAATCTCCGTCTTGGACATACTGAATGACTGAGTTTCCACAGCCCTCTGGGTAGAGAATTCTAAAGATTCACCAGCCTCTGAGTGAAGAAAGTCCTCCTCATCGCAATCCTAAATAGCCTGCCCCTTATTCTGAGACTGTGTCACCTGGTTCTAGATCCCCAGTCAGGGGATACATCCTACCTGCTTCTACCTGTCGAGCCCTGTAAGAATTGTGTATGTTTGAATGAGATCACCTCTGATTCTTCCAAACCCAAGTGAATAGAGGCAAAGTCTATTTGATCTTTCCACATAGGGCAATCCCTCCATCCCAGGTTTTAGCTTTGTGAACCTTCCTTGCACTCCCTCTAATGACAAGTATACCTTTTTATACTTAAGGAGGCCAAAACAACATCCAATACTGCAGGTGCAGTCTCACCATGGCTCTATGCAACTGCAGTAAGATATTGTTACTCCTATACTGAAATTCTCTTTCAATATACCATGTACCTTAATTGCTTAAAATACCTGCATGTTAGATTTCAGTGATTCATGAACAGACACCCAAATGCCTTTGTAATTCAACACTTCCCAGCGTCTGACCATTTAAATAATATTCTGTATTTCTGCTTTTCCTCCCAAAGTGGATAACCTCACATTTCTCCATGTTGTATTCCATGTCAAATTTTATGCTCACTCGTTTAGCCTCTTTCCACACGTGCACACAGCCAGCACAGAGACAGCCTGAGTATTGCCTTCCCTCAGCCCCGCTCCCTCTCTCTGCTCCGGGACCTTTTCTTGCTCCACTCTGCCCCTTACAATTCAGCCCCACCTCCCCTCCAGAACTTTCCCCGGTCTCAGTTCTGACCTGAACCACTGTGCACACACTCTCCCAGCGCCATTTGCTGCTGGAAGGAGGCTGCAATTTACTCTATTCCGCCGGGAAGCGGGATCTCTCCATTCGCCACTGTTTCAAACCCGCTGCTGCTGCTGACTCTGTGAATGGCTGCAGGGGAGGGCAGCACACATGCGCTTTTCCCTTCATTCATCAGCTGGGGGGGCGGAGCTACATCACGCATGCGCACTTAACAGGTTTAACAACAAGAAGAAATTGCATTCTCCGAGCGCCTCCAACGTGAGAAAACATCCCCAGCCGCTTGAGGGTGGTCACTATAACACAAAACATAATACTCAGTAACATAAGGAGATATTAGGGACAGGTGACCAACAGCTTGTATGTTTGTGGTGCTGGAGGAAGGTATGAGATAGGGAGGGGGAGAGGGGACATAGTGGGATTTGAACAGGAGGATAAGAATTGTCCGGGCTGGAGGAGGTTACAGAGATAGGGAGAGGAGGAGGGGACATGGAGGGATTTGAAAACAAAGATGAGAATTTTACAATCCATGTGCTGCTTTACCGGGAGCCAGTGTCGGTCAGAGAGCACACGGGGTGAGAGGTGAACAGGGGGTGAGGGATAAACTGGACTCGGTGTGATTTAGGACATTGTTGGCAGAGTTTGGGATGACCTCAAATTTATGGAGAGTAGAATGTGGGAGAACAGCCAGGAGTGTGTTGAATTGTCCAGTCTAGAGGTAACGAAGGCATGAATGAGGGTTTCAATAGCAGATGAGCTGAGACAGGGACAATATCAGGTGATGTTACGGAGGTGGAAATGGACAGTCTTAGTGATGTGTGGTTGGAAGCACATCTCGGGGTCAAATATGACACCAAGGTTACACACAAGCGACATGTGTCAGGGAGGGGAATGGAGTTGGTAACTGGGGAAAAGAGTTTGGAACGTGTATCAGAAACAATCGTTTCAGTCTTCCCAAATATCCTGGGTGGAAACGGACACAGGGACAAACTTTGAAACCAAAGAAACACTGGCATTTATGTAACGCCAGTTAAGACCTTATGATGTCACAAAATGGCTTCCAGCCAATTAAGAACCTTTGAAGCTTCATCACTGTTGTAATGTCGGAACCACAACAGATAATTAGTGCACAGCAAGATCCCACCGACACCAATGTGATAATTACCCAGATCCTCTGTTTTTAATGCTGTTGATTGAGGGGTAAATATTA
Organism: Heterodontus francisci; assembly: GCF_036365525.1. Classification (NCBI taxonomy): domain Eukaryota; kingdom Metazoa; phylum Chordata; class Chondrichthyes; order Heterodontiformes; family Heterodontidae; genus Heterodontus; species Heterodontus francisci. The sequence goes on from NC_090391.1 coordinate 30,294,533, forward strand.
GGAGGGCACCAGGGTAACTTCCCCTGCCCTTCATTCAAATATTGCCATAGCATCATTTTACATCCACCAGCGAGGGCATACGAGGCCATTGTTTGGATGTCCCATTGGAAATACAGCACCGCCTCCAGTGACGCACTCCCTCAGTACTGCACTGGAGTGTCAACATAGATTTTTGTGCTCAAGTCCTGTTGTGGAACTTGAACACACAGTCTTCTGATTTACAGTGTGTGCTACCCACTGAGCTATGGTGAAAAAACAACTGGTTAACAATGATGTGAAGGGGGGAGATATATTAATCAGATTAATTACAGAGGTTAGCTTTGTTAGCAAACCATTTGTTGCCATCTGTGCTGTTTCAGCCAGGATGTTTTGATGGTAAAGTGTATATTGTACATTAATTAACACTGATACTGGATGGAAAGATGAACAGAAACATCCGATCATTGTCTGGGTCTGTACTGTGTGTGAGTTGGAGAGACAACATAAACTAAAGGCTATAATTCCAAAAGGAGGTGCAGGAAAGGAGGGCTATATGGGGCAGCACAGTGGCGCAGTGGTTAGCACCGCAGCCTCACAGCTCCAGCGACCCGGGTTCAATTCTGGGCACGGCCTGAGTGGAGTTTGCAAGTTCTCCCTGTGTCTGCGTGGGTTTTCTTCGGGTGCTCCGGTTTCCTCCCACAAGCCAAAAGACTTGCAAGTTGACAGGTAAATTAGCCATTATAAATTACCCCTAATTTGTGTAGGAGGATATCGGGACAGGTGGAGATGTGGTAGGAATATTGGATTAGTATAAATGGGTGGTTGATGGTCGGCAAAGACTCGGTGGGCCGAAGGGCCTGTTTCAAAGCTGTATCTCGAAACTAAACAAAATTCATTGAGGGTGTCAGGACAGATTGAGAAAGAGAAATATGGCAGATGGATCCTGGGCTTCATAAACAGAGCAGAGGGTGCAAAAGCAGGGAAGTTATGGTGAAGCTTTGAAAAACACGGGTTCTTGGAATATTGTGTCCAATTCTGGACACCACATTTTCTGTTTGAAGTACAGAGAGAATGCAGAAAAAATTTACTTATTTTTTTAGTTTAGAGATACAGCACTGAAACAGGCCCTTCGACCCAACGTGTCTGTGCCGACCATCAACCACCCATTTATACTAATCCTACACTAATCCCATATTCCTGCCACATCCCCACCTGTCCCTATATTCCCCTACCACCTACCTATACTAGTGGCAATTTATATTGTCCAATTTACCTTTCAACCTTTTGGTGATGGGGGGAAACCGGAGTACCCGGTGAAAACCCAAGCAGACACAGGGAGAACTTGCAAACTCCACACAGGCAGTACCCAGAATTAAACCTGGGTCGCTGGAGCTGTGAGGTTGCGGTGCGAACCACTGCACCACTGTGCCACCCTACAAGAATAGTTCCAGGGATGAGGGACTTCAGTTACATGGATAGATTGGAGAAGCTGGAACTGCTTTCCTTCGAGAAGAGAAGGCTGCGAGGAGAGTCAATCGAGGTGTTCAAACTCATCTGGACAGAGAAGAATGGGAGAAACTGTTCCCATTGGGAGAAGCGGCAAGAACGAGAGGACACCGATTTAAGGTGATTGGTAAAACTGCCAGAGGCAACATGAGGGAAAATTAAAAAAAAAACTTTTCTTGTACAGTGAGTGGTTTGGATCTGGAATGCACTGTCTGATAGTGTGGTGGAGGCAGATTCAATCGTGGTTTTCAAAGTGAAATTGGATAATTAGCTGAAGAGAAAAATGCAGGGTTACAAGGAAAAGGCAAGGGGAGTGGGATTAGCTAACTTGCTCTTGTGCAGATCAGCACGGTCTGAATGGCCGCCGTCTGTGCTGTAATCGTGCTTTAATACCATAATTATGTTGTGACCGACCCACCTGTATGGGGAAACCCTTTCTCTTTGTAGAATACATGCACATCCTTCCTGAATTTCAACTCCTCCATTGAACCTCCCATCAAATGTTCACTGTTTCAGCGGAGCAACCTGAGCTTCAAGAGCACCGGCCTCAGAGTGCATAACATTTACTGAGATGAGAAACTACAAATACTCCCGAGAATGCGCAGTATTTACCACCTGCTGTGGTGGGATTCGATCCCATGTCCGCAAACAATTGTCTGGGTTTCTGCATATTACTAAACCACTGTCATTACCACCACGCCTCTGTCTTCCTGACTGGCTCCTGTTAGTTTAATGCCCTGTGAACGTGGGTCCGGACTCAGCGCCAGATATTCGAGTTCCTCTTGAGTAAAATACCTAGATTTTCCAGTCAAATAAACGCATTGCTCCCCTGCTCATTCCCAAAGTGGGAATTCAAGGTAAAATTCATGCTAATTTCAGACTTCAGTCTAACAAAAGTAGAGAACATGGCAGTGATCGAGGGAGAGGGCAAACAGTGCAGAAATAAATGTGTTTAAGTTGAAATCGGAGTATTTAATTCGAGTGAATCCTGTTCGACAAGAGGTATCAGAGACAAGAAGGATCCAGTCTGGGACTCTGTAGTTCCAGAATTTCAGTGGAATTGGAATATTTAGGAAAAGAGGGAAACATAGAGAGACAGCAGGTTGTCTCCGCCCCGTCCACTCACTGCATTTAAGATGCTCAGTGTCGCCACCACCGGCTTCATTTCTGACCCAGTTCTGACTGACAGAGAGAATTTGTGTTAAGTCCGGGACATGACCGATACAGCAGCCGCCAAAACGGCTCCTCCAGCCGGCGCCACTCATGTCAAGACTCCCAAGCAGGCGAAGAATGAATGCAAAATGAATCCCACTACTGCACAGGACCAGATGCAAGCAGCCACAGAAATAATCTCTCAGTTACCCGTTATACCAGAGATTGCTACAAACAACAACAGCAACAAAATAAACTCATCCTCAGGTATAGAACTGAACTCACACTTAAAGTATCAGAGCGAAGAGAAACTGAATACATCCCATACACACACAGTCCCAGAAACGGACAAGTACAGAATGAATCCCACACTCATATGCAGTAACACCGTCAGACCAATGCAGAATTAATGCAGAAATCATATTTTATCGGGGACTGACAGATACAGTATGTACATTTTGTACCCCACAATAGCATAGAGTACGAGAGACTGACCAGACACAGAATGATTACATCACCCACAGTACCAGAGGGGGTCGAATGAATCCCAAACTCATAATCTGTAGCAGAGATTTACACGTAGAGAGTGTCTCCGTCCCTCATGCATAGTATCAGGAAGTTTCAAGTATCAGGAAGTTTCAGATCGAGAATGACCAGAGAGTGACAGACAGAATTATTCCCACATGCACTCACAGTAGCAGAGAGTGACAGGGACAGAATGTAGGCACACGACAGCCTCCTGGACTCAACAGTGAGCTCAGAAACTTCAGAGTATGACTTGACTTTTGTATTTCATTTTATTTTAACCATGGGCCTGCATCAAACTTCTTCTTTTCCAGATGTTTGCATTTGGACAGATCTGTTCATTATTCTGTCATTAACACTCTCTCCAGAATAATGCTATGTCTTTTAGTACAAAAATTGACACTCACTTTGCCTTTGTTCCATGACCTCTTTATCATTTATTCTCTCCTGCCCTCATCCTCTCACACACCTTCCCTTGTGTTCTTCTTCCCCTCAACCCCGCCCAGTCTTCACTTGTTCATAGCCTGTTACATTTCTATCCTTTAACAGTTCCGATGAAAGGTCGCAGACCTGAAAAATTAACTCTGCTGCTGAGTATTCCCAGCACCTTCAGTTTTTATCTGAGTCAGAATTAATCCTGTATTCACACATAGTCCCAGATAGTGACAGATGAAAAATTCATAGCACATTCACACACAAAACCAGATACTGACAGATACAGAATTAATATTACATTCATACACAGTACAGTTAGTCATAGATACACTATTAATCATCTATTTGACAATCTGTGTATGGTGTATTTATCTCCTGTTCAAAGAAATCAGTCAGCAAGTTTGTATTGAACAAAATACCTGCAGAATACTGTCTGTGTGATGTGCTGCAAATGTTAAGGCAAGGAATTCAACATTAAATAAGAGGTGGGGGTTGCATTTCAGACAGTGTTTGTGGTGCTTTAACACAGCTCTTTATAGAGCAGCACCGCTGCTGTCTGAACCAGGGAGAATTTTGAGTGCGGACAGATATCAGGCGGGAGTGTTGAAAACTCCTGTCATTGGCAGGAATCACTTTGACTGGCGGCCTGTCTTTGTATGGGATTGGGATAAGTAACCAGCGTGCGGTGCACTGACGGACTGTTCGCCCAGCTGGAAGGTTGGGAATTTCCGGCGGCTGGGATTTCCGGCGGGCACGGCGCTCTTTAAACCTCTCTCTCCTCCATCACTTCGGCTGCAGTCGCTGCTTCTTCGCTGCCTCCGTCCCTGAAACATGTCGGACTCGAAAGCTCCGAGATTCAGCGATGCAGCAGTGGAGATTCTGATGGAGCAGGTGAGGTCCCTCAAGTAAGTCTTCTTCCCCTCGGATGGGAGGAAGATGCCCAGACAGACACTACACCAGGCCTGTGACGAGGTGGCCCTCAATGTGAATGCCAGGACTGATATCATTCGGACAGGGGGGCAGTGCCGCAAGAAGTTCAATGACATCACCCGTACTGCAAGGGTAAGACTCCTGGTGCACTGCTCAGGGACTGCGACACTGTCAGAAGTGCGTCCTTACCATGATTGGGTTAAACAAGTCACGTGTGACATGGAAGATCTCCCTGCTCGATTTGAACAGGTGCAGAAAAATAGTTTCTCCTTATTTGCTGCATAAAACCCGCCCAATTTGAACACCTCTATTAAATCTCCCATTTTATTACCCTGCTCTAAGGAGAACAATCCCAGCTTCTCCAGTCTCTCCACATTAACTGAAGACCCTCATTCCTGCTCTCATTCTGGTGCATAGTTCTGCGGCTCTGTTGGTAACACTGTGACCTCTCAGTCACAACTTTGTGAGTTCAGGTTCCACTCCAGGACCTGAGCACAACAAGCTAACTTGACACACCAATTAGCAAGTGCTGCCTAAGGCCACGAGGAGCAGGGATAGATCATATGGTCCCTCAAATCTGCTCCAACCTTCAATACAATCATGGCTGATCTTCTGCATCAGCTCAATTTTTCCACCTGCTCCCCATATTCCTCGATTCCCTGAGAGTTTACAAAAATATCAATCACAGACTTGTTAATACTCAAAGATGAGGCGTCTGCAACATTCTGAGATGAAGAATTCCAATGTTTCACATCCTCTGAGTGAATACATTTCTCCTCCTCTCAGTCCTACATGATTGGCTCCTAATACTGAGGCTGTGTCCCTGTGTCTAGATTCCCCAGCCAGAGGAAAACCCACTCAGTGTCTACCTTATCAACCTCCTTCAGTTTTATATATGTTTCAATGCGATCATTGAGTTATACAGCACAGAAACAAGTGATTCGACCCATCATGTCTGTGCCAGTCATCAAGCACCTATCTATTCTAATCCCATTTTCCAGTACTTGGCCCGTAGCCTTCACGCTACAGCGTTTCAAGTGCTCATCTAAATACTTCTTAAATGTTGTGAGGTTTCCTGCCTCTGCCACCCCTTGAGTCAGTGTGTTCCAGATTCCAACCACCCTCTGGGTGAAATTTTTTTTCCTCACGTCCCGTCTAAACCTCCTGCCCCTTACCTGAAATCTGTGCCCACTGATTATTGACCCCTCCGCTTTTGAGGAACCTTCTAAGATATCATCCCTCCTTACTGCAGTAATTGACTTCCAGATCAACAGTCCAATGCCACCTCCTCTTTTAGCCCCTCCCCTGTCACGCCTGAAGATTCTATACCCTGGAATATTGAGCTGCCTGGCCTGCCCTTTCCTCAACCATGTCACTTTGATAGCAATAATATCATATTCCCATGTGTTAATCAACGCCCTCAATTCATCAGCCTTACTAGGAAGAATCCTTTCTTTAAAACAGATGTAATCCAGCCTTGCATTTATTCGCTTGTGCATTAACAGGTCTATACTTGCACTGCCTTCCAGACTGTCTCAATTGCTCCTCCATATTAGACTGCGTATCACCCCTTACTGTACTGCCACTCTGTATCCCATCCCCTGACAAAATAATTTAACCACCCCACCCCTACCCCGCCAAAAGCACTAACAAACCTCCCAGCAAGTATGTTGGTCCCGTTCTGGGCCAGGTGCAACGTTTCCAACTTGTACAGGTCACACCTTCGCCAGAAACAGACCCAGTGATCTAGCAAACTAAAGCCCTCCCTCATGCACCATTTCATCAGCCACGCATTCATCTGCTCTATCATTCTCTTCCTATGCTCAGTAGGACATGGTACCGGGAGTAATCCAGAGATTACAACTTTTGACGTGCTGCTTTTTAATCTGCCACCTAGCTCCCTAAATTCTTGTTGCAGGACCTCATACCTCTTTCTACCTAAGTCGTTGGTACGAATGTGAACCACCACCTCTCATTCTTCTAAACTGCCGAGAGTATGAGCACAATTTGCTCAGCATCACAACGTAGGACAACCGTCTCATCCGTGGTACCAAACCAGAACTACCTCCAGGGAAATATATCCTTCGATCGGTGCGGAGACCAAACTGTACACAGTACTCCAGGTGCAGTCTCACCAGGTCCCCATACAATTGTAAGACAGTCAGAGGTGACACGTTTCCGATGCAATGACAAAGAGAGATCCCGTCAGGCCTTTCAGGTAGATGTAAATGATCCCATGGCCACTATGTGGAGGAAGAGCAGAGGGACAATTCTCCCCAATATTAATCCCTCAATCAGCAACACAAAAGCAGATGATCAGGTCAGAATCACATTGCTGAATTTGGGATCTTGCTGTGTACACAGTGACTGCCGCATTTCAGCCATTCCAACAGCGAATACACTTCAAAGTACTTCATTGGCGATAAAGCATTTGACAACGCTATCTGGTCTTCAAAGTTGCAATACAAATGCAGCCCCGTATCTTTGTTTGTATCTTCCATAGTTCAGTAGGTCACCTTCGGGTCAGAGATGGTGGATTACAGTCCTATTTCACAGACTAAAGAGCATTATCTAGGTTAACAATGGTGTTTAAGTTTAGGTGAGATAGTCATAAATTTATACAGCACAGAAACAGGCCCTTCAGCCCATGGTGTCTGTGCCGGCCATCAAGCACCTAACGATTCTAATCCCATTTTCCAGCACTTGGCCTATCGCCTTGCATGTTATGGCGTTTCAAGTGCTCATCTAAATTCTTCTTAAGTGTTGTGTGGGTTTCTGCCTCTAACACACCTTCAGGCAGTGCGTTCCAGATTCCAACCACGCTCTGGGTGAAAACATTTTTCCTCAATCCCCTCTAAACCTCCTTCCCCGTCGCTTAAATCTGTGCCCCCTGGTTATTGACCACTCCACTAAGAGAAAACGTTTCTTTCTATCTAACCTATCAATGCCCTTCATTATTTAGTCTACCTCAATCATGTCCCCCCTCAGCCATCGCTGCTCTATGGAAAACAACCCTCGCCTTCTCCAGTGAAATCGCATCCTTCCTATAGTCTGGAGCCCAGTACTGAACACAATACTCCAGCTGTGGCCTAACTAGCGTTTTATACAGATCCATCATAACCTCCCTGCTCTTATTTTTATGCCTTGCCTAATAAGGGCATGTATCCCATCTGCCTTCCTAACCATTTTATCTACCGGTGCTGCGGCCTTCAGTGATCTATGGGCAAGTACACCAAGGTCTCTCTGACCCTCTGCACTTCCTATCATCCATCGTATATTCATTTGGCTTGCAGGTCCTCTCAAAATGCATCACCTCACACTTCTCAGGATTACATTCCATTTGCCACTGCTCCGCCCATCTTACCAGCCCATCTATATCATCCTGTAATCTAAGGCTTCCCTCATCACTATTTACGACAACACCAATTATCGTGTCATCTGCAAACTTACTAATCATACCTATTATATTCATGTCTAAATCATTAATGTACTCTACAAACAGCAAGGGTCCAAGCACCGATCCCTGTGGTACACCACTGGTCACAGGCTTCCACTCGCAACTACACCCGCCGACTATTACCCTCTGTTTCCTGCCACTAAGCCAATTTTGGATCCCATTTGCCAAATTGCCCTGGATGTCAGACCACGGTCCTGTCCTCTCAGAGGGTGTAAACAATCTCATTGCACTATTTTGAAGGAGAACAAGAGAGTTCACCTGGGTTCCCTGGGCGAACATTTATCCCCCAACAAACTGCACTGAAACACATTATCTGGTCATTGATCACAAAGTGGGAGCACGCTGCTGGAAAATTGGCAGCAGCATTTCCTACATTACAGCAGTGACGAGATTTCCAAAGTCCTCCAGTGGCTGTAGAGTGTTCGGGACATCTTGATTCCTGAATGGTGCTATAAAAATGCACGTTTTCTTCCTTTATCTGGAGTTGCCCCAACACCTCTGCAGATTACAGCCTCAGACAGCAGAGACTAACTTCCTCCCACTCTCTCCACAGGACAAACTGGCACACAAGCCCAGGAAGAGGACCTGTATTCAGGAGCTCACCCAGTTGGAGCAAGAATCTCTGGATATCATATGGCTCGGCAGCTGGAGAAAAATGCAGAATGACAGTGTTGGAGGCCGGTTGACACAGGGTGAAGATCTAATACTCTTATCCTCTCTCTTCTGTTAAGCAATCACGTGGACGTTGTGGCGCCCCTGCACTCACATTGTGCTGCCCCCTCACCTTGCTGCTATCTAAACTTCCCCTCACACACTGACACTTGCTCCTCTCCCCTCTGTTCCAGGTCTGAGCCATTACTTGGGTCCTGCGGTGTATGAGATGGAAGAGGACCAGCGAACAGAAAAGGCTTTGTCACCGGCTCCAAACTTCCAGGACACCAACACGGGATTCGCTGGTGGAAGAGATGTCCAGTTGTCTGGATGCACAGAGAGTGAATCATTCAGGAATGATGAGCAGAAGCTGGCCACAGTGGAAAGGAGAGTGCAGGAGATGGATGGCCGAAGGACAAGCTCAGCTTCCAGCTCTGCCGAAGAGGACAAGGATGGAGAGTTCACTAGCCCAGCCTTTAAAAGGAGGATCTTCCATGTGCATCATCAACTGCTGGAGGCACTGGACAACCTGTCCAAGAACTGCCTCACCCTGTCTGAGAGGATGGAGGAGTCTGTGTCCATACTGGGTGGTGCTCTGTCACAAGACCTCACCACGGTGCAGTCCACCAAGGAGCCTACGGTCAGCTCCACGGATGCCACAGTGATGCCCCCTGCCCAGGATCCGGTGGTCCCCGCCCTGGCATCGTTGATTGAGGCTCAAACAGGCGCCTTTCAGGCTCTAACCTGCACTGTCTCATCCGGTTTGGAAAGGCTGGTTGGATATATTGACCGTGGCTTCGGTCGTGTCACAGCTCTGCTGCAGTCAACTCTCCCACCGGTCAGTGCTGAGTCCTGGCCGCATGAGATTGGCACCGTGCATCTGGTGCATTCTGCCCTCTCGCGGGGTGACATTGCACCCGTGCCCGCGTCCATTCCACAACCCAGTGCGGCCACACGGCCAGGAAGCGGGCTAGAGCAGACTGCACTGGGGACAGCAGTGATACTTCAGACTGTGAGCAAGATCCCTCAGACACGGGTTCTGAGAGACCACAGACTATGAGCATCTATTAAAACCTGACTGATGACAATACACTGACAATCCTCATACTGAAACCATGGGAACTCCTTTGGGAAGGACTTGAGTAGCAAAGAGTGTTGATATATTGTTAATAATGTCGGCACACAGTTTTTGTATACGTGATTTAAATATTAAATCTTTGAAATTCAGACTCTGTATTCCCGGAATGATGCGTTGTCAGCAGTGAAGAAAGACTTGCATTTCTATAGCGCCCTTCACGACCTCAGTGCGTCTCCTAACGCTCAACAGCCAATGAAGTAATACGGGAAGTGCAGTCGCTGTTGTGATGGAGGAAAATCGGAAGCCAGTTTATGCACAGCAAGACCCCGCAAAAGCCAGATTCCAAAACCTAGATAATTTGCTGCAGTAATGTTGGTTGACTGATAAATATTCGGCCACAGGATACCGGGGAGACCCACCCCCCCCCACCACCACTACTGCTCTTCTTCAGACTAATGCCATGGGATCTGTTACATCTACCTGAGAGGGCAATTGGCGTCTTATTTTAATATCTGATCTGGTCGACGGTACTTCTGACAGAGCAGCACTCCCTCAGTACTGGCACTGGAGTGTGCGCCGAAATTTCCGACTGAAATTGACTTCACTGATGTCCAACTGAGTGTTTGCAATTGAAACTGACTTAACAATCTAGAACTATTCAACTAGATAGAACCCTTCTCTCAGTTTCTCTCAGTATCTTCTGATGTAAATAATCTTTCACCGACTGTGACCCTGAAGGGAAATTTCTCAAACCAATCCTGGTGAGAGGTGGGAGGGAAGAGGGTCTCAGTGTATTTGCTGGGATTGTGTAGGAGTTAATCTATGAGGCAACATTTGCAGATAAAATTAGTCGTTTGGTTGCTCAGAGCTTGAGTATTGCTGACAATAGAGACATTTTATCGAAGTTTTCGTCTTGCACTCATCAGGACAAGCCGCAAGAATACCAATGTAAGGAGAAGCAAGAAATTATACTGTATAAGAAGAGAGTGCTGATTGGTTGGCAGCTGGACTCTTATTGGTAGAGGCGTTGCCATGGAAAATACAACAGTTTATGATGACTGACAGTTAACCTTGTTTGAAATTTTCATAATGACAAAAGTATCTGATTAATTTAATCAGAATGATACACAGGGTCACTGAGGGTATTAACCAACTGCCCTCAGCTGCCAGACTGCAGACAGCTCGACAAGCAAGAGAGGGTTAATCTGGAACGTTGTTATTTCTCAGTCTCTGACACATTTCCAAAGTGTGAGATTAATAATGTCCCTGTCTGTGGTGAAATATCTGTGAGGGGCAAGAATGCATCGCTTGTCTCATCAAAGTGCAGTACCATTTGGAAGCTGGGACTGCTCCTGTCCTCACCCTTGCCTTTCTCTCTGCTGATGGAAAGTTGATGGGAGATCGCAGGGGCAGTGTCTCACCTGGACTGTTTCCCTGGACTGTATGGACAGGTGGGCAGTTACTGTGTCTGAGAGCACACGTTCAGTGCTGTGTGTGAGACAGATATTGTCTCCCCCTATGATGTGCAGGTGAGTTTATCCATCCTAGATTTTCCTGGACATCAGGAGAGAACCTAACTGTCAGTGCCTGACTGTGCACTGTCTGGCAGAGCGCGGATTATTCAGTACCTAACCTGTCCCTGAAACTTGTAAGTGCTGCTGTTCAAACAGTCTTGGGTAAGCTTGTAGAGGAATACAGAAATTTCGCGTGCAGGCACAGCAACCATTTAGGAAGGCAAAATGTCATGTCAGCCTTTATTACAAGGGGGTTGGAGTAAAGGAATAAAGAAGTCTTGTTACAATTGTACAGGCTATTGGTGAGACCACATCTGGAGTACGGTGTGCAGTTTTCATCTCAACATTTAAGAAAGGATATACTTGTATTGGAGGCGGTTCAGCGAAGGTTCAGTAAATCTTAGGGTGAGGGGGTTTCCCTAATAAGGGAGGCTGAGCATATTGAGTCTATATTGTCTGGAGTTTAGAGAATGAGAGGCAATCTCATTGAAACATGCAAGATTCTGAAGGAGCTGGATATGGTAGACAATAAGAGATTGTATCCGCTTGTCGAGGAATGTAACACAGGGGGACACAGTCTCAGGATATGGGTGCGATCATTTAGGAGTTGGATGAGGTGAAATTACTTCACTCAAAGGGCTGTGAAACTTTGGAATGCTCGTCCCCATAGTGTTGTGGATTCCCTGTCATTGAATACATTTCAGGTCGGGATGGACAGATTTTTGGTCTCTCATATAATCAAGGAATATGGCGAGCTGGCAGAAAGTGGAGAAGGAAACAACATTCAAGGCGAAGTGGACAAAGAAAGTGCTGGAAACACTCAGCAGGTTTGGCAGCATCTCTGGAGAGTGAACCTGAGTTAACGTTTCAGGTCAATGTGTGTGTGTGTGTGTGTGTGTGTGTGTGTGTGTGTGTGTGTGTGTGTGTGTGTGTGTGTGTGTGTGTGTGTGTGTGTGTGTGTGTGTGTGTGTGTGTGTGTGTGTGTACGTGTGTGTGTGTGTGTGTACGTGTGTGTGTGTACGTGTGTGTGTGTGTGTGTGTGTGTGTATGTGGTGGTGGGGGATAGAAGAAGGAGCTAAGGTTGGAGAGAGACAAAGAGAGTAACTTTGTTTGAATATGATTGAAAGCCTGAGGAGAAACTGAGAACTGAGCGCCCATTCTCCCTGTTGAAGGGCAGACGTTGGTGTAGTAATGTCACTGAGCTGGTAATCCAGAAGTCCAGGATAATATTTTGGGGATGTTGTTTCAAATCCCACCACGGCAGCTGGTGGAATTTAAATTCAATAAATAAATAGAAAAAAAATTCTGGAACTGAAAAATCTGTCACCTCATTTCAGAAATTACACTAGGGTACAGAGGAGATTTATGAGGATGTTGCCAGGACTGGAAAAATACAGATGTGATGAAAGATTGGATAGGCAGTGGTTGTTTTCCTTGGAACAGAGGAGGCTGAGTGGAGATCTGATGGAGACGTACAACATTTTGAGGGGCCTGGATAGAGTGGAAGTGAAGGGCCTATTTATCATACCAGAGAGGTCAATGACGAGTGGGGCATAGATTTAAAGTGATTGGTAGAAAGCTTCTAGGGGAGATGAGGAAATGTTTTTCACCCTGTGGGTGGCGGGGCTCTGGAACTCACTTTCTGTCAGGGCTGTAAAGGCAGGAACGCTCAACTCATTCAAAAGGAGTCTGGATATACACCTGGAGTGCTGTCACGTGCAGGGCTATGGAATAAATGCTGGAAGATGGGTTAGTCTGGGTGGCTCGATTCACCGTCGGTGCAGACACGATGGGCCAAGTGGCCTCTTTCTGTGCTATAAACTTTCTATGATTCTATTATATGATTCTATGAAAGACAGTCTCAGTAATGGTGCCATGAAACTATCATCAATTGTCAGCAAAAAAATAAATTTCGTTCACAAATGCCCTTTAGGGATGGACATCTGCCGTACTTACCTGGTCTGGCATACATGTGACTCCAGACCCACTGCAATGTGGTTTACTCTTAACTGCCCCCTGAAATTGCCTTGCAAGTCACTCAGTTGTTAATTCGAGATGAACAACAAATGCTGGCCTTGACAGTGACGCCCACATCCAATAAAAAAGCTGCAGATACATTTCCTCTGCTCTGGGGAATTCAGGGCCAGCGGGAACCCTGTTGAAATTCGAGCCAGTGGAGATAGGAGCGCAGTAACTGGAGTGGACTGCAGACTGGAATGGTAGGAGACAGGTTGACTTGAGATAGAAGATATTTAGAAAGGAATATTACTGTCTGTTCATTGTAACACGTGGTTAGTGAAAAGCCCAGGGCATCTGAAAATACCTGGTGATGGAGTCCCAGTCTGTCAGAGTTTATACTTCGGTTCTATGATTGTGAAAACGGTTGAAGCTGGAGATGGGGGCGCAGAGCGATCAGAGACCATTCTCTGTACTGTCTCTCTCCTCTCCCACACTCTGTTTAATCCTCACTTGGTCTCCTCCTTTTCCTGCTCTCCATCTGTCCTTATTCGAAGGCAGTTCGGGGCAGGCTGTATTAAAAAAAAAGGAGCCTGTAGAAGTTCCCTTCTCATTCAAGACTGATTCGAGTGAAGAGGCGACATGTCTGGGAGAGGGCAAGTAGTCAAAGGACTGGGAAAAGCGGGAGCCAAGTGACCACACAAAACTGCCTTCATGATAAAATTACCAGCGCAGCAAACCGCCGACTGGCGGGATCTGAAATGGAAGATTTCACAACCTATCAGAGAGCCACGTTTAAAACGATCAATTAAGACATTGGTTTCGATTGACGAATCTCATAATAAAAGCCTGCAAATTCCGATGTGGGACAGAAGTGAATTAATATAAGGTTCTACTTTTGAGACAATTTGATATACTTCTTAATTTTTTTGAGTATTGCTGAAAACAAAAACATTTGTCGAACATTTTCATCTTTCACCCATCAGGACAAATCTATAGAATACCAATGTAAAGATAAGCAATACATTTATACTATGTAAGAGAGTGCTGATTGGTTGGCAAGTGGATTCTGATTGGTAGAGACGTTGCCATGGAGAATGCACCAGTTTATGGTGACTGACAGTTAACTGCCAATCAGAGTCATGGAAAATAGAACATAGAACATAGAACAGTACAGCACAGTACAGGCCCTTCGGCCCACGATGTTGTGCCGAAACTTTAACCTACTCGAAGATCAAACTACCGACATACGCTTCATTCTGCTATCATCCATGTACCTATCCAAGAGTCGCTTAAATGCCCCTAATGTATCTGCTTCGACTACTACCGCCGGCAGCGCATTCCACGCACCCACCACTCTCTGTGTAAAGAACCAACCTCTGACATCTCCCCGAAACCTTCCTCCAATCACCTTAAAATTATGCCCCCTGGTGATAGCCCTTTCCACCCTGGGAAAAAGTCTCTGTCTATCAACTCTATCTATGCCTCTCATCATCTTGTACCCCTCTATCAAGTAACCTCTCATCCTTCTTCGCTCCAATGAGAAAAGCCCCAGCTCCCTCAATCTTTCTTCGTAGGACATGCCCTCCAGTCCAGGCAGCATCCTGGTAAGGTCAAGATGCCTGGTTTTATTTCATAAAAAGCTTGGCAGTTAACTTATCTACTCTCACTCTGCTGTCCTTTCCCCATAGCCATCTATTTTTCTTCCCTTCAGATAATTATTCAATTCTCTTTTGAATACCTCGATTGAATCTGCCTCCACTACACTCTCAGGCAGTGAATTCCAGATCCTGACCACTCGCTACGTGAAAACAGTTTTCCTCCCGGTTGCTATTGCTTCTTTGCAATCACCTTAACTCGGTATCCACTCATTCTCCACTCTTTCACAAATGTAAACAGTTTCACCCTATCTACTCTGTCCAGACCCCTCATGATTTTGAATGCCTCGATCAAACCTCCTCTCAACCTTCTCTCCTCTGAGGAAAAGAGACCCAGCTTCTCCATTCTATTCAGGTAACTGAAGTTCCTCATCCCTGTAACTATTCTCACGAACCTTTTCTGCAACCTCTCTAATGGGTTAACATTCTTCCTGAAGTGTGGTGTCTGGAACTGAATCTAATACTCCAATTGAGATCGAATCAGTGTTTTATACAAGTTTATTATAACCTCCTTGATTTTGTACACTATTTATAAAGCCCAGAATCCTGTATACTTCATTAACTGCATTCTCAACCTGCTGTGGCACTTTCAAAGATAGGTGTCCTTAAAGCTTCAGGTCCTTCTGTTTTTGCACCCTCTTTAGAATTGTTTTTTATTTATAGATACAGCACTGAAACAGTCTGTTCCGACCAACAACCACCCATTTATACTAATCCGACATCAGTCCCAAATTCTCGACCACATCTCGACCATTGTAGTACCACTTACCTACACTAGGGGCAATTTGCAATGGCCAATTTACCTATCAACCTGCAAGTCTTTTGGAGGTGGGAGGAAACCGGAGTACCCAGCAGAAACCCACGCAGACACAGGGAGAACTTGCAAACTCCGCACAGGCAGGACCCAGAAGTGAACCCCGGTCGCTGGAGCTGTGAGGCTGTGGTGTTAACCATTGCGCCAGTGAATTGTATTCTTTACTTTATATTGCATCTCTTTATTCTTCCTTCAAAAATGTGTCACTTCTCACTTTTCTGCATTAAACATCATCTACTTCTTCTCAACCCATTCCACCAACCTGCCGATGACCCCTTTCAAGTTTACCACTCTCCTCCTCACAGTTCACAATACTTCCATGTTTTGTGTCACCCGCACATTTTGAAATTATGCCCTCTACATTCAGGTATAGGCCGTTAATTTTTATCAGGAAAAGCAAGGGTCCCAACACCGACCCACGGCATACTCCAGAATATAACATTTTGCAGTCCGAAAAGCATAGAACATAGAACATAGAACATTACAGCGCAGTACAGGCCCTTCAGCCCTCGATGTTGCGCCGACCTTTGAAACCATCTGACCAACACTATTCCATTTTCATCCATATA